>NC_139329.1:28871313-29575063 GCF_056507025.1 Lutjanus erythropterus
CTAATGGCCAATTGACATTTTATATGTCATTTCCAGATAATGGAGGTACTAAAGGTCAGGTAGTTGCAGGAAAAATTGTTTCTGCGTCTTTCGTAAATCACAACAAAATTATGTAATGAGGCAAAAGGAAAAGTCTCACCAATCATGACAACATACAGTACAACATGTCAAACACAGGAAGAAAGCATTTTAGCAAAGAGGAACAGTGGTAGACTGTCGCCAACACTGACTGTGGGTCTCATAACAGGATATTTTCTGAGTAGAAGGTACAAGCTGCAGACAATAAAATGACCTGTGAGTTGAGTCATGGCCTTTGATATGTAAATTCTGCCACTAGGGGTCTCCATCAAATTAAAACGATAACAAAAGACGTAGGCTGATGATGTTGTGAAGTAGTGTGGGATTATAGCAGTTTTCTAAAATGATACAACACCTCATGTTACCTTTAGTCATGTTCGTGACTTCCTTTCTCACTCTCTCAGTATCCGACGCATCCCGTGTTTTTTAATAGCGACTAGCTGCTAGCAAGGAAGTGCACCATTACCTTGAAGAATTTATGGATTTCTCTGTTTCACTATTGTTGGAAACATTTGGAATAATGCAAGTGCACAGCTCAACAAAAGTAGAAGCTAACTGAGAAAAATAAACCCTCAAACTTCTTTCTCTCTAACTTCATTTGAGGAGTACATTTGCAACACAGAACAAAGAAAAACAAATAAACATTGTTAAGATGAATAAACAAATGTCAGGTTGGTTAATATTCCACTGAGTGCACAATAAAAGCATGTTTTATGAAAATCGAGATATCTTATCAAAACAATCAACCACCTGTTTGTTTGATATTGCTTTGAGCGCACAAAAACGTGACTCAGGTAAATAAATAAGTTTGTAATCGCGCCATCTCTTTTACCCACATCCAGACGTGGAAACACACACAAGGACATGCACTCTTGCAACACGCAAGCACACAGTCACCACTGACACATTCATAAACATGCACTTGCACAATCTCACCCTGTCACTTTTGCATCTCTCCACCACATCCATCTCCAGAAAACACAGAGTCACTGATTATAAATAAGTCTTGTGTGTCTAATTATGTTTTTCTTGTGTCTTGGTGGGTCTCCTGGGCCACTCCTTTTAGACACACAGCAGGAGGAATTCCTGATCCATTTTAAGCTCCAACGAGAATGTTGATAAGTCTGTAGATTACTGCCCAACATGTTTATGATAGCCTATTATTCTCTAAGCTTCATCCGGGCCCAGCGCGTGCTTCGTCTACTTAGCACAACTATTTAGGTCATGGTACAATCTCAGAGGAAAGCAGTGTGGATGGTGAAATATCAGCAAACCTCAGGGTCAAAAAGAAGTAATTCTTGCTCTGGCATACTGGGTATTTCTGATCCAGTAGTTATGTTGTGGCACAGTTTACCTGGAATCGGGGATAGGACCAATTTATTGAAGTCCCAAGTCAAGACTGACGAGTTCCAAGTCCTAAACTTTGAATTTTGAGTCTTGAACAAGTCATAATGTACTCTTCTCCAAATGTAATACCATTTCAACAACAGTTTGTGCAACTTAAAATGTTGAGCAAAGTTGGAAGTTTGTGTGTCTCTGTCTGTAATTTTTGTCATGCACATTTTGCATATATTAATTAGTCTTGTGTTGACTTCCACGTAATTTTTGTACACAAACAAAATGATATGTGATATAATAATGTAATATTGGTTCTCCATAGTTCTCTCAGAGTGGCACATTGACCCTGGTAGTAGCCAAATTAGCTATTAGCAGCGTTTGCAATTTATCCATTGATGTACAGACTTTGATCCTGAAGAAAACTTAAAAACAGGATGAGTCTCAGGCAAGTTCTCAGACAGGTTCTGAGGTTAGAAGTAGCCTATTTTGTCTCTGTATTGTAGGTGCCCCCTACAAAAGTCTGTGCCCCCTGTGGCAGGTTGTTTGTTTCAGCAACATGGTGACATATCATTCCAAGAAAGTGATTATTTTATTATTGTTGTAAACTCTTGGTGGGATCCACAAAGGAGTCCAAACTCTGTGTCACTGGGGTGCTGGCCCCAGCTGGCCCCCCCAGAACAGCCCCTGCAAACTGGATCTGGTGTATTAGGATCAACTTGTTGGGAATTGCCAGTATTAACGTTTTTTTAGTCAAAACATGAAGAGAAATTAATTGATTTTTGACACACCTTTTAAACAACACAATTTTTAATCTTTGGGCTTGGAAAGGTATCAAGTATTTTCAAGTCAAAAGACTCAAGTCCAAATGAAATCACAAGTTGAGTAGAGTTTTTTGATTTTGTCAAGTCAGAAGTCATCAAATTTGTGACTTGAATCTGACTCAAGTCCAAGTCATGTGGCTCAACTCCATACCTCGGCCTGTGATTGACCTAAAAACATAATAGTCAAGTCTTTTAAGCAGCTAATGTACTTCAACGTGACCTTACACATGACCCAAGATCACTATCTTTGTTGGCTTTAAATGTAGACGCACACAACTGTAAAACGATTTTTATAGTAATGAGATCTATAAACTTGACTCATCTAAAAACCTGAAACGGAGAGAACAAATCAAAACTAATTTATTTGTCTGGAATCTAAGGCTCATCGGACATTTTGACAATACTCAGTTGTTTATAAATTGTGATCACTGGCGTGCTGAGATGTGTTTTCATTCTTCTCTGTGACACACTCTGATATTTCAGATTTATACTTCCTATTATGGCTCATATTTCAACAACAATAATGGCTGCTAAATGTCCCGCTCTGCCATAAAAACGTCCAAGCCATCAGGCACACACACTAAAAGACGAGGAGAAAGAGGGGCCATACGCTTAAGCCTATGAAAATGCCATTGATGTTAACTATCTCACTGTGCCCTGCCAGAAATACCACGGAGTTGTTCGCTATCAGCGTCTAGTAGAGACAGGAGTCTGAATCTGTCTGTTCTGCCCGGTGCGTGAGATGTTATGGTTCTTTGATGTGCTTTGCTGTTTAGGCTTTGATTTACGGAGCGTCATCTTTATCATTTTCCCTGCTTTCTTGAAGCCATTGGAACCATCAAGAGGCTACTTCTGTGTGTGTGTGAGTGTGTGCGTGCGTGTTGTGTAAGGACTTCAGGAAGGAAAAATAAATGAGTGCAGAGGTAAAACCAAGGCCAAGGCTGTGAAGATGAAGAAAATCTCTTTGAAGTTGCAAAAGTGTGTGTAATAAGTCTGTGCAACTACTTTTTTGTGGTTGTAAGTATGTCTGACTGCGCAGCAGTTGCATGTCACCAGGCTGTCTGTTGTCTGTTTACCTCCATCAGTCAGGTGGAGCCATTCATCTGCATTCACACCCTGGTTAGGCTGGGCAGAGATGTCTCCTTTGGGTGACACACCTGTGTTTACAGTTGGGAAAGCCTGTAAACAACAGTGGCCTGTATATAAGTGTGTGTGTGTGTGTGAGTGTGTGTGCGCGTCTGTCTGTCCGCCCTCTCACGGATCATATAGCTCAACAGCTTTTGTAATGAGTGGCTTTAGCAGGTAGACGGCGACTGGCAGACAAACGTGTCATTATATCCCGCACTGCTCTGTCATTGAGATGGTGACTGTATTAAAGAGGCAGATGGATACGAAACAAAAGCACAAACTCGCTCGCATTCTTTGTTTGTTTCATAATGCGGCCCTGCACTGTACTTACGTTCAGGGTGTTTATCCCGGAGGCATTCAGCTGACCTAACCTGTTTGTCTTTTCGTTTGTCTTTTGTGTTCCATCCAGGTCCTTCAGATGGACCAGAAAATGGACGCGGTCCTGCGGATCCTGCTGGAGCAGTTTCCGCCCAAGCCGGAGCTGACCTCCAAGCCCTCCATCCGCAGGGTGACCATCCAGAAGCGCATGGGTGCCAGCATCGACGAGGGGCCCTGATGACGCAGCGATGGTCGCAGTGGGTATGGTGACATCATCACCAGGAGTTCACATAAACACGAGGGCCAGCCTGCAAATAAAAAGGGGACTCAGTCTTCCAAAACCCCCTCCTTCTCTTCCATTTGCAAATTTTTCTCACTGACTTTTGGCTGCTGAGAAAAGAACAACTTTTAATTGTCCACTTGCCGCTGCTTTGGTCTGGGACATGAAAGCAAGAGAGTGGGATTCATGGTGTAGAAAGAAGGCTGACTGACCTCTTTCTTCTGATGATTATCAGCCCTGTTTGGGTCTTTTTGTTCTTGTCTAAATGTAGCTTTCTCCTCTACACTAGCATTGTGGGCCCTCAGTCTTCCCCTGAAGCGTACAGTCATTCAAGCAGCGACACGCTGTATGAATTTATTTCACTACATTAGCCTCATAATCACACCACTCAGATAATGTTAATTTATGTGTGGCCTGTCACTGAGCTGCATTCCTCTACTCCAAATATTATTCCAAAGCTAACTAACCCAGTAATGAAGTCGTAATGCAATCAAAGCACTCAAACTCCCCAAAGACACAGAGAAAAACTGAGAGTCCGGCCATGGCAGAGGCATTCCTCAAATCCTTCTGATTATCTTGGCACCGTCCACACCCAGTACACAACAGGGTTATTTCCATAGCCACATATCCATCTAGCCTAACTGTACTTAGGCTGCGGCGGGTGTTTGTTAGTAGTGATCGAATAACACGAGGAGGGAAGGGCAGATTATCTGTTGACTTTGCCCTGCGTTAGGGACCGGAAGGCTGGAGTAAAAGAAATGGAACTGAAGAAATGTGTCTGGGTGGCTAACATAGTGCTGATTTACAGCTACGCTGAAGCTAATAAAAATAGCCAAACTGCCGTGACAGGGCCCGGTGCTGTGTTACAGGAATAGGCATGAGAGATTTCATATGTATATCGATCTCAAACTCTTTAAGCACTCACACCAACCCCCAGCACCCTGCTTAATATCCTCCATTACCCTCTTCAGGGGGCTCACACTGCTGTGTGCAATTTGAAATAAATTTGCCCCATTAAAGCTCTGATTATTTTTTCTCTCCAGAGCTAATTAAGTGCTGAATTCCTGGTAAGGGGAGATTACTCACTGTGAGCGACTAATGAAAAGAAACACTGGAAAATGTGCAGAATTTAAACAGTAAGCTTTGAGGAGCAGGCGCTCTAATTCTGTGTGAAAGGTTTGGAAATATCCACCTACCACTGAGAGTACATGTTTGAAACAAAAAGACAATGCTCTCACTTTGTTCCCATGCTCGTAGTATTTATCTGACAGGACGCTGAGGCATGTAGGAAGTAGAAAATAGAAAATAACTCAACTATGTAGCTACTGTATGAAAGGCTTCCCATAATTATAGCATGCACATTCCTAAAAAGACGGATGCACACACAAAAGAGGGGTGAAAAGGGAAGGGGAAAGAGGAGAGGCTTTCTCTCTGCACTAGTATATATTTTCATAATTTTTGCGGTGGTTAAAATATAGCTATTATTTATCTTACATTAAATAAAGTGGTTGAGTTTTAAAGGGACGGTTCACCCTAAAATCAAAAATACATACTTTTCCCCCTGGCCTGTAGTGTTATTTATTCGTCTAGATAGTTTTAGCATGAGTTGCAAAGTTTTGGAGATAGCGGCCATAGAGATGTCTGCCTTCTCTCCACTATGATGGGACTAAGCGGCACTTGGATTGTGGTGCTCAAAGCACCAAAAAATACATTTGAAAAATTCAAAACCAGCGTCTCTTTTCAGAAATCATGACCCACTTACTCAAGATAAACCACAGACCTTGTTGTGAGCACTTTCATATAGGAAGTACATGAAGTGTAGTAGAAAGAAAATAGTTCCAGTAGATTCTGCTACAGAAAGAAAGTAGTTCCTCCATGAAACTGCTCACAGCAAAGTCTGTGGATTATCTTGAGTAACTGGGTCATGATTTTTGGAAGTTTTTCAAATGTATTTTTGAGCACCACAAGCCAAATGCCATTTTTGCCATCTCTTCGGCTGATAACTCCCAAACTCTGGAACTCGCACCCAAAAAATCTAGTTGGGTAAATAGCACTACAAGCCAGGGGAAAAATATGTATGTTTGATTCTGGGATGAACTGTCCCTTTAAAGGCACAACTTTTTGACAGATACATATCTGTCTGTCTGTTCTCCTGTACAGTTTTATAAAAGTTGTAAATAGAAACATTGCCTTATTGTACTGTATTTATTATCATGTGGAAAGATCAACTTGGAACATGTCTGCTTGTTGGAGTGATGGGAAACACAGAGAGTGAGGCTCCTGTTGTACAGATGAATTGAAATGATTGTAAATGATATTCACGCACACCCTCTGCACTGTAGCTCTGCTGTAAATAATAAAACTCCATTTCATTACACTCTGGCCTGCTCTCTAGGTTCGGGAGGAATTTGATTACCAGTTCATCTATTCCATAATTTGCTTTCATTGGAGGGCGAGACCTGTCTTATAGTTTTTCGGGGGGCGTTTGTTCAAATCACCAGCTCGAGCTGGGTCAAGGTAAGCCATGGGCCGGAGTTTCCATCCAACTAAAATCTCCTCAACTCCTCGTTTCACTAAATTCCTTTCACACTGCAATCACCACGAAGGAGGGAAGAGAAAGAAAAAATAACACGTCCACCGCGCCTACTTTGAACTTCAATATTCCATAACCCGTTGAACGAGGCATGCAGAGGAAAAAGAGAATACGTCTCATGTTACCACTCAATTATATTTGCCTTCAAAGGCCAAAAAATACTGGGGATGTCCCAAGATCAGCACAGTCCAGTGCCGAGAGAGACAGAGGAGGAAGGAGGGAGGGTCGTCCCGTGGGAGGGGTGGACAGGCCGGGGAAAAAGAGAGAGAAGGCAGGAGGAGGACAGCAGGAGCATAAGAGAGTAAAGAGGAGAGCAAAGCCATTTTCAATTAGCCAGAGAGACTACATGGGCCGGAGGGCCGCAGAGCTCCGCTGCCTTTTGTCCTCCTCTGGTTTCTATCACTGCTGGGGGATTTTGGCAGAGACAGAGGGAAGAAAGAGAGACCCCATGGCTACCTCCGTCTGCAGAGGCCGCTCTGTGTCACCCCGTGCTCCTCTTTCATCTCAAGACTAGACAGAGAGAAGAGAGAGACTCGCACTTCAAAAGACAGTTTGATCTCAGAAGTACACAGGAGCAGCAACCTAAAAGAGGATCTGAGGAAGCAGTTAAAAGGAGAATATAAGGGACACACTGTCACAGATGCTGGACAGTGAAATCTGGCGGGTGTGTGCAGAGGAGGAGCTCATGCTAGGTCATGAAACGCTAGACTCTCTGAGCTTTGTCGATCGTCCGTGTCGTCTTTGATCCTGCCACCTGAGCCGCACTCAGAATAGAACAGAACTTCATTATGCTGCTGAAAATAGTCCAGTAGAAGACAAACATATATGGACATATATTGTGGTACTTATACATCTTACACTTAAAATCATGATTATAATCAGCTTATAAAATACCAGCACAAACTTTTAGTTAGATACAGCAGAATCAAAGCAAAGTTACTGTGGTATTGTCTTTTTGTCAAATTTAAATTTGTGTTCACTTAGAGTTCAACTGGCTTATCTGAGCTTTGGTCACTGCAGACTTATTGTTGTTTTTGTTTGTAAAGCAAAGAAAAGACTTGAATCCTGACGTGCCGACTGTCAGTGGAAATGGTACAATAAATTACAATATAAATAGCAGCCCTTTTACATTACACACTGTCATTTAATTTAATGTTAAAGCTGCTTCAATAAATAACTTACTTACAGCACCGGACACCACACAGACAAAACAGCGACCATAGAATAAAAATGCATGATGTGTCTCAACTTCCTCCCGCTGTACAAAAATGAAGATATATGCGCTGCCGTAATTTGAAGCCAGAGTCTGCGCAGTAATGACCAGGGTTGGGGAGACGACATAGAGTTCCCGCCCATAAACCCAGGTGTTGTCAGCTGGACACAAACACAACTCCAAATGAACGTTGATGTTGCCCTCTGTCTGTTCAATGTGTAATTAAGCTGCTGTTTGCTAACATGTTCACTTAATTAACTTTTTAAGTAAATAATATATCAGATTAGTTTGCTGCCCCCAAGTGGCCAAAAAAAATCAATGAATACAGGTTTAAATTCTTTATTTCATTACATTATCTGTCAAATTACTCTGATGAAACAATAAGTCAGTCTTTTTTTTTACTCATTTATCTTAAAGTGTATTTCTTGCTACTTTTTCTTACATGCACTTTCAATTTGTGCATTAAAAAACCTGAGTGGCAAAAAAAAAAAATTTGAAATATCACAGACATGTTTTTGCGTTTGGCTGAGATGGAAAAGTTGATGTATCCACAAAGGCAAAATGCAGTGAAGTTGAATGGAAACAGACTTAGTGAACAAATCATGACATACATGAAGAATGAGACTGATGTTCATTCAACTGAGACTGCAACCTTCCTGAATTAATACATGAAACAAACAGAAATGCCATATTTCCATCATATTTTCTACATTATTTTCTGCTGTTTGAGGTTTGAATTGCGCTCTTTTAATTACATCATCTCTTCTTCTGCCATGTTTTAATGGCAGCTGACAAAAGAATTAGGCCCCCCGGCTTTTTAGCTCAAACATAACAGCAGTGGATGAAAACCCCAATTTAATTTGCATTTTCTTTTGCTGATTTTGAACATTAAACTTTTTTTAAATGTTGAGTCATGAAGAGAAGACCTGTGAAAGGAGCTGTGTTTTGTCCATAGATAAACAAAGTCACGTGAAGATGGTGGAGTGCTGTTAGGCTGGAGATCCATGAGACAAAGCGGTCTATGGCTCACACAATGAACGCATAATGGCCTGTATTTCTCATTTATTTTCTTCCCCACAAAAAATTTCACATGCACAAAAACAGCCAAACAGGCTCAGCTGGGAGGCCGTGGCTGGTGAGCGGGTGGTAGTCGTCAGGCTGTGCGGTCGTGCCTGCCCACCGTGGGGGTGCTTGGAGGCCACCTGTCTAGAGAGGCCCAGGCATGTAGAGGCCCAGCAGTGCTATATGAAAGCAGATATGAGTCAACAGGTGTGTGTGCATGTGCATGTGTGTGTGTTTGTACTGTGTCAACCAAGATTGTGACAAACAATGTCAGCAGCAGCTGATGCCAGCCACTCTGTCAGGAGTTGTCCCTAAATAGCTGAAGCTGGCAGTTGCCTGGAGGACAGTTGTTGCGGCTCCTCGGCCTCCCCGCACGCACCTCTTTACAACAGAATACTTGACATTCCCATTTTTGGTCTTCAAGTATAAAATGGGCTGCCCCAGTTTACGCTGATTGGCTTAGCCTGGCTCAGAACCATCGTAAAACACCCAATAAACACGCACACCTGTGATCCTGTTAGAATCTGGTAAAAATAGAAGTACTGATTCCAGTTCTTTACTCAAGTCAAAGTGACAGTACAGGCCCTGAAATGTGCTCGGAGGGACAGGACATTTCTATTAGCTGTTTCTGTGCTGCGCTAACTGAGCCTCACCTTTTCTTCACAGTTGAATTCCCTCGCTTATTATTTTCATCTCGTTACATCATTTTCATCTTGTTAGATCTTTATTGTTATCATTATTGTCTTGTTACGTCTTTTACGTTGCTGTCAACAAGCTACACCAGCAAATCGCGTTATTGTCCTGTCTCTATTTCAGTTGAAATCAGTCTTGATGTAGGGAAGGTGGCGAACAGTGATGCAAAATACAAAATAATAAAAACAAATCCCCTTAAATTTATTGAAACGAAAGTAATGAGCCTGTTCTGAAAATGTTGAGAATGATGTTTTTGTTCAAATGTGGCTAGTAAAACTGAAAAGTTAATAAATGCTTATAAGTATAATAAGTTTTTCAACTTTACTTCCCACTTCTGGGAACTGAAAGGGAGTTGCTTGGAAGAATATAGAATTATTTTTGGCTAGTTTTAAAAGATTTTACATATTTTTATGATTATGTTGTGTAGGCAGTTTGGTATGAAAGCAGGTCCACCAAGGTTAAGCTTTAGCAACAAGAGACATGAGACAGCTATTCATGTTGTGCCTAACAGCACCTCTTAGATGTCCAAATCAGTTTTAAGCCCTCTTATTACTTAAGTATTGACTTGGTTTCCATGGCTTCCTTGTGGGAAATGCCGCAGTGGTAAGGTTTCTCATCTTAAGTGGCCCCACCATACTTTGGGCTGTGTTTTCAGGGCCCTCTGTGTCCCCTTAGCCCCGACTCAGAAAACTGCTTTTCTATGCAGCCTTTCACAACGGCAACAGATACAGTACGCCCTTTGACCTCTGCTCTGTTTGGTCCAAGAAGGGCGACATCACCCCATGGGATAATAAATCAACCAAAGGCCAGGAGGTTAGATTGACCCCCTGTGACCTTTGGCCTTACGAGATTTCCCTCGGCCATATGTCTGTGGTGAACCGTGCCCCACCCCTCTCCGGGACCAGAGGAAAGCTCCGCAGCCAAGAACAACAGCATAAACCGGCACCGTTCAGATCCAAAGATCCGTCTGAGCTGCTCAGTTTCACATCCCGCGTCCAGCCTGCCATAGAAACCCCTCCCTGGGCCGGTTATGCTAAGTGTGACTGCCGCTAATGTGTTGTTACGGCTGCTGCAGATTTGAGCAGAGGTCCGAGCACACTTTGAAGGGGGGGGGTACGAGGTGCTGCAGAGGGGGCAAAGGAAAGCTGCCTATATAGGTCATATTATTGGGGACTTTTCCCCCCAGACAGGGAGAGAATTCCTGGCTAGAAACTGGAAGGACTTCAGTGGTGTGCTGGGGTTTGGCCCGCCGAGGCAGAATGTTAGGCATGGTGGACAGCTGCACCATGGAGCTACTGTAAGAGCGAGAGGGGGGCTGTTATTTCAAAACAACACAGACGTGATACACTGTACAAGCTTTGAACACCAGTCTGGTGCTTTGTTTCGATTTGTAGAAGTATATTTGATTAGAATAGGGAAGCGAAAACAGAGCATGAACATACAGCCTGAGGATTACTTGAAAAGCCTGTCGAATAAGGTTTCATTATTACTGACTTCTTATCACTGTAGATACAACACAAATTCTCGGAAGTGACGCGTGAAGGATGAGGTTTCAGGGATGATGAGGAGATACGGTAGACACAGATTTTTATTCACCCATCAACCACTATCAAAATCCCGATCAACCTCTACCCAGTCTGTTATTTATGTGGATATTTAGGGCGGATTTCATGGAGGGACAATAAACACAAGAAAATTCTCAAGAACAGTTCCTGAAGGGGGCACCAAATGTGAAACTGACCAGAAACTTACTATTTTAACACCATGTTTGTTGTAATTATGTCTTTTTGATTAATTAAGTCCTAATTTATTTCCAAAATTAGTAACAAAATTACATCATGACAGCCATTTTACATGCAAGAAAAAAAAAGAATATACTGAGACCTCCTGTCCCCACAGGTGTACATGCAGTAAGAGACATGGCTGCCCTGTACCAATATGGCGGCCACATTTGACGCGCAAGATTTAACCACAAGCTACTGGAGCGAACAAAATTCAGTCTGTGAATGTGTTTTATTCCATCGAGTGATAAAAGTAAAGAGTCTCGTTTGACATTACAAAGTAGCTCCTTATTGGAGGTCAGCCGCCCCCCTGGTGCCTCCATGCTCGACGAAACGTTAGAAATGTCGTCTAGAGTGGCCTGGTGTCCGAGACGACGTGGTTTAGTGCCCTCTTGAGCGCCCCTTGAACAAAACCTTATAAGTATATCACAACTTTCGGTGCACTGATGTTCCACTGCATACAGCTGATGCCCTTTTTATTTTTGTCGCCCGTGCCCCTCAGACCGCCACTGTATGATAATATTGTCTAAAATTTTATAGTAATGTTTACAATGAAATGTTGAAGGGGACAACTGTCTGTTTTTCACAGAAAAGGTGGGTCCAGACCCCCTTGTCCCCCCCATAATTTGCACCCTTGCCCGTACGGTAGTTTTTTTGGGGGGGTTTTGCCTGAAAAAGGGAAGTAATAGGTCCTGCGTGTGTGAAGCAAATTAGTGTTCTTAGTTTCTGTACATGCCTCCACTCAGTTAAATTTGCACAGAGAGGCCGCTCAAAATCCCCAAAACAGCAACACCGTAATCAGCAGGGAGTGAAAATTGAAAACAGAGTGAAAAATTGAATATTGGGAGGCCAATGGACCACATCCATGGCTGTCCAAAGGCAGAGGTAGGTTTCATATGGTGAGGAGTCTGCTTTTCTCATCAGGCCCTGTGTTGGAGAACATGTTCACTCATTCTTATGGCAGGAATCTTTTCAACACCAGAACTGAGGAGCCTGCAGCGCGGAGGCCCCACGAGCCTCCTGATGAGGGCAGCAGAAGCAGGACAAAAAAATAAATAAATAAAATACATTTTTTTTTCTTAAAAGTTAGAAAGAAGTCTGGGTATATTCATATGAAATGTAGGACGCTTTATTGCTCCTGAAAAGTGGAAAGTTGATGCATTTCTGGTACCGATCCAAAACAACGCTGAAGACAATTTTCCATTCCGTGTCATTTTAACCGTCAGTGTTCCCTTGTCGTTGGTTTACACATTATGGCAGGCTGGCTCGGTGGATGATGGGATGTAATTCGATGTATACTGTGGTCTCTGTTGTAAGATGCATTTTGACTGACTGGAATTATTGCCACATAAACTTCTGCGAATGTCACAAAAAGTTGCGTCATATGGAAATATTTTACATCATGTCAAAGTCGCATCACATCCTCACACACCCATGCTGTCATCATCATGTGTGGAAATGCTCTTCTGCTAATTGACACTCAGTTACTGTACATCTTCTATAGAATTATACTTCACATGTAACTATGTCACAAACTGTTTCAGGGAAAAGCTGCATTTGGTCATACAGCATTAAAAACAACACAAAAATAGAATTAATATGTCTGCAGTTACTTTAAATGCAACACTCCAACAACTCACACACAATTTAACTTTTATTGAAGCGATGTCTCCACCACAGTGAATTGCTATGTGTCTCTTCACTTACACACACACACACACTCACACACACACAATCTCCACAACTAAAATTACTTCATCGGCCCTAATTGATCCTACAATTGCAAATTTAATTTGACTGTAACAGGTCAAATTAGTCAGGGTATTTATTTAATAATCTATTTTAATACTGGAATGATTGGACAATAAATTGTGTAGTCAGTCCACAAAAACTTATTCAATTAATTAGCTGATTTATTAAAAAAAAAAAAAAAATCTAAGTGGGCGTCTACCAGTATCAACAATAACTGTGATATTTAAAAATGAAGTAATAACATCACATTAATAATACACTTGGAATATAATGCAAATAACCCAGTGCCTTGTAGACACACTGTACTTAAGTAATCTGTGTATTTCTCCTTGTGTGTAACATGACATTTTATAGACTAAACACTTAATTGATTAAAGGAAAAGAAATCAAACTCTTATACATGATGAAAATAATTACTGGTTGCAGTTATAATTTATGCTTTATTCTTATAATCCTTTATTTAAACAAGTAGCCTCATTGAGATCAAAGTAACTGAATAATAAATAAATAAATAAATAAAAAAGTTAAAAAATCTAAACATTTTGTATTACATTCCATTTGTAAGTAACATAGAACTGACCAAGTTTTCCAAGTTAAATTTGAACAGATGTAGGTAACATTACAAAAAAACCCCCATAAAAGTAGCAGTGGACTTTTATTTTGACAGACTGCTAGCCATGGATCGTTACCGCATTATATTCCATTATATTTTGAATTCAGAAATGCACAAACTGGTGCATAAATGAAGGAAATAAAGTGTTTGATCCTCAAAATGTCCCCGACTTAACATGTGTCCCCTCAGTATTGAGATGAAAGCTAAGCCATTGGCTAAAGATGATTATTTATTTAATCATTGCACTTAATGAAAGAGGCTATCGCAGTGAGGTTGACAGTAAAAGTCCAAGAAAAGAAATCTAGAAGTCTATCTGCTCTGCACAGATGTTCCAGCTGGAAGCTCTGTCTCTATTTCTCGGCCAAATGCATCTAAACGCATCCTTGGACATTCCTGATGGGATTACTGGCCCAGGTACCATCCACTGGTCAGGAGAGATAAAGAGAGAATGAGTCAGAGTGAGCGTGCAGCACAGCCTGCTTGTTTTTACGTCTCGTGCTGCGTGCTTGAGCAGATTTGCCTTGATAAAAGATAAAGGCTCTTTGATAGACTGCAGGTGCGCTGCTTTAATGAGCATTACCACCACTACCCCCCTTTTTTCCCGGCAAAAACGCACCACAGACGCACATCTGCACATCTGTCATTCGATGTTCTGCTGCATCTCCGTAACATTCTCCTCCCCCCTGCTTTCTGCCTGTCACTCATTCCCAGACTCTCGCACACACATCTCACACACTCCACGCACTTCGGTGTTTGAGGAACCAAAGTGACGTCAGAGCATTTGCTGTTCAATGAAATAGTTTTTCCTGTATTGATACAGCTTTCCTGGCTGACTGAATCCAAACCCCACCCGCTCGGGGCATTCCAGGCAGGCTAAAACAAACGCTCAGAGAACCGGAAAAAAAATACAGTAATTCAGATGCAATTTGGCCTGCTCTCCAGCTGCTAGAGGCACGCTGGAGAAAGGAAGAAACAGGAGGAGAAAGACATTTAGAGAGGGATGTTAGGTGTTTGTTTGTGGGCACTTGCTTTCTCCTTATTCAGAGCCCGAGGTGCCCAGGGAATAGCTCGATGACGTGGGTTGTGGTCTGGGCAGGAAACATGGGGAGGAACTTGTGACTTTATATTAAGTGCCGAGGCGGTTAACAGGAAAAGATAACCTGTTTCTGTTGATATAGCAAGGAAGTGTGAATTCTTGGCACATGCGAGATGTCGCAGGCCGACGATGCCTTCTACGTCTCTGATTGACTGGCTCACTGGAATTTCCTCGAGTTCGCTGTGGTTTTGTTTGGGTGGCTGTGATGGAGTGTCGGAGTGTTACAGGAATGCTTTCAGGGACATTCCTGCTGCAACAGAAAAGGTGTTTCTTATGCAAGCAGAGATGTACTGTTGCATCACAGAGGCCACACAGTGAAGTCCCAGCTATGGCCTTTTAAATGACTGACCATGTTATCTGTGGGCATTTTTATGGAGCACACAAATAAACAATTTACTCTCAGCAGATAAACTCTACATTGTGAAAGAATTGTGTAAAAGGGGTTATTCAGCAATTTCTCAGTACTGATGTGGCACTCCAAGAGAAATAACGAGGAATGATGAGGCATTTTCCGTGTGCAAGTCAAATGCAGGACACAAAAATGTGATAAAATTGCGCTGCACACAAAACTGCTCAAAATTTTCATTTTTAGAATTCAGCAAGAAAAATTATATGTAATTCATGGAGACATGTGTCAGACCTTTACAACAACATAACATTTTGTTGTCGCTGTGTGTAATTGTTACATCAGTGTGGTGAAATTATACCTCCCATAGCCTGAAGAAATAAGAAAATGCCCATGTAACACTTGAGTAATAATAGGTTGTTGACACAAGTCACATTACTGTGAGTGAGCTCAGTGTATAGATAAAAATAATGCTGAAATTGTTTTACCTATAGCATGGGATTTCATACACACACACACACACACACATAAAAAATCATATTGTGATTACTTTGACAGATATTGCAGTATGATAAATGATTAGTGAGAATGGTCATTTTTGCATCACAATTTCACTCAAAAGAAATATTAAAATCATGGTGATGTGATATTTGTCGAGGTTTGTACCAAACAAACATCTGGAGAACAAGATGTGTAGGCCAGGGCGTCTCTGCAGCACTACAGCACTTCATTATAATGCTGTTTTTTCACAGAATTTCCTTTATCAAAAAATTGCAGCTTTCTGCAATTTGGATATTGCACTTGGCCATACTGCAATTTCAATAAAATTGCCTTTAATTGTGCAGCCCTAACACACACATACACACACACACACACCCACACACACACACACACGGGTGACCAGATGTCCTGAAAAATTCAGGACAGTCCAGAATTAGAAGCAGTTGTCCTGAATCCGGTATCCTGTCCTTTATTGTCCTAAAAAAATCAGCCGTTACACTCATAGATAATGAACAACATATGAATATGTGAAAATATTCTGATCAAATCAGTCGTGTGGGCTGTAGTTCCTGCTTTTAGTTATTGAAAAATGTCCCGTTTGTTTTTGAAAATTAAAATTGATGTGTTTTATCTTGCAGTGATTAGGCCAAGGGTCTGCAACCTTTTCTCTCTAAAGAGCCATTCTTGGCCTGAAAAAAAAAAAAATAGTTTGGAGCTGCAACTATTAAATTCTCTGTTTCCCTCTGAGACTTTTCTTTTGTTGGATTTGGCATCCATAGCTAGCCTCGGGAGACTGAAGACTAGCCACCCACAAAATTTAGAGGAAAAGGGGCTCAGTCATTTTAGTTGACGAGATATTAAAACTTCTCTCTTTTTTTGTTCAGTGTATTCAGACGGCACATTTTTACAAATGCAGAATGTAAGAATCACTTTAGACCTACAACAATTATAAATGAAAATTAAAATGTTAAAAAAAAAAAACACTGTTCAGTTCCATATATTTTTTGTCAAACCACTGGAAGCCACTGAAGAGGAGTGAAAGAGCTGCAGGTTACAGACCCCCGGTTATAAATAACAGATTGTTGATGTTAGTCGACCTGTTTAAACCAGATGATGGAGACTGCATACGCCACTGTGGGAATTTTTGCTTATAAATATCTAAAAAAAAGAAAAAGAGGAAAAAAAAAAAAGAGTCTTCTCTGCTAAAAAGACATTTAAAATGACTTTGACTCACCTGTCACCTGTGCCAGGACACTGTGCTTCATATCATCTACATTTGTAACTGATCTTCATAATATTAATAACAAATGATACTATGCTAAATTATTCTATTTTAATCCTTTTCACATGACACGTCCAACTCCCTGTCCAAAATTTGACCCATTCGCATCTGGTTACCCTAACACACACACACACACACACACACACACACACACACACACACACACACACACACACACACACACACCATCAGCATCGGCAATTATTGGTGGAATCATTTCACTGAACATTTTTGCATTGCTTTGTAGACCTTTTGGCAGCCACATTAATATGGAATAGCAGGGTAAACACAGGTGTTACCAGTGATACTAATTAAGGTCCCATTCCATTTAGTGTAGCAGGGCCTTCCCAGTGACACATGCACAGTAGCAGCACCCTGACTCTGTTTGACCTGAATGGAATGAACAGTGACAGAAATGCAGATGCTCGCTGGTTGACTTACTGACTGAACGGCTGACTGGGTGTCTGTTTGGTTGCTGGTTGACTGGATGGAGGAAGAGGAGGAGAAAGTGTGTGTTTCATCAGAAATGCAAGATGTACAGCAGTGTGAAAACAAGTGGAATAAGAGGCCTACAATATTAAAATCATTTTTTATAATAAAAATTTACTTGCAGCTTTACTTTTAAATTTATAATTTTTTATGAAATTATGACGATTATAGGAATTTTACTTACAATTTAAAAATTTTATTCAAGTAGTTTTGAGAAAATAAAAATTACATTGAGAGATGTAGTGATTGTGGTATGTGGGAAAGTGTAGGTTGCGACCAAAATGACAGGAAATGATTCACAATGTTTGTTTACATATATGACAATAGATCATATTCACAGCAGTCATATTGACATAAAACAGTTGGTAAACACAGGTATTACAATTAAAGTGCTCCTATTGTGCATGTTGGCTCTGCTACACTAAATGGAATTGGACCTTAATTAGTATCATTGGTAAAAATTTGTGTTTGTTACTTCTTATCAAAAAAACTCTACTGCCATATACGCGGTGTATACATTCTGAATCATTTCCTGACATGTAGGGTGCAACCTACATTTTCTCACATACCGAAACCACAGTGAGTTATTTACTCAAAAATACTTAAATTTAAATTTTTAAATTCTAAAAAAAAATCCCCTGTAATTGTCACAATTAAATAAAACATACAGCATTTAAAAGCAAAGTTGCATGAACATTTTTATTAGTAGTAAACATAATTTGCACATTGTACTGAATCTTTCTTCCTATTTAACACTGTTGTACACTGGGTATTGCAGAGTGGCTGAGACACACACTTTCTCCTCTTCTGCCTCCATCCAATCCATCAGTCAACCACACAGACACCCAGTCAGCCGCTCAGTCAGTAAGTCAGCCAGGGAGCCACCTAGTCAAGCAGTCAGTCAGTCAGTCAGTCAGTCAGTCTGCTGTTTGGGCAGGGTGGAGGCTCGTAGACGGGCTCTTTGTCTGAGCAGAGAAGCCCCAGACACAACAGTGGCCGGCCCCGGCCCCTCACAATGGCCCTCCACACAAAGGCCCACACACTGGGACAATGGGCCGGGCTCAGGGTGGGGGTGGACGGCTGAGCTGAGGTTACCCACCTGCACACTTCAGGACTGGACACCCCCACCCCACCCTATCCTACCCCACCCCTCCCCTCACACACACACACACACACACATACAGAGCCCCCACCCGTCCAGCTTTAAAGCGCTGCTGCAGGTGTCTTCCTGTGTCTGTGGCACGAGGAGGAAGCAGGGAGAAGGCGTGCAGTGAAATCTTTAACTTGGGTTTCACAGCAGAAGATGTGCCATGACAGACACTGAGACACATGTGTAGTAAAGTTACTGCAGGTCAAAGAGCATCTTGACACGGATTAGGGCTCGGCTGCCGGCACACATCACTCACAATTACAAGAGTTAAAATAGAATAAAAATTAAAACAATAGTACAAGTTCCATCAGAGCAAACATGAGTTTGTTTTGAAGCAGTTAAGTGAGGTTGTGTTTCTGTTGGAAACAGAAAGAGATGAAACACTATGAAAATTTCATGTCAGGATTACGGTGGCTGAAATGATCAGTTATTATCACAGTATTTTTAAAATGTTATGAAAATGTTCAAGAAGTCCTGATACACACATTGAAATAATTTCACCAATTTTTATATTGAAAACCTCTCAAAGATCTGAAACTGCATTGCATTGTTGAATTGCAAATTCTTTTCACTGACCCAAAACTGTTGCTAAGCAATAATCAAACAAGGTAATCATGATCATTCAAATTTTAAACAGTAATACTAATCGTGAAAATGGATAATTGTTTCATCCCGAACTGGTAACTTTTTTTTTTCAGCTTAAGTATATTTCTAACAGCATCTCAACACTAAATATTAGTACAAAATCCATAATCATATAAACTTATCTAAAATCTAAAATAAAAAATAGATTAAAATGTAATATAAAAAGTAATAACTTTATTAATTCATCATGAATGAAATTCAGATTTGAATAAGATTTTCAAAAATACACTTCTAAGCTGAATGCAGTTTCACCACTAAGTATGGCACATTTTACAAAAAAAAAACTTTAAATGAAATAATAATAAATTACGTATTTAAATAAAAACCCTGTAAGTGGAAAGAACAATTTAAGGTAACAACATAATTTAAAACACACCACACAAGACTCTTAAGTGAAAACACACTCACACACACTTGCTTAGACACACACACTCATAGTCACACAGACACTCTCAGAAATACAGATGCCACTGAGACAAGTTTTAAAAAAAAGTTAAAAAATGATTAAAAAAATAATTTAAGTATCAGTATTTTACCTTGTAGTTGAGGATCGTAATCTGAGCTCAAGGCACTTACATTTTTTCCATGAGAGCCATTCCCATGATAAGTTAGTGAATGTTACTGGCTACAACAAGTGGTCTGCTTTCCCCACTCTGCTTTTCATTGGATGACCAAAGTGTCAATCATCACCCCGCTCAAAACGCTGGTGGATTCATATTGGGAGTGTCACTGCATTGTACCAGGATGCCTCCACTCACACAGCTGCTGCAAAAGCTCTGCACCTCAGTGTGTTTTACACTCAACAGAAAGCTTTGATGCTATATTTTTTTATGCAGCTATTTTCTTAGCGTTAGCTTCAAGTTATAATAGATAAAACCAACAGTGTGTGTTCTGATGAATTTACACCAAGTGTAAAAAGCAATCACAAGTCAGATAGATTGAATTTTCTCTTTTAATTGATTGCAACACATTTTATAACCACACATTACAAAATGCACATCAAATATTTTATCAGGCTCAGTTTGCAACCTTATTGATAAGAAAAAAAAAACTACCAAAAATATGCTTTTACAAAATAAGACAATTATAATAAAGTAAATGCCACTTTGGATAACCGTAATCAAAAACCCATTTTTTATTCTACATTAAAAAAAAGCTTGACATAAATAAGTTAGTATAATTTCTCAGTGTTTTTACAAAATTATGTACATAGGTACATTGAAAAGATTTACACAAATACACAGGCATGGTGACTGCATCATTTCTGAGACAAGCTGTTTTCTCTCTGCACCCAGGTGTACACTGGTCTCTTTGAACACACTTCAGGCAAATAAAGGGAAGCTTTTAGATGCTCACATTTGCATCCTCAGCAGGCTAAACAACATTGGTGGAAAAAAAAAAAAAGTACAAAACATACATGGAAGTTTAAGTCAAGGTTATCACAAAGTAACACGATGTGAAGTCAATTAAGGAGCACAGGTGGTGCTGGCAACTGTTACTGAAGCAACCATGCATTTGGCATTGTAGGACATTCAACCCTTTAACAGAAAACCTCCTCTCTGAAGAGCATTAAGGCTGATGAAACAAAAAAGAATACAGTCAAAGAGAGGATGACTTTTAAACACGACCTGTGCAGTTTGTATGGTCTTTGTCCTTCAATATCTGAGTACCTCACAACTCCAGAGGAAATCAAACACACCATTACAACGTGGCTGAGGTGTGCAGGAGAACTTGAGAAAAAAAAAAGAGATCATATTCCAGGATTCAACTGATGCTAAATGCACCAATCACAAAATAAATACCAGGTGATGTAAAGGAAACAGAAATATTACGTTTTTTTTTTTTTTTCCTGTGTTGATTTCCTGGTGAAATAAGATCTTCTAGGAGAACCTGCACTTGATGACACTGAAATGACCAGAGGAAGGAAAAATAAAAAGAACAACAGATGAGCTACATTTGTACCGTTCTTCACTGCTGAGTTAGGAAGATGACGGAGTGAAGATACACTGTAAAGAAACTGTAAGAAGCCATGATTTTGTTTTAAATGTAGCAATTAGGGACTGTGTCAGAGTCACACCGCCTTTCAGAAAATAAAATAACAAATAAAACAGAACAGCATTTTGGAAACATGTATCAAACTACACTGCAAATTCTTCAAGTCAAATCAAAAAATTCACACCTTTTTACATAAAGGATTTGTGTTCAAATCATAATGTTTTTCTTATGTGCTACATATGGAGAGAAATATAATATAATATGTATATTTATTTACACACAGGTAGTAAAAAAAAGGAGCAAAAAAGGAAATCAAACCTAATTGCACGCTGCTACATTGACTGCTTTTAGAGGCAGTAACTTTTTTATTTGAGTGCCACAACTTTAGTGTTTCTATTCAGTGCTTCAACAGCGTCCTCCCCCGTCTTCAGGAGAGTTGATATGTTTCTGATGCTGTGTAGTTCCTCTTCCAAATGATCGGCCAACACTGAGGTTTCCCACATAAAAGGGGAAATACGTCTTCGGCTCTGTGGTAGAAATCAGATGAAAGAGCAAATTATAAATAAGAGACTGCAAAGTTAGGATACTGAGCTTCATGCATCATTTACAGAAACCTGCAGAACATTTGTGCATAGTTTTTGCTTTTTTAAAAAACAACAACAACAAAAAAAACAATAAATGCATGTGCACTTCTGTACATTTTCTTGCACTTTGGACAAGAGAGGTTTACTGGAAATCAACAAGATAGCATCCAAAAATAGGGTGTGAATTCACTGCAAACTGTCTTGCAAGTGTTGTTTTTCACCAGTGACAGTTCTTGAGGTGATGCAAGAATTGTTTGCTCATTTATATGATTTTGCACAAAATATTATAGGTGTAACAATAGCACCAGGTGTGATTTTACATCTGAACTTGCACTGTCTTGAATTCTAAACCCATAATAATTTATAGGATTTTTTTCAAAAGGGAGCAAAAACGGCAACTAGCAGGCATGTACTCATAAACCTGGTATTTGACAGAGAAATTGACCATCAAAAAAATACCAGGTTTATATGCGTATTTCTGTGTGCCAAAAATGGCAATCATCCCTAAAATGAAATGACCCACTTCTACAAATTAAAAAAAAAATACACTTAAAAAGGTGAGTTTAGGTGTTTCCTTCACTGCAGCCTTGACAGTTCACATCCTGCCACCACAATGCACATTTCATGCCTGTTCCCCTTCGCCGTGGCCAACAAGCACACTTGATTTGAGACCTGCACGGCTCCTCTGCTGCACACACTCTCCACCGGCAGAGACAGATGTGTGTGTGTTGTAACATTAGTGTGCAAAGTGTGTGCAGTGTGCAGCACACACACACACAGAGAGAGAGAGACCAGCCCCTTCCCGTCCCTGCTCTGCTCTGCTCTGCGCTGAGGGCAGTGGCTGCTGACGTGTTACTACTACACTGTTGTTCAGCTCACTTGTTGTTTACAGTTTAGTCGGAAACTCGGGCTCGCCGTGGCAGACAGCGGCTGTAGTAAAAGTGCGTCTAAATGTGGAGCCGCGCTTCTTCTCCTTTCACTCCTTTTGCATCGATCAGAGTGCGCCAAAACAAGATATAAGCAAAAAAAATGCAAGTGAAAGCTTTGGTGAACTTCAGCAGCACTTTTACTCTCACTATTACTATGAATGAGACAACACCTGTCAAGTGCACACTCAAAAAGAGTATTTTGCCTGTCAATGCTGCACGTTTGTTAGAAATTAAAATCAGCATTTAATCCGAACTTCATTAAGTAGAATCACTATAATACAATAAATATGTTCTTCAATCGCCATTTTGTTTAATTTACATCTGTCTTAGGAGCAGTCAACAGCTGGAAGTTGGGAAGACGTCAAGTAGTCTGTATTTTCTACCCTGACTGTTGCTGTAAGTGCAACACGCAGGAGCCCATTCAAAAAAAAAAAAACAAAACCATCTAATCAAAATAAATAAATAACACAAAATTAAAAATAGTTGCTTACCGTTGTCTCGTCCTCACGTTTGTCTCTTGGGACTGGTCTTTCTGGGTGTGTGTTCTGCAGAGTGGCTCAGGGTTGGACAGCTAACCTCATCTGAGCTGGTGTGTGACCTCTTAGTTTGGGCCGAGGTTTCTGCAAAAAGCACAATTTACCGTCAGTAAAAACTACGAAAAATGAAATGGATATAAAGCAAGTCCAGTTAAACTGTCGGGCAAGATGTAAAAAAAATAAAATAATAATAATTATGCTCCAATTTTAGCGCTAAATAAAATTATTTTCGGTGCACTTCTTCAGCCTGGTGATCGATACGCTGCAATAATCCCCAGCCTGGCTACCTGTGCTACAGAAAAACAGTGGTGATTTGGATGCAAATGTAGTACCGTGACATGCAGGTCTTTTCCTGAGCCCGGTGCACTGCTCCGTGCACTCCATCTGCCCGTCAGCCCTGTCGCTGTCTTCGCTCGGAGCCACCACAACACAGTTATGATTCCCATTTAGATCCACATTGTTATTCCCAGCAGAGCAGACGCCCTTCTTCCTCCTCTGCGTCTGCCCGTTGTAGAAACTCGGGACGTCTTTGCAGTCCACTAATTCCCACTCGAGCCTGCCGTTGGGCAGCGGCGTGTGATTGGCGAAGTCGAAGCCCCACTTGGCGGAGGCAGCCTCTTCCATCTCCCGCAAATGTCCCTTTAAATCCCTCTTTAACTCTTCGTGATCCATCGAGCCGAACAGGTTCCTGCAGGCTGACGGTTTCGGGTGATCCGACACCCGCTGCTCCGTCCGCTCCAGCGTCGGGCTCCCGTTTGATAGCCGAACATCTGACATTTTCCCCTCAAAATAGGAAAGGCAGGATTTTTCAAACAGCCGGGAGCGTCCAGTTTTTCCCCACTAGAAGAAAAAAAAAAAAAAAAAAAAAACACCGTTCAAAAACAACGGGTATCTCCTCCTCGTCGCTGAGACGCAAGATCCAAAACAAGCGTAAAACGACGCCTTATGCCATGCAGACGTCGAGCTGGAGACGGTAACAGCCGCGGTGTCGTGAAGCCGTGAGTCGTCTCCTCTCCGCGGATCATCAAAACAAAGTGCACAGGAACTGAAGCCGCTCTGTCAATCCCGTCCGCAGTGAGAGAAAACGGCTGCTCAGCACCCAATATGGCGATTGATGTACTTGGGATTGAGAGTGGAGCTTGACTGGGGGGGGAGGAAAAAATGATTGACACACGGAGCTATTTAAACGCAAAGGAGGTCTCTCATTGGTCAAAGCGCTTAAGCCCGCCCACTCTCTTAAGGTGGACCAGCTAGTTACAGCAACATCCAGCACGTCTGAATTTTTTTTTTTTCACACCAAATCCAAACGTTTTACCTCAACGGCAGCAACACTGAAACTGAAAATAGAAACTGTTAGCATATCCTCAAAAAAGTTTCAACAAAAGACTACTGATTACTTAACTTTTTTACTTTTTTTAATTAAACAATTATTTAAATTTTTGTCCAATTTGGAAATACTGTCTCATAGGTTTGCATTTGTTTTCTATTTTAGAAATTACTTTTTTAAAAAATAAGAATAAAAGAACAGAATAATAGAAAACAGAATGTTTTCACAGGTGATGCAAGCTACTGACCAATAAAAATATTAGCTGCTATGCATCTATAATGCAGTTAGCAGTATCACAATATACAGTTATTGACAATACCCATGATATTAAAAAAAAACATCATGTTAATAATGCACATAAAACCATGTAAATTATCCAGTGCCTCTTAAATCATACTGTATGTTCTTAAATAATTTTCCATTTCATTAAGTTCTCACTCGGTCTCCCTCCCTCAAGGCCCCCAGCACCTCCCTATGCAAACACCTTTCAGTTATCTATTTGTTGTAATGCTTTTTGTACAGCTATAGTTAGACTCCCTCCACCTCCCTACATTCATATTTTGACAGTTATTCACTTGTTTAAAAAGAGAGAAAATGTACAATGAACCAAGTTAAATTGGTAATTTCTTAAAAATACCATGACAATATTTGTGATTTTTTTTTCACATTATATGAATGTACATGTACACATATGTATATTATATGTATAGTGATATGACTGCCCTGAATGCAATTTTGCAAAACTACACTGCAAACACAATGAAGACTAAACTTAAGGGTGGAGTTTGAGACATAATAATTCTTTAAATTTAAATTACCAAACTACCTTTAAAACAATAATTGGACCCAAGTATATTATACAAATCACAAAATAATTATTTGTATAAAAAATATAAAATCAAATGGGTGCCAAAACAATTGGCAACAAGACTTGATAAAAAAAAACCAAGTTGTGGAGGCAGTTTGTTCAACAGTCTGTTTAAAATGAATTGCTTGTTAACATTCCACCTTAAAAGAGATGACATTTCTGAAAAATACATAGGCTAAGGCTTCAAGGTGTGGGCCCTTCACTAAAGTAGGTATACCCTGATATTAAAACTATTCAAAGATGACCAGAAAAAAAAAAAAAAAAAAAGATCAGGTGCATCTTTATGATCTGGTATTTCCACCAATTCTCTGGCTGTGGAGGGTAAGTCGAGGTCAGCACACTCCAGACCCCTGTCCTCATCTCCACTGGCCCCCAGGAGAAAATAAGAACAACAGATGTCCTGGGACTAGAAAGCTACCACACACGTTTCCACATTCAGAAGCCTGCGGATGCATTAAAACAAAAAATCCAAAGAGAAAAAAGAAAGAATGACAAGCAAAGGCTCTGTGTGCTCAAAGTTAGAAATAGTTATTTACACCACAGTGAAAACTTTGTTCTACAAGGGAAAATCTATCACCAATCCTGAAAAAATAGTCTACTAATGGAAATATAAAATTCATTGAAATCTAAAAGTAATCTACAAGCAAGATTATGCGGTTTTGAATGTCACAGAAAATCTTGTTGTTTCCTTTCTGGTACAGTTTACACCTTCCACCACTAAGACAGAAAAAAACCAGCCACATTTCGACAGATAATGGCCTCACGTTTACATCAAACTGAAAGAAACACGTTTCACTTAAAATAGAACCATAACCTGTTTGCGAGAAATGATGCAATTTAATTTTAATGTGAGCAATTATTTACCTATGGGGTCACAGCAGGGTATGTGGTGCAGCTGCATGTGCCTGCAGCACCACCTTAATAGCTGGGATAATGCTGCCCCCTAGTGGTCACTTTGTCAGATCTCAGTACAAAGTCAGCAGGCAACAATCTTTATATCAAAGGCTTTTTAATACCATAGCTTTAGATAAAGGTCACATCTGTACATATACATATTTATATTTATATGACAAGCAAAGACAATCACTAAGGGTTCAAAAACCCAGCGTGTTCCAAAATATCAGTCCATCCACATCTCCTCACTGACCCTGCAGAGGTGAAGTCGCCTACCTTCCCCGTCAGTCCATCAAAAGGTCAAAATGGTCCCGCGCGAGAGCGGAAAGCCTCAGAGACTGAGCCACTTGATGATGTAGAAGTTCCTCTTGCCCACTCTGAGTAAGGTAAGTCCGTTTGACAGGATATGGAGTTTGGGGATCAGCACCTGCTCTGGTTTGTCCGTCCGCTTGTGGTTGATCCACACTGCTCCCTCTGAAACCATCCGATACCTGCGCACAAACATTTTAACAGCCAGTTAGCACAGTTTCCTCTACTCTAACCTGAGTGAAATAGTCAGGATGTTATCTTGCAAAATACATCATTAACATGTAAACCTATTAAAATATCATCCATCTTTACACACTTTGTATTCTAAAGGCTACAACCTAACTTAAGTATGGATGTAAATGATGGAAACTAGACTTAGACACTAGACTTAAACTTTTGGCAAATAATTATGTTTTGATTGACTAATCATGGATTACAACACTGCATATAATGCACACTGGGATGTAAAAAGATCTGTTGACTCTTAAAGCATCATTTAAACATTAATGCATGATTAATCAGTTGGTAGGAGATTAACTGCCAATGATTTTGGTGAATCGTGAGACATTTATCAAAGAAAAATGCTAAACGTTCAGTGTTTTCAGCTTCTCATTTAAAGATTTGCAGCTCCTCTATGTTTTATATCATTGGAAATCAGATAGTTTTGACTGTTGGACGGCCAAATTAAGCAATCTGAAAACACTTAATGAAGGACATTTTTCTAATTATTTCTGATACGTTAGAGAAGAAATGGTTAATGTAAAAATTTAGACAGATTAATAATCAACCAAAATGAGAATAATCACAAGTTGCAGCTCTACAGGTATAAGCACTTAAAGGAAACAGTAAACTGAATTTGGATATGGGATAAATCACTCCAGTACAATGAAGCTTGTATTGGAATAGAGTTGAAAAGCAGGTTTCTCTCCATTCTGTGGTAACATTTTAATGTTTGCTTCCAACCAAATCCTCAAGGTGGGTCAACATAGAAATGCAGGACTCTCCTGGATAACAGACAATCATCCAGGTTTACATTAGGGGCCACCGTTTTCAATTATTTCAGCTTTGTTTCAGAGAAATCTTGTTGTATCCATCATTTTGACATGGTGGATGGCTCTAAATACTACAATACCCATGAGCCCTGGCCACTGTTGTTGTTGTCAGAGGCACAAATCAGAGCAGTCACAAATTCAGAATCTTTCACTGTTGCATTTTTTAACTTTTCTTTTAGAGTGATGTAGTCATTTTAATGCCAGAGCTCACCTCCAAATACACAAGAACAAGTTCCCCCTCTACACTATTTTGCAGCAGCAGCACCGCCGCTGCATGCTGGGCTTGTCTCCGCCCAAGACATTTGCAACTGGTCTTAAAGAAATGCAAACAAAGCAGGGCGTTTTTTTCACCTATAGAAGAATGTGTATGCACAAAGCCAGACTTCTCTCCAGTGCTGCATGAGCGCTGTGCAGAGAGTATAAAGAACACACCAACATATGCATTAAATCTGAGTTTAAAAAGTTTACTTGTCTACGAGAAAATGAATGGAGAATTTTACTTCCAGAGCCAGAGGCACTTGAAATAGCTTCTCCCACCTCACAACTCTATTAGATTTAAGGAAAGCGTGATTGCAGTCCCTACCCTTTGGGTCCTTCTGGGATGGCGTTGACCCTGCGGCAGGCGTCTATCACAGTGGTTCCAGGCTCCAACAGCATCTCGTGGAAGGGAGCCTCCCTGAAGAGCTCCTGAAGCTCCTCGTCACTCATTTCCTCTAAGGCCTGCACGCTGCTGTGGTACAGAGCGTTGGTACATCTGCAATGATAATATTAAATATGACTTTGAGTTAAGGATTTTGTGTCTTCCCTAGTTACACATACACATTCTCCAACTGACTGGGTTTAATAGGTTGACTCAAATAAATACTCATGTATAAAACTGTAAGAAGTGATCAAGAAAAATATACAGAATAATAGAGCATTACATACCACATACAAACACACACACTCAGAGTTCTTCTGACCTCTTTGCACTCTCGAGGCCCTCCTTTCCGTGCACCAGTTTGGTCACCTCTGCAGCCAGTCGTTTATGTGCGAGCCGTTTACCTGGATCCTCTCTCTGCTGCTCCATCAGCTTCTCCACCTCCGCTAGAGGCATGAAGGTGAACAGCTTCAGGTACCTGCAAACAGACCACAGTGCACAGAATATTTACATTTGCAGTATTTTGGATTCTGCATTCAAACAGTCAGATTAGGTGATGGGAATACAAACACCTATTTACACATCATAACCAAAAGTTGTCACCAGGCTTCTTGTCTATCTTACCCTTCCACACTAGCGTCAGGCTGCCGAAGAAAGAACTGGTACAGTTCAAAGGGAGACGTCTTGTCTCTGTTGAGCCACACTGCGTTGCCAGCCGTCTTCCCCAATTTGTCCCCGACAGAGCTGGTCACCAGTGGGATGGTGAGGCCGTACACCTCCTCACCGCTCACTCTGCAGAGGAGTCAGGATTTATTAGACAAGTGCTGCATGTCTGGTGGAAGTAAACAAACACTGTGAGTGAAATGGTCCACTGTATGCTTACTTTCAATACAATCAAATCTGGATCATATGATCATATTGTGTTCATCTTTGTTGTTAAAATTCATGATTTCAAGGAAACTGTAATTAAAAACTAATAAAAATATGAAACCAGAGTCTTACATGTGTGAAAAGTTTTGTGTGATCTTAATAATAGCATTTTGCAGGGATGCACAATAAATATAGTGTTGATCAGTTATATTATTAATTATTATGTCAGTGATGAAATTATAGCAGATACATGTTGGCTATATTAATATCTCATTTCATTTGAATTCTCAGTCAATTGCTCTACAAAAGTCAAAGTATATTAGTGAAGTCTTTTTTGATGTACATTACAAGAAAAAATAAATGAACATTTGAAGAATCAGAGATGGTCTTTGTTTTTGTAGTAACAGTGATGTCAGTCAGATGTCATGGTCAGACATCACATTGCTCAGCTGGTTGGTGCCTCTGAGCTGAATGTTGAGGTTTTCTATTTGGTTTAGGTCGGAGGTTTTCAAAGTGGGAGGGAGGCCTCCCCCAGGGGGGCTACAAACTGGTTTAGAGGAGGATCAGTGAATGTAAGTGAAAAAATACATATATTACATGACTTATTAGGGCTGGTAAGTTCAGAAAAATCACATCACTTTACTGTAATGCAGCCTTTAAAACCAAGAAAAGACAACAACATGATTTAATGATATCCAAAATCTAAGACAATACCTAGTCTCATAACATGATAGACATAATTCTGAAATACTCCCCTTTCTTTTTAGTTAACAAAAGATCACATAGAATATTTTAAATGTGTGTGATTTGGATAGAAAACTGTAGTAGGTCAGAAACTAATGAATTCCTTTGGACAGACCTTTTTATGTATTTGGTGTAAGCTTAAGTTTGTAAAACGGCAATATTAGACTATTTTTAACCGTTGACTGTCTATAAGATCAAATAACATAATCATGATCCCTTAGACATCCAGGAACTGAGCGAAACTAAGGAAGTAAACTGAAGCGTCGTGCCTTTTTCTGAGGGGAGACTCACAGCTGCAGACTTTGAAAACCCCTGATTCAGGCAGATGAAATCATAAGCCTTTGCTGACTAAGAGCAGAGCGCCTTCAGTCTGATAGCTACACTATGCTAGAAAATCTGAGTCAAGAGCTTTTCTGAAGATTTAGGTGATTAGATTTAGCAGATAGCCACAAAGCAGGAATCAATCTGAGGTGTACCAGTGTTAGAAATGTGTTTTGCTAAAATGAATTGCTGCTTGGTAGGTTAGAAGTAGGGCTGTACGATATGGTAAAAAAAAAAATAATAATAATAAAATTATTTTTACAGATATTGCAATATGATTCATGATTAGTGGGAATGATCATTTTTGCTTCACCACTTCCATTTTCACTGGGAAAAAAAGATCGAGCCCTACAAATATCAGACAACCAGTAAGATCAGCCTGATGTAGGCCTATTACAGCTATATCAGTGGGTGAAGGCTCAATTATATATTACAGTATTTTACTGAAAATGAATAGCTGCTAGGTTGCTGCTGGTAGATAAAAAGTATGCCGAATTGAGGTGAGGCTCCTAAAGAGGAAACAGGACCTTTAGTCACATATTTTGGCGTGCACACCATTACCAAAGCTCAATTATAGATTAAAGTGACAGAATTTTAAACGAGGTTTGGAACAATGCAATCCACAGCTACAATAACCTGTTTTAAAGTAAGATGATGGGCATTTACTTGTGAATGAACTCATGTCCAGACATCAAATTGCCCAGCTGGTCGGAGCCCCCGAGCTGGATCTTGCAGCCGTATATTTGGTTGAGGTGGTAGAAGTCATAAGCTTGGAACACCTGGTAGGTGAACTCTGTCAGGCTCATACCGTCTGCGCTCTTCAGCCTGGACTGCACGCTGTGGCGGCTCAGCATGGTGCCCATCCTGAAGTGCCGTCCAGCCTCGGACAGAAAGCCCACCACGCTGCGGTCCTTGTACCAGCTCAGGTTGTTCAGGACAGTCACGGTGCCCAGCTTCCTGGAGCCGTCGTGAAAGTACAGTTCGTGGTTGGTGAAAATCCTCTGGACGCTCTCTCGGATGCTGCGGGTGTTCGCCTCCACAGCCTCCGCGGACAGCCGCTCCCTCTCGCTCGTTTTCCCGCTCGGGTCTCCGATCTGGGCCGTGGCTCCTCCGAGCACAGCCAGGACATGGTGCCCGGCGTTTCTGAAGTGCAGCAGGCCGATGATAGCGAGCAGGTTGCCCACATGGAGGCTGTCGGCCGTGGGGTCAAAGCCGCAGTATACAGTCTGAGCACCGGACTGGAGCAGCCGAGGGAGCTGGTCCTGAGCTGCGTCTTCTGGGAAAGATTCCTTCAAAATACCGCGTTTATTCAGAGAAAACAGCAGTCCATTCAGTCCGGGAGAAGAAGAGTGAAATTTAGATCTTAGTGTGAGGAAAAGACTCGTCCTCCTTGGCAAAATACAGGATCCATGCCGCGATACATAACGACAGTTCCTCACCATGGACGCGGCCATGTTGGACAATGTGACAAGAACGCAGAGGAAGAGTTGAGGGTCGTGGGTAGTTTGTTTGGAGTGGAGCGCCCTCTAGTGCACCGGTTCTCACTGAAGGGGCTCTGTTGCTTGCAGGAGCCATGCAGATGGATGGACGTGTCCATCAGAGCTGCAACGATTAATCAGTTAGTTCATCAAAATTAAATTAGTCACCAAATATTTTTGGAATCAGTGTCAGAAATATTTTACTGATCACGAGGAGAAATTTGGTTATATTACAGCTGCTCCACCCAAGAATAAAAAAATATACAAGCACAGATAGAACATCATGAGAAAACAGACACATAACAATATAAATTACAAGTATGTAAGTATTGATAATAAAGTGCAATAATACTATAAAAAAGAATATATAAATAATTGAAGTGTACAGTATAAATTCAGTATTAATTTACCTAAATCTAGTTTTAAGACCTGCATTATTTCAGCTTTGTTGTGAAATAAACTTTTCTTTTTGTCACTACACAGCAAATGTGGAGCCATGCAGTATTCTAGCATTAAATGTGTGAAAAACTGTCACATAATTTCCCTTTAGTATAATTCAATAATGTTATTAATGTTTTTATTAAATTCTGTCTTATTTCAATTTATTTATAATTCCCTTTATAAATAGTGGCAATTGCATGTTTTAATGTTTCAGTTTTTATGATGATTTCTACAAAATTAAGATTTCATGCTTCTGGAGTCAATATGATGTAATACATATCTATTTCAGGTCTTACTCTTTGCTTTTGAAAATGTTTGAAAACCCATGTGTGAGTGCTTTACCTTTGCACACATGCATATTTCTTCATGCTATCAATTATTAATTTCCACCTTCCTTAGTTCATTTAAAAAATACTTACAATACTCAACTGAAATAGTAACAGTGTAATGTGACACCAGTGCACAATTCTTGGTCCCTTTTTGCTTTTAACTGTGGAATCATTACTTCACCCTTCATCAAATGCAGACCTGATGTTCTTAGTACAACTTGAAGTTGCAAGTTCAACTGTAGACCAATAGATGGTGAACTTGCACCAAGTTCATGACAGCCTTGTAGTTAAAGCCTAAAGATGACTAGACATTTTAATATTTTTAGATGTATTTTTGTCTTATTAATTATTATTTTTATGATAAGGTAAACAATTTGAAGAGAAATAAGTAACAAATAAACAATTTAATAATAAAGGATATTAAGTGTAAATTTAAAACTGAAAAAGTCACAGTTATTGATGTTGAGTGTCTGCTGAATAAATGCAATGACAGACCACAGGTGTAGAAAATTTAGATGTTAAATTTCTTAAAATTGTTGCTAATTTAAGTGCTGGTCCTGTCTGTCATATTATTAATTTGAGTATTTGTCCACAGGCATGGAAGATGGAAAAAAATATTCCACTTTCAAAGAATCAAAGTTGTAAGTAGAATATTAAAGTTATGCCACCAGGTGTCATCAAACTAGTTTTGAATGCTTTAGTTCTGTCACAGCTTGATTACTGTTTTGTGATCTTGTCTAGTCTGACAATGAAGGAGTTAAAAAAAAAATTACAAGTAGCTCAAAATAAAGCAGTGTGTTGTGCTTTACAATGTTCATTAGACATGTATGACAGTCTGGGTTGGCTAACTATCAGGCAGAGATCCACCGATGTTTTGTTAAATTTTCAGGAGCGTACTGTTGACATGATCACCAAAGATAATTATCAGACTCGATATGTAACAGAATGACGGTTCATTCTACCTAAAGCAAAAATAAGTATGATGCAGAAAACAGTCATGCACAGAGCCATGGTTGTTGCCACTGCATACTGTTCAAGAGTAAACTAAAGACCGGTTCAAAATTTTGTTAAAACAGTATTTACAACTATTTAAGAAAGCATAGGAAAATAGTGTAGTAATAGAACGTAAATCTGGTGAGAGCAGAGAATGCAAAATGTTTTTTGTGAGAGTGAGAGGATGATAAATATATTACTTAAAGGTCCTTCTGATCAAGATGTATGTTCACTATGAAGAACTATGAACTATGAACAAATGATCAACTTACTATGATTTGTGGTGGAATTGTGACTGATTTATAATTCTGATTTAACATTTGTTGCATAGAATAACAAACTTAATTGTTAAATTAACAAGATGAGCCGTTTTGTTTGTTGTGTTTATGTAGATGTAGTGTGTTTAAGTGTGCATGAGTGCATGAGAATAGCCAATGCTTATGCTAGTGCTAATGGGGATCCTAATAAAAAGGTAAAGATACAAGATCCAAGGTTTAATTATAGAAACTTAGCTCAGGTGTTAGAGGAAAGAGGGTGAATGTCCACTGTCCATTTAGCTTCAAACAAACAAACTGCGAAAAGTGGTGGATTTTAAAATCATTTTATTTTGAAATCCATTCAATGTCAACTTGTTCCATTGTTTAAATGACTAGATATACATTCATTTAACATTTACAGTATTGTTACCACGCCACAGTACACATTAACAACACATCCAAAGACAGTCTCTGTTGTCTCTTTGCACAACACTATAGCCACGAAAACAAACTCCATTAAATCCAGGAAGAGAGAAAAAAAAAAAAAAAAAAATCAAAAACCTAATTCCTATGACTGCTGCTCCCTGGTAACAAATTTCTGTCAGTTTTGGAAAATAAAAATAAAGGTCATATTAATTAATATTGTTGTTGGTGTTTGTGTGCTGTAAGGCAGAGCACTGTAAAGTCATTCCAGAGAAAAAGAGAGACAGAGACAGAGAGGGAGGAACAGTATATCTTTCTATATCCTGAGCTAGTTCAACAAAGGAAGACTAGGTTTCCCTGATACAAGTTAAAAAGTCCCTTGTCAATTCAACACAAAACAGACATTCCTATAGGAAAGCAGACATCACAAATTTACATGATTTCTCCTCTGGGGGCTTTGCTCTAGTGTTTCAACCATTTTGTGTTTAAAAGTCTGTCTTTTTTTTTTTTTTTTTTTTTTAAACGAATCCTTCATTGTTACTGTTCTGTACGGTAAAATGAAGCTTCAATAGCACTTTTGAACCTGTGTGATAGTTTCCGACATCATTTCCTGTCTGCGTGGCCCTACTGTATCACAAACAGCTACCTCTAGCTGATGACACAGACAGTTTACAGCTCTAAAAGTGTGTGTGTGCACGAGTCAAGTCTCTTTTTTCTGAATCTCTAGTGTTTTATGGCATGGGCACACGCTAAGGCACGGATTGTTTGGGGTCGATCCCCTGAGCATAACTGCGATGGGGGAAGAACCGAGCTGCGTTGAGTGAATTCTGCACATGGGACCGACATTCTGCGAGAACATATAATACGTAAGTAGAGGCAGCTTGAAGGTCAGTAATCTACTCATGGCATAATAAGAAATGTTTGGTGAGTTAGTACAATATAGCAGCGAGTGAGGAGAAAGAAGTCAGACAAAAAAAGCGTGACAAAAAAAGGATTATAAAACAGTATATACTGCATTTTCATTACTGCATCTTATTTACTGAAATAAACACGTGATGTGATGGCAAAGTATGAGTGCATTCAGTTTCTCTATTTAAATCAACAGAGATGTGATGTGTCAAAAACAAGGTACAGGTTAGTTTGTTCAACAAGAGGAGGCAACTGTGGATGATTTCTGATATTAATGATGACATTCTGTGCATATATTATCCATTTGTTTTTGACTATGCAACCTGAGTATAAAAGGAGATGGGTGCCGTATGACCAGTGCTGAGCTGTAGCTTTTCCTTTAAAATGATTATTTTCCACTGTTTTCAAAAGGTCAAGTTTTAATCAACCGCCTAAAGTTGTGAGCTGGCGCAGCTCCTAAGTGCTGTCACTTTAAATCATAAGAGCTTAATTTAACATTTAAATGAAATACAGCTGAATGAACTGAACGCACACTGCAGCATTGATGGCTAAAAATAGCGAATAACAAAAGGAATGTCCCCAATGGGATTGACATCTATGGATATTCAGATTACCAGTTGCCCTGTTTACCCTTAAATCTATTTACACCGCACTCTTCAATCGTGCCATTTCAAATAAACAATTATCTGATTTAGTCATACATATATACTTTAGTATAAAAATATGATCCAATTCAATTAAAACACAAGTATGTGGCATTTAAGCAAAAGGAACATACAGTACATAACTACATTTACTGTAAAATTTTCAAACATTTAAAAGTATTTACCAAACGGAGGAATACAAAAGTTGATCATCATTAGTACCTTGTATACCTCATGAGTTAAAAGCTGGAGCGAGCAGTCGATGTCATCATTTCAGCTATGTACAGTACACTCTGTTTATACAATGTGATGTCATTATAAACACAAGGTCCATTTCTTAATAAATTCATAATGATTTTAGGAGATTTTGGTTGGACAAGCAAATCAGAGTGGAAAAGCATTCTCTCATAGTTTTACATATATGTTATTCAAACCATCAACCATGCATGCTTTAACCATTTCCTCTTCAATATTCCCTCACTGTAGGTCTTCTGTGTAGCATGTTCATTTAGTACAAAAGGCAGTATGACAACACAATACAGGAGTGGCCTCTTCACATGCACTTTTGTTTTCATCGTAAATCTACAACCCCAATTACAAAAACGTTGGGATGCGACATAAAACATAACCTTTTTGGACCATGTTGCAAGCATCAAATTCAGAATGAGTGTATATTTGCTGAAAACAATAAAGTTAGTCAGTTTGAACGTTAAATGTCTCGTCTTTGTACTGTATTCAGCTGAATGCAGGTCAAAAAGTTTTTGCATATCATTGCATTCTGTTTTTATTTACATTTTACACAATGTCCCAACTTTTTTGGAATTGACTCGTAAGAGATTCGACGTGGAAATGTATTTGGTCTTTCATCCATCAACAGACACTTGTGAAAATGTTAAAAAAGCTCCTCTTTTAGCTGCTTAAAAAGGTCACAGAATGAAATAAGTTCAGGTGGCCACATGCTTGTTTGCTTTTGTCTTTTGATTCTGACAGTTTGCCAAAAAGGATCTGGTAATCTGCAAAAACCCCTTTCACCCAAAATGACAAGTTTCTGATTATGTAAAAAGTCTAATTATCAAAGCATCTATTTAATCTTTGAGGCCATACCATTATGATTTTCTTCTTTAGAAAAAAAGAGTAATGTTTTTCATTTTCCATCATATAAAATGTGCACATAAGACCCCTGAATCTTAATCAACTGCCTGTGTTATAACCACACACACAGAGTGAAATACTATAGAAGGCAGAAAGACTGACAGGAGAAGGAGGAGAGACACCCTTCTCCTAACCTTAACATATCTAAATGAGAGGAAAAAAAACAATAATGAGATGTAATTTTCTGGAATGGGGCTTTACTGAGTGAGAAGTTAATAAACAGTTGAATTAATTTCTGGTAAATCGGCTTTTCGGTCTGCCGGTATTAAGGTTGTAATGCGGTTTATCTTGGTGTTAGCCCTTGAATACTGGGACACAAAACAGGATGGAGTGCCAAATGTCTGTGCATGTGTTTTGTGAAAAAGGCATAAAAAACAGAGGTCCAGTACAAAAAAAAAAATAAAGTCACATTAACATGTCGCAGGCATGTTTGTGCTTCAGATGTGCACGGTGGTGCGGTGAAACTGTGCCTGTCGTCATTTCAGTCGTGAAAAACTTTGAATTTTCTTACAAACTTTAAGATTCTGCTACCTTATTTTGAAGTGTAAAAATACTATTGCCTGTACACTTAGTGGACACACTGAGTAATAAGTAATGAAGATGCTGTCATGTTAGGAGGAGAAAAAGATGTGAAAGACATCGATCATTTCCAGTATCATTACGAACAAAGTATGGCTTAGAAGACTTACAGTACAAATAAATGATTATGTTCAGGAGCCTGGTGGCACCACAGTTGTGTCTCTGTGTAGAAAAAAGGTGAAGAAATATGCTGGAGGGCTGGTGCATGGATAACCATCACATCACCGCCCTTTACTGACAGCCAATTTGGCAGGAGCTGCCTTGCTTGAAAATCATTACTGTCTTAACGTTGCTGCTGCCACTGAAGTCATTTGGGTGTTATTAGCTCTGAGGATATTATGGCTCTTTGACATCGGTATAAAAATTAACTTTCAAACATACTGCTGGAGTGGCAACTATCAAGTTCATATTCTTTCCTCATTTTAGGGCTTGTTAAAGGGATAGTTTGCATTATTTAAAGTGGGGTTGTTTGAGATACTTATCCATAGTTGGTGTATTACCTACAGGATCAGCAGTTAAAAGTAGTTTAGCCACTTGAGAAAAATCTAAACAAATGAATATCAGTTTAAGTGTACACCATATTTTTACCACTACCGCCTTTTCCGACTGAAAAAAACTGTTATAGAAGGCAAATATTGCACGCTCCAAACTAATCAAACTCCATTCACAAAATCAGTAATTTTACCTCACAGAACATGGGAGATGCTGGTCTACTAATGTCACGATCTCTTACTTTGTTTGTATTGTGTAATGTGTAATTTTGGCATTTTAAAAGGTCAGCGAAGATTCACCAGCGTCACACAATAAACACAAAAAACTAACGGATCAAGGAAGCAGTAGACCAGCACCTCCTGTGTTCTGCAAGGTAAAATGACTGTTCTTGCCGATGGATTCTGGTCAGTTTGGAAACAGAGACATTTCGCTTATGTAACAGCGGTTTCCCATCAGAAAATGTGGTTTGACAGTAAAGCAATAAAAATCTTCTAAATATAGTGAACATTTTAAGTGATTGATTGATGTTTTTAGGTGGCTAAAAGACATTTTGCTGCTGACTCTGTCCACAGCAGTACATTGCTTCGCTTCTGCGCTGGTACTCTCTTCTGCCTCTCCAAACTTGGGACATGCCAACCACTGTCTAGTGTGGGAAATACACTGTCTACCTCATACAGCCCCACTTCAAATAATCCAAATTATCCCCTGACGGGGCAGGATAAGGATAACCCTGGAGGTCAGCTCAACAACTTTAAATTGGCATTTAGTGTTTTTCTCCAAGAGTTTGGTCAGATATTGCATACGCTAGTATCTAGAGAGGGGCTCAATCAACTGTACATCACGTCTTTGCATACATGACTTTACTGCCTCCGAAGGTCCACACACTGGAGTGCAGAGCACTGTGTCAAACCACGAGAATAATCAGCCTCTTGCCAGGACCTAAACAGGACCTCTTGTGCTGACCAGAAGCCAAAGCTAACTCTTGCTGCATCAGGGGGGGTTTAAGTGGTTCAACCTAGCTTATGGAGGGCTCTTCTTCTTCTTCTGTCCCTGAAAATAAGGAGATGGTCTGTAGAGCGCCTCTCCTGGTTATTCCACCACAACCCTCAGTACATGTCTCTGTAGATCTCCTGCAGGAGTGGGTGAAGTGAGGTGTCCTCTGTCTTTTTGATCTCCTGCACCAGCTGTGCGTGCTCAGTGACCAGCTGCCGGAGGTCAGCCAGTTTCTGCAGCAGCTTGGGGAAGAGGAAAGTGTCGTCGGGGTGATTGGCCAGCAGATGGAGCTGTAGCACCTGCACAATGCTCTCCTGCATTCGCTCAATGTGTGCCACATTCACCAGGCCGGGTCGGTCTAATTACAGAGAAAGCAAAATAAACTTTAGTGAGACTCATTAACCATAATCTCCTGTTGGAATAAAAACATGCAGTAAGAAGTTAGCACCAGACTGCCTTCACAATTTCTGCACTTTGAGTAACTGTAAAACTATAAGACTATGAGTAACTCTAAACCAACCAAACTCCATAGGCGAAATAAGTAATTTTACCTTGCAGAACATAGGAGCTGCTGGACTGCCATTGCCTTGACCTGTTGATTTTTGCATTGTTGTGTGACTTTGGTGTTTGAAAAGGATAGTTCAGATTCACCAAAGTCACACATACTGATTATTTTTTAGGTGAACTCTTTTTAAGTGGCTGAAATACCTGTTCCCTACCAACACATCTACTGTAGCTAATACACAGACTATCAATAACTACCTCATACAACCCCACTTCAAATAATCCAAACTATCCCTTTATTAGTTTAATTCTAAACATTTTTTTTCCTGCATTCTTACCTCCACAGCAGATGATAGCAGCCACAAACAGAGCCAGGTCACTGTCATCCAGCTCCAGCCCGTTAAACTTCATTGCAAACTGGAACTTGGGCTCCATCATATCACTGAACGGCCGCCGCAGGCTCTTGAGGAATTCCCGGGTGATGAAGCCTGAGCCGTACGCTACAAGAAGCCCGTCCTTGTTCATGCTGGAGGCGAGCATGGCGAACAGAGCCTCATACACGCCGTATTTCAAAAGAGTCACCTGATCGTTGAGGTCCAGGCTTGAGAACCCGGGGACGGACTTTGCAAACTCTGTGAGCTCGGTGACGGTTTCCACCGACGTGCACTGGCAGCAGTGGAAAATCCGAACCTCTGCCTCTCTGTCCTTCAGCACCCCTGCTGAGCCGACCATCTTCGCCACCAGGGTCTGCTCCGCCAGCTGGAGGGTCTCCATGTCGTGGATGACGAAAGGCTGTGGACAGTGAAGAGTGACAAATTTTTAATGTAAAGTGTAGAGTATGGTTAAAATGGATTTCTAATTGAAACACAGTCAGCACAGTGTGTACCATGATTTTGACCTACATAAATAAACCTGACTACATAAATATAAAGCTGAATCATCAAACACCTCTACATGAAACACTGACTGTGATGTTTACCCATAATCTTTACTCAAAGGAGAGGCTACGCCCCGAGCCCTCATTGACAGTATTTCCACAAAGACATAAACGCCATCTTTGAGCCTACAGCAATAATAAATGTCACTCTTGACACCCGAGTTGCTCTAGGAATTAGAAAGCACAATTAATGTTTTGAGTAAATCAGTGTCAGAGCAAATAAGGCTCTCCAGGGCAAACTGAAATTGTTAAAAATAAGAAAGGAATTCATTTGAAATGATGACACAGTTGACAAATACTCTTTCATAGTAAAATATGTCAAAATCCTAATAATGTGGATGGAGGTACACAAGTATGTAAGGGTGCAGTAAGCAGCTATGAAAAGTCATGCTAGCCAATAAACATATCTTTCTTTATTTTTAAATTTTATTTCTTTAAGATTTGTTCCCTTACATTCTTATTATTTATTAATATCCCTCATTATTTTTTGTAATACCATGATATAATACAATCCCTGTAAAAACAAAAAACAAAAAACAACACAATAGCAAGATACACATTTTAGATCATATCACCCACCCTTATATAGCAGGGACTGACACTATGACATTGGTGTTTTCGCTGTGTCACAGTTCCCACAGTGAGGAGTTACATCTGATGAGCAGCTACACCTGCTGCTGCATGTCATGTCAGACCTCTGCGTCATGAACGCTCTTCTAAATGTGGGCTACGAGGGAAGGTATGAGGGACATGACACAGAGCTGTCCAATGTTGGACTTCTACATCAGTCCAATACCTGATCATCAGATAACGGAAACTGATCATCAACAATAAATAATAAGTTGATATAACAAACATGAAAACAATCTTGCACCGAAAGTGTCATCACCTTATGCACATGTGCATTGTACATAGTAACTATCTTCACTTTTTGTAATAGACACACTTTGCCTCTTTTTGGGCTCACAGTCTTAACTCATGCTATGTGATCCTGCAGAAGCAAATAAGCCAAAATCATTACTATCTTATTGTCACCATAATCTGACAAGACCTCAGTAGGTAGAGAAAAGAACAAAGCCCACAACTCTTAAGATTTCCATTACGACATAATTACTCTCCTTGACCCTATACGCTATACCCTCATTGATGATCAAAAGGGTTTATAGGCCGTTTTGTCTAGAAAAAAAATATACAGTTTATACTGAAAGCAGAGCCGGGGATGCACTACACTTCACCTGACTAACTGCTGCAACACATGGAGAAAACAAAGTGGCTGCACTCTGCCTAATCATGATGTTGTGTATTCTCCAGAATCAGATGAAATCACTGCAACGTCTCCACGAGACTGCAGAACTTTTTGAGACCGACAGGTAGCTAAAGAAATAAGACAGAAGTGCATGGCTGTGCTAGCGGCTCTGTGAGGCATAAATGATGCCTTGAGCTAAAGGCTAACATGCTCACAATGACAACACAAACATGCTAATCTTTAGCATATATAATGTTTACCATGCTTACTGTCTTTCTGATGGGAATGTCTTTGGTTTTGTATATATAAGGTCACAAATCGAAATAACAGACATGATGATGTTGCCAGATCATGGGTCTGTGTTAGCCTCACCCTCTGCACTTTCGCTGGTGGTTTCTGAGGTGAGTACCCCCGCCCCCCCCGTAGTAACTCTGAGGTCCCCCTAGGGTCATGGAGTGCATCATCATCTTCTGGCGACAATGTATTGTGTACAAAACATCATGGCAATCCATCTAATAGTTGCTGGGACATTTCAGACTGGACCAAAGTGTTGGACCAGACGGACAGGTCAACATTGCCTCCTCAAGAGTCACAAAACATCCTCATACAATCCCTCCTTTTTCATAGAACTCAGTAGAGGGACTTGCTATTGACAGAGCAACCAGTAACAAAGATAATTTAGAAAAAGCCTCACTCTTATTTCACAATAAATTCCTGGTTCTATGCTTATCCAGTGTAATGTCGTCCAGATCAGAAGCAACAGCCTGTTGTTTACTTGGCTGCTTGTTTTTTTCCAGACAACCAATCAAGACTGTTTGTATTGTTAGCAGGGCAAAACCAGTTATGTCAGATGATAAAAGTGATCTTCTCTGTACATAAATCACATCCAACTGTGACATAATTATGACTCCACATTTGTTCCAGACGAGAGACCGATGAGTCAAACCTGACTGAAATTTTCTGACTCAGTTGCAGGTATTAACTTGATCCGATCCACGTTTTCTGCAAGCGCTTTTCAACAACAATTAAGTTGAAAGTTTGCTTTATCTTTCCATGCTTCAGAATTTTAAAACAATGTCTATATTTATTTAAAGATGTCCTTCTATAATGTGAGATGCACAACATTAGAAGGGTGTCAAGAAGGGTCTCAGTGTGGGACAATGTGACAATGTGACTTTCATGGGAAGTTCTGTGTTGTATTAAAGTGCTGTGACACCTCTCTGAAATCAAGCGTGGATCAAACAATATGTGCATTTCCAGCTGACTGCTTTCCAATGGTCGCAAAACCCCAGAGACTCCATCTGGACTCTTGTATGGACACTTATGCATGTTGAAGCTTTGATCTCCAGAAGCAGAGGGGGGAGGTCTGTGCTGGAGCACGGCTGTGCACTTTGACTGATCTGTCCCTCTCACACCTACACACATCCATCCGTGGAATGCACAACAACTTGGGGCTGCTGTCCCTGACCCCGTTTTTTCCCTGATAAGAAGGAAATGACAGAAACAAGGTTGCAAGGGAATGTTCTTGGTGAGAATGAGGATGGGTGATGAAAAGAGCGCAGGCACTGAGAGGAACAGGCGATGGAGGGAGAAGCGATGGGCTCATACACTGGCTCTTTATATTGTTTCTCTGCAAACAGATGTTTCCTTGTCCAGCTTGTGTGTTGGCCTGCGCTACACATTGAGCAAGTTATTTCTGTCACTGGCTGGCTCCACATAATCTCTGAGGTACTTGCTGCCAGGTCATGTTGAGACATTAGCTTGATTGCAAATTTTGAATGTGCTCAGAATAAGATTAAAATCACTCCAACAGGAAAGAAATAAATTAAAAGTTGCAAGACAACGTGACCTTGAACTGTGAGGAAATTCTGGTAATGACAAGAGCCATGAACACGCAATCCTCGCACACAGACACACGCAACAGCATTCACACACCAACCCACCACTCTTAATCAACGTACAGGGGTGCTGGTCTTGCCCATGAGAATGGTTCGAGCCTTGGCCTTGTTCATGTTGAAGTTCTTGAGGTAGGCCTCGTAAATCTGTCTGGCCAGCGTCTTCTGGTCGGCCAGCTGGGGGTCTTCCACCTCCCTGTCCCCTGTTACCATCTCCGCCTTCAGCTTTTGCTTCTCTGACTGGGGCATCCGACCGAAACGGATGGCTGTGGAGAGCAAAGCACACAAAAAGTCAGTCTAAGATTGCACAATTTGTGGCAGTATAAATGTGTCAAGCCACAGATTAACTTTACAGTGTAACATATATTACAGAAAATGTAATTTGATTAAATCTTACTAGTATAAACAGCAACAGCACATTAAATAAATTAATGTGCTGGAAATAAAGGAAAAGTGTAAGAACAGACAGGATGCAGAGTGCTTTAAAAGTTCTGAAAAAATTTAAATGGCTTGAGATCCACAAAACCACAAAAATCACTTATTCAAGACGCTGACATCTGGGGGAATCATTTTCAAAATCTCTACATAGACACCCCACTAAGTAAAATGAATCCAAGTCAACATATCAGCAAAGAAAAAAAAAAATACCGTATCCAAAAAATCTGTCCAAACAAAACTTCTGGAGCCATGAAATGTTTAAAAATAGCACCGCTGGAAATGTAGAAAAACAGAGCTCAGACTATTAAACATCTTACTGTACTGAGTGTTTTCCAGACATCAGGTGCCTTATTTCTACTAACCTATGGATCTGACGACAGTATTCTGTGGTATAACAAACAACTGACGCTTACATTTCCTTAACAAACATGTAATAATAATGTAATAATCAACAAATGTCTAACATTAACCTTATACCTGAACACCACATACCAGTTTAACTTTTCGTTCAGATGACTCAGGGTCAAACACTGTTACTTGGCGCACACACACTGTTTTTGTTCCTGGATAGCATTTCTGCAAACTGTCATCCCAATAAACATCAAGAATAGACACAGAATCAATGTCAAATCAACAAAAAAAGGTAAAAGAACTTTTCTATTTATGCATTACGGCAAAAGAAAATTATGAATGAACACACCAGGTTACTACAGATGTGACATAGTTTGTTGTAAGCGGGCATCAGTTGTGTGAAGTGTGCTTCAACGCTACACAAGAGTTGTTTTTCTACGAGAGGATGCTGGCATCTCTCAGACGGCCTGATCCCACTTGACTAATGAGATTAGAGGTGAACTGTTTTTAACCCTCCTCACCAATTTAAATAGGCACAAGCTGATGCACAAGCGTGCGCGCGCACACACACACACACACACATACACACACACACAGCTCTCTGAGAAAACCAACATCCAGCCGCACCTACCCGCCTGCATTTACGAGACTATAAAAGCATAAAAGGAGATCTGATTTCCCCGTTTTCTCAACAAGCCACCCACTGCTGAAACAAATCCAGGCCAGAGGAGCAGGACTGAGCGGGGATGAGATATGGAGCTAACAGACAGCATGAGGGCCCATTAGATTACTGCTCACAAAGTGGATGGATCACCTGAAGCTGGTAAACCTCCACAGTGGACGCCTGGGCGGGAGCCAAGTCTAATTAAGATGAGAGGAAGTGAGGGATGTTAAGCTGAGCATAAGTCAATTTCTTAAGAGCCGGTGTGAAGGGATGAGTCTGGGACTCGGGTGGGGAGGGGGTTAAAGTTGGGAGGGGGACAGTCTGTCATTCCATTACTGTAAATCATCTGTTTCACCAGCTGATTGATGGAAGAAGATTCCAGCCTTTACACACCTCCTCCAGCGCAGTAAGACTTATTATTGCTCTGGAACGGTTATTTTCTCACAAGCCGCCAAAACATTCAGCAACGGTTTTAATACAGTGCATCCTGTCAGAACATGAAATCTGAGGCATTATTAAGTTGCTGGATTCAAGAGTCTTTCAATAACTTGTGCGCTGAGTGATAATAAAAGCGCTTTGCTGCTGCTGCAACAGCAAGAAAAGGATGTTGTTGATACTTTTACACAGCCTGTTCAAGGCGTGAATGTTGTGAATGTACAAACATTCAGTGGCGAGGTATTGTTGTTCCACCTCTGAGCAAGCAGAGGAAGCTGTAACAGAACTCAATCAACATCTTTATAAAAAGAGCGAGATGGCAGGACAGGCCAATGCTTACATTACATGTTCACTATTAAATTATCAAGTTACATACTTATTCCACATATTTGTCAGTTTTGTGTAAACAGAGAACACACACACACAGGCAGGAGAGAAACCACGCCCCAAAGATCATCGCACAAGAAGAAGAAGAAGAAGAAGCAACGTCCCATTCATCCAGGAACACATAAAATGCTTAATATTCTAACTTCTTGTTATCAGCTCTACATGTGATCACTTGTTGACTGGTGCAGTTGTCACACTCAACGTCAACGCTGTAGCGTTACACATCACGCCTCTTTTGCTTCTGCACTGCCCCATGCTATCAAAAAAATCACACACACTGGGGCAGGATTAAAGCTGCGTTGTTTGATTCAGTGTAAAAACGCAAGGCAGACAAAGTGATGGACTTTCATATTGCACAATCTCTGTGTAAGGTTACAGTTTACTCCAGGATATACTTCACAGTAAACATTCACTGGTCTAAGCCGTGGCTATGCCCTTTTCATTTATGTATCTGAAATGCTGACATACACAACTTGTTCCACTGTAATAAGTTTCAAAAATAGAAAATGCAACTGTCACTTCTCTACAGTTAATTTTAGAATAAAGGAATAGAAATTTCTCAGTAAAATTCTTTCCATTAAGACATATACCAACAATCTGCTTGGAACAATAAAATGTCTCTGGTATGTTTATTTCCTCACAGAAATAATATAATTTTGACATTATAATTCTTAAACGGACTTGATAAGCATAAGTTTTAATAGGTAAAGTTCACAAAATTTCCTAAAGCCTGTTGATACATTTCAGTTTAAAAAAATTAAAACTGCTGAAACATTTTAACAGCTATCTTAAGATTTAAACGTGAAATCAATTGGCTGTCGATGCAAACGGAGGAACAAAGCTCCAAAATTAGCAGTGCCGTGGTCCTGTAGTTTCTTAGACCACCAGATCTCAACAGATCAGGTTACACTGGTCTCAAATGTCCTTCCTCCCCCTCTATGGTTACATTTAGACCAATGAAACTCAATACACACATACCGTAAGAGGAAGTGCAGCTGACAGAAATACTACTACTGCTGAGCTTAAAGGCACTACCGCATCATTACCAAACTCTGAGTTATGTATTAAGGAAGCCTCTTAAGTCAATAAACCCCACGGGACAAAGGAAAGACACTCAGTCCGTCCTCTGTATCCACAAGTTCACTGCCACCAGTGTGAAAAATCTGCAAAGTGTGCAAAGTCTATATGAACCCACCGATTGAACTGACCTTTTTGATGCCTCTACTAAAAATACACTGACAGACAGACCAGAAAAAACAAGAACCTACATGCTTGTGTGCACACACGTCATCTTCAAAATCTGTTTCAGGGTGTTCGGGACATTGACCTTGGCCAAAGGTCAGCATGCCATGTTGTATGTTTACACAGAGTAAACAACATTCACCAGAATCTCGGGCTTAAACCTCAATATTCCTGTATTCCTGTCAGAAATACGTGGCATTGAGGAGAAAATCTGATGTAACATTTAAAAAACATACAATGCTGTATTTAAGGTGTTTACAGATGTTGTGAGACATGAGACTGAAGGTTAAACTTATTATCTTGTAGGCATCAGACATAAAGCATGTGCTGGTTAAATAATTACAAAATATTAGTAGGATTCTTTTCTAGTACTTTGACTTAGCACTGACTGTTAAGGCCACTCCAGGAAAAGAAAATTGAGATTTTAAAAATAAACTCTTAACAGTTTTAGAAAACACTTTAATGAATACTATGAGCAGTATTACAAAAATTAAGTCCTAGTTTTTCAACCATGAGTTATTATGAGAATTTATTGTTATTTATTATGAGAAGTCAAATTTTAATGAGTAAATTTACAACTTTTTTTTTCTAACAAAATTACTACTTTCTAAAATATTACAAAAGTAATATGCAGTTACAGTGTAAAGAACCAGGAGGAGTAGCACTTATTCCTGTAACACATTGCAGGCTCTCCTCCTGCAACAAAATAAATACAAATGCAATGTGATTAATTAGCCTTAATCTGATACTTTGGACAGGTTCCATGGGTTTTTGCAGGTTGGAAGTCACATGACCAGGTGGAGAGACTTGCTCGGTCATGTGATTTCCCTGCTTGGTCACATATCACTAAAAGGGTTCAGGAGGTTCAGGCACTGCAATTCAATATGACTCCAGTACAGCATTCACAGGCACAGGATGGACCACGGACTGAACGTGAACGAGCTGCAGATCGAAGTGTTCTTTTTCTGAATAAAGGAAAATACACACTGTCCAAATGGTTAAATAGGTAAATTTTTAAAAAGCGGTCTAACAGCCAGGATTAGTCTTCAGTTTCTGACTTGCCTTGACATGCAACTTAACACCAAACTGTGGTGTTACATGCTTATTTGTTCTAATTATGTGCTTACATGCCTGTTCAATCTTTACTGGCATCTGCACAACTGTGGTACTCATAGTATAGTAGTTTAGAGTGTATTTACAAGAAGTAAGAACCATGCATTTGTGTGTGCATGTGAGTGTGTGTGAGTGAGTACTATACGTGTGTGTGTGTGCGTGTGAATGTGTGTGCAGCTGGGCCTGAAGCGCTGCCCAGACCTGTCCTGCCCCGCAGGACTCACCGTTGTGGGACATGCCCACCGACAGGCACTTCTGGAAGCGGCAGTATTGGCACTTGTTGCGGTTCTTCTTTTGGATTTTGCAGCGGCGCTCGCACTTATCATACTCCAGCTTCAGACGGATGGTCCGTCGAAAAAAACCCTGGAGGAGTGAGAGGAAAAAAACACGGCAGAAAAAAATAAGGCAAAAGTAAACACCGCTCATACGAGGAACAAAAGAAAGACACCAGAAAGACATTACTGGTTTGATTAATGACATCTCAAACAATGTCAACTTTGCATCAAAAATGACATAATTGACTGAATGAAAATTCATGACAACAGTCATAAACACTCATGACGACTCCTTCATGATAATGACAGGTGTCATGACATGGTTATGACAGTCTTATGTCTTACACACACCTCATCCAGGTTTGGCTCTTGGCAGCCTGAGGTCATGACAGTTTGTTGGTGGGGTAAGCCATGGTAAACCATCTAACTGTGTTAAACTTCCAATGGTAATAATAAACCAAATTTCACAAAAATTGGTTCTGAATTAAGTGAGTTACACTTTGTAGTGAAGTCTGCATATTTCAATACACATTGTGTTTGTTTACTAGCAGATCTTGACCTCACCATTAAGGTGACCGGGCAGATGCATGGCCTGGTGGAGATAATAAAACCTGAAATATATCACAGACTAGTAAATTACCTTTTGTTAAACTCTGCTATTATGAAACCAGTTTCAGGATCCAGAAGGAAACAACTATTGACCAACTCTTCATGAAGAAAGAAGCCATTAGAAAAATAATTATTTTGTCTCATATGAATGCTGCCTGGCAACACAGTTTCACCATCAGTTTCTCTTCGCTTACACAACCTTGACCAAAAGAAATTGTTAACTTTGGCGAGGAACAGATGGACCAAGTGGCATGTTTGCAAATCTGCAGAGGTAGAAAGTGTCCTGGGAAATTACTCAATAACATCTTTAGCCATACTTAGTAGCAAATGCCAATTTACCCAAAACTAGCACTCAATGTGTGCAAAAACTTATACAAAAACCCCCAGCAAAGAATTAAAATACACACAAAACAGGGTTACATAGATATGCTACAACCACGTGAGCACAATCAGCACCTGTTAAGTAACTCTGACTGACCCTTAGCAACTAATCTCCAACCTCACATGTATATACATAACTGTACACACTCATAAAACAAGGGTGATGTGAAGCCCAGACAGAACTGGAGTTCAAGCCATATAGATTACTGGTGTCTGTGTGTATATGAAACATTTTCTGCCAAGAGTAAAACAATTTAGGTGATTTCGGATGTAAGATTTGCAGTTTCTCAGTGGTTTTTTGAACTCTTCATGAAGCACACTGCCTGTTTTTTTGACTGTGTAACATTTAATCTACATGTTTCTCCTGAGTTCTGCTTATTTAGTCATGAGTATTTCATGTTGGAGAGAAATAACCAAATTTTCTGAATGCTTGAGACAATAATTTTACAGTTTGTGCCAATAATATATAATTTCCTGCTTTACTTTCCATCATTCACACTCACTCTGCACACAAACCCAAACACCTGGCAAATAGAGGTACGGTCATGTAAAATTTTTCGACTTCAGGAGTCGCAAACAACCACCCAAACGCCACTTTACAAATATTCACAGGCGCACAGATGATAATTGGATACTGAGGGCTGGAAAGGACACATGAGTGGCATCTGCAAGATCCTGACAAATCCACTTCCCAATGGACAACCTACGTTGCATCGCCACCTCTCTCGCCTCAGGCAGAGAGCGTAGAGGACTAGATGCAAACCACTTGCATATATTTTGGAAAGGCTACAAAATATCAATGTTTTGGTAAATGGTTTACAACATTTTGCAAATAATACTAGGATATATTATCCTTTTGAGCTACATGATACTGTGTAATCTCAGTTTTACTTCAGAAAATGCACTTATAAGGGATAGGAATCTGGGCACAATAATACAGTCGGGAAATCTACATTTTTGCTTGCTTACAAGTTAATGTATCGGTTTTATATGTTTAGAACTGTTGAAATTATCAGTAACAACAAAACTGGAGAAAAAAAAATTAAAAAGAAGGCGGATGCACTCCTGGTCCAGTGGACATGTGGTCAGCCTCAACGGCTCATTATGAAACGCTGACTTCAGCTGATCCAGCTCATGTTGCATGCTGGGGCTTCACCATGACCCTTTGGCATGTCATTGGTTACTTCTGATAGATGCACTTTTAATGATTCCCTCCTTTAAGTAGATATTAAGCTAAAGAAACCTTGACTTTTGTGATAACCTGTCGTTTTACTGTTTTATAGCCTTACGACTTCACCATGCACAAGTCACATAACTTTGACTGCCCTGTGGACCGATCAAGGCCTTCGTCCAGCGCAGATACTTAGTAGATACAACGTAGATACGCTACTGCATGCGCACTGAGGCACAATCACTCCAGTGTTCATTCTGTCACTGAGGATTTTGATGACACATCCTTTTATTTCATCAGTAAACTGTGACATTGACGTAAATGAAAAAAAAATGATAACAAAAATGATGACTAAGTCTTTGTTCATTCTGCCCAGATGGCATGCAACCTGAGTTAGATCACAGTAATCAGCCATTTTTCCAATTATGTTTTTGGGCTTTTTGTCTTTATTACGCAGACAGTGCAGCTATGTATTGACAGGAAAGGGGGGAAAAGGGAGAAGAGAGGACACACAGCAAAAGGCCACAGGTTTAAATCTAGCCTGTTTAAAAAGTGTGTGCTTCATCTGCACCAGTGGCCTGTCAGGTGGCAAGAAAAGAAAGAAAAGAAAGAGGAGACCTGTAGACACATTTCTTTTATATTCAAACAAAAAGTAAGACTGTGCATTATTTCCAATAAGGACAGGGCGCACTCTGGATTTAATATATATGTGGAAAAACTCAACTAATTTGAAAAGATATCTGAAAACGCACTGTACTACAGTGTCTGTCACCTGTGATTCAGTAACATATATATTAATTAGGACTAAATGTAGTGTGAGTATAAAGTTGGCTCCAATGTCTGTGTGGATTCATGGCACGCTGCCGTGTTCCATTATCATATTTTTTAAACATATTAGAGCTGCGCTGACAGTAGACATCTACTCCTTCTAAAAGATAATTTATGGTTTCTTATGACTCGTAAACAGACACCAACTCATTCAGCCATTTAACATAGTTTGGTATTAATTTCATCTTATTGCAGAGTAAATAAACGTGATGTTTCCCAGATAATGCTCATCTCCCTTAACAATGATTGACAATGATTTATGCAGTTCAACGGAGAAAAACAAGATGCTGTCTTCGAACACTGGAATTTTTACACCAGAAAATATCCCTTAGCAAAATCTATTACAGTATAATGAAACTGTCTGACAAATTAAACACTTTCTAAAATAAGATTAAAATTAAAACTGAGTTCCACTGAATAAATCGTGGAATTAAAGATAAAAGACTAAAACGTGACTTTAACTAACTACAATTTTCAGAAAGCCTAAGACTAAAACTAAGTCACACTTTAGTGAGCTGCTGCTGTGATGTGAATGTTTATGTAACAGAATGTTGACATGACGGAGTTACTGAGTTTACGTATCACTTCCTGACATTCATACTCCCACTGCTGTCCCTCTGGATTCACAGTGTGGAGGTGTAGACAACTCTCTTGCTTCCTACTTTCACTTCAGTTTTTTTTCCTCTTCGTTTACTGACAGAAAGAAAAAAAAAATACATATAAGAGTACAGAATAACTGAAGGCTGACAAACACATGCACACGCACCTCAAGTTACAGTATCTTTGTCCTTGGGTGCCTCTTAAAAAAAAAGCCTCGGGTTGTTGTTCAACATGACTGGTAAACAATTAACTGAAAGATTACTGAGCGACCACGAGTGAAGGCTGAGACCGGTGTTTCTGATGCTTTTAGGAGTTATCATTAGTCACAAGACACGCGGCCTGTGGATTTTTTTTTGGCCTGCCGTGCCCTACTTTCTTCAGTATTATACTTGTAAATCTGATTTATTGTCTTGAAATCTGTTAATGTGTAGCAAAAGGCTGTTTGTGATTCCTGGCTTGTCTCTAAGAGTGTGGGTGTCCTTGGGAGGAAGGGATTGATGAATATTGACAGAAATATTGACTCAGAGACAGAAAGCAGAAATAAAAAGGAAGAGAGACTACTTAAGGCAGAGGAAAGTGTGATAGCTTGATTCAGTCCTCACAATAATGTCCATTAACTATCACCACCAGTCACAACTAGTCCTTACGTTGGTGTAGTCTTCACCGACACCTAACGTGACATCCAAACATACAGCCGCTTGTTTGACTGTATAATTCATGTGTGTAATCTTCATCTCACCTTGCAGCCCTCGCAGGCGTGAACTCCGTAGTGGTAGCCCGAGGCACGGTCAGCACAAACTCGACACTCCAGGTTGAGCGACGAGGAGGAAGTTGAGAACTCCTCCTGGCCTGCCGCCACCCCGTAAACAACCGAAGACGGGCTGGATGCTGGCGTCAGGGCATCTGCAAAACCCAGGCACACGAGTGATTAAACGCGTCATTGCAGTATTACCCCTGACTAATACGTACACCTTAAAGCAACAACTACACTGGGCCGCCCTCATGTACAGAGGCTGTCAATCATCTGTTGTGACCATGGTTTGATTCCAGCCTGTGGCCCTTTGCAGTGTGTCATCCCTTCTCTCTTCCTGCTTTCTTGTCAAGTCATCTGCAAAAGGCAAAAATGCCCCAAAAACAATATCAAAAAGTAACAACTACACTGGCAGCCAGTTAAACAATATGTCTGTTGATATTTTTTCTGTGTAGTCCAAGTCTGATACAGCTCATCCCTCTGTATTATAAACATATAACTGACCCTTCCTTAGTCCCGCCCCTTTTCACTTTGTTCTCCAATAACATTGACTTTCTCCTTCCCCATTTATATACTATACTTTTATAGGCTATTGTTACAGAGTGCAATTAGGCCCCAACCCCACCAGAGGGGAAAACAATGCATGGCTCCCCATTCACTTTGTATATCCACTAGCAAATTGTCCTACTTTTCACCACAATTAAAAGGGCTACAAGGATGCAAAAACCCACACTGCACCTCCAGTTTAACACTTTGCACCATCCGTTGAAATCTGAACAATAAATGCCAAGTGCAAGGTGGTAGGGTGCGCAGACTTTATGCCTCCATGTGCACCTTCTGATGTGGTTCATGAATGTGCAGCAGCAAACTGTGAAAAAGGGCTGGGTAAAGCTGAACAGGCTATAGATCTGCAGGTGTTGTGATTATTAAATACTTTCTGGCCAGTCAAATCACAGACTTCACGTCACTAAAACAGCTGTGTCAAGAGTTAAATGAATTATCAACAGCTCAACAATATTAAGAACTGTTTTTGGTGATGAACACATCAGAACAACAATATTTTGGCAATAATTTTTGTGTCTCACCTTGTTCATGGTCACACTTTAGATATTAATGTCACCCGACAGCATTTGCACTGCAACACTGCTGTTTCCTTCATAAAAGAGTATAATTATAACCAACCAGTCTGATGTGTGTACAGGTCTGCATGGTTATCTATCAACAAATCAGCGCTGCCTCAGGTGCTGCAGGGATTTGATTAATTGAAGACAAGAAAACAGCTGTGGACAGCTGTGAGAATCACCTAAGGCCTAAGTTGTTTTGTTCCGGAGCTCACCCTGCTATGCGCAGAGATTTTTGTGGGTTCTCTGAATCATAAGGACATTATGGATTACAGATGGTGAAATCCCTAAATTCCTTGCAGTTTCGTGTTGTTATTAAACTGTTGCACTATTTGTCCACATAGTTTTTCTCAAAGTGGTGAACCCCGCCCCATCCATGCTTGTGAAGAACTGAGTCTTTCGAGGATGACCCTGTCATACTCAATCATTACACTATTAACTGTTACCATTTTACCTGTGCACCTGAAAAATGTTTCAAACAGGTGTTTTTTGAGCATTCCACACCTTGTTGACCCTGTCCTGACTTTTCACACAGTGATTGACCAGGTATGTGAAGGTGACAAAATATACAGGAATTTGAACTTGTCTCTCAGACATGTCTTTTTTCATTCCTTACAGAACTACTTGTCACTTTTTGACTGTAACACCGAGAGAGACTGTCCTGGTTATGCCCTTTCTTACGATTTATCTCACCCCCTCTCTATGACGACAGAACAGCTATGAGTGTTTTTGCCTTGAGATGTGATTGTACAACACTTTGTAAGAAGTAGTTCATTACAAACATACCCATGACTAATTCCAATTTCTGTTGAAACTCAGTGTTCGATTTCAGGCATGGTGCCAGAGTGTTGACAATGCAATAGTTTATAAAAGTATGACAACTGATTACCCTATCGTACAAGTTGATCTTGTCACCACTATTAGACAAAAAAACTCTTTTCTTGGGAAACTACGAATCAGAAACTTTCTTATGAACGTATCTCTAGTGCGAGGTCTCATCTCCCTCCAGCAAACAACTGGTAGAATTTGTACAGTTTGACCTCTTTGCCTCGAACAAGACAGTCTGTTCCATCACAGCAACTATTTATTCAGTGATATTAACATGTGGTCTGTGGTGCGTTGCCTGTCACAAGCATTAATAGCGTTGGAGTCGTATTACTGAGCTAGTTCAAGGACGACAGGTCATGGGGCTTGCTATAGGTTGCCAACAGTTTTCTATTTCCACCTTCTGAAGGGAACATGGACGGTAGAACTTGTTTGGTACACAAATAGCAAAGATGAAATAGTGCACAACAGTGGCACTAAGTCAAACCACATGAGTTGGTTGAAGGACGCCAGAATGGGGATAAGCAGCACTTGGCAGCGGCCCTGTAGCTGTGTTCCTGTCTGGTGCAAGTGCACATGTTTCAACTGAACGTAGGCAAGAAAAGCATGCCAGTGTTTCTTCTGCTCCTGTCTCTCTCTGCTCACACTCCAAAATACCAATAAATCCTCAACACCCTCTCACTGGCTTTTCCATGACATCATGAAATGTTTCCGTGATACCTTCTCCCCATGCTTCCCTCTCTTTTGTCCTTTCCTTCCTTTTCCCCCACTCACACCCTCTATTCATCCATTTAATGTTTATCTTTCTGGACTGTTCACAGCTTCTTCGTTCACTTGTTGCATAATTTGGTAGTAGCATAAATTTCCCAGATGCCCATGTGACTTTTATTCAGGAGGAAACGCAGCAGTAAAATGGATGTTTCCTGAGAGGTGGTGCATGGTGGCTGAGGAATGTGTGAATTCCTCATTGGATATGGGGCGAGGAGAAGGGCTGGAGGAGGACAGGGAGGTAAAACAAGGGCGCAGGGAAAATAAGAGGTGGTTAAGGCAAGAGAGAAAAAGAAGAAATAAGGAGGAAATATGGAAGGAATTGTCAGGAAAATGCATCAAAACACACAAACCAATTAGGATCAGGGGACTACTAACAATATGAGGACAGAAAGGGGTTTCAACAGATTGTAGTGCAGCTTTGTTGTAAGTTAAGGCAAGAGGTTAAATAAAGCTAAGTATATGTCCACTCTGAACATTCAGGTGGAGCAAATTCAGGATTAAGGGACTAAACTGAGGGACCTCTACTCTGACAACAACAACAATAGCAAGGAGATTATTACACTGAGTTTCTGTAGATTCTTTGAAACTGTAAAATAAGAGTATGGAAGCAAACCTTGCATCGTCATCATCTCACCATATTATCAATAATTTAAGGAGATCATTTCAATTTAGTGATAATGAGAGTTCACCTAGAACAGTGGAACCTTCTGATCCATTGCTGGAGGACTGGTATTCGGGGACATCAAAGGAGCTGAGGGCGTCGTTGTCGATGGACTGGGAGATGTCCTGGAGCTCCTCCATGCCGCCCATGAAGTCGTCATCGGCGCACAGCGGACTGCCCAGCACCGAGTCCTCCAGGGGCGAGGGGGGATGGTAGTGGCTCTCCATGTCGACCATCGCAGTGGAGAAGCGGGCTGCCGGCACTCTCACTCATCAGACTGGAGACAGAGGACAGAAGCAGGGGGAGGGGGGGACAAAAATGACGATGAGGTCAAAGAGGACAGAGGAAGGGAAGATGATAATTCATTTCTAAGGTCATCTCTGAATTTCTAGAGACTTCAGTCATTCTAGTAGATCTGTGTGGTTGGATCAGAATCAGTATGGGGAAAGAAAAAATGGTATCATAACATCTTTACTGATCCTAACGGCTAAAAGCTGTTACCTTGTCTTTTGCACAGATTTAGCCATTTTAATGCCAGTCCACTCCCTACCTAAAGCTAAGGCATCCTCTCGTAGAACCATGAATGTCTGTACACAATTTCGTAGCAATCCATCCAATACTTCCAGATCAAAATCTTAGACCAACCAACCAACATCATCATCCATAAAGCCACGCTGTGAGCAGAGCAAAAAACTGATCACATCATTATCAACATCAGCACCACTGGACTAATACTGCATTATCTTTCAGTGCACATGATTCAATATTGCACTGGCTAATGCATTTAGGCCTAATGAGCAGCGCTGATGCAACGTTTGACCATCCACACCAACAGGTGCTGTCGCTGCTACGGGTCTGCAGGCAGTAAAGGAATGAAGGACATGGAGTATCTTATGACACAACACAAGCCCCTCTACTCCAAATACAGTAACCTTATCCTTACTAACCTCATAGTGCTGCAGAAAGAGAAAGACAGGGGACAGAGAGAGACAGAAAGTGAGGCACGGAGACATGTGGAGGGATGAATGTAGGTCACTGGGCTGGCTTAGGCTGTGCTGTGCTGTGATAGGAAGGCTCAGTCTGGGCTTGGCTAGAAGAGACATGACAGACTGACTTGTGCAGTCGACGGGTGAGATTTTGCTGAATTGCAAAGTGGGAACAAGGAGGAGCTACGAGACACACATGAAAGTGCATTAAGAAGTGGGCTTGTCTTGGTGGCTAAGCTTAAGACGGTCAGAGGGAATGGACCTTACATTACATATTAGAACTTCATATATCCGCATGTAAACTAGGTCAATCTTCAGTAAGCCCTTTCCATCAGGCCCCACTAAGAACATCAAATGAGGAGGGGGAGGTGGGAGTGGGGTTGAGGGTGGCTATACGGCTATAAGACAACAGCTGCTGGTTGTTCTCAGCCATTCCACACCTTTACACATGACCGCCTTTAGTCCTTAACTTGCCCCGTGCCGTGTGAAGTTCTGTTGACTGCTGAGACCGCATGCTTAAAATGTTTGCCCTCAGTCCTCCCTGCGGGTCTCTTTTAAAAGCTCCAATGACAGAAATGATGGATGCAGCCGTTGAAACTGAAGATCATTTGCATAACATTTTACCTTTTACATTTTACCTACTACTGCAAAAATAGTACAATTATGTAAATGTGATTCTATGTGTTATGTTAAAAAAAAAAAATAAATAAAAATCCCTCTTTCTGTGTGTCTGTTTTTAACCCTACCAGTAGGAGGAAAAAAGGTGAAGAACCTTCGAAAGGTCCCTCCTACTTCCAGGACTGGTGGGTAACTAGTGGTCATGATGATCAAAAGCAGATCAGAGATATATCTGAAACATAGAAAAATATGTAATACCAACAACAACAAGACCAGGGTCAAAGTCCAACCACATGGCATAATATGTGATGAATGGATGGATGTGGCTATGAATGAGCAGTGAACCATCCTGTAAAGGGATGGTTTAGATTCATTTCACTGGTGTTGTATGAGGTTTTTTATCCATTATCAATGTATTGCCTACAGCACACGGTGGTTGCTATGTTCCCATTTTGGAGAAGCAGCAGGTGTAGTGGCATGGAGGCTACACAATGTACTGCTGGTGCCTTGAACTGTTAGTTAGTTTGTGTTACTGTGTTCACTGAATACACACTAACCTTTTAAAACACCAAAGTCACACTACAACACAGACAAAATAACCGATTAGGGCAGCGGGAGACCAACAAAGTCCACGTTCCGTGAGGTAAAATGAGTGATTTCGCCAGTGGAGCTTGGTTGGTTTGGAGAGTGCAATATGTGGCTTATATAACAAGAGTTTCCCCTCAGAAAAGGGGCAGCGGTAGCCTAAAGGTTAGAGAAGCAAGCTTGTGACTGGCCGCCAAACGGCAGGATAAATCTGGGCACTTGCCCCTCCCTCATTATCACCACTGAGGTGCCCTTGAGCAAGCCCAATGTCTCCAGTGGAGCTACACAGTGGAGCTGCTCAATGGCCAGGAGATCACACTGTTGATGTACAGGGCAGCTTCCAGGTGTGAATGTGTAACTGTGTGAATGTGATCAAAATTTTCCTGAAAAAAAAAAAAGAAAAAAAAGAAAAGGCCATCTGACGGCAAAGTAAAGCAGTGAAAATATTGCAAGCACAGTGTATACTGACCCTGTCCACAGCAGTACATTGCTTAGCTTCCTACACATCTACTGTAAGTAATACACTGACTATAGATAAGTACATCATACAATCATACTTCAAATAATCCAAACTTTGCAAAGCGACCATTACAACTCTAAGTCGTTGTGAGGCAAAATGCTGAGGAAGTTTACATCAACCACAGCAACTGTTGTTTGTGTGTCAGTTTGCAGTGAAAACAAATGTCTTGGCACACCTTAGCTTTTGCAAATATATCGAAGAGAGAACTTGCTTGGCATGCATGTTCTGGCACATGGAGGTGAGGTTCTGTTTAAATGAAACAGTATCTTGTTTATTGGTGACTGCATGAATATGAAATGTTTTAGGGCTGGAGCCATTGGGAAAAACAACACAGCATTCAGGTTCTATACAGGGTTAAGGAGCCAGGAGAAAAATCACAATGCAATGAACTAATTGTATCATGAAGGATCACAGCCCAGAGTAACTAAACTGAACCTAATAGTAAAGACCCTGATGATTCCCATTTCCATTTAAAACACTACTCTGCATGAAAAGAAGCCTGGCATGTGAGCGGGCTGCTTTACTCACTCTACAATACACTTGTAATTGTGAATGGAGGCAGTGTGAGCTCCACTAGGATAAAGCAAACCTCTTTAGCATTCAGCCTCCAGCTCCTGACCCTCAGGTCTTCCTTTAGAGGACATCCTGTTTCATACACTGGCTTCACTCAACACTGTCTCATTATAATACTGCTTCAAGGGGGAAAATAAAGAAGAATCCTGGGCGCAGCTTGACTAACATCCATCCTGTCTGTTCAGATAACACTCCATTAACCTGCGCAAGTTTTTTATCTTGTGGTTACATGAGATAACATGGGCTTGCAGAGCATTAAAGGGATAGTTCAGATTATTTAACATGGAGTTGTATGAGGTACTTATCAAAAGATAGCAGTTGACATGCCCACAGTTAGTTAGTGATATTTGGCTTCTATAACAGCAGTTTCCTATCAGAAAAACGTATTGGACTGCAAAGTAAAGCGGTGAAAATATTTGAAGTATAGCGTACACTTAAACTGATACTGATCTTTTTAAGTGGACCTTTTTAGACACCTTTTGTTGCTGACCCTTTGTTTCCATGCTGGTGCCCCTCTCTGGGGGCGTGCCAGCCAGCATCTACCATAGTTAATACACAGACTACCAATAAGTACATCATACAACTCTACATCAAATAATCCAAACGATCTCTTTCATTTTTTCTGATATCAGTAAAAAAATTACTTTGCATAGAGTTTCTGGCACTGTGCAGATATGGGTCAATCTTAAGTGGACTAGACATCAAGGCTATGTCAACACACTCCCACTGCATGCATGACTTTCTATTTAAATAACATACAAGACACAAGTCCTTTTCTGAACTTATGACCCTACCAGCAGCTATGAAGTGGTGGACCAAGCTAACCTCTTGTGTTGCCAACATAACATGAGAATGTAAACACACAGAGCCGCTTAGCTGCAGACGGCACAGAGAGATCTTGTGGACTGAGATAGAGAAAGACAGAGACTCGGGGGGTGGAGAGGAATGTCAGTTAAGCTACATTACAGGGTCTTCATCAGCAATGTGCGAGAGCGAGTACGCAAGTGACACAGGGAGGGAAAAAAACAGCGGTTCCTACGGTAACAGCCAGGCTTTTGTCCTTTAAGGTCAAGACCTCTCTTGTGCTCACTCAACTGAGCCTGTTGAGGGCACCGCGCACACTGAGAGGAAGATGAGCAAGGTCATACATGTTTGTGTGGGTTAGGATCCAAAAGGGGAGGAGGGGTTTTACACTGACAAAAGACCACTAACCAAGAGCCACAGAGGTCGCCATGGCAATGCCATGGCAATGCCGACATATGGGATCACGCTTTGAAATCACGGCGAACAGTATGCATGTGAAGGTAGCTACAGCCTCCTGCCACTGGAATCCAATCTCTCATTAAAATCAATAAATCCCACCACAGACATGTGTGTTAGCAAGTCTGTAGTAGCGGTCACAGGCCGGATGTATGAGTGGAGCATACATAATCCATACAGTCCGATGGATTTCTGCACAGTTGCTTTAGCATGTTCACCCAGCCCCCCATGTTTTGCTCATCCATCTCAGTCAAGACCCACATTAGACAGACAGGCCGTGGAGCTGCTCGGCCAGGGGGCTGAAGCAGATAAACATGCTGTGAACGTGACCCAGGCATGCAGACTGCCTCCCACTCTCCCAACAGGAAAGAACATGGAGCAGCATGAAGTTAGTTTACACAGCCGTCTGAGATCTTCAAGAAAATGATCTACAAAATAACCTGTACTGTTGATCTGATGGTCTCAGTTGTGATATCCATCACTCAAGAAGAAGAGTATTTAAAGGAGATCAGGTTATCCAATCCTGTGGCAACCACACGTCAACACAGATCCACACAACCTTCCTACTGAAAAGTAGGTTGGGCACTGAGAACCAAATCCAAATAAGAATCCATTACAAAGAAATCGTTTAGAAATTGACAACTGACAATTTAGATTTTCCAGCACGGTGCTGCAGTGGTTATCAAATCCTGGTCTGGACACAGTTTGCATGTTCTCCCCGTGCCTGTGTGGGATTCTTCAAGGTGCTCCAGTTTCCCCCATCATCAAAAACATGTATGCTAGGTACCTCAGTCCTGGCTTAGAACTGGAGTTGGTCCCTGGGCCCTGTACAATGGCTGCCCACTACCCCTAATACTAGGATGGGTTAAAGACAGAGACTAAATCTGACTGTATAATTGTACTTTGTATGGTTGTATATGTGCCAATACCTTTACTGATTCCAGCTCAAATTTCAAATTATAAATTTGAGATTAAACTGTGTACTGCAAACACCTATATGGACCTGGCTATCAAGCGTGGGATAACACGGAAGAAGCAAAGTCGACAATGGTTAAGACCTGCAAAACCAACAAGATCAATAAAATCCAAATGAGCCCTAATAATCATGCAGCCTTCGTGACTAACCATTGTCTCTGGGGTGTCCAATTAAGCTCCATGCTTTCCAAATCCATCAACAATGAGGACAACAAAGAGTGTGATGTGATGACAAGAAAATCCAGATAAACTTGGCAGCAGATCAACACATTAGAGGTGTGTATGGGCTTGTCTCGCCAAGGTGTGGAAAAGAAAACATTATAACCCTTTCAAATACAGGAGAACATGGCTTGGCAATAAGAAGAGATAAAATAATTTACTAAAACATATTTGCATATTTGTCTGTTGTAGAATAAAAGCAGTATTGCTATCAGTCTATAAAATGTGTTTTTTCAAAGCATGTTTGTACATGTACTTTATAGAATACAAAAACCCAAATATAACTCACACTACTGCCCTACCTTCCTCATCCAAAAACTTGACGTCTTCCATGTAACTTTGGTTCTTGACAACACACATCCAGCTTTTTGATGATCATTCAGTGTGTGTGTTTGTGTGTGTGACTGAGAGCAGACTGCAAGTTAATGTTTAATCAACCCATCTTGTGGTCTGAGTGCTGACAGACCTGTTAGGAGAAGGGCCTCAGGGGACATAACAGTGGTCTTAGAGCAGGAATATGGGCCGATGGGGGCCGTCCCACCAGCTCCGCCTGTCCATTTGTTTGAAGAGTTCACTCTATGAGCTCAGCCTGGACCGTGCCCGCAGTGTAAACACTCGAGTGAACCTTTATCACTCAGGGCTGATATGCGTGCCGGCGCCCTCTTATCGTTACGGAGAATGACCAAAGTACAGGCCAGGGAACCGATTGGACTTTAGCTGCAGTCTGAAACAGATGGGCCGTATGACGGCGAACAGTTCAATCATTTCAGGGTCAATGACAGTTAAATGTACAGCACACAAACTTTGTCTGATATTTTTAGACGTGGAGACCAAACTGCTGTGTTTGCAAATTTTAGCTCCTTGAATCATGTATTATTTTCATTTTTATTACTTATTTCAAATGCACGTTAGAAATGTTTATATTTTTGGGTGTGTTAAGCTCACATTTCCAGACATCCATATAATATTTAGCAACTCATTTTCTTTCAATCAACCAATCAACTAATCACTGCAGCTCTAATTACTGTTACACAACTGAATGGTTATTTTTATGCTGAAATGAACAGGAAAAAATGGCTGTTTGGAACGACTGGAGAAATTCAAAGTTGTAAAACGCAGCGGCATGATTTGCAAAATGGTAAGCTGTGATGTTACGTATGCAAATTGTTTCAGGTCCAAAGTTCATTTATGAGCCTGGAAATAGCAATCATATTATGATCATCACCAAAAGATGGAGTGAACAAGATAAGCAGTGTTTACTCAGATGTCAATGAATTACAGATGTTCATATGTCCATTTTTCTGGAGCGTTTCAAGAGCTTGTCATCCATGTTGGTTTAAAAGACAAGATGCAATTGTGTAATTATACATGATTTGTAGCACATGGTCAAAATATAGCCCATGACATGAAAAATCGCTGGCATGGTCCTTTAAATATTTGGCTAATACGTGTAGTCACACATAATAAATCCATTATACTATATGCAAAGCCAAAATGAGATCCAGACGTCAACAATGCCCTTTGCTTTATTCTTAGTTTCATGCTTTAGTGATATGAAAGCAGAACTGACCACAGCAACTCTTCAGAAACTGAGTGGATAGCACCTACAGCTCATCTCAACACTTTCTTTATTAAGACAGAAAAGCTTATTACCAGGAAGCATAAAAACAGATTTTTTTAAAACACCTTTTTGTTTCTTTAACTCCAAGGGTGTATAACAGTTTTTATATAAAACATAAGTGATATAAATCTTAGTAAAGTATTTTTTAGGAACTAAGCTCCTGGGATCCCCTAAAGAGGGGCTTTACCCACAATAAATCATAATTCTTAACTAGAATTATCTCTTGAACTCATGGAGGAAATTTGCATATTTCTTTGTTATTCTATTTCTAAATGGACGGGAAAGGATTTTATTTTATTTTTTTAAGAATACGTGTTACTCAAGATGAGATCTTGCATTGGCTGTTGGCATATTAAACACCCACCGTAAGTTACATAAACCTCAGTGGACTCTGACCCCTGCATTGACAGCGTGTTCAGTGTCAAAATAATAATTAAATGTTCACACACGCTCACAAGAGAGCGCCGATACAATTTGACCATAAAACACCGCAGAAGGTGCAATGTGACAGAGTATCACGTTACCTCAGAGGTCTACAGTGACCCGACCCTCCATGCTGGCTGTTTATAGCACATCATTTACGTGGTGGAAAGTGTGCCTGCATTTGTGTGTGTGTGTGTGTGTGTGTGTGTGTGTTGCGTAGTCAAAACAAGCACATGATGAAATTCATGGTGACACTCTCCATATGAACAAAAAACACTGTCAAGTAAAATTAATCATCAATCTGTGGTTGTCAGTTCTGGGGAAACAGAAAATATCAAGAGTATGAATTTAAACAAATGGACCGGGTGTGTTGACTGCACACTGACTCACTGTTGTCATGACATACAATAAAGCTACACGTTTCCAGGTAACTTTTGGATATCTTAAAGGAACAGTTAGATGGAACAGCCATCTAAATAGTGTTGGTGTGAGTTACAGAGTTGTCAGCCACAGACATGTCAGCTTTCTCTCCGATATAATAGAACTAGATGGCACTCAGCTTGTTGTGCTCAAAGTACCAAAAATATACATTTGAAAAATTCAGCAGTGATTACTCTTTCCAGAGATAATGACCTGGTCACTCAAGAAAATCCACAGGCCTTGTTGTGAGCAGTTTCATGAACTATTTTCTTTCTTGTAGAAAGAAAGTAGAAAGCACTGCAGGAAGAAAGTAGTTTCAGAAGATTCTACCGTAGAAAGTAAGTAGTTCTTTCATGAAACTTTTGACTGATTTGACTGCTATATTAGAGCGAATAATAATTTTAGAGATATTCGCAGTTTGATTGAAAAACAATGTCAACAGTTATGGTGTATGATTTTTGCAGGGATCTACATTGCAACTCCTACAAACTGAAAACTGCTGTAGGCCATATAGGGATTTCGAAACAATTCTGGTTAATTGTTCAGCCCTAATGCTATCTGGAAACACACACTGCTGTTGTGTCTTTAAGCACCACATGTTGAGTGCCACTGTTCCATTATATTGGCGAGAAAGCAGACATCTGACGAGAGAAATCAGGAACAATATGCATTTTTGATTTGGGGGTGAGCTGTCCCTTCAAATATTTAGTTTGAGCAAGTTAAAGGTTTCTAGACACTTCAGATATTTCTAAAGCAGCTCATGTTTAACTTGACCAGCTGCCATTATCTTCAAATGTTTTGTTTCTCATAAAGCTGCAGGGGTGAGGCTGATCTTTGGCTGTTTACTTGGCTCATACATTAGGCATTGAGTATTAGATAAATATTTCCAATAGCCTGTTCCACCAAATGCCAATAAGACCGCACGCTGATGCAATAGAAAATATGAATTTATGCAGCAGCTGTGTTGAAAAGCATATGACTTACAATGAATCTGATTGCATGGAGCATCATGAGCATGACATACTGGTAGTTATCAATAAGCCTATATTATTACTTTTTTTCTGATTTGGATGGAGTCTGATTTGTCAGCATCATATGGAGAAATGACAGCTGCCATCCATCCTTGCCCTGCATTATAGCCAGTTTAAATAGCTACCCCAGTGTCTTAGATGGATTTGCAGCTGAACTTTTGTCAGGCTCGACGCTCTCTGTTCGCTAAAATCACCAATCACTAATGACACTGTTCTTAAGCAACACCTTCATTCGGGTGCCAAATGCTGGCTCCTGGCTGCCACTTTGTTCTTATTTCCAAATCAGTCACAAGGATCAAGCAGGCCACCATTACAAAACCTCCCTACAGTCCATCCAAACTGTAAATTTCAGAGTGGGGAAAGTGCTGCAATCTTTTCCAGCTGCTTTTATCACTTGATAGATGTAGGACTGAGGTAACAAGACAGCAAGCAGCACTGGTATGTATTAAACTAACCAAAACACCATAAACTGTCTGTATGAATCACCTGTATGAGTCACCTTAACTTGCACCTTTTTATGATGTAAACACTTGTAGAGATTTGACTCTATAATGCATATTTAGGATTGAATATTATGTCTAACGGTTTCTTACACATCGGTACAGACTCATATAGAAGAGGTCCGGGGCACGTTCCCTCTCCCGAAATAAAAATATTGCACACGGTCAGCACAATGTAGATATCAAGGCTAGTGTCAAAGAGAAGTGAATGTTCAAGTGATGCACTAACAGTTGCTCTGTCCCCTGAGGCTGTGCCAGCTCTTTCGCCCCTGGCAACACGGGGACGCCGGGACAGTCACAGCCGAGTGGACAAAGCTGTCAGTCTGTAGCCCCGTGTGAACTTTGACTGAGCACCGTTTGTGGAGCGCTGCCAAGAAATAAGTAACATTTTACGTGCCATGGCTTGATTTAGGAGGACAGTACAGTACGTGTTACGACATTACAAGGGCTATTACAATTCTTACAGAAGCATTACTTCTGTCCATACTCAGGTATCCCTCTGGGTGAAATCCTACACTAATGGTGTTATATATGATAATTATTTCATTATCATTTACAGCACTTTAACTAGTATTTTAATTACACATTTACATGTATAGTATTTAAATTTCTTCTTCGCGTCCCTCTTGTCTAAGAGCTAATTAGTTCCTACCTGCCATTGTTTAGAGGGGACAGGAATGAGTGTGTGTGCGAGCCATGTGCTCCAGTTTTGTTTACCCTGCTGTGAACCTCAAAGAGTGAAGTTGGGTGTCAAGACGTTTATCACCAAGAAAAGAGGGTTACAGACTGGTGGCAGCTGTGACATTCAACTAGTTTATGCCCGCTGAGACTCATTGGACAGTGGCCGGCTGCGGTCTACAGGTGCACTCTGTGCATTTATTTCAGTTTTACATGGACTTACATGGAATTTTGCAGACAGTTTCCAAAGCTGCTGCGGTCATTAGTGGATGATATTGTGGACAGTGAGTCCCTCGCTGATGATGACAACATGACCAAAAACATAGGGTAAACATCAGTAAACACCTTGAACTCTGTGTTGTGGCGGCTCTTTAAAAGTTTTCTTGTGTCGAGCAGCTACTTTTCGTGACTTGGTATCAGAGTAGTTTTATGAGTACAAGTACGAGTACGTGAGGACAGTATCTGACTGATACCTGATGCTGGTATCAGTATCAGATCCATTGGGAATCTTTTATATATGCAGAGACTCTTCCCTCTTCCCTCTATATTCCTCCTATATCGATGGGTTTTGGATTGCTAAGTAGACAAAAAAGCAATTGCCAGGTCAGTTCTCCAGTCAGTAATTCTGACTAAGGCACTGGCTTACAACTGGAGACAGTCCCCAGGTGCTGCACAGCAGCTGCCCAGTGCTCCTAATGCTATGATGGGTTAAATGCAGAGACTGATCTCACTGTACATTGTACATGTGACAATAAAGTTGACCTCTACCTTTTACTTTATCTTCAGATTAATCGACAAATTAATCGCTGGTTCATCTCCACCTTAATAAGGCATCAGAAAATCTTCAGCCTCCTCCTGTCCTATCCTCATGTTTGTCCCCAAACAGTCTTTGACCTGAGATGTCCTCCAGGACTTTCCAAAATTGTTTCAAGACAGTTTCTGCATTACTGAAGGACAATAGAGCGGGGAGTGCCAGACTGCAGAAATCACCAAAAGCCGAGATGAGAAAACAACATGAAGCTGGGAGCATTTCTCTCTGCTCAGACAGCTGTGTGTGTATCTTATTACATTTTCCAGCATGACACTCAGTGGAGTCCTGAGTTCCCCTTTTCTGGCTGCCAAGCCAGCCTACGTGTTTGTTGGGAGGCATGCAGCACACAGGCCTGGTGACAGCAACACTGAATTGCTACTGTAATGGAATCACTGAGGACAACTAAAAAACCAAAATGTTCTTCTTCTTTTAGCTTCCTGTGTACAGAAAGTAAGCAGAAGCTGCAGTCAGGAAATCTTGAAATGGGTGTTCACATTCCAAGGGCTTTTATTATTTATTTCATACATGCACACACTCCACCATCACGTCATAAAATATCACCAATACCTTACTAAAAACACCCGTGACACACAGATTATGTTGCTTCTCACAAAGTTCCTAAACAACTCTGTCAGAAATAGAAATCTTCATCCAGAACAATCTGTGCCCTGCCTCAACCTTTGCTCTGGTCATCTGTCCTGGTAATAAGCAATGTCCATTTCCATACTTGTGCCAAACGCCCTATTTGCACAAGACTGTTATTATCTGGGGACATCTACCAATTTGTAACAACTGCAGACGTCATCTGTGAACTTAATCCCTTGCAAATCTACCATGTCCATCATTTGTAAAGTAAAAAATTCCACTGCAAATTACTGGCCATATTTCGACGAACACAGAGGTCCTGTGATAATATTAGTAACAAACTGATATCTCAGTTATTTGGGATTGTCATTTTTGTAACATCTGTTTTCTGTTGTCAGACCGAGTATGAAATTTGATCAAGGGCTCATAACATGTTGAACAGCAGTTAACAGCTGTACTGTGTGACAGGCTACACTGACGTTAAAATGTGTGATGGTGACAGTGACGGGTAGCTGCAAATGTGCATTGCTTGTAATACATGCAAAAAGTTGGCAAAACAACTCTAAACTATATTATTTATGTGGCAACTGAAGAACAGATGCTCTGCTTCTTGAACGCTGATGTTACGCAGAGCCTTGACATCTTATCCGCGAGATAATGTATGTAAATTCAAGTAAAATACAGACTTTGTTTATGCTGTGTGAATGAGCCGCACATCTGTGTTTCATACGTCACCAAAACTGATACGAATACAAAAGAGAAGTAAAATCAGGTTAAAACCAATTAAGTAGAGTTCAGCAATATATTGATATTATATCAATACTGTGATATGAGACTAGATGTCATCTTACAGCTTCATTCCAGCAGGCACAGCTGCATTGCATTACAGCTGCACCCTGTACACCAGAGCTGATCGCGGCCACTCTACATAATGCTTCTGATTCCACCAGCGGCGCCATAGTGTGTCCCAGAAGCAGCTCTCCACTCTTCTCCATTTCAAATATTCGCCGAGTCTATTTTTGACGGATACCACTTCAATCTGAACAAAGCAGATCAAGTGGGCAGGAAGTCAGACACAGAGGAACGATAGAGAATCTGGTCAATTTGCAAAATAAAAGACCCTATGCAGACTTGTAATTATAAAAACAGACACAAATAAAGTATTTAACTACACAACCTATTTTTCCATGGTAGAAGCACAAAATGCAAGGAAAGAGGACCAAATCAACAAAATCTGAGCAAGTCAACATAATCAGGCAGGCTGCTGGTGGGACATGCCGTGTGGAGTGTGTGGGTCAAAGTCATGGTGCAGACGTGCCATGTGCAGTGGAATCCATGGGCTAGATTCTGGATATTATTTCATAGTATGGCATCACTGCTGTTTTTTCCCGGTTTTAAAGGCTGCATTACAGTTACGTGATGCAACTTTCTGCAGTTACCTGACCGTTGTAGTCTGCGAGGATTCTCAGATATACAAAGCTGTACAAATCCAAAATGTTTCACCTCTCGTCCGAAAGGCTTCTTCAGCTCTAACTGACTAGTGAGGAGAGACTCTGAGGGTATTAATGTCCCCACAAGAGTTTAAAAACCTGGAAATCCACATTAGTCAGTTAGACGTGAAGCAGCCTTTCAGAGCCTTTCATTCAGCCTTCGCACAGCTTCTAGAGCAGACTGTTCTAGATGTTTGCCTTTAGCCATTTAGTCATCAGAAATTTAAGTATTTATCAGAAATCTCATTGTGTTAATATTTTGTGAAAACACAAATAGTCATCCCTACAATATAGCCATAACATATGATTTCAAGGTAATAAGTCAAAGATATTGTGATATTTAATGATGTCCATATCACCCAGCCCTTTCTCAGATTTATAAAGAAGAGAGGGAAAATTAAGTTCAAATGTTTCTGTCTGGGCTGATGAGTAGGGCTGAAAGAGAGTGGGCTTCGTCAGTAATAGAATTAGAGTAGGAGAGTAGATAAGACTGGGGATAGGTCATCGATGAGGATTTCTATAGGCCTCGGCTCACGTGGATGAGGATCAGACCCCAATTGCCTCAACAAACAAGACAAGGAGACAGGAGAAACAGGATGTCGACTCTCGCATAAGCCGACCAGAAACACAGGCTTGGGAGAGACAAAGACGTCGTGATGAGAAAGACGTTTGTTTGAGAGACACGTCAAATCCTCCTGTCAAGCCCCCTCATGGTTGAACATACAAATTAAGCTTAAATACAGCATCCCTCCCCAATCATTAGTGCAGACAATCTCCTGTCCAGAGCTGCTTACTGTAAGTCTGGTTGGAGGGCCTCAATCCTATTCAACCCAGAGGGACTTTACCATAAGGAAGGCTCAAAGGGGAATAGACCTGTCGCAGGTGAAGGTCAAATCTGGGAAGTATAGAGGACACAAGTTGCAAAACAAACAGAGCGTAGAAGTGACTATAAACAGCCTGAAAGACCACGCTTGGACTGATAACAGCAATGCGTAAAAAACACAGGTGTGGGTTTGTTACTACAGGTACAAATGAGAGGGTGAAATTTGATCCAGGAAGTCCAGTTTATATAACACAGCCACGAGTTGGAAGGCTTATCTGACACTAAAATACTGTTTTGCTGTTTTATGATACGAGGAGAGATTTTACAACTCTGGATCACAGTGACAATCATTTTATCCTGCATCACGACAACTGAGATGTGAACAGTAGAATTAAACCATCACAAAGGCATCTGTGGATTGTGTTTGATTGACAGTTGCATCGTGTTGTGGCATAAGTTCAGCTAAATTTAACTCTTTTGCTGAAGCCCCTTAAGGACTCCTGTTGTGCTGATTGATTTGCCTCAATGATATGAATGAGTTGTTTTGTGGCTGCTATTGTTGGTCTGAATGCAGCCAAACAAAACTCTTCATCCTTAAACTGTATTTGAAACCCTCCACCCACAGCTTTCCCCTCTTTCTGTAAAACACCATGCAGTTCACTGAGCAAAAATCGCCAAAAAATTAGTTATTCCCATATGACTAATTATTGCATCTTGCCTTAATGCACTTGCAATGATTTGCTGATTAGCTGTCAACTATTAAATAAATTGCCAGCTATTTTGATAATTGATTAATTGTTTTGAGTAATTTTTTAAAGAAAAACTACCTCTCCGATTCTCAAAATTCTGATTTCAGCTGCTTGAATGTGAAAATGTTCTGATTTCTTGATGTTATAATCCATTGTACATAGAATTTGAAAAAAAAACAACCTTCAACACTAAAAAGTGCAATAGAACAGTCAGTCAAGTTGGAAACTCGGGCAAGATCCATCTAGCCCGAGTTCACTGACATAAACACACCTGAAGTCACTGCAATATGGCAGCACACACAGTGAACAGCAAGCAGAGTTACCTCCTCATACATTTTTTTTCCAGTGTTTTATGTTGTGAAATGTCCTGTAAAATAATTGTAGTTGCCATTCCCTTTTCTACAACTACCCCGTTACTACTCCAACATTCAGAGACTCACCATACAAATATCAGTTTGCTGCGGGTGTCCTGGTTTTCCCAGGCAGATGCACTGGGATGCATTTAGATTTGGGAATACCGACTCAGAATCATTTACTTCTGGCTTGCTCTGGATTGCAGCAGTCTATGAAACTGAACTGAATATCTTCGGGTTGTGGACAAAACATGACATTTGAAGACATTGCATCGGGCTTTGGGAAACAGTGATCATCTTGTTTCACCATTTTCTGCTGTTTTACAGTCCAGGCAATTGATTATCATGGAAGTGACTGGCTGATTAATCTTTAATTACAGCCCTACTGCACTTTATGTTGGCAGACTTTTCTGGAACACTTATTATGTGTTTACTGATAAATGTGGTTAGAAGACGCTTGGTGCAAACTACAAATAACCCAGCCTACAGTCCCCAGCACTTCCTGTAGATGCTAATTTCTTCTTTGGGGTTGCTCTCGCAGGTGAGAAATACCAGAAGCACCCTGGAACATGAAGAGTCTCTAATAAAGCAGTGGTACGACTGATCCTTACCAGTAAGTGACTATAAGAGGTAGAAGAGACTTCTGGAATCACATTTCCTTAAAACAAGTTTAAGCGCAAGCAGAACAAATATCTAGATATCAGGATCACTGACAACTCAAAACTTTGCCCAAAGCTAACAGTCCTGCCTCTGATCTCCGTCACTGATGATGCAGGCACTTGAAAAATAGGTCAGTGGAACTAGAATGCATCTCTTTATAGACCGACGACAGAGACAAACGATAAACTCTGTGCAGCAGACAGTGCAGCTGTGAACAGAACCAGAAAGTCCTGTTTGAGGAGCGGAGGAGAGAAAACTCTGCCTTTCACTCTCCGCTTGTTGTTTCAGCGTCTGAAAGACTGTCACTCCAGGCTGTGAATGCAGCCAGGCAGAAGGTGATTACAGGTCTCAGGTTCCTTGAGACAAAACTGTCAGAGTGCAGCAGCACAACTGAACAGAGACTAACTATGAAAAAAAAACAACTGCAGGGCAATTCCCCTTACGGCTGAATCCAAGAAGCACAAACACTTGCTTGAGCAGGGCCAGAGTTCAGGCAGTTTGTTTCTGAAGACATTTTTCATGCATTGTGCTTGAGAGATAAGGGTATCTGGAATCCACTGTGTCCTTCTGATACAATAGTGAAGCTTTAAGATGAATAGCAAGCACTGACAAATTCGACCACACCTTAAAAAAGGCCACTTGCTCATGAAATATGCAAGAAGTTCTGCAGATAGAGCAAATGAGATCCACATGCTGAGTACATGGAATTAAAAAGTATAGGTGGAACTTTTAATGTTAAAAAAACACAAGAAAAAAGTACTACTTTTCATTTTTTCTTACATAATATCTGCGATTGCCTTAATGGAGCAACCCCACCCACTTAGTATTCACAGTAAGTTAAAAGGTTTGGTAAGCTGATTTTGGGATTATCTCTTGGAACATTTTTTTAGCCTATGAAGTGAGTTATTCTTCGGTCTAAGGAGGAAAAACAGTCAAACTGATGTTTTGAATTTGCTTTACTCCGTCAACACAAATAAAAGACACTTGCGTCAAACATTACCCGATCATTAATGGATTTTTAACCACGCTCACCAGAATGATAAGGTGTGTAGAAAAGGTTCTGAGTGAAGACCTTTGATCATGAGGTAAACGCCACGTCAATGTGGAGACGGGCTTTAAAGGTTAGCAAACAGAGGGGGACTCGTGAAAGACCAGCACACAGAGGACTGAGTTGTATCTGAGCGTATTTAGAGCTGGACTGCAGAATATCTGTCTTCAGAATCGCCACCAAAATCTTTCCAATCGTAACTGAACATTTAAGTCTTTTCTAAGCATGTGTATTTAAAAACATAAACAAACCTTCAACCACCAAATATGAGTCAAGAGTGAAGGACTGAAAAAGGCACAGTCGAGGGCTTTAGCTTCGGAAAAAAAAATCTACATTTTGGCGTTGTAGACATTTTAATCTGAAACAAATAAGCAAAGGCCAGTTATAAGAATAAACAACTGAAATTACAAACAGGAGTCTGCTACTTGTGAGAAAAGAAAAGCTGCATTCCTATATTGCTTAGGGGAACGGGACAGGTACTGCAGGATTTAGGTCAAATTTCACTTTTACAGAACAAGAGTGTTGTTAGGAATTGAGTGCTGCGAGGTGGCCAGTTTTCCAAAGAGACGCTAAATCATTAGCTGCAGAATGTCACAGCATTCACACAGACATTCAAATGAATTGATCTAAATAGAAAGATGTGTTTCTGCATAAATGAAGTAAGGCTAAATAGTTTGGCGAGGTCTGAACTTCAATCAATGATCATCACATGTTAGGCAACCACAGTTTCATATTTGTGAGGACTTAATTAAGGGGTAATCATGTGACCGAGCTGTGACACACTTCTGTTTAGCCATGAATGTTCACACATGAGGAGAGAAGAAGTAACGGAGACGGAGAGAGAGTGAGATGCCTCGGGGTTATTTTAGCAGTTACTTCACAGTCCCTGCGGCCACATACAGTATTAACAACTGCTTCACCCACTCATCCACTGCTTCTCTGTTAAATGCTGCTGAACTCTGGTCATAAACAGTAATGAAAATCTCTGATTTCCAGAATGGAGGCACTGAAAATTGAAATTCTGGTTGCTGATATTACGCAACGTAAAAATTTGGCCAAAAGCTGATGCCAATACTTATATTTTCTGTAGTTATTTTGTTAGTCAGTGGCTGGTATTATGAATAACTACAGAAATAACCAGTCTCCTCACTCATGGTGTCTTTTGCTTATGTAGGTCATACAGAGGCATCAATAATAAACTGAGGCTGTTTCATAACCAATTAAAATCTCCTTGTAGAACATTTAACTAACCTTCATAGCATGCACTTTACTGTGACAGCAGCAACGTGCTGGCACCAGAAAGGACTCACTTCCTACAACAAACCCTGTCACATATTAGGGTTCTGGTTATCCACAAGACCACCTTCCCTAAAGGAGGGCTGGTGGCTTTTCGGAAGTGACAACTCGATAGTCTAACAACTGTACAACTTTCGCGAGCGCACAATTGATGCAACACAACTAATGACCATCAGTATATGCAATGGCTAAATGTCACCTTATTTACCAATTGATCAACTGCACTCAGCCAAGAAAATATTGGCAGATATTGAATAAATTGGTGCAACCCTAATTTCCAGGAAATTTCCTGGAGGCCTAGGAATCTGAGACACTGTCACTTCACAGGTTCAAGTCCAGCTGTGGATCTTTGTTGCATGTCATCTATCCTGGTTCTATCTCCTCTCATTTACTGCCACATTTCTTCTATTTACTATGTAATGAAGGTGAAAAATGCACAAAAAACTTTAGAATAGCACATTAAACTAAGAAGCAGGTTTCCACCAAGAATCCCAAACTCCATCTCTAATATGAAGCTCCTTGGTATTACTGAGATGCGTATCACAATACTGGGGTTAAAACTCAATATATTATGATATATTGTGATACTGTGAGAAAGGTGATGTACTGCTATTATTTAAACTAATTTCAGGAAAACTGTAATCGTATAAAGTTTAACTTTTTTATGAAGTCAGAACTGTGAAGACATAACAACATTGTTATCTTGTGGTCGCCTTAAGCACGACGCAAAATGAACCACTGTTGTGAATCTTTACAAGTATCTCATCATGATGCAGTGTTTTTGAGAACTGATACAGTATCACTAAACATAATATTGCAGTACTCGCGGGTACTGATATTTCATTACACCCATACTTGGTACATTTAGCCTGCACTGGAGGCCATATGCAGATGTTAGGCAGGTGTTTCTAACAATTATGTCTACAGTCTTTCAGACCTGACAAAAGCAGTGCTTTGCTGTTAAATGATTTTTATCATACAGCATTCACCTTGTCACATGATTCTCACTGTTACCACTGCATCAAACAAGCTGACCACAGGCCATTATACACAACACCAATAAACAATCCACAGCTTCTTCATAACCGCTTGTCCTGTTAGAGTAATAGGGCGTACCAACAGGCCAATAAATAGCCTTTGTGTTGAGTGCATGCCTTACTAATGAATAGAGATGTTGCCTATTGATGAGCGAGCGCCACTTTAGCTGCGCAGGCGTGCAAACTGAAATCAGATTAGCCTGCTGCCTCTATACAATAACAATGGTCCTATAATCCTGCAAGAATGTATTAATGTGGCCCAGCTGCCGAGGTAAACTACCCGTTGCAGGTTTTGGATAAATACAAATGCTAAAAGTGGAGAACACGCTCTGCAGCCTCCTCTGTGCATTCACCAAAAAAAATTCCCTCAGTCTACAGAGAGTCTCTGGGCTGCTGCAGGAGGGCTGCACTTCTTGGATAAAAAAGGCCAAATGAAGACATCTACCTTACAATAGACAGCCCGATCCGACGCCGCCATGTCCTCGGGAAACGTCGCTGGGTCGAGAGGCGCTCGGTGCGGGATCGAGAGCAGAGCGAGGAGGGAAAGAATAGTCCCCAGCCGCGTCCTTGTTTGTTTCCCAACAGCGCTGCCGCTGTCAAAAATCCCCCACCATGTCCATACAAAGCAGAGCCATGGAGCTCACACCCGCAGGAAGTGACGTCATGACTGACAGCTGGCGGAGGGAAGGCGCACACCCCCTGACACACCTATAGTTTCAACGAATAGAAAACAGGCAGCGGTTTCTCTTGAGGCGGACGCCCCCTAACCATGGTGACAGCGACACGGACCTGAGCGGTCCGCGCGCTGTCCCGCAGAGCAGAGCTGGAACAAACAGCCGCTGACCGCAAAAAGAGAGGCTCAGAGTATAGGACCGATAATCGATTACAGGGTGATAATCAGATGTAATGATCCCGAGCCGAGTGAATGGCAAAACGTGTTGACTGTCCTCACATGACCTTCCACAGGTCGCCCAAGTGTTTCTCTCTCTGTTCAGCTCAATTCACGCCAATGTAATTCAGTTCAGTGAAGCTTTAACGAATACATACATTTAATGGATAAAGTTCTGTTCATGCAACAAAAAGTAAACGATACAGTTAATACGTGAATGTAGTGATATGCATGAAACAACTTCTTGCTAAAACTTGAAAATAAATGCAGGAAAACACTCAACTAGAAACAGAAAGAGGATCAATTCTGGAAAATTATATAATAAATAATACTTTTACTTTTACTTCAGTAAAAATATGTTCATCTTACCAGAAAAAGTGAGATTACTCATAGTGCAGTAAAATGTGTTTTTGGATTAATATAACTGGTACATTTATGAATATGTTGCATTTTGCTGCAGTAGATGCTAATTTAACCCTTTAACAAGCACACATTTGTAAAGTTAGGTTCCTGGCTCCACATTTTGCACCTTTTTTTTAAATCTAAGATGACATGTCAGGAGGGTTTAGTTTTTATTACAGCAATTTGGTTGCGAAAAAGGTCAACAGTGTGGTTACAATTCCTGATAAACTACTTTATATACTGTTGGTCTTAATCTAACTTAATCTACAGCAATGCATAATATTCTATAAGATCATCATGTATTTGTTGTGTCGCTCTACTGTAAGATCCACATATCTCTAAAAAGTCTAACTTCATGAGCTCAGTTTTATGACAATGCATTTTCCAGCTAATCCAAGTGGGGTTTTTTTAATGGTTAGTTTATTTAAGTAGGAAAAAATGCAAAGACTGTAAATTTAATGAGAATTAAATTAAACTAAATTAGTTTGTTCATATTTTGTCCAGACACATCTGTCTCATCACAAACCTACTTCTGTTGCTGAGCAACCTTCAAGATCTCCTCCATACATACATGTTTTAAGATACCCATACACGACTTTGAATAACAATTTGAGTCTTGCAGGGTTTTTCAAACAAACAAACAAACAAACAAACAAACAATTAACATGTATTGTACTGTCTATGAATATGAACATATTAAGTTATCTTGTTGCCAAAGTTTTACTTCTGAACTTAAGATGTCTCCTACTTCACTGAGTCCATTCTCAGACTCTGCTTGTGAGCACAGAGCAACTTTCCTCTTCATCAGAGGAACGTAAAAACATCCTTCTTGTATACAATCCTGCACATACATCATTCTGTACTGTGAAGCATTCAAACAGGCAAAATACAGATGTGGATGCAGGGGAAGTTGTTCTGTAGTTTTCACATGAAAAATAGTAAATAGCAAATAGTTAATGGGATGTTGATCATTGTCCCGCTAACTGTGCACAAGAAAACCTATATGCACATTTTGGGGGAATCACAGGACAGCTGGAGAAAATATTGTGTTGCTCACAGTCTCCAGGTCAACATTTGAGGGTTTCCAGTCAAACTGTTGCAATAAACTTCTCATTAATGCAGCAGTTCTGTTTTCCCAGCTCGGGCCAGATGCTGAGTGTGCAAACCCATTTGCCGATTGCATCTCTCTGCTCTCTTGTTTCCTCATCCCGTTCCCCGGCCCAGCTCCACATCATATTCTGTCCACGTCTCTGGCAGAGCAGTGTGGGCGTCACTCTGCAGCTTGGCTCAAGGCCCGGAAGCAGATACTGGCTGGTCTGTATGAGTCCTGGGACCACAGAGGACCCCTCATGACCTCCACACACACTCAGCACGTCCATGCATAGTGGTGGAAGATGTATCCAAATCCTTTACGTACAGTTGAGGACAAAATTATTAGCCCCCCTATGAAAGTATTATCATTATTATTATTTTTCCCAAGTGCTTTTTTGACAGAGCCTAAATTATTTCTATTTGCACACAGTAACAGTATTATTTCATTAAAAAAAATTACCAGAGTCAATATTATTAGCCCCCTTAAGAAGTGACCTTTTTATTGAGTCATAGCACAAACCACTGTTGTGCAATGATGTGCTTTAACTTTGTAATGCTCAAAGCTTGTAAAAATCAAGTTAAAACCGAGGGTTATCTTCCAATTTGCACACAGTATAAAAACATCAGTAAGGGTTTGAGCTGTCACTTGAGAAAGCATCGTGCCAAAAACTAAAGAAATCAGTTTAGACTTGAGAAAAAAAAATGTTGCTGCTCACAAAGCAGGAGAAGGATATACAAATTATTATCACAGCGTTTCCAGATGTCAGGAACTGGATTGAGAAGTATCATCAAGAAATTCAAAGAGAGCCACACAGTACAGAACAAGCCTGGCAGAAGTAGGAAGAGAAAGACTTCAAAGACTCTGGAAAGAAAACTAGTGAGAGATGTGTCTAAAGACCCCAGGACAACTGCCCAGACACTAGTGAATGACTTAGCCAGGTCGGGAATTGTAGTCTCAAAGAAGACGATCACTAGAGCCCTGCACAGGAATGGACTGTGAGGTTGCAGACTAAGAAAAACTGCAGAAGAAACACCTTCAAGCCAGACTGAAGTATGCTAAGGACAAGCTGGAGAAAGATTATGCATACTGGAAGCGTGTTCTTTGGTCATATGAGACGAAACTAGAGCTCTTTGGGTGGAAAGAATCATGTAGAAAGAAGGATATGTGAAGATTTTGAAAGAAAACCTCAAGCAGTCAGCAGCAAAAATGGGTCTGGGTCATCGCTTTGTCTTCCAGCACAACAACAACCCAAAACATACGTCGCTTCTGGTGAAGAACTGCCTCCAGAAGACCAAAGTGAACGTTACTGACCGGCCTGCACAAAGCCCTTAACTCTGAGACTGAGCTTTGACCTTGTTTTTTCTATTTCAGCAAATATAATGAGGTGCTGTCTGTTGGCGTTATGTTATATATTGATACTTCTCTTCTGACGCCTGGCCTTTTTTTAAAATTGTGAGCCACCGTTAACATACACTGTTTAGTTTGAGAGACAGGTTTTCTACTGAGTTGATAGCTACACTCAGCAAGCTCATGTTTACTTAAGCAGTGTTGTCAGCTGTGGGCTGCATACTGTATGAAGAGCAAAATAATGAACATGCTGTGCTGTTTTGACCTGCTCACTTATCCTAGACCCTTAAATGGCCAGAAAGAATTCACTGTCCCATATTGTTCTGTTTTAAAAAGTGTTTTAACATGTTTTAAAATAAATGTGTTTTAACCAAACTTGATTTTTCAAGTTATTGTCAATAATTCAGAAAAAGTTTTTACACCTTACAGTGTTAAAATGGGGTTAATACTTGTACAGTTACCAGTTACAACATGAGAAAGTTAATATCTAACTCTACGTACAACAGTTGAGAAAAACTGACATTGGTTCGTGTTAAGAGGTGTTAAATTTCAACTCCAAAAAAGAGGCAATAATTACACCAAACGTTAAGGTACCAACTTTCCAAAAAAGAGTTAAATCACACTCTGTGGTGTGGACTCATACAGACACTTCAAAAGTGTTGAAATCAATACTGACAGTATTTGGACAGAAATTTGTGTCAAACACTTCATTTCCTGATTTCTGGTCATTTTTATGCACCCATTTGTGTCTTTTCTGCATCCGTTTATAGTGTTAATATCTTTATTCATCTAAAGGACAACACAAAAGCACTTGTGCATCCCCAGAAATAAAGTTTGGGAAACACCCATCTAATCTAATCTAATCAGTCTTGAGCTTGTAAATAACAATTTTCTAAAATACCAACTCAAGACAACAGAGCAAACTTCATCTGCTTCACATAAAGCTAATAATTGTACCCTGAGTTTGGATTGGTTTTCTCAAACTTACTGGTACTGTTGGATAGTAAAATCTATAACAATGGATCATTTTTATAGGCTGATCAGTAATACATGCAGTTTTGTACAAGTATAAAGTAGCATAAATCAGGAAGGACGGTAAAGTAAGTAAAAGTTTTGTGGTTAAAGCATGAGCTTTCTTCAAAACTTTAATGCTGTGGGCTACTGCATTTGCGTAAATGTTCAGTGCAGTGCAGCGGAGGAACTATAGGAATATAAAATCAATCAATGCTTAAAGGGGTCGAGATAGGTGAATCTCAAACATACACCCACGGAGACATGAGCTGCAGTGCACTGAGCTTCTCCACGGCCGCTGGTGATTTCTCCACGTGAGGAGGTCATGGAGAAACATTAGACTCAGAAGCTACGGCTCGTTGCAACACAGCTCAAGAGAAAAAAAATGAGACAGAAATGTCCACAGTAATGGGCTACGGTCAAGACAGTCTGTCTGGACAACAGCTGGTTTCCCAATTAAGGGGAAACTCAAACTGCTTTCCACATCTAGATAATATAATGACAACTGCCCCATTCGCTTACAACATGTCTGTCCCTGAAATGAACCTCGCTGTAATAAAACAGACTGTGAAGAAGCAAAAACTTGATTAAGTAATTTATGGTTATGAAATGGAACTCATCCTTAGAGGCGCATCTTAGGGGAAGACGTCCTGCTCCACTGTCCAGCTTCATGTCAGGGATTTGTCTGATTTTGAAACTGTTTCTTCAAACTGGAATTATACTGGAAAATACAGATTTTTTTTTGTCATACTAAAATGAACATGAAAATAAATATGAATATGTCTGTTTTTATATAATACTGGTGTGTTGTGTGAACGCCCATTAGCAGTGAATAACAATTTACATCAACACTACAATTTAGCCAAAACGGCTAAGTGTTTTTCCAGTCACAAATAACACAGCCTTTAATAGAATAAGGTTGAAGTACCTGGGGAACTAGCATATGCTTCATTTGACAGGGGTTAATATGCTGACCCACTGAAGTGCAGTAAGTGGGTCAATTGCAGTTTTGACAGCAGCCAAACCTCTGCTGCCACCTGCTGCTGAGAAAGTGCACATGGTGGTTTTGTCATGTGATCCCAGTTTTAAGCACAGTATAACTTGAGATTTTCAATGAAGACACAGCCTAATGACGCTGTAAACTATTCAAAATGTAGTTAAATACACACAAAAAAGTAGATTTATATGCAGTTAATCAATGGTGCATTTTTCTGCCACAGTCACTTTTAGTCATATAGACCACACTTGAACAAAATGTGGCCCAGGGTCTGAATACGGCCTCCTGAAAGGTTCCATGTGGCCCACAAGTCCATAATGAGCGCTTGGAAATATTGCAGTTAAAAGGAACAAACAAACAAACAAAAAAAAACAGTCACCCTTATCAGGCGTTTCTCTGAAAGAGGTTGGCGTGTGTTCATTGTTAATGAATGACAATGAACTGCACTTAAAAAAAACTGTTAAACTGTAAATTTATTAGCTCTTTTTCATACATCCATGTTATTTACAATGTTCATCTTCTACTGTTGCTACTACTATCTTTGCAACCTGTATCCAAAATGGATGGCACACCATAAATCTTTTCACTGTTTCCTGGTGGTGAACACATGATTAATGGAGAAAATTACAGGAAAATGAATCAGTTCTGAAAAACAAACATTGGTTGTCACCCTAAGATCAGGCAGAAACAGTAATAGTAAGATCAGAGGTGGAAGAAATACTCCTTTTGCTCTTTTGCTTACATATACATTATTGTGTTAATCCCTTTCACGTTGCTGCAGGTAAAGGTGGAGATAATTCCAGACCTCTTATATATGCTGGATTATAGTTAGATCATGCTTTAATACTTAATTTATATTTTGTATTACTGATCCTAATCTGCAAAGTTACTATTCACTAAAAGTACAGCACTTGAGTAAATGTACTTAGTTACTTTCCACCTCTGACTAAGACTACAATGTTGAAAAAGGGTATGACAGCATGAGGGAAGGTGCAAACATATCGTCTATGGAGACTGTCAAATGAGCACCCACTAGGTGGCGCTTTTGCCACATCTATAAGTGAGTGACGCTGGCAACCGCTTGTCTTGAAGTTGCATAGGTAACTAATTATACTAAAATCCTTTGGCTCTGTGCGGAGAAAATCTAAATATATAGGTATGAGCAAAGTATATTTGGCCAAGAAACAAATAATTTCATTTCCTTGCCCTACATTTCAGACTGAATATTACATTTCATAATCACCGTGGCACAGATTAACGTGCTTGAATCTATTTAGATACAGGCTTATAGCTTTTCTTCATTTCAGCAAATGCACTCTGCTCAGTGGTTTATTTGAGGGGCCTGCCCACACAGAGCCCTCAATCCTATCCACTTACATTCGATCAATAACACTATTCCATTTATACAGCTATGACATCATATGAAGGCTGAGAAAAGCCGCTCTGTGAGTGTTATTCTTGTCAAATTCCTGGCAACTTTGTACAAAACAACAGTATATTATTGAATTCTGACTCATATGTTTCAGACTGACTCTCAAAAGCTTTTCATTAGTTTCTTATTGCATGGGAAGAGAAAGTCCCAGGGTGGACGTCAAAGCTTTTTGTAATGTTTTTGGTGAAGCAGTGAGGCAGGAGGAGATGAAGGATGGAGGATGGCCCTTAGAGATGCAACCCCAGAGACATGATGCACACAGAGCCATTGTCTCATCAGGCTTAGTATTCAGCTCGCTTTGCTCTATCACCAGGGCCAAGGCTCAAATCAATTCAATATGGTGGCTGGAGGGGGACAGCTACGCAGTGGTGGGTGCAGCCCACATACAAACACATCCAACACTGGTCTAGACACATGGGATAAAGTACAGCGGTAGATTTTTTTCCCACGCTGCAATGTTCCCGCTCTGTGCTGTGCTACTCCAGTTTTGTACTGTCATATAATCTGCCTCATTGTGTTTGAGATATTTGTTGAATGTGTAACTAGCTCAGCACGATCTGTGTGAAGCCGTGACATGCAAAGTATAACGAGCAAACTGAGGCAGTGAAACACTAGAATTATAATGCTAGTGTACATGCATACTTACATAACCTTAATTCTGAATGCTAATTCTAAAACTGATAAACTTTGTTTCTTCTAAATATACACTCATTTTGAATTTGATGCCTGCAGCAACTTTCAAAAAAGTTGGGAAAGGGGCAACAAAAGACTGGAAAAGTTGTGGAAAAAACACCTGTTTGGAACATTCAACAGATTAATTGGTCACAGGTAATAATAATAACAACAATGATAACGAAATTAATGTAGTACATACAGTACATGATAGTATAATTGGGTATTAAAAGGCCATCCTTGAAAGGCTCAGTATGGATGGGTTACATCACCACTTTGTGAAAAACTGCGTGGGCAAATAGTTCAGCAGTTTAAGCACAGCATTTCTCAACAGAAAACTACAAGGCATGTAGGGATTTCACCATCTTCAACCCACATTATCACTAAAAGATTCAGAAAATTTGGAGAAATCTCTGCATATAAGGGACAAGCCTGAAAATCAATGTTGATTGCCTGTGACTTTTGACCCCTCTACATGACCCCTCCAAGTGGCACCACATTAAAAACCCATGTCATTGTATAAATGATACTACATGGACTCAGGAACACTTTAGAAAACCACTGGAAAACACAGTTTACAGTTTACCAGTCCATATTTCAAATTTTCTGTAGAAATCATGGATGTCGTGACCTCCGGCCTAAAGAGAAAAAACCCCACCCTGATTGTTACCAGCTCTAACTTCAAAAGCCAGCATCTGTAAGGCTATGGGAGGCCGTTATTGCCCATGGCGTCATGGCCACCCGTCACATCTGTGAAGGCCCATTTAATGCTAAAAGGTACATGCAGGTTTTGGAGCAACATATGCTGCCATCCAGATGACGTCTTTTTCAGCAAGACAATGCCAAGACACATTCTGCACGTGTTAGGATGGGTTCATAGCCAGAGTTTGGGTGCTAAACTCTCCTGCTGTTGGCAGTGCAGACCTGTCTCACATTGAAAACGTGTGGTGCATTATGAAGCACAAAATACAACAACAGAGACCCCGGACTGTTGAGCAACTGAAATCGAATATTTAAAAAAAATAAGAAAGAGTTGCACTTTCAAAACTTCAACAATTAGTGTCCTCAGTTCTGAGTTGAGTGACAGGTGATGTGGAACCTGTTGCAGGGAAATTCAGAGTGAGTGCATATTTACGAAAAACAAAGTTCATCAGTATGAACATTAAATATCTTGTCTTTACAGTATTCAGTAGAATATAGGTCAAAATGTTTTTGCAATCATTTTATATTTTACACAACCTCCTAACTTATTTGGAATTGGGAGTTTTCCTAAAATACATATTAATGAGACGTTACATCTGACACAAAGTTGATCACTATGTCTGTTGACTGAAATTTGAGGGTGAGTGAGGGCTCCCACTGTGAATGACAACCCCAAGTATGACCTTGATATGAGATACAGAGCTGCAGTCTCAGACAGTGAGTTATGTCTGATGCCCCAAGTTGGCCTGATACTGGTTGGCACTCACCTCGTCATCTATCTGCGTATGTGTGTGTGTGTGTGTGTGTGTGTGTGTGTGTGTGTGTGTGTGCTGTTGGCCGGAGAGAGATACTAGAGTGCTGTAACCATCATCTGTTGCCATATGAATCATGCTGTAGCTCAGGAGGTGAGATTGTGCCATGGCTCCTCTTTCCATCTGCTGTGCTCTGGGGTTTTAGAAAGTGTCAGGGCTGCGGGATGATGCCAGGAAAGGATGAAGGTAGTCATGTCAGCACATGAGAAAAGTTAGCCTTCATATATTTCTGCCAGAAAGGGCTAACACGTGGTTTATGGTCCATTTTAACTGAAATCTTTTCCTAAACTGTACTTAGTATTGGTGCCTAAAGCTGCACTTGCATTAATAATCGTAATAATAATAATAATAATAATAATAATAATAATAAACTGATGATAATAAGTCAACTAAAACTTTGAACTCGACAACTTTGTCCTGGTGTGGACTTGGCTGCGCTGTATACTGTTTCATGTGACTTTCTAAAGCCTTTCTGACAGAAAGGGCTTTCTGGCAGACAGGAAAGTGTAACATCGGGGTTTTTATGAGATGTTTCCAAGAACATTTAAAAGACAATGATAAAAATGTTCGGTTATGTTGTTATGTCGGTTAAATTGTTCAGAACCAGCTGAAGGTTTACTATAGTCAGTCCCTCCAGGAAGCTGAGATTTTGTGATTGCAGCAATTCACTATAATTTTCACTTGTTCCTGCGATTTAATTGCAAGAAAAACCTAAAAACATTGCAACATGCATCACTTTTTTTTTTTTTTTTTTTTTTTTAAGAATTGGTGCCGTAAAATCAGGCATTTTAGGCTGCAACAACCTCCCAAAAAGTCCATGAATCCCTGGAGGGACTATATAGTTGATGGATGGCCTGTTGTTTTGAGTAGTTGCTGTCAAGTTCTGGCTTTCACTAGAAGAGAGTGAGCACTATTGCAATAGATATACTGTATGTAAACTGTTGCAGTCAATTCAACTGCAAATACCTCAACATTTATTCATTCAACATAAAGTAAATAAATGCCAAAGACAAATTTATTCATCATCTGATATTTTTTATTCATGTTTGAAGCAGAAAAAAAACCCCAAATCCCAGACAAATCCCATACTGAGCAGACTTTACCTGCTGCTCCTCTCTGCCGCCCACGTCCCAGGTAAGAAGCTGACAGGCGGCTCAGTGCCAAGACAGTTGACCTGGTTTAGTTTGTTGATTTTTGAAGTTTTTCTGCGAACAAGATGGCCCCCTGGTGTCTGTTTGGTGAAGTATTGCTGCCCTCCAGGGAAGGCAGTAGGTTGTATAGTTATCTCCTGATTGGGCAAAATCACTACCCTGAAACCACACAACCTACTACCTCACCCCGTTCGAACATCAGAGAGGTCCTAAAGGCTGGTGAGCTTTGGTGTAACATACTGCAGAGCATTATAGTACATAGAGTTACATATAAACACTGTACATTTTCTTGTTGTGAATACACATCCTCATGCATTTTCCCAAGACTAACACAGTTCATATCATATAAGTCAACTTAAAGGTCCAGTGTGTAAGATTTATGTGGATTTATTGGCAGAATATGGCAATATAATATTCATGGGTATATTTTCATCAGCGTATAATCACCTCAATATAACAAGTAGATATAAATGAAACATTTAGCCCAAACAAACCAAACACTGGCTCTTTCACATTTTGCTTCAGTTTCTTGGCCACCATAGGTTCTCCGACACTCTAGGAAGTAGGGCAGTCACAATATCAGATTTTCACTCCACAATTTCACAATTTATTGATCAAATATTAAAAAAGGGGTAGAACTTGATGAGTATTCACATTTTTCACCTTTTACACCTATTTCTGCTGCACATTTGCTCAGTTAATTTGCTACTTTTTGTACTTGAATATTCAATTTTATTTTCCTTTAACATCATCAAAATAAAACCTAATGTAAAAATCTAATTATCATGGGCAAAAGAATTCATGACAACTATATAGAAAATTAGAAAAAAATGTCAAATTCATCTTTTACTTTGTTTGCTGTGCCTTTTATCTCTTTTTGGCTCATGAATTACACTCAAAATACAAGTGTCGGGAGGTGGAGACAGTCTGTAAACATAACTGTATAAAAGTATACGATTACACAATACCAGCATATCATGACACTCCTATTTGTAAGGTGAGAGTGAGACGATGTGTTTGCAATCTGCAATCTTTCACCGCTGGATGCCACTAAACCTTACGCACTGGTCCTTTAATTTCTAAACATTACATGCAGTCAGATCTAATCAGCCACAGAGCTCTGACAAAAATCCTAAAATCCTGTGATGATGAAATGTTAAAGAGACAGAAACAGAAATAGCTAAAGAAAGAGAGAAAACAACTAGACAAGAGCAGGTTTGTACAAAAGTTTACACAATATATACACTTGCTTATGAGATATGAAGAATATATTTTTGTTTGGTACCAAAGAGAACCAGCAAAACACACCAACACTTATCACAAAAACACATTTTTATTGATCTTAAAGTGCAGACATGATGGAAAACTACCTACACCAACTACATTGACCTACCTCGATCAAATGCTGCAAAGGAGTTCGGTTGTCTTAGCGGTCAGTGTGTAAACATGCACATTCCAGTGTTGGTCCAGATCCAAAAGCTCCAACAATGGCATCTGATGACATTACAGCCACTTCAGGAAAGACAGTAAGTTGTATAGTTATCTGACAGGAAGGGTATGACCCTAAAACTATACAACCTACTACCTCACCCCAAAGGACAGTCTTTAAAAACAAAGTCCTTTCAGGTCCCCATTCATGCAGGTAATCCGCTTTGACACACCTCGATGAATACAAAACAGCGGTTATGATTCACAGAAACATAAATACACATGCTGCTCTCCTCTGGGACACCTCACCGGTGTGACAGGAGTGTGTGTGCGCGCTCAGAACACAATGTGACGACTGACTGGGTCACTCGGTTCACAGCTCGACCTGAGGGGGAATTCAAATGATCCAACAAAGTGCATATGTGTCAAGCAAATCATACAGACAAGATATTTCCATATTCAAATGTGACCAGTAAATAACTTAAAGGGTACTGTGACATCACTATTAAGGATTTCAATGAAAATAGTTTAACCTCAAAACTATTCACATTTTCTGTTCATTAAATATTATTTCAAAACACCCAGATCATATTTTGGTCTGTGTTCAACAGGCTAATGATCAATGCTAAAAACTGGTGGCAATAAGGCCCTTATAAGATGTTTATTATCATTATCATGTGTTAAGAAGACTGTATAAATGTTAATAATGGTATCATCATATAATGTTAGCTTACACAACATTTATAGGCACTTATAAGAAACAAGTTTAGCAATATTAAAAAGTTTATAAACAGTTCAAGAACATTAATAAAAGTCAATTGATTATGATAGCATTACAAACGTTTATTGAGTTTAACTAACTTATATCCTATAATATAAGTGTTAAACCTATTAAACCTATTTGTTAAGCCCAAATAATAATTTGTATAATATAGTTTGTAAGTGCATAATAAAGGATTTGTTAACCTTAGTAAGTCTTGTTCACACTTTAGATCCGATACCCCCAAAAAGTGTGTTAATTAATGCATAGTTAACTGTTAATAAATGCATAATAAAGTATGCAGAAATCTTAATAAATCAATAACAAAAGCTTAGTAAAGGTTTAAAAATGACATGATCTAAAGATTCTTTAAAATGTTATTATTAACAATTCGTAGCAGCTCTTATTAATGTTATTAAGCAGTCTATGAACTGTTAACAAGTTTCTTATAGTGGCTATGTTTATGATGCCATTATTTTATATTATTTTATTATTATACTTGTAATATGGGGTTACGTGTAGAAAATGGCTCACAAACCAAAAATATTGGGAACCAGTGCTCTAAATGTAACATTACTGTTCACAACACATGAAAGAAATGTTTTATAACAATCTGCACTGATTCCATTTTCCACCCTTTCCTCTGTACTGTTGCCTCAGAGTGGAGAGTGTTAACATTAGTGACCAGTGTTGACAGTGGGCGAGCTCGAGCTAGCTCATATCCCAGCCCACATGTGCGGAGCAGAGGGCCACAGCTGCTGCCGCTGTTAATGTTTCTCACCTGCTCTGTAACATGCAGCGAAAGGGGTGGGGTGGGGGGGGTGAACACGGGCGTATCTCCTCCTCCTTCGATCACGGTTTCAGCAACATGTCAGGTAGCCTTCGTCTCAAAATCCCCGAGGGAAAACCTGTTACTTCTGCAACAAAGGAAACAGAGAAATACTTCAACAAAATGACTTGTGGATTTGACTCCTGTGCGATCAAGTGCAAACACCTCAGTGGCTGACAGTCTTTACAGGAGTGTTTCTGATTCTCAGGTGAAAACATATAGTCTGGGTTTGTTTGCAATTTGTGTATGTGATTCTGTCCACTTTCTGTAGCGTATTCCTGCAGGAAATTCTGTTTGTCTCACGCCTGTGTGCTCCGTGAGAAAACTACACCATCCTGCATGTTAAAATGCCACACTATCTGCTGAAACACACTCATATCAGGGTAATCTTTGTCAGCACGTACAGTACAGTACCGTACAGTAATATTATTCTTTCTGCGAAGGCACAAACGTACAGCACAGCACAATACAGAACGGTATGTCTTGAGCTGAGAGGCCCCATTGTGTCTGCTCAGTGGTGAGTCTGAGGCTCTTTGCATTATTCAACACTGCTGTACTTACAGTACACCATAGCAGTGGATGAGTGGATTGTAAGTATGCACAAGCACAAACCCTTAGAGGGTAACAGACACACACGAAGAGCACACAGACACTTTGCAGACAGAGACACGCTGACAGGAGGAAAGACACAGTATGGCCACCTACAGTATGCACACACGCACATGTATACATATACAGCAATGCCAGAGAGAAATAACAGGGCCACACAGTGAGAGTACTGCACAGGGACCTAATTTACATGATAAAAAGTTCAAGAAACAAATTTACTGTTTATATTTTGAACAGAGGTGAAGAACAACAAAGTACAATTACTTGATTACTGTACTTAAATAGAGTTGTCAGGTATCTGTACTTTACTTACATATTTATTTTTCACTTTTACTCCCTACATTTTAGCCCAAATATCTGTACTTTCTACTACTAACATTTTCATAAGAGGCTTGTTACTTTGGTTGTAATGCATTTGAAGGGAATTATTGATTTTCTTAATTTTAATGGGTGGCTTTGTTGAATACTCGATTCAGTCTAAGGTCTGTTATTTCTATACAGCAGACTTCTGCTATGTATAACAGAACATTGCTAAGAAAAATAGGCCATTGCTGAGGATGTAATTCTGCTCATAGACTCCGGAGGAGCAATAAAATCATTTTAAATTCATAAAATCATTCTAAAATTAATATTTTGTATCAAATTGCTGATTTTTGGTAAGTAACTATGTAATAAGTGGGATAATGTACAGTTAACAGGTCATTATTGCAAAATAACTCCCTTCAGGATGATTCAGGAACCCTCTCCTCCTCTCCTAATGACCTGCTTATTATTCCTTATTTGCATCATTGCGCACTGCCTTCCCAACATCAAGACCTACTCTGACATAAATAGATTGCGTAATAATAAAAAAAACAGTTCCTTGGTGTATTTATCTGTGCATATCACACACAACAGATGTAAAAGGATGAAAATGACATTAAAGACATAACAAGAAAGACTTGACAGTAGAGAGAAGGTGAGGTTCAGTTAGCTTTTTACAGAAACAGTCAGAACAAATGTCCTTCAGAGGGTTTCTTTTTACTTTTATATTTGGGTACATTTTAGAACCTGTACTTTTCACTTTTACTTAAGTAAAGACGTTGACCAGTTCTTCAACTTTTATCAGAATCTTCTCTTTTTTTGCATTAGTATCTTTTACCTGAGTAAAGAATGTAATTTTGCCACCTCAGATTTTGAAATTAAAAAAGGCTGGAAAATCACTGTTTTGCAGAAAATCTAAACTTCAAATTAAGTTGCACACCAGAACTTTTTCATCACAGTGAAATCAAGCAATGTTTAAGCTTTAGTATGAAAAAAAAAACAGTCTGCTCTGCATGGAGCATATCACCGTTCATACCACAGTCTATTCTCAATGTGCAGCCCTGCGAAACGCTCAGCGGTGTGGGGTCCAGACTTCATAAGGTAAGGTCAAGGCACACCGTCCTCACAGTCTGCTGACTGGACATACTTCAATCTAATATAGTAGATGGCTCTGGGGTCCTGACCAACAGAGTGCAGGAGTCCAGGAAAGCTATTGCTTTCAAGTGAAGCCAGTTGGTATCATCCAGTGACAGGGAAATATTCACACTTGCACCCACACACACGTACCGCAGGACCAATATGCAAGGCAAGCACACACACAACCCCAGACACGCACACTTGTTTAGGGCTCTTTATGCAGTTATGCAATACAATCTAAAAACACCTCATTTACTAACAGCTTGTCCATCTTAAAATCCAACCTTAAAATTGTGCAAGCTCAGCACGCACTGCTTCACTTGAAAGCAGCGCGTCTGTAACTGATACACTGCTTCAGCCTTGCACCTCCATTAGCTGTTTAGAAGCGCTGGGGTGCAAAGTCCTGCTTTCTACACCTCATCGTCTCATAACGCCACACTCACACGGTGGGACAACGCATAAACAAATGCACTCACGCACACACACACGCAAGGACACAGTTTGGAATACATGCACATGTGCATACACATACACACATACACACACACACGGAAAAACACCCTTTAGAGGGACAAGGCAAAACATGATATTCATTTACCTCATCACATTTTCACACAGCGTTCACAGCAAAAGGCACACACACTGCTTAAAACCCCACTTTAATTCAATCACACTTCAGTCTAAGTGCTACAGTGCCTATCAATCAATACTGAAGCTGAGTTTCACTGCAGTGATAGTAAAATGGAGTGGAGTGCTGTAACCTTGTAACCTGAGCTTTGGGGTTCTGGTGGTCTGTGGTCACTCAGTGCGGCGAGTAATTCGGAAAAAGAAGCTGGACATTTATGCATCCCTTATCTTCATTATTTTCTGCAAAATTCTATTCATCCACAACACTATTATTAAAAACACAATATACATATATATATAATATTAATATTTTTAAATTTCTTTTGAATGTCTAGTTTTATAGGCAGCATTTAATGTCTACTTGTTATTTTTTCTTGATTGAAGTTGCTCTATTTGGTGTTTTTTTCATTGAAAGTTATTTATAATTATAAAAAGCACCAGTGAAAGTTAACTTTTTCAGTGCCCTTAGGTCATATTGGATTTTATATGAAAAAAGGATATCAGGCGATATATACATTTTTATATCAGATTTTTTTTCTCCCCAAAATCTGATTTCAGTCCCTAAAGTCCAGTATCAGTCAGTCTTTAGTTACCTCTGCCGAGGAAGTTATGTTCTCTGTTCGACTTGTTGTTTACTTGTTGCTTGTTTGGCCAAATTTGAATGAACCTGGTGGAAGGGTGTAGCATTGGCCAAGGAATAACCTATTAAATTCTGGAGCGGATCCGAATCACAGAGAAGACACATAATGATATCTCTCTTGTGAGAGAGTCGTGGCCAAATTGCACCACAGTTTATATTTCAAAAATGAAGTCATCATGCAGATACAGATGACTTTCTAGGCATGTGCAGGACCCATAAACAGGGCTTTCTCTTAAACCTCAAAACCTTTTAGGTAGACAGAAATGTGTCTGTAGCTCATTGCAAAATTTCAAGGGCACTGATGACACTAAATGCCAAATTCAGTCATTCTTAGTTTATTTATTCTGCAATCAAGCTTTTACTGATTTATATCATAATTTTACAGAGTACTTTATTAGGTATTATTATTAGGCTTATACTTTGTGTTTTCAAAGGTTTTATTGAAACGCATGTTTCTATGCCGGGAAGTATTGCAAAGTATTAGTACCAAAATTCAGTTGTTATATTGGCTATAATGAGAAAAAAAAATCTCCATCTCTATTTAGTGGCATCTAAGAGTGAGTTGGCAGGTTGCAAACACCTTGTCTCACCGTCCCCTTCCAGGCATATAGGAGAACCAAAATGAGGCTGTATGGAGAGCCAGTGTTTGGTTTGTCTGTTCTGGGCTACTGTCAAAACACAGCAGTGAACATCGGGGCCTCCACAGAGGAGGATCTGCACCCTAAGGTAACAAAAACAATTATTCTTATTTTCACATGATTTTACACTACTGAAACCGTACTTGTGAATACTATATTTAATTTCTGCAGTATTCCGTCAGTAGATCCCCTTAATCTTACACACCGGATCTTTAAGCACTTGGTGAGTTTCAAGAAACTCTTCTTAAGACCTCAGATTTACCCCTCTCCTCAGCTTTGCCTTTGTTGTTGCCTTTTGGCAGATTATGTGAGTACTTACGGTTGAGCTATTCTGCACAGTATATATGTGCTCATTAGTCCTCGTGTTTATACATGTGTGGCCTCCCTTATATCATGGATGCAGTCAGGATACCAGGACGCCTATGTGCCTCTACCTGCTCAAAGTGAAGCGTTGTCTGGGCACAGACAGGAGGAATCCACACAGACACGGTGTAGCATTTATAAAGGGAAGCATGGCTTCTGTGCCCCCCTACAGCCCCCTCTGGGTAGCACAGCAGGCATGACCCATCTATTTATACCAGGGCCAGGAGGGAGGCTGCGGGAGGAGGGGGAGGACAGGAGCGGGGGGGAAGAGGAGAGGCTGCATGGGCAGGTCCTGTTACACATGCCAGGGGGGATGGCTGGGGCAAGCCACAGGGGGATTCTGCTCAAAGTCAGACAGGCTGACCTCCCCGTCACCTCTGCATGAGGCAGATACTCAGCTCGCAAACCGTGTGTGTGTGTATGTGTGTGAGGAGAGTGGAAGAAGAGGCGGGAGTTTATAGGTGTATATGAAGGTGTCTGAATGCACTGTACGGCATGGGTCTGCGCATCTGTGGAGCTACAGGTATGCATTAATGCATGCACACTGGATGCACTTGCGTAGGCATGCTGTTTGTGTGTGCAGATCCACATACCAGTGTGTATGTATACATGTGTGACGGAGTGTGTATGTACTCACGAGTCACGCCTATGTACATAATATGTGTGTCTGCCTGTCAGGCTGTGAGATGAACCGGCCCCAGTGACTTACTCCCCCCCCTCCTCCATCCCTCCATCCCCCAGCAGAGCCATAAACATGCCAGGTGAAGAGGGCTGGATTAGGTAGAGTTAGCTGATCCCGGTGCGGCCCCCCGGCCCCATCTTTAGAGGTAAAAAACGACCCCAATCATTGTAATGACAGGGCACGCAGCAGGAGTCGTCCAGACCACTCAGCCCAACCTTGCCAGCTGCTTCTCATCTCTCACACACAGTATACAGTCACATGAACATAGGGAAACATACACACACTAGCATGCAAACATACACGGCGAGGCTACAGGATGCACAGCAGGGTGCCGGCCGACAGAAAGGTCTACACGGAAATACTTGTTTAAAAATGGTTGGCAGGTATCCATTATTGTTGCATATCAGGACACCTTAGAATGATGCCATTTAACTAAACGACTGCTCATCAGGGTTTGAAAAGGGTTCCTCCTGGGGGCGCTTTTTTGAAGAAACGGTTTGTCAAGGGTTTCTACTAAGATCGAGGGTTCCAAAGACCTTTTTCATCCAAAGAACCTTTTTTGGTAGAAAGTTCTTCAAGAATTATTGAAGAGTTTTTGTTCTTTGTTCCATAATATAAAAGAGTTTGTTTTCTAGATGAAACCATTGAAATATAAAATGGTTCTCCTATGGGGTAAAGCTGAAGAACTCTTTAGAGATTATTATCTGTCACTATGTGGACAGATTTTACACCAGAACATGTAATTTCACCACTCATCCAGGGACTGGTGTTGGAAATTTACTTCAGCTATAAACATGTTCAATACATAAGACACAGCTTATATAACTTTTCTGTGCTTGTCCTTGTTGTACTTTGTACAACATTAATCCGCATTCATCATAGGAAGGTTAAAAATTGATTTTTGTTTTTGTCCCCCATCTTTTGTAAATGGTCTAACCACAAAATTGCACTCTGAGGCGTTCTTCATTCCATTATTTTCCTTTATCAGGAGATCTTTGCACATGCTTCAGTGGCTTTCCTTGCATTACCCACAGGCAAAAAACCTATATCTGTGTCTTGATCAAATTTAGACAGAGGAATCAGCATATAGCCCATGGATGCTGCTTAGACTTTAGAGTTATAGGGTTATTTGCAGTGTAGGTTGTGATCAAATGGATATCTAGCATTAGTCACATTGAATGACAGAAATCTGATTATGTACCTAAAGATTTCGAGCCGGAGTGTCCATAACGTCCATAAGAAGAAGATTTCCTTCAAAAGGTTCAACAAATTTCAGCTTTTTTGTTTGACTTGATATACATCTTGTAGAAATGCATCAAATTTTGCCCGTGTGTTGCTCATGTATAGATTCACAGGGTCAGTCTTCGTGCCGCCCTGCTAATGGAGGCTGGTGAAACGTGCATTGCCATGTGGCTACTGGTGACCTGTAGGGCCCCCGTCTATTAGGAGAAGTCTATAGTCCTGACACGTCTGCGTGCCCAGCTCTGCTCTGGCCTGCCTGCAGGGCCTCTTTCAGCTTGGGCAGTGCCCCATCGAGCTGCATCTGTCGCCAGCTATATTTAGAGGGTGGGACAAATACCTTTCTCCCTGGATATGAACTTCAGCTGACAGACAGAGGGCCAGAGCAGGCAGACAGGGATCTGTACAGTTTGTAACCTTGAAGAGCTTGTTGCCCCCAGGCTACAGCTGGCTGGAGTCACACTCACTACAGTGGTTAGCAGTTACAGCTGAAAGCTAAGGCTGTAAATACAGCACAGTTAACCACAGTTAGCATTGAAAGGCTTGATTTGGCAGCAGTTATTAGCGCCAGTGCCTATAGTTCCAGGACTGCTGCCAACATGAAGGAGAAGTAATGTACTCCGATAAAGAGATTTAATACTTTTCCCTCTGTGAGTTATAGAAGAATAATGAATGATTTTCTGTGGACTTGAATCACCTTCAAATAGCCCTACATTTCAGTCTATAAGCATTTATGTGTGTGGCAGTGCCAGCGAGGCAGCCAGCGTGTGATATGTGACCATGTTGCATGGCCATCTGCTCTATATAACCATAAACAAATGCAGGCAGGCCAGCTTCACAGTATCATTTCCAAGAGGTCTAGGCCGGCTAAATGTATTCATGCTTTGGTCTCTGGGTAGATGCTGTAGAGATATGCCCCAGAAACAGGCCACAGTTATGCAATAGCATTCATAATTCATTCCACAAACACAATATGGAGGCCACTGTGTCCCATATGCAAACACATGGCCAGATTAAGGAGTGTGGAGCCAAAGGGGGCAGAGTGCATTCTGAACTGTTAGCAAAGCCACTGACTGACTGTCAGTCTGTCTCAATGAGAGCCTGTCTGTGACACAGGCCTAAATAGGCCAGGTCTTACTGCTGGAGGCACCTCTGCTATATTTTGCACCTACAGTCTAAATCAGTTACATGCCAGCAGAGATACTCACTGATATAGTCAGGCTGTTTTTACAGCATCACTTCAAGCCATAAACAGATTTAGTACTCAGATAAGCACTCGTGTGCTGGTTATCTGTGTATGCTGTCAATATGTTTTGCCTCACTACATTTCCTGTACATTTATAATATACACATGCTGATGTCTACATTTTTCCCCAAGGAATGTTAAAGAGTTTGAGACACTGTTAAGTTTCAAAAAGAGCACCTAAATCATTTATGTGTCCCAGATAGACTGATGGTTGTGGTGCTTCCATGAGCTAATAATGAGCTGAGCGATTCGTTAAAAATTAGCAACTCTGTGCAAAGATAATGATTTGTTTTCAGCATTTAGATGCTATCTATAAACTGTGAATGTGGTTGGTAATTTAAGAAAATCACTGTGCAACAGATGGACACTGGGTTGTTAAACTGAAATAGTTCCAAAAATGAATTGGGCTGCAGTTATATTAAGTAAATTATTAAATTTTTTATGCAACTGTAGGTCTAATGGCAAACACAGTTTCTGAAATGTCAGTTTTGACTCTTTCCGTCACTGTTTCAACTAATCTTACAAAAAGCGGGAAGACTTTGTGTGACGTTGTCAGGTGAGTTCAGCAATGGGCTGATCAAGAGAAAAGCATCGGCAGAGTGGAAGCTTGATATACGGGGCTCAATGTTAAGCACTGCCCACTTGTCCGGGCAAGAAAAACTCCATGTCGGCCAAAACAAAATATCTAAAAACATCACCTTGGACGGATATTTTTCACTGTTTTCAAGACATTTTACAGACACTGCAGCTCTAGATTAAACATGAAAATCACCTTAAATCTGTTGTTATTTAACCACTAATAAACAGAACATTTTCTATAGAGGCAAGTAAAAGCTGACATTACTGACCAGGCAAATGAAAAAAAAAACATGGTTAAGTTACAAAAAACATTGAAATCAATTATGTGTCCCTGATAGAACAAAGGTTGTGGTGCTTCCACAAACCAATACTAAATTGAGTGATTAGATTTGATTAGTGATTAGAAATTAGCAACTCTGCATAAAGATGATAAACAGTTTTCAACATTAAGTGTCTAATTATATAAACTGTGAATGTGGTTGGTAATGAAAGAAAATCACTGTGCAGCAGATGGACACTGGGTTGTTCAACTGAAATAGTTCCAAAATTGGGCTACATTAGTTATATTAAGTAAATGATTAAATTTTTATGCAACTGTAGGCCTGATTACAAATACAGTTCCTGAAATGTCAGTTGTCGCTTTTTCCACAAATCTTTCAAAACACTGGGTGATTTTGTGTGACTTTGGCTGAGCGAGAGAAAAGCAGCGGCAGACACTTCCTGGAAGCTCGACACGCAGGGCTCAACAATAGGGACTGCCCGCTTGCCCAGAGCGAGTGAAATCCCGTGTCGGGCTTGTAAGTCTAGCAGTGAGAAACCGGGATGGACATTTAGAGCTATTTTCTTGGCATTTTATAAATGTTGCAGCCCTAGAATAAACATGTCATCAATCAGTTTGTATAGTCAACAGTAAATAGTAAATCTAGCATTTACTTGACAGGGTAGCTGGTAAAAAAAAAACAGACAGAAAAAGTCTCTCAAATATGAAGATCATCATATTAAACTGAATATTTTCCAGCTTTGGTTTGACAAAACAAGACCTTTAAAGGCATCACACTGGACTGCTGCAGCCCTTGATTTAACACAACAACAAACTTAAGTCTTTGCTGTTACCTGATACCCACTAATAAATGAAACCATTTATACAGGGGTAAGTAAAAATTGACATCAGGCAAGAAGATTTCTGACCCACTTGCTTGGGCAGGTGAAAAAAAAAAAACACATTGACTGTTGGACACTGACATAGTATCTGTGGTCTTAGTGTGAGATGAGAGGAGGACTTTAATAACATCTGCACATGTAATCAAATGCCTGGCACATGCAGAATTCCAGAGCTGCAGGCAGCTAGCTACTGTAGGAGGCTGTAGGGTGGGGCCCGGGGTTACTGAGTGCATATGATACAGGCACAGTTGGGATTGACGCTACAGCTAACAGCGTGCTGTGGTTAGGGTGGAGACAGGTACACGCACAGAGGTTAAAGCTTTACTCATGCACTCTGGCTCTGGAGTGCTATGAGCGGGCAGGTTGTGTTACTGTGGGGACCCAGCTGCTGGGTGGCGGGGTGGAGGCGAGAGGGTGGACCGATGCTGGGCGGAAGGGGGTCGTGCAGCTGTGGGCCTTGCCAGCACATTTGCCCCGATGGAAAAGAACCGTTTATGGCGTCCACCCAAGGTCAGTGCTTTGAGAAGAAGAGCCGGGGAGAGTCCAGAGGGGAGGCTGCTTGTTTGTATGCAGTCGGTCGGCAACAATTAAAAAGCTCTCTCTGTCAGAAAAAGACATATTAAGAATTCTATTATACAACAGAGCTGCTCTTTTCTCCAATCCTTGCCACTCCTCTCTGTTTATTTCAATTTGCTCCTTAACCCAGCATCCAGTCGCACCCACTTTTTCTCCTCCACTTTGCTCTGTCCCTCTCATCCTGCTACCTGACTACTTTGGCAGCGATACACAAAATGGCGGTGGGGAGCTGAGAGCTGGAAGGCAGAGAGTGGAAGCCATTTTCTAGCAGATCCAGGCCCCGGCACAGAGAGAGTCAAGACTTTCTCTGCCTAGTGGACAATTAAGATTACACCCCGAGTGTTTTCTGTGCATGTGAACTCAAGATTATGTTTGTTTTTGTTTTACTAACAAGCCATTGGGACCACTTGGCCTTTCTGATGGGATAAAGGCACAATATGCAGCCATTATGATTTAATCTAATGCAGCCTCACATTATAATAAGTCTCAGATAGAGAAAGAAAATAGATGTAGACAGAGGAATATGACAAATGAAACTTACGCAGCATCTAATTACAGACTTCATCTCATTAGATGAAATACAAGACAAACAGCTGCATTACAATACATCATTAAATAGGAACATATTCAATTTACAATACATTATGGTACTTACAATGCTGCTGTGATCGCCAGTCTGTCTGTCTGTGATTTCACTTGTTGGTCAAATTGTTTGTGCCTGTGGCTGAAGTCAGGACCCATCTTGCTGCCTGCAAGAGAGGGATAGAGAAGAAAACAGAGTGAGAATTGTGCAGTTGTAGGGAGAGACAATTTACAGCAATAGAAACAGAGGGGAAGAGAAAACAATGGAGAGAAGGAGAAACAGAGGGAGTGATGACTTGGAGAGCCAGCAGCAGCAGCAGCAGCGGCAGCAGCAGAAGCAGCAGAAGCAGCAGAGGGCTGTAGGGGCTCCTCTCTGTAGCCTGTTTACTAATAAGCTCGCCCCACGGTCTTGCCTGGCCAAGGAAACTCATTAGTGGAACATGTAACACGCCGCACCCTCTCTGCTGGCCTGTACAGCGGCCAAATCTCGCTGCCGCATGCTCACCCAACACCAACACACAAGCTCCGCCGCGGCCTTGGCCTTGCCCAGTAGCACCCACTCGCTGCATACGTGCACACACTTTGGCACGGTGCATTACTGAGAGCCTACAGTGTCATGTGCGTGGGTGAAGTGGCGCATATGCGTGTACTTGTGAGCATAATAAACGATTTTCTGCACATGGGGCACAGTATGTTCATGTTCACACATGAGGGCATGTACAGGCTGTGCGGCATCAATGTACAAGGCAGCTTTTGACATGTGCCCGTGTTTTCCCGTGCATGCGTGGGAGTGTGTTGCCACGACCATCGTGCGGAGGTGAAATGACACAAAGGAAAACAGAGGTAGTTAGACTTCATTAGTCAAATCTCAGATTGCAGAAAAATAAAGAGGGCGACAGCGACTGAGAGACGTGAGGGCTGTCCTCTAACAGACATAGGAGGACACTGCCAATTAAAGGCCCCCACTCACCAGTGCGGCGACGGCGGCAGCGGCGGCTGCTGCTGAAGGGTGATAATTCTGTACAGGGACGCTAATTGCAGCGCAGGACATGGCCTTGCCGGGGAAGGGTCTTTTATATATTGTTTCTAACGTTTGTAATTACAGTGCAGTGCCTTGGACCGCCGCCAGCACATGTTTATGGGCTCATGAGTAACCCAACTCCTCCAGTCCATGGAGGGAGATTCATGTCCGAGCTGTGCACTCAGTGCACTCTGTGTGTGTGAGTGTGAGTGTGTGTTGTTTGTGTGTATATGCATGTTGATGACTCATGAAGCCTGGGCGAGTATGTGCAGAGAGTCTACAGTGCGCTACCACATGGCTGGCTGCAGGTATTTTAAGAAAACACAACATATGTACTGTATATATTGTTGAAATGGATCCTTTTCGCAAAATATTTTCTTCTGATAATTAAAACTAAGGTTTTGAAGTCCTCTGTTAGATAGGGTGACATGTGATTTTGTTCACTTTACCATTACATAGCAGTGTACAAGGAAAAAAGAATATATAAACATTACTCATTCTCTCCAGGGTTTCGCAGGCTTTTGGGATTGCTGTAACTTAAAATGCCTGATGTAAGCTTTTTTGAAAGAACTGTGATGCATGTTGCAACGTTTTTAGGAATTTTTGCTAAGAAACTGTGGGAGCAAGCGAAAACTGCTTTAAAAAGGTTTTTTTGTACTGTCCACTAAAAATCTTGTTCAGGGACAATAAAACCACACACTGTTCTGAGTGCTCTAAGTAACCTTTCCAAAAAAGCTCATGATTACAAAAATTCTAACAAAATACGCTGAATTTGTAAATGAAGACGTGCATCTGGGGTGATTAAACAATGAAGGAAAATCTTTTTGGAGCTCAAACTCAGTCGAAAAACTGCACAGAGCACTGACTAATGCCAATAACAATGCCAAACCTTGTGTTATTTTTAGTACCTGTGACAAATAAGGGTGTAAGAAAATATCTCTACACTTGAGTATCATGATATTATGTTTTGTGATACTTAATTGATTCTAAAAAAACAATGTATTGGAATATTGTGATACATGCAACGATTTGTGACAGTGGCTCATTTAGTGCTGTGTAATCTGACTACAATATAGCACTGTTGTTGTCTGTCTTCACTGTTCTGACTGCATGACTGTTTTCCTAGAAAAGAGATTAAAATACAGTGATATAACCGTGCTTACAGTATCACAATGTACTGAGTCATAACCCCTGTATGGTGATACATATCATTCTGCCAGATTCTTGCCAATACGCACCCTAGTGATAAAATCTAAATTTCAGTAAAAATATGCTATGATGTTTGGTCAAATTTGTGGAAAAGTTGCGGTGATGGGACAAAATTGCAAGGTGCAGAATTCACAGATCAGTTGAATTTGTGTGAAGTGCAGCGACGGCAGCGTTGCAACTTCCTGAAGGGACTGATCACTGGAGAGCCGAATTACACAGGAGAAAACAGCACTACAGATGTAGAAACTGCAGTCACATCAGTCAAAGAAAATGTGGGTAATGACATGTCATAATATATACAGTAGTATACTCAATATTAATTTTTCCTTACTGAAATAAGCACCAAAGACAGCTCTAAATGTAGCCAACGTAATTAATCTCAGCACTGATGAACAGTAAGAAAGTGATGAGGTGGGGGTGAGGTGAGGGAAGGGATTTACAGTATTTTGATAGTCGGAGAGTTGCAGGCGAGGCCTTTCAACACTTCCAACTCTACCTCCAAGTGGAAAAATTTTGCTGATTCTGCAGTTTTTCTATGACTAAATTGCCTTGGCGACAGCGGAGGCCAAAAAGCTGAAGAAATATATGAGCGTTGGAAAAGAAAAGTTGAGTGGGCGCAGCACAGCGTTATCTGGAATATCGCTTTGCCTGGCAGGTACATAAAACAAGGATCTATCCTGACGATGTGTGCTGAGAGACACTTGCACGTAATGCTGTAGACCACAGACTAAAGAGTCTCTGAAACACATATTGAATGCATCGGGGGTCGAAGAGCAAAGGGAAAGTTTTAATCGAAAATGAATCTAGCTGGGTGAAAAAACAAAAACTTTTGACATTCCCTTGAGGAAGCTGTTTAACAGTGAGGCCCTGATTGTTTGATAAGTGTGTAAGAAAACTGGCCTCGTGTTAATAAACTGGAGAAAAATAACACGTTGGCAGTGGTTAAAGGGACCATGATGTAAAGCAACCAGGTGAAAGTTTGTTTGTGGCCTCGTTTCAGGACGTCCTCAGGAAAAGAGGTGCAGAGGAGGAAAATCTTCATCATCTGTCACCCCTGAAACTCTCCCCGAGTCCAATATTATGTCATTATGACCGTGCTCACCGTCTCTGTGGAGTTGCTGTGGTTTTGTGGATAAATTACATGTGACACTCCCAGCTGACATCCTGATTAATACAGGGAGAATAAAATAGCCCCCAATCCTCAGTAGTCAATGGGGTATTGGACTAATGGCTTCCATGTATGGCGAGGGAAGTGAGGAAAAGCAGGTTTACAGACTTTGTTGTGTATGTGCACAAGTGTGATATGTGTGTGAGTACATCAGCATACGTGTCTGTAATTATTTTGTTCACTGAGCTTTGAAAGGTGCGCTTTTGTGCAATAATCATGTCACTTGCATCCACGACACCGTCCCCTAGAAAGTGCACTATATGCGCGCGCATCAGGGTCTCGGCCTCTTTGTCCAGCCTCTCTGCTCTCTTTTTCAGGCCTGGCCTACTTCCTACTGTACTGCACTGTGCCGATCCTGTATGAGAGCGTCGCAGCCTGTAGTGGCCACTGTAGATCCACTCATCCGCTCTCCCTCATTCACAGTACAGGAGGGCAACAGGGAGCCTGGCCAGCTTCTCCCACAGCGACCCGATCAGACCAGACTGTTGTTTACCTCGAGGAGACTGGAGCAGGTTTTTTCAACTGACTGACAGCTGCTAAATTAAAACCTGAAGCAGATGTTGCAATGATTGACAGATTTGCTATAAAATGTAAGTAATTGTCTCTCAGGTTTTTTCTTTTTCTTTTTCTTTTTTTTTTGCAGAATTAACTGTGACCTTTAGACACACCAGGCTGCCAAACTGGGAAATTTAAACCCAGCTCTGTTTCCACAAGCAGTGACCTGCTTGTGCTAACCTGTTGCATAGTGTTAGATACTTTGCACCTCTGCTTATAGTCTGTCACTAAGAGCACTGAACCTAAATGTAAGGTGGAACTGCAAAGTTGTCATACTGATACCCTCTATAAACATATTTTCAATCGTCATGATATATTTATATTATACATATATATATATATAATGATGCGTTTTTTTTTAACCATATCCTTCTTTATTTCAAGTACATGCAGTGAGTTTCAACTTACTTGAACTTGAAAAAATAAGAAAAGTAAAATATGGCTGCCTCTGTTACAGCAAGAGAGTTCCACATTAAGAGTCCACATTTCTGGCCCAGCGTTTTATGTAGTAATAATATTGTGCTGTGGTCAGAAAAAGCAGACATGACTTAAAAATCTAATTTCAAATCAAATGTATTAATTAAAAAAACTCAACTTTATTTATGTATATTTTTTCCATAAAATACATATCTAATAATTGTTCCTTCATAAAATATATAGAAAATAAAATATCAGGGAATTGGTAAAAGCATCAAAATCCTTTTATAGGACTACATATTTGTATGTTTAGTACTGGATGTCAATCAAACCCTAAGCTTGACAGAAAGCTTTCACTCGGGTTTCTCCATTTTATTGTACTTAAAACAGCACAGTAAAATTATTTTAGCAGGAGAAATAAAAGAGGCAGCATTATTATGGCAGAAAAAAAAATATATTTACAGTGAGTGCTCACTTGGCCCCCATTCACCACTCCAATCTGGATTTCATATTAGCCAGGAGGAAATTGGATGGAATTCACAACATCACAGCAAGCTCATAAATGAAACAAAATCACATAATCTTAAATACCAATTTATCCACTTAACAAATGAAGCAGTGTAGTGGTGGCTTATTGCTGTGTTGTGCTGGTGAATGACTCATTTTCGCTGTGTGTTGTACTAGTAAGAATACACTGAGCACTGGCACATGACCTAAACCACACACTCAACACTTCAAAAGATCCTGGCAGGAATACTGAGATCTGGGGACATACAGTAGTCTATAGAGTGCTGCTTCCTCACCACACAACCATTAAAATCTACAACAGGAAGCAGCTTATTCAAAAAGTTATAAAGAGATCAAAATCATCTTTTATCTCTACTTTTATTACACAACTAAACAATAATATTACACCACTGAATTGTATTTTTCTCATGTGTTAATTACACGTATTAACATTGTGTGAAATAAGACTTTTCATGTTGGGTAACGTGTGCATGTGGCAGTGCCTCTTATCTACATGAACATACTTTTTATGCATATAACATTATTGTGAATAGCAAATAATGCAATTTTCAGAGCAACTGAGATAATACGAAATTAAATAACCCAACTACAGATGCCTTGGTATACTATTTTCTACTCCAGTCAAATGGTATAACTAGATAAGTATTAATAAAAATTAAATGCTGATGATTGTAATTTAAAAATATATAAAAATGTATGATGAGCCTTCAACAGTCAAAATAAAAATAATAAGGCACTTGTGGTTTTGCTATCAAATATGAAAAAATACTGCAATAAGTTAAATATAACACAAAATCAATGATGATTTACAAAAATAATCAGCAAGTGACCTAGCAAGCAAGTGGAGGACACATGCATGCATGCAATGTCTCTCTCTCTCTCTCTCTCTCTCTCACACACACACACACACACACTCACACACACATACACACACACACACTGCAAAATATGCTGAATTCGTTATTGTATTTTCTACACTAAAAGCATTCTGCAGAATGATATGTTTATTTCTTCATTTAGAGTTATTTTGTTTTATGCTCTCTAGTATATTTTCCTCTATCCTGATGTCTGCTTATAGAAAAAAAGTTTTACTCTACAGGTATTCTCATTCTGGAACTTTATGACCAAGCTTTTAAAATTCTTAATAGTATTTATTCTTTTGAGGAAAAATAAAGTGTTTTATTTAAACAATATTCAAGCTTTTTCTCAAAATACTACATAATATTTTAATGTGAAACTCAAATATTTGTCAAACAGAAATTACACAAAGCACATTAAGGGTATTCATTAATATAAGAAAATATTTATTCATTATTTTTTAAAAGCCTTAATTACATATAATAATTATTACTTAGAATTATTGTTAACATTGTTCTTTTACACAATTTCTAATTCTTTTCCTCAGAGCTCGTTTTGGTATTTTTCGATTGATCCCTGTAAGGATTAAAAAGTTTCGAGGTGTTGTCAGTAGGAATTTTTTGCATCTTTACAAAAACATACACTACTTAGCAGTAACTAGTATATCATAAGGGAAACACGGATTTTAAAACCAATTTCAAGAAAAATGCTGAATTTCTCGTTCAAGTTCAAGGCCAGAAGTTCAAGTTCAAGTTTGGGAACTTGTTGTTCTAACTGTGGCCTGCAGTTTCCTTCAGCCCTACTTTTGCAGTTTATTCATAAAACACTAGAACTGTGTACAGAAAATAGAATACAAAAAAATCTACTGAAATTAGATTAAATATAGTGACTGATAAAATCAGTTTTTGACTGTTGCACGTGTTTAAAAGAATTAACACTTTAAACACACCATTTCATCAAGCTTAAGGACACACACTACAAGGGCAAAAACACACACGGAGATATAAATATGTTCACCATTGTTAAAAAAGTATCAACATCAGGCATCGTGCACAAAGAAAATGATTAAATTATATGTACGAACATGTGCGTTTGATTATGTTCTTGTATTTGCGTGTGTGTGTGTCTCTCTGTGTGTGTGTGTGTGTGTGTGTGTGTGTGTGTGTGTGTGGCTTTGCTGTATTTGCTGTGTAGCTGCAGTAAAGCTGAAGTTTGCCTCAGTGCACAGAATGCCTCATTGTGGGCTGTACCAGGCTGTTGGATTGGTCAGGTATACTTTTACAGAGAGAGAAAATACTGCAAACCCTCACCACCCTGCCATCTGCCTCTCAACATGCAACCTTCCCCTGGACTCCTGCCATCCACTGCCAAAAAGGCCTTAGGGGTGGAGTAGTGTGATACTCTGCCAGCCAAAACCATGTGTCCACTGCTAGTTAGGCACAGCTTATATTCATATGAATGAACATAATCACCTATGTATGGAAAAGCTAAACCTGAATCTTTAATCACCTGAGAGCTGGGAGTAACATCAGGTTGGATTTGCCCTTGAAAAAAGTCCCCCTTCATATAAACCCTGATAAGCAGCTGAACATCAGATATCAGAAAAGTAAAGCACAGAATAGACCAGAAGTGGAAGACTTTTAGCAAACAAGTGATAATAATTCAGATTTGAAAAATTATATATTAAAAACTGCAATTACTACGTATTCGGCTCCCTTTATTGGCAATGCTACAAATTAAATGTTATGAATAGACCTGGGGATTGTGAATTGCAATATAAATGTCTCATTTGCTAATGCAACCTGAATTTCCCATTAATTTGACAAACTACCAAGTACCTGACAAAGAGCCAAATCAGCGAAAGTAAATGAACATTTATAAAAAAAAAAAATAAAATAAAGAAAAGGAAACCTATCTATTATCGAATTCATCATTTCACACTCCGCTTTTATGGAAATCGCTTTATGACTGTTTGCAAAGGTTTATCGCTCATTCAGGTTTGTTCTTTCTTCAAATGAAAAGGGAATGTTTTCATGTGCATTAATGTAATTACAAAAGTATTTTAATTTTGTCATTGTATACACTTGCCATAATGCAACGCGAAAATCCTGTGAAATCCCATGTTAGGCATAATCCCAAAAAAATAAATAAAAAAAAATAAATAAAAAATCAGTGCAAACACCTTGCAAATGGCGAAGCGATGGGCGGTTTTATATTTATTCTCTATTCTGTCTTCTTCAATGAAATACCATCTTGGCAAATACTACCCGCAAAACTTCACATTTACACAAATACAGAGTATTCTCATTGAAATTTAGCTTAAAGTCAATATTTCGAGAACATTAAACTGATCAAAACGATCAGTACACCACGTACTTCTCTTCATACAGTACATATAAGCCCGGACCACATCACTCATATGAAATACCTCCACAATCGTGGCCTTCCACTCATCCACTGATTACCACGAAGCAGGATTATCCTGCCAGCAATCAAAGTGCTATTAATAACTTTTGGTTTTGCATTAATAAATTACAATTAGATTTGGCAGGGCTTGGAAAAGTTATAGAAAAGCATTTACAGAGTTAAAGAAATAGCTCTGTCGCTCTTATATGCGCCATGTTCCTAAACTGCAGAGCATGTAGGGTTTTATATTCAGACATATTAATGCGCAAAATAAAAAAGAAACTTTGTGTAGGAACTTTGTGTAGGAAATTTGTGCAGTTTGCCTGTTAAACATTGAAAGCCGTAAGATGTAAACACACGATAAACTTTCATCAAAACCACAAAAGCGTACACATGGTAAAACAGATATTACTCACCAATTTTTCCAAGCAAGCCTGGTCGGGATGCGAAATTTGGCAGCTCTTCCTGCTTTGATCCTCATCTCTGTCAGGAGGAGGAGAAAGCCATACGCTCCCGTTCGGTGGTTCTTGCAAGACCCAGTGATTTCCGTCTGACTGTCCCCTCCGCAGCTGTGCCTCAGTCCCAGCTCCAGCCTGAGTCCCAGCAGCCTCAATCTCAGCTCCAGGCTCTCCCCCTCTCCAGGCCACAGTCTGAGCCCCAAGCTCTGGGCTGCACGGCTCGCCTGCCACCGGCTGGGTCCAGGTCTGCTGAGGCCTGAAACAATAGGAGGCCATGAGGCTGTCTGCAAGGATCCAGCTAAGCCCGTCTGCTAGTTAACAAGTCTTTGAATGAGGAATGTTAGCAAACAGACAAACAGCATGTCTGATGCATGCAAATAGCACAACCAGTCCAGTCACAGCCTTGGCTGGGCACATGAATAATTCAGCAGTCTATATGCTGCTCTCACACATTACTCCCTCCCTCTTCCCCAATGAAATGCCTTCACTAGAATAAGTGTGGCAAAGTATTCAAACCTCTGCTTTACCAGCGGCATTGGTCACAAAAATCACTTTTAATACTTCATTCAAACATGCAATAATCGCACAAAGTGGCCGTGAAGAGACACAACATGCAGGCCTACTTCTGACTTTCCGCCGCAACAATTTCAAATTTTGCAATTACATTTTTTTTTCTCTTATTGTTTCCTTTTAATGTCTTTTGTTTGCAGTTGGCACCTGTCCCAGAAAGAGCTCCGGCTCAGCACACCACTCACTCCCCTGTTAGGAGAGCGAGTCGGTGTGAAACAGAGAGAACAAGGCAGAGCAGGAGACAGAGACACACAGAGAGGACATGGGAAGGAAATAGAAGGGGAGACAGGGAGTAAAGACGAAGGAGGTGCGGTACTTCACGCCAGTCGCCGGCGCTGATGAAGGACATGTCTTTAAAACACAGATGTGTACCATGCTCAGATACTGGTCACACTCTCTGCTTGTCATCCATAGTGGTCATCCAGACCACGAGCCCACCGCAAGCAGGTTACCCGTCAGCAATGGCGCCCGGTACTCCAGGTGGAACAAGGCCCATCACATGGCGAAACACCACCTTGACGAATTCCCATCCAAAAAAAAGAAAAACTAAATAAATACTGCTAGAAACCCACCAGCACAGGAAAAAATAGGAAGACGCGGTACATTTTAAGAGAACAAAATGCAGAAGAAACGACGGCGAATGGAAGAAACAGCGCCAAAATCCAAAGTGATGCAAAAATCATTGCGCCAAAAGTGCGAAAAGGCCCCTAAAAAGCAACTTGTTGCCAGGTTTTGCAGAGCTGCTGTGCAGCTAGTTGGAGGCAGAGGGTTAAAATCCAGCTAGTAGTGAGTGAAAAAAAGCTCCGTCTATGGAAGGGCGGGCTGTGGGGAGGCCCTGACTGTAGAAATAGCAGCAGACTTTTTTTCTTTTTTTTTTCCCCTCGCAGAGCTTAAGTCTCCCCCTTGCGTGTGGCTGGAGCAGAAAGAGGGGAGCAAGCGAAACAGAGAGAGAAAAAGAAGAGAGACAGAGAGGAAGAGAGGAGGAGACAGAGAGCGCACAGTGAAGGGGAGAAATGCTCCGCTGATGATGAAATAGGAGGTGCGGCGGAGCGCGCGAACCAGTCACTTTTTCATCACATGTCCAACACGGCAAGGAACTGTATTTGCACTGGAGACAGGGGAGAAGGAGGGAGGAAGGGTGGGAGGAGGGAGCATGAGATGGGTGGGAGACGGAGACACAGAAGGGAAGAGAGAGAGGGAGAGTGGGAGGGTGGAAAGCACTAAATGTGGGAGGGGTGGAGGAGGAAGAATGACACAGAAATCCACTCCTCCGGCAGCGCGCAGACGCAGTGCACACACTTCCACGCCATACTGGGATACACTATACAGTACCTCAGCTACTATATCAGCTGGTGAAAAGAAAAGCGAGGAAAAAGAGAATACACAGACACTCAGAATGGACTGCCCTGCTGAAGGATCCTTGAAATATGCAACACTTCTGAGAGCCGGTTGAATTATTAACCTTATCTCTTACTGTAGTGGGGCTCTTGTCGCTGCAACAGTCTTGGGAGCACACTCTGAAAGGAGCACACACTCTTGGAGTGCATTAACTCTTTAGTATGCCACAGTGACTGGCGTGAATGCACAGAATAGACCAGATGCACTCACGCTCACACTTACAGACACACACACAGGAAAAAGATAAGCGTCCACAGTGTTTATTTCAGTAACATGTGGCAAAGAACGCACGGCTAGGACCCTCCTCCTTGCCCCGGCTCTGTCACAAAGCGAGCTCAACGCTGCAGCTGAACCCTTGCAGCTATTTTGGCACAAAGTCAAAAGGCTGATAAGCATTTTTGGGTGAGACTTTGCAGCTTTTCCTCGAGGAAAAACAGCTGCCACTTGCCTGGTAAAACGCATTCAACAGTTTCAGAGACAATTTCGAGAAACTACCCCCCCCCACCCCCCCTCAGAGATGCTGATTCGTCCTGCCTTAAATAGGGGAGATTACATGAAGAGTAAGCAAGCCAGAGAGTTAACCAGAGGGACAGAATGGCTGTTTCCACCATCTTAGATTGTATTGATTATTCTTTGCTGTAACGTCTGTCTCCCTCACACACGCTGGCTCTCTTTCTCTCCCTTTTCTGTCCCTCCCTCCCTCTTTCTGCCTCTGTTCTGCCACCTTCTCCGCTCGGCGATCAGCATTTGGCTTTTTCCATTTGTGGCAGATTACTGTAACGCTATTGTACAACAACTTCCTGCCTCTTTTGGCTCTGGTTCTAAAAACTGCAAAGGCAGAGCTCGTGGCTTCAACTTTTTCCCCTCGGCCTTGAACTACAGGAGCTCTAAAAGGAAAGAAAAGGAGGAAGGAGATATGTAAAGTGTGTCTGTTACTGAGGAACTATTTTGATTGCATTTCTGCTTTATGCTTACTGCTGAGAATTAAAGAGGGCAAGAGGGGACTACATGCCTAGCAGAGACAATGAGAGAAAAAAAGGTGGGGGTTCAACTTTTCTTACTTTTGCTCTGTGAAAACTTTCTGTTGGTTTTGGAGGGCACTGCGTTGTTAGTTGGACTACAGCTCACGCAGATTTGTCTAATATGGCTGCTACTGCTTCAGGCTGCACAGTTTGTGAGGGCTGCTTTCATAGCACGGCCACCACCCCGCTCCTCGCCGGCTCCCTTTCTCACTACAGCAGCACAGAGACTGGCTTCTCCACAGAAACTATTCTCCCCTCTGCACTCCACAGGTTTCACTCAAAAAACACAGGTGGCTAGAACACAGACGATGTGCGGAGAGGAAAATTATTATTTACACCGACTTGGTGCGGAAAAGGCTGGACTGCAGTTTGTTTGTCCTCTGCTCTCCTTCCCTAAATGAGATACGAGCTCGGTTCAGGCGTCTACATTGGCATGAGCTATAGAATCCTATTAGAAGGAGTGCAGCTGTACGTCACATCTCGCCATGCGTTTTAACCAATTGAGAAACCCATGACTTCATTATGGCTTCAATGTATAAAGCTGCAATGTCTATACTGTATGTTGAGGGACCTTATTTGGGAATAACGTGGATCATAAAACAGGCTGTGGAAGTAAGAAGTTTGAAACGTAGCTGCTTTAGCGAGCCACACTTTGTGTATTTATGCTTAGTTTGCATACTGTACTTAGCATGGCATAAAGTTCATTTGAGGATACAGTTTTGGTTTTGGGTGCCGTGCCAGCTCTTACCACTGTGCTCCTCATTATTGTTCCTCTGTTACGTTTCCCAGTAATTGATTATGTTTTAATTTTACGGCCGTAATTTAGCATATTTTAACAACTAAAACATACACTTTTTAATGTGATTAAATAAATCTTTTTTTCCAATGAAATGCATTGTTGAAAAGGCACTTTTTACTTCTTTTGACTACTACTACTACTACTACTATTTATTTCAGATTAAATCATCAAATAAAATAAACCTTTTTTCGAGTTTTAACACCGACACAAATCTGCAGCTGCTCTTTGATTTGCATACTTACAGGAAATAAGACAAAAGCAACAGCTTTTCATCTGGGATACATGGCTGCAACATCTGTGTGATACAGAATCAGTCAATCAGGCCAATTGATAACACAATGTGAAACAAAATGGCAGACGCCGCCATGTTATGGACTATGCCGATTTCATTTGAGTATAATTTTTAGAAAAAAACAAAAAAAAAATTGCTCTCTGAACTGCAAATCCTTTTGCTGATTTTGTAAAAAGCATCAGATGACTGCTGAAATTTGTCACATTCAAATTTCTTTTTCGCGTTTTATAAAAATCACATTAACAATATTACACAGAGGAATAATTAAAATATATAAATTGAATAGCAATATAAATGTTGCACATATGTATCCAGTAACTCCAGTAAAATAATAATTCAAATTATTATCACAAAATTAATATCAGAAACTGGAATAAACTTTCAGTCTCACACTGATTACGTTCTTAGCCTCATATTGTATGAATATCGTGGTGTCCCACAGTCAGGAGAACACACTGAACATATATTTAACTATGGGAAAACAAATTATTTAAGTATTGAAGAAAGTTCGAGAAAGGACAAGGACATATTATTAGCACAGTATTTTTCTATAGCTTTCTTTCTATGGCTGCTGGAAACAGTGAAGCGAGCTGAAGGAATATGAAGTTGCAGTGGGCAGGATCTGCAAAGACTAACAATATTTGCACTTAGTCATTTGCAAACATCAAGGAGGCATTAGGAGGTTGGGGGTGGGTGGGAGAGAGGGGTGGTTCTGTGCTTGGTCAGCAACCACTACTACATCAACACAGCAGACATGATATGTGGCACATAAAAACACACGCATATTCTAATGGACTTATTCAGGGGGATAAAAGCAAACCACAAAAGTGTCCCTACACTACGAGGGAAGACTTAATACTCTCCAGGAGCAGGAGCAGAGTCTATGAGGTGGTCTTGCTTAAGCCCCGCACGTGTCTAAACAACTTCTCTATTACACCCGAGACCTTTGAGGGCACTCCCCATCGAGCGGGGAACAAAGGCCATGACCCCTAGGTCAAAAGCGTTACACGGTAGGCCAAGCGGGCCCATTGAATGCTCCATTGCTGTTTGCTTTAAGAAGGTAAAGATTACTAACACATTAACTAACGCCGATTAGGGGGTTATCCCTCATGGGACTGAGGTCCCAGGGCAGCACATCACGTCTTATTAACACAACCTGCCCTTTGACCCCAGCAGGCACCTCAGGCAGCAGACTGTGACCACCACTTTCTGCTCTCTGTTTGAACACACACACACACACACACACACACACACACACACACACACACACACACACACACACACAGACAATAAATGAAGAGTGTCACAGCAAGGTGCGGCACAGCTTGAAAAAATAATTGTTGTCTGGACAAACATGAAGAATTTATATAATAATATCACAGCATCGTGTTTGCAGTGGTAATGCACTCCTGCAAAAAAAAAAAAAAAAACGAAGGATATTTGACTTGCATTTGCATTCTGTTCATCATCTGTGTGTCTGAAAATAATCTGAGTGATATTTCGAAGAAGCATAATACCCTAATGAGACGTGATCGATTCAAAGAAATTGTTTTCAAGGCCCCTGACTTTAAAACACGTGCTGTACCGAACCTCATAAAATGGGAGCACATGCAATGAAGTTCTCATCACAAAATGGTGGACACAAGTCATGCGCAGTATTGATGTTCCAGATGATCATGTGATGAAAGGCAAGACAGGGAGAATTTCTTCACAAACTCTTTCTGCCATGCTTCATTCAAACATTACTTTTGCATCAGCAGCAGAGGAGCAAAAGTAAAACGTCGTGCTGAGTGTACTTAACCCTGCATGTCCAGACAGAGCAAGCCAGTAATACCTCTTCATGAGGCAGAATTCACTCTCAAAACCTCTGAAATTCCTGCTCGTGATCTGATCATTTGTGATTGTCTCTCCTTAATTAAAATACAATGGAAATATAAATTTAAGTGAATTAGAGGAATACGAGGATTAAATTTTTCCTGGAGTGTTTTCAAAAAGGTCAAGTTCATGGTTGTGAAAGGAATTTAAAAATTACACTGTTTTTCCAAAAGTTGTCCTCACATGTAAAACTTGTGGATATTACAATTTAGCACTTATTTGAAATTAAACAAATTAATTGTTGAATGCATTCTGGACTTCTGAAAAACATCTATGTATTAAAAATGAATAAATTTGGTTTATTTTGTGACACACATAATCATTTTGAATTTTCTATTGAATCATAAAGCTGATTAAGACAACAAACTGCTGTCTGTTTGCTTTTTCAGTGAGTGCTGCCCTCATCTATAATAAAAAAGAGATTAAAGCTAATGTTCAACAATTATTCATTAAGCATATAATGAGGAAAAAGATGCAAATAAAAAAAAATATTTGGGTTTAATTAAAGACTTTATTATTAAAAAACAAAACTCTCTATGATACTGATTTTGTGTTGGCAAATATTGAATAATGTATGAAATGTATGGATTTAATGTATAAAATCGACCACATTTTTATTACCCTATTTATTTATTTTTTTCTGCAAAGAAATTACACCATAGAACATATACACACATCTATACACTCCCAAAAACATTTTAGTCTAATAAAGCTATATTTTTCTGTTCCCTGAGCAGAGATACACACTGGAACTTAATAAGAATGAATCAGAAAATTCTACTTCACAAAAAGATGTTTCTCAACTTTCAAAGGTTTGCTTTTATATGACTAATAAAGAAAAATGATTTCAGCCACAGGAAGTCCTATAAACACATGTTCAAACCTGTTAGATAAATTATGTCAGCAATATAAGCACTGACTCTCTGACTTGGATTTATATTAATACAATTTGTTATGATGACTAGAAATCTAATAATTGAAGGCATTTTTTTTCCTTCAAGGAACATATCTGATTATTGGCACATTTTAAAACATGGCATATTTTATAATCACTTCATGTATTGAAAATGCATGAATTTCATTTGTTCGTTTTACTTTATTAGAATTTAGTTGAATTAACTTCTCCTGAAATGTTTTTGCTGTTATCCTCTTCTAATTTCAGAGCGCAAAGCAGAGCATTGATTTTTACACGTGCCAAACGCCTATCATTTAGCTTTTATCTGCTGCTTCATATTTAACAAATCAAAAATACAAATTCTGAAATCTGAACTTGTGGTACGATCGGCGTTTTAAATAATTTTAAAGGCATAATTGAAATAAGCTACATTTGCAGAGAGGTTGTGTGCACTGAATCAATCCATTTTAAGAAGGAAGCAGACAGAAAGACTTTTCTTAAAGCAGTAATGAACTCACCTTGATGTTTCTTACAGGATTCAGAAAGAAGAAGAGGAGGAAAAGAGCAAGGAAGAGTTTCTCCTGGGAACAAGCTGGAAATTATGGACCTATTCGATATCAGACCTCAGAGTGGACAACCTATCCAAAGAGGGACGCGCCCTAACTGTAACTAACAACTACTTCTGGCAGCCCTTCAACAGCCAAACATATTGTCCTGGATCAGGGCAGCTTTCGTATGGCAGCATCAAACTAGGGCAGCTGAGGCAAGAAATACACATCAGACTCTATCTGTAATGCTATTAAAATATTGATAACATTGTACCAAAACTAAATTAATGTTTTTTAATAAGATTTACAGTATAATGGGCTGTAAACTAGGATCATTTCTAAATTTTGCTCATGAAACTTTAGACATGTGAAGATGATAGAGACTAGAGAAAAAAGGTTGATTAAAATGAAATTTTCACACCTTGAACCAGCTGAGATCAAACAGGGACGATACTGAGAGCTAATGGTTTTTCTTTTTTTTTTTTTTTAATTATTATTATCTTGTAGCCTGTTATATAAATGTTTACACATACCTTTATTTTTTTTTCCTGTGATATTACTAGACCAAAATAAAACTCTTAAACAACACGGTGATACATTTAACCTGACTGAATATCTAAATTTTCACTTGAGACTATATCACAAAATTATATTACAGCAGAAGAAAACATTGCTTTAATTGTAATGTAAAATAATTTGATGTAAAAAAAAATCATATTGATATTAATTCAAGAACTATTTTAAACGGAGATACTACTTATTTATTGTAATATTCATGTTATGGATGGTCATCCAAGAGATATTTCAAGTTAGTAAAAACATTGTATAAACTCAGCAACATGGATAAGTATTGTATTCACTGGTATTAACTAAATTGCATTGTAAAAATACTGATCTGAAGTGCTACGTTAACTGAGGTACCGGGACAAATTCTCAAAAGTCAATGACGCGTAATAATAAAAAAAGTAAATTCTCCTTTTCTGTCCACTTGACTAGGCTGCGCCGGGCTTCTACATACCTGAACTCTCCCTTCGCAGTTTTCCCCTGAGGCCTGCTAATACCTACTTTAAACAGCCTTGGCCATTTTGTTTTATTCTCACTCAACACCATAAGCCAGGAGCGCACAGGCCTGGCATTTTAGGGGCCACGTCACAACGCCTGTGTCTGCGCCACAGGGCTGCAAGGAGTCCAGCAGCCGAGCCAGACACACTCAGCGGTTCACCACCTCAACAAACACTTTGTGCATGCTGTTTTGTTATCATACACACTCTCTCTAGCATCATTGCTCTACTGAGAACAGCATAACACGCACCTAATACGCTTCATGCATTTCATAAACATGCTCTCCTCTTGATGCCACCTCCAACACAGACCCAGTGAGCCTTCAGCCCGTAAATCACTTCACAGCACTTTCAGCAAAGTTCGCTCGGTCACAAAACAGACAAATAGAAGCTTATCCGCTTCCCAATTCAGCAAAACCATTTAATGACCTTGATTTACACTTCTAACTTTCTGCACAGTTTAAAAAAAACATAAACAAAGCCTTATCCTTTAAAAGGAGACACTGCTGATATTGATTTGAAAGTGACACGAATTAAAACACTGATTAGGTAAATTCCACTTGTGCTGACAGATTGTAAATGATGTGCTTAATGTTATTAGCAGACAGATATTTATCCATGCGGGAGAAAAGCAGTGCTTCATAGGACAGCTGCGTAAACAGACTTTATTACTCTATGGGCTATTTCTGCAAATTTAGTGGCTCTTTTAATTCCACTTAAATATTATTTTTAAGATGACCAAAGGACATGCCTCAAATTTCAGAGAAAACAAACTGGGTGCAGACGCTGTGCATGTCTAAAACTGCACCTAGAACATATTTTTATTTTATTACATCTATTCCTTCTACCCTGTATTTTGCTTTGTGTGGTTGTCCGTATTTTACACCATGTAGGTATTAAAAGTAATAGTCAGCTCAGGACATATTGTAAAAAGACTAGAGCTGGGCAATTTATTGATATTATACCAGTATCATCATATGAGAGCAGACTATGGCATGAGTGTAGTTTTTAGTGTATTTTTAAGTGAAGTGGTGTCATTTTGTGAACCTACCAGGCTGTTCTAGCTGTTCTATTATTTGCTTTTTACCCATTTAGTCATTATATTCACATTACTAATGACTATCTATCATTATACATCATAGTTTATTGTTAATAATTTGTGACAGAGCCAGTAGTCACCCTACAATATTGTTGCAATATATACATTGAGGTATTTGGTCAAAAATCTGATATTTGATTTTTATTTAAGTATATTTGATCACCCAGCCCTACTTTTTATACTGCTGTGTACTTAAATTCACAGCAATGCATCATATTTTGAGATAATCACTATTTGTGAATTTATGGTATAATATTTTACAGAAAATATGTATGTTGAGATATATATCTTATAAATAAAATCTTGATATGTTTAAGATGTTCTGCAGTATAGGTAATATTGCCCTGCTGTATGGGCAATACATTGATATTTCATCAATACTGTGAAATAATACTAGCTATTGTCTCAGATATGGATACTCTTATATTAGAATATGGCATAAGTGTTGTCTTTTCCTGGGAAAAAGGCTGTATTACAGTAAAGTGATTCAATTTTTGGAACTTAACTATATCCACGTCATTACTGATGATAACTTATCCATATCAATAAATATCCATATCAAGGTATTTCTTCAAAAATATTGTGATATTTGATATTGTCCTTATCGCTCAGCCCTAAAACAGACATTACTATAAATATGGTCCAGTAAACAGAGGCTGTATCCTGCTTTTTGAGATAATAATTGGTCTGCGTCCTTTACAGTAAGTTAGTGGACAAATTAGTTTACACCAACAGCGACTTGTTCTATAAACCTGCAGCTAACAATATTTTCACCATTGATTAATCTGCTGATTTTTTTCTCAATTAATCGATTAGATGTGTAGACGTTAAAATGTCATAAAAACTGTGAAAAATGTTGTTCACTTCTACCCACAGCCCAAGATGATGCCCTCAAACGTCTTGTTTTGCCCACAACTCAAAGTTATTCAGTTTACTGTCATAGAGGGGCAAAGAAACCAGAAAACAATCACACATGAGAAGCTAAAATCAAAGAATTTGGAATTTTTTTCTTTAAAAATGCCTCAAAACAATAGGCCGATTATCAAAATGGTAGGCAATTAATTTAATAGCTGACAACTAATCAATTCATTGACTAATCGTTGCAGCTCTATTTATGTTTCTGCCCATCAGAGGATCAAATATGCACTCCTGCATTGACAGGTTGGTCTGTGCACTTGATAAAAAGGTTACAGTTGTTTACTCCTACAGGGTGCACCAGTTATACTGGGATACTGGGTACAGAAAATTAACATGCGCTTTAAATTATCTAAATATTTATGTTGTTTGTTGTCTTTCTCATGTAAATGTGCCATAACTCTTTGCCTGTTTTTCATATAAAGCCATTTGAGCTGCATTTCATGTGAAGTGTGTAATAAAAACTATCATGTTTTATTATTATCATTACTGTTATCATTATCATAAAAATGATTTCTCATGTTATTTTAATGTGTTGGTGGGAACGAGCAGCCCCGCCCCTCATGATTGAGGCTACAGACACATAAAAGAGCTCACAGGGTAAACATTAGTTTATTGGTGCTAAATTATTACGTTCTCTCTAAATTATACGCACTCCTTATGCTAGACTACATGGTGTGTAATAATTCCCTGGTCTGCCCATCGTCATCATCATCAACATCATCGTCAGGCTAAAGGTGTGGACAGCACGTGGGATGCTGCGATGACAGCCCCTGACCTCTCACACTGGCTTAGAGAGACAGAGGGTCACGCAGAGGACATGGCAGTGGAGGGAGAAGTCAATCTTATCCTTCCGTTCCACCACAGGCCTGTGTGCAGCGACAGCAAGATGAGCAAGTGGGCTTTCCAAAATCCACACTCGTTTGGCTGGGAGCAAGGCATCAGGGCCGTGTGTATTTCAAAGGAAACGCTGAGGAAAGCGGTTTTTGTGGCAGCACCCATGCACTTGACAGTGTGTATTAGCCTGCCTCTGTGTCTTTGCTCCGTCCCCACCCTGACTCAATATCCCCCAACACCAGTATCTGTCATATTTAGTAGCCAAAACGACATGCAGCCCACTTGTCTCACAGCGGTGGAGAGTTCTACCTTGTCTCATCTTGATATGGCTCTCACGTGTAGGAATAATTTTTGTTGATTATCTCTACACATTACAAATACCTCCAGCTCTGCTAACCAGCGCAGGGCCGAGGGGTTAAAAGGCAGCAGGCATAACGGGAGAGAGAGAAAAGCATCAGCTCTCGGACTGCTGTCAATTGAGCCTGTGCCTCTGCAATGGGGGGCGATAACCTGGCACAGAACCAACCACTAATGCCCCTTAAATGTCAGAGACTGCAGAAAGGAAGGGAGACAGCAAAAATAAGAGCGCATTCATATTTCAGTATGGCAGATGCTATAATGCGTTGATGCCTCACTCACTGAGTGCACACAAGGACACCAGGAGGGAGAAAAAGAGAAGGCAGACGTGAAAAACGGGAAATGAAAAAGAGAAAAAAAGGAGTTTGCAGCAGTGATGGAAGCAGCCCCATCTGATGGTTGTCTCTATTCGGCAGACAGTTCAGTTCTCTCTCTCTCTCCCTCTCTCTCTCTCTGCAGACGAAAATCTGGCAGGGTGGGGGCACGGGGGACGGGTTTGAGTCTGGTGTTGGGGGTGGGGTTGGATTGCTGGAGAGAGTGATCTTTTTTTCCAGCGGGGTGAAAGGCGGACGGTCATGTGTGCAGAGCTCATGACAAAAGGCCCTTTTATGTGCAGCGTATGCAGATAGAGGAGGCTCCTTTGTGCACAGATGGAGATCCCATGCCTGGGTCTGCCTGCGGCGGAGAGGGAAGGGAGGGAGGGAGGAGAGGGGAGAAGAGTGTTGGTGAAGGCAAGGGAGGGGAGGGGAGGGAGGGGTGTCTCTGGCACTGAGTGCCATCACTGTGTCTGGTGGGGGGAGGGGGCACGGAAAAGGAGAACCAAGCCGTCCTGGTCCTGCCAGGTTCATACACTGGGGAGGAGGGGCCACGAGGCTTGCTGAGAGGATACCGATAACTGGTAACCCCACAGAGAGAGACACATCTACTGTCTAACAAGTGCACCAGGGTCGAATATTATTTGTAAATAATCTCTATTGTTTGTTTTTACCAGCTTGGGAAACCACAAATAGTGCCAGAAAGTTTTAAACAGGAAAGTAGGGCAGCAACAAATGATTAATTTTATAATCATGATGATTAGTTTCATGATTAATTGATTAATAGCTTAGCAGGGCTGAGTACCAAACTTCTATACTTTTGTGGCACCGACTGAATTGCTTCAAGACTACAGAGTATTCAAAAATGCCTTGTCATTTCATATCAAATTTCGATACCTTATGATAGTGATACTCAACTTGCCAAATCTGGCCCCCGATAGGGTGTCGGGTGACCCCTCCGACCATTTGACCAGCTGAAGAGGAGCAAAAGTTATGCAGATATTAGAATAATTCTGACACTAAAAGAGGTCAGATATGCTATTGAATCTGTCCTGGTAGGGTCAGTTTAAGTTTAGGTTTATGTTTGAATCATTCCAATATTTCAGCGATTGCATGACGGAAGAGGGTCCAGCTACGTTTAATGTTGTATTAACGTTCAAATGTTACCAAAACATTTACAACTAAAATACAGTTGCAGTTATTAAATGCAGTAAAATATCGGATTTATCTGTCAATACTTGCACCTTACATTATGGGCCCTTTAATGTTTATTGATTTTATCTGTAAGTAATATCATTGTTAATGTTTGCTTTTTAACTGGCCCCTGTCATGTCATTTCGCAAAAGTGGCCCGGAGGCAAAGCAAGTTGAGTGTCCCCGTCTTAAAAGTCTCTAAGGTGTGGTTTATGTTGTTGTTATGTAAAACTGCTCTGAGTGGAAAAATGCCAAGCTGCTGAAACATAAAACTAAAGAGATGAACCAACAACTTCACTTCAACATCACTGAGGTAAACAGGTTTTTATTTTTATGCTGAAACTGCTTTGAGTGTCTAAAACAGAACTGAACTGAAAATTTGCATCACAATGTGTCATGTAATTGTAATTTTGTTAAAACAGATTTTATAAAATTGGTATTGAAAAAAGTATCATTCAGGAATCAGTGTCAAAGTCAGGGTATTGTTATTGGTCCCGGTATCAAAAATGTTTGAATACCCAGCTTATTAATTTAGTCTATAAAATGTAAAAACAAAAAAAAAAAAACACAGTGAAAAATGCTCATCACTATTTCCCAGAGCCCAAAGTGGCATCTTGAAATTGATTCTTTTGTCCCATCAACAGTCCAACCAACAGTCCAACAACGATATCTGCATTCAATCCTTTTTGTACCCAGATCCAGCAGGCCTGGACAATAAAACCATAATGATATGTATCAGCGACAGACATTTCCTTAATAGCAATATGAAATGTTCAATAGTTCTCTTAAAATTCATTAAATGCACCAACCTCAATGAAAGCACAAAACAAACGTCCTTTCATAATGCAGCATGGAAACAAGTGACACACAAACAGCCAAACATGCGCGTTGTTCAGTTGCATCACCGACATGTGACACAACAACAGAAACAGCACAGAGTGAGAAAATGAGTGCAGACAGTGAGGAAGATTATCAATAAAAAAAAAAGAGCAGGTCAGGTTGAATACTACCTGTGTGCTTTGATAAAAGTACAAGTACCCAAAAATAACTTAAGTACAGTAATTTGAGTAGTTGTAATTAGTTACTTTCACCCGTGCTAGAAAAAAAAAAGTAGCTTCCGATAAAAATAAATCCCTGAAATCTGATTGGCCCGAATGCCATCCCATTATCCTCAAGTATGATTGGCTATCTGGCCAATGAGAGACGGGACTATAGTGAGATGTTAGTTGCTGTTCTCTTTAATTTAAAATATGATTAGGTCATTCAAAAATATTAATGGATTCAGATTACATTTGTTTAATGTTTAGCATCATCAATGAATAAATCTGAACTGTTTTCTGACTGTTTTCTTACTGTTAGACTAGTCAACTACACTAGATTAAAATTTGCCTTCAGTCGACAGGGAAATTAGTCGCCAGGAACATCCATGGTGCGCATGTGTTTGCATGCGCATCCAAATACTTCATGCCACCCCTGCATAAGTCACTGCCCTACTTGTGGCGCCCCAGGCAAAAAAGTCTGGAAAAGCCTCCGTGCAGCTCCGCAGGAAAGCATGTAAAACTTATCTGATGCTAATTAAGGATTACTGGGTCAGAAAAGCTTAACCTACTTTTTAATACCAACTATCACATGCTCCTAACAGGTTAAAAGAAGCAAACATAAACATCACTTCATTGCAATTGTACTTCTGACCAGTTTTAAAGAGGCCAAATGATGATGTGAATGATCAATGTGAAAAAAACAACATCCAATGTCATGTTCAGATTCAAACTTGTTTCCTCAGATGACCCTGCCACTCTCTGCTGCACTACTATCTCACCACTGTTGCTTTGACCCTTGCACAGTCCCTGCTATGCCTGTAATCTATCAATCTGTGCGTAAGACTGTCAGCTAAATGTTGTGAGCGTCTAGTCGATCCTGCTGCCACCTCTCCCCTGAGAGACGAGGTGACTCCCACTGACATCCCGTCTGCTGAGAACACGTCACATCCTCTAAGCGGCCTCCTCCCACTGACCAGGACATCTTAACACCACAGCCAGACAGATTCCTGTCCTGCCAGAGCACCAAGTGATATGGCCCTTTTCACCAGTGGACAGATGGACAACGCCCCCCCCCTCACACTGACCGCCACGTCAACCCATTCACATGAGGCTGAGGCCGCTGATACACTTGCACCGAGCTGAGGTTTGTTCACGTTTAAATGCAGGAAAATGAAAGATGTTTGAAGTGCAGAGTTTGCTCACAGAGATTCATCTGGGGACGTGTTAACTAACATGCCTGATAGCTAATGAGTTAATGTTAGATAGGTAGTGAGCTCATTATTTCACGATAGTAAGCTTGCTGGCAGGAGAGGGAGCAAGAATCGTTCTTCTCCTTCATAATTTACTTTTCTTGCCTTCAAATGAAACTGATGTGTTGTTTTGTTTTTGGCATTGTTGGTCAGGCACAAGGGGTTCAGGTTAAACCCATGAGATCACCACTGAAACAACTGACAACTGAAAACAAACAGAATTGCAATGAGTCTTTACTTTGCTCTTGAAAGTAACACAAAAAAAAATAGAGGACAAATAACGCTCCAACGTCCAGCAACTTTTGTAAAATGCCAGCGTGCAGCCAGATCACCTTTTTAATCACCGGCCAAATAAGCTACTACATTTCAAAGACTCAGTATTTCCACAAATTAAAAGAGTTTTCTTGACAAAAACCTGATTATAAGTCACCGCATCGATTCAAACATAGTGTAAATACAGCAAACAGGTTGAAATAATAAATCTCAAACAGCATTGGAGTGCCTCGGTAGCTCACCTGGTAAAGAATGTACCCAGTACTAAAGCTGATTTTAGCTACTGCTGCACGTCATCCGCTGTCTTTCTCCCCTTTTCCTGTTTTTGCCTCAGCTGTCCATATCAAGTAAGGGGAAATAAAGAACAATTAATAATAACAGTGCATTTCTTCAAGATGCAACGCAACTGCAGAGATATCAACAAATAAAGAGAGAAAGCCACAAACCGATTCATCTTATAAGGCTTTTTTTTTTACATTTATAAACTTTATATAAGTGGAGAAAATCCAAATTGCAATTTATGTAATACATTTATGTAATACATTTTAGGCAAGAACTACAAAGAAACCTCACTGAACAGCACAGAAATTCAAAATCAACTTTTCTAACTATCACAGTTCGAACACTACATCAGTGCATATTTCAAAGCTACCAACAGCCATACTGAGATAGTTAATGGTCAGTAACCTTTTTCAGATTATGCTAAGTAAAGGTCAGTTAATTATTGTCCAGAATTCTGCATTTTTATAATTACCAGGATCAATTTCTAAAATCTGATTTGCGATAAAATAAACACACGTAAAATGTGCTATTTTGTCTCTGACGCAGCTGCATCTCTCTGTCTGTAGTCTCGCTCAGTGTCACATCCACAGCATCTGATCACACGCTACGAATAGCCTGTCAATACTCATGCAAAGAGGAACGCAGGAGGACGGGGACATTGAGAGAATGATTCTGATCTCAATACAAGCAGAACTTTTACTAGTTCTATTTATTTCTATTTAACTTTTATGTTAACTAAGAAAGAAATGCTGCTGGGAGCTCCTTGTAACTAAACTTAGAAAAAAAATATGTTGAAAAGTTCCCTTACAGCATGTAATTAAACTGGCCCTTAAAGGCATTTAAAGTTTTATGCTGTAGTTTTTTGTCTTCTAAATTTTGACTCTAAGATTTGCATTTTTACTGCAAGTTTATTTTGGTTCCAAAGATCAGTTATTATCTCCTTTATTACTAATAATCAGTATCATATCTGTCAAACCCCTGATGCTAAGTGTTTAATTTAACCTGGGAGATTTGGCAGCGAATACACTGCTTTATTCTTGCTAGTAAAAAACAGAAGTGACTCACAACCATTTGGCATTTCCTCATCTGCCTTCCTCTTCTTGTTGCCCCAGTCAAACATCCCTGAATAATTTAGGTAACTTGGCTCACTGTCTAATGTTCAGACAGGCTGACATTTACCATTTGATTCACGCATTTGATTCAAATCCACATCTGGCGGATTGACAGGTGTAAACTTGAGGCTCTTAGTGTCTTACAGATCTTGAATTCTGATCTATCAGTCTACATGTATCAAGTCCACAACAGTGGGACTGTTTTAAAAGATTCTGCTCATTGTCAATGTCGTGCAGAAACTTTGTTTGTCCAAAATTGTTACTACACAGGAAATTTAACAATACTGCTTATTCAAATTAAGAAGCTCTTATTAATACTTTTAAACTGTAAATATTTGTAAAACCAGCAAACAGGCATAAAGGGTGACCAATAGCATCGATTCATGTAAAATAACATAAAATAAAATAAAATATGGTACAAGGTTTGCGCCTGACAGAAAAGTAATCTTAATTAGCCACCATTAAGAAATACTACATGTTATAACTAGCAGCTTTAACATTAAGAAATATTCAAATGACTCATCCTAATGTAATAAGGTTGCTAATAGCTTATCACATATAAAATTAATGTTTACTCCCCACTTTGCAATTCTATCAACTTCAGCCAATTTATTTTTTTTGTTTTGTAGCCAAACTGTCAAAACCAGAATAATGCAGCTTTGAGGAAAAGGGAAGCTGCTCTAATAGAAAAGCACACACAAGCTAACTGAATAAACTCAATACTACTATAATAGTGTTTCCCAAACTTTTTCATGTCAAGGACCCCCACAATAGATGCATATTAGATGACGGACCTCCAGTTTGAGAGGATTTTGTCTTAAGGTAACCCCTCTGAGTATTTAGTTTTTCATAGCCAGTCAGTGATCAAACTAGGATCACCACAAATTCCATTTAATCAAAATGAACGACCCTATTTCTTTTCTTGTTGTTCCAACTTCCAGAAAATGTGACAGGAATTAAAATATTCTGTTTTTCCTTTTGCTGGGGACCCCCTACAACCCACTCAAGGACCCCTAAATGGTCCCCAAACCCCAGTTTGAAAGGCACAGCACTATAATACGATATATCCTACCAGCAGTTACAGTAAAATGTCTGGAAATGGATATAGTGTCAAGTCCGGACCATTATATAGCTGAGATTTTAACTGAGAATGGACTTGGATGTGCATTTACTGACTCACAAACATCTCTCCTATGCCGTCTCTCTCTTTCACTCTCACTTACACACGCTCTCACACACACACACAGTACAAGAAAGGAAACCTGATGGCGAGCCCAACAAGGTAGGCTTAGGCTAATTAAAGTGATTAGATGTTTTTGTTTGAGTACTGTCTTGGTTTGCTGGCTCTGGTCTAACCCATGCCCGGCCCGCCTGCAGTCTGCCTGCCAGGACGCCAGGAATGAAAGACTGGCACTTACACTCTTCCACTCTATCTGATCCCCTGTTGCTACCCTAGATGCCAGCAAAGGTATTTCTGCCCCTAATCAACAGACTGGGAGAGGGAGACAGACATGGAGGCATGCTTGTCCGCCATGGAAAGTAAGGCAATCGGGCTTAAATTCACAATAGTATAAAGTATTAGGACTACTTTTCTAATAGTAAATTGCATCCCTCTGAGCCAAATCAGAGCATTATTCTCAATCTTTTATTAAACTTTTTTTCCATTTAACCTTCATCTCATAACTCTAATCAATAACGTATTCTTGAGAAGTGGAGAGTTATGCTTCGATTATGCTCGGAAAATGTCTTTCAAAAGATCAAACTCTTGGCTATTAAACCTTGTGGACAGCCAGCCTCCCAGTGATTAAATGTTTTTATTAAATGTGGATGTCAACTCTATCAGATGGAAAATCTGACAGGATTGACGTCCTACAGAGTTGACAAAATGTTAATTTTTTTATATACCTTAATTCTTTGATTTAAAGGGACTTTGGAGTTGACATGCTATGGTTGAGACACATCTGATAGCAATATTATTTAATGAATTTATCAAAAAACATAAGGTTTACCAGTGTTTGAGCAGTATTCCCATCTTTTTTAAACCAGGAAGTGAGACAGGGGTCCATATGGTACAGCTAACCCTTTTTTATGCCTGATTAAATCATATTTTTGTAAAAGTAAGTTGACAGAAATCTTTAAGTGGACAACATTGTCATAAAAAACAATTTTAAGACAAAGATGATTATAATGGCACATTTTTATATGCATGTTGTGAGTAGGTATTGTTAGTTTTAGATTTTGAAGGCTTTTAAAATATTTTCTAAGTTGTTTAAAGTTGTGAATTCTTGTCTGCATTTTTTCCAGCACAGAGTAAGTTTAGAAATTAAAAAATAAAGTAAACCTAAACAGATATACAAACCCTTAAAGAATAATTTTCTCCATTATTTCCCACATTATTTGTCCCAATTCTCAAGAATAAATATGATCATAATTCCTCTCCTGGATCAATTTGATCAGACTATTTTTCACAGAAAGCTGATGGATCGTCCTAATATAATGCACCTCAGTGAATCAAGACTGGTGACACACTGGAGAAATTTGGAAAAAATAGATTCAGAGACCGAGTGACAAAGACGAGAGGATGATGAAGATGGCGATGAAAAGGAAAAATCTCTTTGGCATGTTCGATATCCGCCTGTCTCAATTGACCTGTAAAATCTTCGAGACTGGAACAAATGCAAATAGCGCTGACTTGCTCGCACCAAAAAATCCTGAAGGCTTTTCAAATGAACTCACTCTCACAATGGTGGGGTGCCCGGAGGAGGGTGAATATACGGTCTGGGCTCTGAATGGCACAATGTGTGAGAGCCAAACAGGGGAGCTGTGAAGTGAAGGCTCAGGACCCTCCAGGCTGCCTGCTGCTGTTGAGCCGAGCCTCGGCTGCTATAAAGCTGACCACCACCACCACCACCACAGTCCTCTGCTCGGCAATACCTGGCAAAAACACTGCACTGCGGGCCTGAGCTAAAAATAAAATTTCAAATTCAAACTTAAATCAAAAATTACTATTAATTTTAACATTAAAAAACTGATGCAGACATATTCATGAGCAAGGCATATAACCCCCCAAAACCTGAAAACAGTAATGTAGAGCGTGTTTTTAAGGTCAGAGTGAGGTCTTCATGTAAAGCAAGCGTTCTTAATCAATCTCTGCTTGATAAATTAAGAATAGAAAGTCACTTTCTGAACTTAAACAGTTCACTGAAGACTTGCTTTGTTTTGTTTAACTATTGAGAGACAAAGCCCCTCCCCTTCCGGCGTTCCGCCTGGGACCCTAGATCAGAAAAAATATGAAACGTAATTAATGGCGAAAGACAAATATATATATTTTTTGGTCCTGTTTGTTGTAGGTTGTCGTAGTTTAGCTTATTTTGTGAACTACATCTCTCCTCTCGCACATAATGAGTCATCAACACCCACATCCCTTATAACATTATCTTACCTTTATGCAGTGAGTCCTGTTGCTTTTACCAGCCAGGAAGCAAAAGAATGATCAAGGGGTGTTACTTGTGTGACTTGATTCCAGTACAAAACACACAGACATCGTAGCTTCAGTGGCTACCTTCTATTTTCCAACTTCATTGAAACGAGGGCTGCATGACATGGTAAAAATATCTTATTGCGATTATTTTAAGTGAAATTGTGATTGCAATACACAATACGGTCAGTGGGAATGATAAAGTTTTGCATTACAAATTTGATTTTTACAGAAAATAAATCATAAATTGTGATGATGTGATATTTGTTGTGGTTTGTACCAAACAAACACGTTTTCTTTCATCTGGAGAACAAGATTTTTAGGACAGGCCATCTCTGCAGCATTACAGTACCTCATTGAAATGCTGTTTTCACTCACATTTGTCCTTTTTCAAAAAATTATGATTTAGTTCTGCGATTTAGATATTGCACTTGGCCATATTGCGATTTTGATAATATCGCGATAAATTGTGCAGCCCTAATTGAAATAAATAAAGCTATACAATAAGTGTGCATCACTAGAGTTCATTCTGCAGCTAACCTGAGCTTTTGTAAGGAAAATATCATGATCTCACTTCGGGCTATGTAGTCTTTATAACTATGTATCTTCCTAGTCTTATACTTCAACTGCTTTACAACAGCTTGACTTGTAAAATTAATTAAAATTTTAGACTGACAAACATGATATGTGGCATTTGTGACAAAATTCAAACGGGACCAAAAAAAAGTATTCGTCTCTTGCCACTGACTAGACAAGAAATTGACTCTGCTGCTAGGTTTTTACTAACAGGGCTGGGGAGGTTAAGATAAAGGTTAAGATTTAAGGTTTAAAAATGTATTCCGATGCAGTTACTAATCGACTGTTAAAAAAAATGTAGTCAGTAACATAATTACTGTTACTTTTGGATGACCTCAACATAAAATATGTTGAAATTCTTTAGCCTAATATAGGTCGATTATTTTCTCAATTAATCTACTAGTTTTTTAGTCCATGAAATGTCTGAAAATGATGAAAAACACTGATCAAAGCTCAAGAAGATGTCCTAAAATGTCTTGCTTTATCCACAAATATTTAAGAATCCTTAAAAAAAAAAAAAAGATTCAAAACGATGAATTGATTATCAAAATAGATGCAGATTAATTTCACAGCTGTCTAATAAGAATGCAGCTGTAAGTGTTTTATGTTCATTGTTGGGTTGATTAGTTTGTCCAGCTGTTCATTCTTTGTTGTGGACAATTTATTGATTGATTGATTGATTTAAAGAAAAGAAAATGGTGAAATTCCCCCACAGTGAAGTCATGAAAATGAATTGGCAGCTGTGTGCAAACTGTGCATGGTAGTATATCATTCTTTATTTTAAAACTGTAATTCTACTAATAATCCCCATTTTTACTAAACTATCTGTAATATGATTACATATTTTTTGTAATGGAATACAGTTACTAATTTTTGTATCCAGATTACATAATCCCATTACATGTATTCTGTTACTCCTCAAGCCTGGTTACTAAGGGTTGATCTACTTGCTGGTGAAGTAAACTAGGTTTCACTGCAGGACTCTACTGATTGTTTTACAGTATTTAGCGAGACCTTGTGTGTTTCCAGGGAAACAGAGATACCGCTATCAAGATTTTTTTTTATTTTGAGAGCACATCGCCCCACGATATGAATACATTTTAATTATATATTTTATTTTGTTGGTAACCTGCTGCTTAATTGCAATTATACTCAAAGGTGAGCACCCTATTGAGTAATGCATAAAAGGTTTAGTCGTTACCTCCTTGCACGTTTGTCTTGCAGTTACAAATCTAACAGTTAAGAGGGAAGAGGTGTGATTCCTGTCAATCATCAGCCATGCAACCTGTTGAAGTGCCCTTGAACTAGACACTGAAGCTCCTTTCTGCTTATTCATGTTTAGATAAACTAAATGAAAGCAGAAAAGATTACAAAGTGTGTTTTAATTATCACACAAAGTTTTTTCCCCAAGTTTTTTGTGTCTGAGCACCAAGGTATTTTTTTTTTATCCACAGTAGAAAACAAAAATGGTTTAATCGCATAATCTTGAAAATAATTATTGCTCTGATAAAACCTAACCTATATTATATTTAAATGTATATTTTATAAGGATTAGTGTTATTTAACAGCTGATTTTACTAATGTAACCTTTCCCTTTTTTCTCTCTCGTTATTTTGAATATCTATTCTACAGCATATTTACATTTTAAACCCTCTGTAATTGATAGTGCAACAGTGAAATCAGTCCACGCCAACATTTTAAAATCTAAATGTGACCATAACCTAACTTGGCTGATTTCCTGTACGTTTAAACAGCACTTCACTGTACAGCCTCATGTCCACGTCCTTTGACTGAGGAATGTTTTGGTAATATCTCTTTAAGAGAAGGCTGAGCCTACAGCTGTGAGAGCTCTCTGCTTTGCTGCTCCTCTTATTTCTACTTTCAAACTTCATTTTCAGCCCTTGCAAAGATTTTCGGGGCCGCTCTCTGGACGCTGGCAGGCACTTTCACCAGCAGCCAAACTTCCCAGCATGCCTTGTGGCGGGGCTGGCTTTGTTCACAAAGTTAACTGTGAAGCTGCTCGGTAATCTGCTTCATGCTTACCAGGTTTACACAAGATACATAATTTACTGTCAGAAGAATGAAGTTTTCACATGAATACTGTATTTACAGCTCTTCACTCTGCACTGTATCTCATTAGACCTATATTAAATATTCTGCCAAGAATCTCTTAAAACTTTTGATGCATGATTATAATTTGAAAGCTTGGGTTGAAAAACTATCAATAACTTACGAATAGTGGTTAACTGACATATTATAATGTTTTATATCAAATGTCTTCTTTTATCATCCGTCCAAGTTCTTATTAAACTGCTGGAATTAAAGACACATCCTCAGTCACACTGTCCTCAGTCCACTTTCTGCAACAGATGCATCATCAAAGCTACTTAATAATGCAAAATTGCGTTCTAAATTGCATTTAATCCCAACACCGAGGAAAGAGTTCCAACTCTTTACTCCAAAGTGGATATTACATCTCTGCTGGACGACATGCAAAGGGGCAGTAGGCTGCCTGCAGCATCTGGTGGACACCTGTAAGACTGCAAGTCACTGTGAGTGAATGAGAGAGGCCTTTGTGATTCTGCTAAGTCACCAAAAATCTGGGCCAGAGTATACTGACCCTCAGTGCTCCAGCCAGTTCGAAAAAGCCTTCAGCACGGCAGCCGTGTGGGGTATTTAACCTGAGCGTCCATCACTGAATCAAAGGCGGCATGAATAACAAAGAGCAGGCAGCGAATGGCAATAAAAATATCAACACAAATCTGGTCAGTCACACAAGAGCGGGCTCTCGGGTTGGGCAGCAAATCAAGTCCTGCCAAGATTTTCAACTGATTCCAAGGTCAGTGAAACAGAAAGAACGATCCAGAATGACCTGTACACTTGATTTTTAATCCTTTCCAAGTAATTACTGTAACTTCTTGGAATAAAGTGTAAAGGGAGATGGATTCAGGCCTTTGTTCATCCCCACACACATTTAGAGACATGTCCCACAGCAGATTTAAAATGCAGAACATGTACAGTATAGACAGTGGAAGGTGGACTCAATTAAATTAACATCTGTGTTATATAAAGCAATCAAATAGAATATCTCTGCAATATATTCTACAATGTTAAATTTGTACTGATACTTTTTAACTTGAGGTCTATAATTTGTGTTTTTGCATTTAATTGTATCATACTGTAATGCTTTTACTGTAACAGTTTCATCCAGTGTGGATTAAAGCTGCAAAAATTCTCTGATTTCAGCTTCTCAAATGTGAGTATTTTCTGGTTTCTTTGGTCCTGTATACAGTGGTTCTCAACCTGGGGGTCAAAACCCCCAAAGGGGTGGCGAGATAATTTCCGGGGGTAGCCAGATGGCTGGGGAGAGGAGAATAAAATATTGTGGAAGCAGCTCTCAGCGATGTCAGCCCCTTAATAACGTTTTCAACTGGACAAGCACTGTAAATAAATGTAAGAGGCGTATCTCTAATAGTTAAAACTAGGAACCAGCATAAAAATGACAATTGACATTTGCATTTTATAACATGAAACAGCAAAACAGCAAAAATTAAGAAACTATTCAGTCCAGCAAACATGATGAGAAATGAGGGCTGTATTTTTAGACTGGAATGTTATTTATGTTACAGCGTTTAACAGCAGCACCAACAACTAAGAAATGCAAGGCACCTGCATTTTCAACAGAGCTCCAAGTTCCCACTGAGCCTCAGAAATATCACCCTGTGTTTCTGCAACAAGGACTTTTTTTGTCGGGGAGTTGCATCACCAACATGATTATTCTCAAAAAGGTTAAGAACCACTGCTCCAACTTAATATGTTTAGTCTGAGCACAAAGCAAGACTTTTGAGGATGTTATTTTGGACCAAACAATTAATCAAGAAAATGACAGACTGCTTTTGCAGCCCTCGAGTGGACAATCGGTGATCAATGACATACCACTAAATTACTAAAGAGATTAAACAAACGGCTCCCTGACACAGTTAACTAAAATATAAAAATGTACATTTCAAAAACTGGCATGTACAACATGACTATTATATTTCACAGATGTTCAGGTCATTGTGTTCACCCTCTGTATGTGTACAGTACTCACAGTGATGGTTTCAGGGCCTTTGTTTTCTCTTCATTCATTCATCTGTTGGGTAAACAGAAAGAAAAAAAAACACTGTCATTGTGTCTGGAAAATGTAAAATTGTGCCTGGTGACAAAATCAGAGACAAAGACATCGGTTCAACATGTGTTTTAGCTCAAGCACGTCAGACCTGTATCCAGTGACTGCCGTTAGCTCTTTCATTTATGAGAACTAATCACTACAAGTGAACCAGATCACAAAGGGACAGTCACTGACACCAGAGCAATTACGTTGTACAGGTCTAATCCCTTACACAGCACTTAGGACAGTTTTAAAGGCCACCGGGGCACACTGCGGAGCTCCCCAAACTGTTAGGGTGCAGTTTGGTCCATTTTACAGCCACTGGGGCACAGGCCTGATTGTTAAGACCAGGGAAAGTAATCCCTGGAGTCAGGCCACTAAACCTGCTCTGTCCCTGTAACCATGGCAGCAGACAGGTAGTGTCTGGGTCACAGGGCAAACATGGCCGGGCTTCAGCATCGGCCGCTGGTTAATAAAAAAACCAGCCTGGTGTGAACGCACACACATACAAGCAAACGCACGTGTGCATTAACACGAATGCAAACGTGCACACACACACACACACACACACACACACACGCACACACACACACACACACACACACACACACACACACACACACACACACACACACACACACACAGGTTCAAGTGAAAGTTGCCAGCTGACCTGAGAAGTGATACAACCACAGAGCTGTACTGGGTTTCAGTTAATCAACAGTAGCACTGGATATTCAAGATGGCTAAAACACCATCAGCACACACGAAACACAGTGAGTCACAGTGACAGGTGAACGGTTAAAGAGCCTACAAACACAGTGGAAACCTCTAATAGTGATTACATCTGCCTGGATCAAACTGATCACTACATGAAGATGATTAATATTAGCTGTATTTATTATTTCTTTATTTATTACGTGAATAGAAAGTTTAAAAAAAAGGACATCTTTGCTATTTACTGAAGTTAATTGATGGTTTCAAAATACAGTGCAGCTGTTTCAAATGCTTTTCAAAGTACTGTACAAATTAAAATAGTGTTCTGTACATAAAATATAGCTCACTGTAGTTTCACTGCCTTGTTTGGCTGGTTTTGCCTCGTTTCTGGCAGTTTGTCACAATCATTGAGGAGATTATGTTTTACTTTTTTTTCCCCTCATGATGATCAGGTAGCCAGCCGGAAGCAGATGGGTTACCACAAGGCAAAGTATTGTGAAAGTCAAGAAAAAAAAAAGAAATAAGAAAAACAAAAGAAAAAGAATTATCCTTTTGTAGTTTTATTTTTTTCCCATATGTTGTCATGTATGAAAAGATCCAAAATGAACAAAAGTGGACTGCTTCATTACTATAAATTATTAACAGCATTTGTAATGATTCTGTCTAAAGCTTTTTGATCCATTTAAGTGTTTTCAACTGTAAATGCTAAATTTTAAAACAGTGATACATTTGGACAGTAATTAATTTCTTTATAGGTAGTCTCAGGTATAAAAAATGATCATCCATGTATTTCACCTGAGGGGTCAGTGGATGAAGCAGGTAGGCAGGAGGCTTTCATTCACAGAATGGTCTTTGCCAGCAGATATTTTATTTTAAATGTTAATATTATGCATTATATTGCATGTGCAGTACATGGACTTGTAAAATATGCAGAATTGTTTGTAAACACATCATTCAAAGTTGGCTCCTCCTCCTGGCTCAACAGACGACAGACAGGGCGAGACACAGAGAGTGAATTAAGCAGTGAATAAAAGAAATAAAACAATTTTCCGATTCCTTCACAGCAGTTGCACTCCAAAGCACAAATAAATGCAGCCACACCTCAGATTTTTGTGAATACAGCTTCAGTTTGTGCTTGTGTGTGTGTAAAACTCTTTCTACAGCTCACACAGATGAGGGAAGCGACAACAGCAATGTAACAGTTGGTCACTATGTTTTTATAGAGTCCCAACCTCAAAACCTGTGCGCTGTATTGGCTGCCGAACAGGCTGAACATCCAGAACACAGCAAAATATGAGAAAATATGAAAATACACCAGGCCGGGGTAGAGATGCATGTGCAAAAAATATTGATAAACTCAAGTATCACTACTGATATTATGTTTGAGGCATTTTAATACAATACAGGTGTGAAATAAACGATTCTCAAAAAGTCAATGCCATGGTAAAAAGAAAAAAAGAAGTCCTCCGTTCACAAAAAAGAACATTATGACTCGGATGTCCTTTGCTTTAATATATAATGTAAACCGTGGGACACGCATCATTATGTTAACGGGGGTACGCAAGGCTGATTGTAAACAGGAATTAGTGTAAACAGCTTAGTAGAAATCAACCAGTTTGACGATAAACCTTGATAAAATAGTATTATGATATGTCGTATAACCATTTCAATTTTTTTTATTTATCATTTAAACCATGTTTGGCAGCTTTTTAAAAAACTCATGGTAAGTGCTGCACAGCAACAACCAAAGTTAGCAACAGTATCCCAAACACAGGCGGAGATGCAATGTGGGTGTGTTGCATCAATGAAAACAGTGACATCACAAAGAACACGATGCCATTTCGATCATCGGGAAGTTTCAAAATAAAACCTGAACAATTTCAGTGTATATCAGTGCTGTTTGAATATTTTAAGAATACCACGATAATGCTGATGACTGTGATACTTTTGATCACTATAATCATGATATAATATTTTCATACCATTTCATCCCCAGTGAGCAAAAACTGAATACTTTGTGCAGGTTAACGTAGCCATTGACGTGCTCGGTTTGAGGAGGATCGTCCAGTTTGATTTTTCCTCTTCACAAAATGTCCAAACGATGGTCTGGTCTGTCTTGCCCTTTTGAAAGAAACACATGATCTCCCCTGGCCTTTTCTTCATTTACCAGCTCTCCCTCTCTCTTTTCAGTTGCTATGAGACACTCCAGCTGAAGCCAAGGCTTCCACAATTCATTACTGGAGGAACAAAAGCCAAAGCACTGGACAAAGCAGGGCAGACCAACTCAAACCAGCTCCCACTTAACACACACATCACACCTCTGAGTGCTCTGCTGACATACAAATGGCCAATTCAAGACCTCTTCTTTTGCCTTTTTTTTAAAATTTATTTTCTACAATGCCAGTGGGATAGATGAAGAAAACGCTCAAGATACACAGTAAGAAGTCAACAGGTTGAAGATTTGCCACATTTAGGCATCAGTTATGGTTTCCTATATTCTTCATAAGACATCTTGAGAGGATTTCAGGCAGTGAAACACTTCAATACAATGACAAAAATAATGTTTAATATGTCTTTCATGGTGTAACAGCTTTTTTTTTTTTAAGGATTTGGTGCCTGAGATTGAATAGGCTACAATGCACCATGAGTGCAACATCACCTGTCTCTGGCTTTCCACCAGCTCTGCCTCGCCAAATCATGAAACATCTCTTTTCTCTCCAACCAATCAGATCTCAATCTCCGGCTGTTCTCATGCAAAGAAAGAGAAGGGAAGGCCAATGAGAAATGGCCCTCCTCCTTCCCCTCGTATCCTACACACACGACAATCACCGTCTGAGAAATGCCAACGGACGGGCAATCAGTCATTGTAATTAGGCTGGCTGCCATTCCCGAGCCTTCATAATTCAGGCTGGAGCTGGAGGACATAGGTAGTGAGAGCCCAGCTGCCGGCTGCCACAGCCCACCCCTGGCTCACCCAAACCTCAACACAGGCCACTCCCTCTCCCCTCACCCCCTTGCCCCCCTCTCCGCTCCCTCTGATGGGGGGACCAGCAGAATTATAAGGGTGGGGGGGCTGGCTGACTGCAAAATTAAAAACTCCCCCCCTCCCATCTCCCTCCCTTCCTCCTTGTCTACATCCCAAAACCGCTCCCACTCACACTTTCTTTTCACTGCACTGCAGAGTTTTGTTCTCCAAACTGCATGAGTGCGAAAGCAGATATCTTGTGCTGAGAAAACAGCTTTTAAAAAGAGGAAGGGTCTTAATCTAAACATATAAAACACCTCTATAAAAAGTGCCACCGTGTCATTCTCCCCCGTACAGTTTTATGTGCAGGTGTGAAGCCTACAGATGGGTATTGTCCGTGCTGTTTCTAGGTGTCGGGAACACTGGATTTACAGTACAGACATGGCTCGCTCTTCTCTCTTTGGAATTCACAACTAAACAGGAAGCTATGGCCGTATTCTGCAGAGATTTATTTTATTTGCTTTAAAGGCCCTGCTTGACTCAGAAACTGGCTTTGCCTGTTGTATAGAACCTGAAGTTTTCTTGGCAGTGAAATGAAGAACTGCAAGTTCAGCCAAAATAGACAATAAAGCAGAATGGAGAAACATGCCAAATTGCTGGGGCAATTCAGTCCAGAGGCTCATTTTTCCAAAATGATTCACACTGGAAAGAAAAGCATTTCCCTGTCCTTAGATGAACTTAGTGTGCTCTCTGTCGGCTTAAACAAGGAAGCGATGGGGGGAGGGAGGAGAACGTGTGCACACTCAGTCGCGCACACACGTGCGTGTGCACACACACACGCACATGACCACACAGCCATCAGATTCTTCGCTCACTGTGGAATTAGGTCATGCACATAAAAGCCCCAAACACAGACACACATATAAACATGCACGACTTTTCAAAGTCACACGGGAAAACCACATACATGGAATCTTTGCAAGAGAAACTCAAATAAGCACAGCTGAGCTGGGTAAGTGCCATCTTACATGTCCTGTACACTAACAGCTTGTACTATAACTGTGGAACAAACAGTGTTTTTAGCATGTACTCAGTTTTCAGTGCAGCAGTAGCAGCACAGTTGAGGAATGAGGGAGGACTACAGGCAAGTTTTGCATCAGTCAGCAGTGTCCTGAGGCTGGTTTATTGGCTTGTCTGGCTCAGCTGCCTGACAGTGTTCACCTGTTCCTGCTTCCCACTGCAGGATGACAGTCAACAGTCTGCTGCAGCACAGCAGGAACGAGAAGCTCCGACGTATTATTATTTGTTCATCATCCAGAAAGACCTTTGAAAAACAGATGCTATAAATTAACACAATGAAATGAATACCTACAGCAGCAGCCTTATATCAGAAAAATAATAAAAATTATTTGACAAAAAAGCTACTTATGTTTATCAGCATAACAGGATATCTAAAGATCATGATGGAGGACTCACTTTGTAAATGTCCACTCATTAAGTCTCACAGTTAAATTAGATCTTGCACTAAGCAAACATTAAGCATTAGGTTACACAGAAAAGATAAAAGCCTTCTGCATATTATTGCCGGGAGCTTTTATGCACGCATAACTAATGACAGTAAACATTTGTGCAGCTGTTTTGTAGTCTCACAGTGATATACAACAGATAATATTAGATCAAAGGAATGATCACTGAAAAATGAGAAGGCGATCAATGATCAAAAATATGCATTAACCACAATCTACTGCAAGGAAGTTATCACACTGTGGAGTTATTTTTACTGTCAGACTAAATCATTATCTTTTCACTGCCGGTGTTGAGACCTTGCTTACTCATCAGATTATGTTCTGAAATCTTTAATAGCTGCTGTAATATAATTAATGATTCACCCAATCTTCACACAGCTATTATCTGATGAGCTCTTCAGGCAATATAGAACTGAAAAACAGCAACATCAACAGATATGCACACACACACACACACATCTGGACAGAGGCATGTGTGTGTTTAGGGAGGTTGGAAGTGAGAATAAGCAGGCTGCGTCATGTTATATAATCTCTAATGTTGTTGCAGAGTTTTGACACAAAGCAGGAGTTTATTTAAACTTTTAAAACTTTTTAAATGTTGTTCCAGATGTTGCTATTCTACAGCTGTAAGTACAGAAAAAAACATTATTTCCTCTTTCAGAACGGCAAGTGAGACTGAGTAAGACACTCGTTCTGTGGCCTTATGGGGGGGGGGGGGGGGGGGGGGGGGTATGGGGGTGTAAGCAAGGAAAACAGTCCCTGTGAGGAACAACAACACCTTCAATGTCATTATCATTAGTTCCAATGTGCAGTTTTCAGGGTTGAAGCTAGAGGGGTGGCATGGGGTGGCAGCTGTTACCCCTATAAGATGCCTTACCACCCCAACTGCCACCATAATTTTGGACAATCAAATTTAAAAAAAACATATATATGAAAAATAGTAAAAATGAATAAGCAAATAAGTAAAAAATAGTACATAAACAGGTAAAAAGTAATTTACAAAAGCGTCCAAGTGAAGTGCAAGTGAATGCAGCAAGAGATGATGCTCCCTTTACTCCTGGGTTTTGATTTTTACCGAGCTCCGCGAGCCGCCCCTGCAGTGACCAGCAACATAAAATTTAATGTTCTGTTCTGGCCACATTTTAGGTTAAGTGACGAGCTTTATGAAAAAAAATAAAATAAATGTATTTAAAAAAATCTGTGAATGTTTGATAATAAAACAACTTATTGATTTCACCTTGAAATATTTTTATTCCATGCTATACACCTGTGCCACAATAATGTTTATAAATAATAATAATGTTTTCTGATAAAATACTGATGTACACGATTGCTTGCTATTAAATCAGCAAATATATATTTTCCCAACCCTTAAAGTGCCATCCTCTTGCCACCCCATGAATATTTCTCTAGATCCAGCCCTGGTAGTTTAGAGTAGAGTTAAACAGAGTTTCGGATTCTGAGTTTGGTGTCCAGTTTTGATAAGAAAGCAGAAAATCGCTAACTCATCCTCAACTGATGCTCAAAATGTCTGATATGAAAGATGACGTCATAATGAAATAAGAAATCTCCAGTTGTTTGTGAATTTCACAGACAGTGTAAAAGCCGTGCAGTCTGGTTCTGCACAGGCATCAGCGACAGGTCATTACATCACATGTAGATTCATTAAAGAGCTGGAGGATCTTCTTTTTGCCTTATGCTGGTTATAGCTGCATAAACACCAAAAATAATATCTAATGTAGAACAATTCATCCTGCAGTAGAAGACAAAAAATAATCAGATGCACTTTTAGTTTATAACTCTGAAGAGTTTTTTGACTCCTTGCAAATATACATAATATTCTTCACTTTTTTTATTGTGCAAACTGATCCACACTACATATTGCATCATGTGGTGCTAAACACATTAAAGTAACTTTAATGTGTACTGTCCACAATATTGTGACAATTATAACCATCATGTTTTATGTTTTCTATGAATTTCTTACTGGGTGCTCTTCCTCTATAGGTCAAATTGACCTAAATGTCTCATTTTAATTCAGTAAATTATATTTCTGTATATTTCTGAAGAGTCCAGACCTCTCAGATTCAGCTGACTCCCGTCTTTATGCTGCATGAACATCGTTAAAAAATTACTGAACCTAAACAGTGACCTAACAATTTTCTGTTTCCTTATCATCTCAGCATCCCTCATCATCATATTTTCCACTACAAAACTGCATCCCAAGAGTTAATAGAGAAACCAGACTAATTACCATATTGTGCTGCATGAATTTCAATCCTCTCTGCTTTAGTTTTGTTAATGTTTGCACTCACAGGCTGCATAAATTACACTGGACCTTTACACTGTTTCTCTCTTTGAAACCACATGACACCTTCCAAATAAACTAAAAACAGAAGAACCTAACAGGAATAAACTTTACACCACAGCTACAGTGCAAAATGTACCCTACACAGAGGGCTTTTATTGGAGAGTAACTGACATCAGAGAATAAAAACCAAGTCAATCTTAAATGTCTCATGTGCAGCAGGAGCACACTGCAAGCTTTTGCCACAGATTTTGTTAAATTATTTAGGATTACATTATATATTTTTAAGGGTTTTCAAGAATAAGTCCCAACATGTCGTACTGCAGGACAAAGAAAAGTTGCAGGGGACTCACCATAATAACGCACCATGTGCTTGTTGCTTGTCAGCTGCAGGTCTCCTCCTGGCGCGTCCACAGTGCAACAGGCATGAGTGCAAACCGAGAAAAAAGCGGCACACTGAGGTCCTCTCGCCGGCTGCAGCTGCTGTTGTTTTGCTGCTTCAGAAATAGTCAGTCTCATAGAAGGAGGGGAGTTGCGTGTCAGCGCCGCTCTCCTTTTCATTTAAACAGCCTACAAAGTGATCCCGAGCCGAGTTATAATCTACGAGGTGGTCTGACGACTGTCGTGAGGACAGGATTATACACATCCCAGCGAAAGCTTTTCATCTGTTTCATCCGCTGCTGCGCAGGACAGCCTGTCTGTCCCCAATATCTCCACATGCACGGCTGCTGCATGGTGACTGTGACTCACTCCACTGAGCGTTCAGGCTGGACTGACTGCAAGTTATTATCACAGCCAACAGGGCTTTGACTGCTAACGTTTGTGGGAGACAAAATAGGAAACAAACAAACGTTTTTTGATAATAGTCCTTGTGCAGGACGTGCATGAGGCTGCAGTGACTGAAGCACAGCAGCTGCAGGGTTTGAGGTTCATATTGTGGAGTCATGATGCCCACACACTCATATGATTTTGTCTGCAGGACAGTTTTAAAGTTAATATCTGATGCTGGATGAGAAGTCAGATCAATAACACACATCTGCTCGATGCTCACATGTAAAAGAAAAACCAAAAAGAAATCTGTTTGAAATATATTAGATGTTTTTTAAAAATATTTGCACCACGTCAGCACAGAATACCCATGTAGTGCTGGTTTTTGTGGGTGACACATGCTTGACTGGTGGGAGGAAGATTTATTTAAATATTAAGAGTTATAGATTGTTTGATTACAAGGTAATCTCTGAACTGTTTCACATAAAAAAATATGTATAATTTGTGAAGCCTTTGCAAATTAATTTTTTTTTTTCATATCATGATAATATAAATGATTGGATCTTGAAAAATTTTCATGGATCCACTGGAAAAGTACCATGGACCCCTGGCAAACAGACAAATTGTCATTAGTTAGACCCACTCTAAATCTAGGGTGTTTTCTCTAAAACTAACAGTGAAATCAGCATGGGGAAACGCTGGTTTTGTTATATCTTAACACAAGCTTTATTTTATAAATGATTAGAGTCCATTGGCTTGTTCGACAAGAATTACAAAGTCATAAAGTTAACATCTAGAGCTGCGACACTGAGTCGATTAATTGAGTAGGTGTCAGCTGTGTAAGGTAAAATCAGTAGGATTTGTCCAGAGTGCTCAGTTTAACGCTGTGTCTCATTTCCAGGACATCAAATAATAATGTTTTGAGTTCGTAAAACATCCAGAGCACCACAAAGTAATGAGGAAATACAGGCAGAGGGCAGGGTCTCTGCAGATACAGCCACCAGCACACACTTCTAGTGAGGATTGAAAGTATGTTTTTGAGTCCGTACTTTATTTTGTGGGAAAAAGTTGCATATTATGGCTTTAAATTAATTGTTGTCTATTCTGATAATCAATAAATTGTTTGGAGTCATTTTTTAAAGAATTCTCTGATTTCAGCTTCTCAAATGTGACTATTTTCTGGTTTCTTTTCTGTAACATAATTTTCTTGGTTCTCAGCATTAACAATTGCAAAGGAAATAAGAATAGTAAAAATAAAATAGTGCCACCGTTGCATTCTCAACAGAGAAATTTCCTGGCTGACTGCACAGACAGAAGTTTCCCTCCGCGTTGTCCTGCATACAGACACATTATTGATTAGTGTGGCTATATATAAAAGTCATATCAACATTTCATAATAGTATAGTGACTCATGACGTTGAGTTAAAACACTAAAGTATTTACACCACAAGACAGAAGAAAAACAGCACTTGTGGATTTATTGTGGATGGGTGTGGCAGAGAGTATTGGCCCCTCAGCACTAACCGAGGCAATTCCCCAGGTAGATAGTCAAGCAGAGAAGATGACATTTTAGTGAAGCGCCTCTCGTTGCCCTTCAGAAATGCTCTGATTCTTTCTTGAGGAAGAATCCTGAATATCTCCCTGTACCATAATGTGGCTATAAGTCCTTTATCCTCAGTATAGTGAAGCAAAACACAATTCCTGGCAAGTAATAGATTTTCTGGTTTCTTTAGTCCTCTATGACAGTAAACTGCATATCTTGGGTTGTATACAAAACAAGAGTATGTAAATTTGGATTTGGGAAACAGTGACCAACATTTTTCACAATTTTCTGACATTTTATAGACCAAACTAATTGATAAATTGCTAGTTGCAGCCCTAGAATTTTTTGGTAATGCAAAATCAACTCATGAACTAAAGCACATGTGATAAAAGCTTACTGTTGCCACAACAGATTCTCAAGCAGCTGTGCCACTGCTCTGCGATCGATGCAAAATTCAGCCTTTGGCAATGCAAAGTGTAGACAAATGGAAGAATAATTATCCGGAACACCAATTTTATGCTTTAAATCATTATACTTTCTAATTCCCACCGTATTCACCCATTGGCTGTTTTGCAGAGAGGTGCAATGAAACACTTTAATGTTTCTATGATAAAACTTGTATCAGAAATACTAAAACACTTTGAGCAAAGGTTTTGTGCCTTTTTACTTTCATCAGATTTGGTGAGCTGCATCCCAAGGATTTTTGGAACAAACTCCTTCTCATTTGTCAAGCACCAAGCATCCTCTGTGCACTTAAGAAGTCAAGTTTGTCACTCTGCAGTCTTTCAGACAGGCTGAGTGGCCTCAGGGATGTTTTAATGGTGACTTGAGCTATCACTCAGAATAACTCACTGTATCTTAAGTCGCACCTGTTGCATGAACAGTTCTGAAATACCAAGCTTGACAGACACTAAACACAGGCTGCGCTGACTTTTCATCCTGAGCACACAAACAACTTTTACCCAGCAACATGTTTTGCTCTGAAGCCAGGCCACTTAGTCCTCTTGATAGCCTCTATTAATACGAACGCCGCCTCCCACATTAATGCGACTCATATTTCCGTGAAGCGTCTCTGAAATTTATGATAGTTTTGATCCCAGTGCACTGCGGTGGCACCAGCAATGCAACCCTGTTGACCCCACACTGCATAGAGACAAGGGTAATGAGATTAGCCGTGCATGTGTGAGTGTGACCGCCGTTAGTGACGTGTCATCTCCAGATTGTGCGTGCGTGCACAGCTTTCAGGCTCCACAGTTCAAGTGACAAAATCACAGCAGTTAGGAGGGCGAGGATTACTGGACGGGGTGATCGGGTTCACAGAGCGGCGAGCTCAGGGCAAGAGTTAGGCTGTACGAGCTTGTGCCAAAGGAAATGACATAAAATGTCAGGGATTTCTGACTGTTTCCACAAAGAACTTCCTGCTTCTAAATGATATTTGGTGAGTCCCTTTTTAATGCACTGGGACAAATGGTTCAGCTTGTTGGCCGTGTTGTAATCCCCAGATCCCCACTGATATTTATTTATTTATTTTTTTTGCAAAGTCTTCCTTTGCTCTATCAACATTTTAAAGAATTTGTCTTCACTGACCATATCAACCACTGATTACATTGTTTTGATGTCTGCCTAATCTATTTCTTCTTTTGTTTGGATTTCCTGCATTTCCTGAAATGCCAGATAAAGAGCATAAACTCGTTGCTTCTCGATGAAGGTCAGGAATATGGCTACATAAATAAAGCCAGCGTGCCAACTTGTTGTGTGGGGTGTGTCTTCCACTTACTCAGAATGCAGCATGTCTCGTGACTGCAATGCATTCTGGTCTATTGGACCTTTTGAAGCTTTGCCTCTCATACTGTATGATTGATTTGGAAGTGTATGTTTATGGATATTATGGATGTATAATACTATATGTGAAATATAAATAGCAGGATGAGAAATAAGCTTATTCTTTACTTCAGAAAAAATGTACGTTAAGTGTTGTTTTCAATAGTTGAACAGTAGTTAAACTCAATGTAACCTATTTGTTTTAACTTAAAAAGGTTACCATCTGGGCTGCCTTTTACATTTTCTTAGTTTGGAAAGTCAGTTCTTCATTTCACGAACTCCAAACTTCAGCTGCTGTTGGAGCTACTTTGGCCCTGCATTGGCAGAAAGTCAATATGAGAAACTGCTCCCAGTGAATTTATTAAAAAGAAAGTCTAGGGCCTATACAGACTGAATCTAATACTCATATACTCATATATATATATACATATATATACACTCTATAATGCTTATCATATATATTTTATTAAAACTATAAAAAAAACAAGTGTTTTATGAGAGGTTTAACTCTCTAACAATGCATGCTGGGAAGTCTTAATATCTTATCGTGTTTCTTTAGAAACCTAATTTAGTGAGTTTATTGAACTCAGCACAGTACATTCATTCAACTTATCATTTCAAGTCAAAAGTTCTCAAGTTAGAAGAACTTATATTTATAAGTTCTGAAAAGAAATACTAAATATATTAAGTTTAATCAACTTGAATAAATAAAACTTATATTTATGCTAAATGAGAAAAGATCAGTGGCTTCCACCAAATTCCTGTATAATTTTTTTTACAGTGTGGTATCAAACTTTATAGTCATGACTAGTAACAAAATGATTAGTTGATTAACTGATTTCCGCAACTATTTTGATAATTGAGTATTTGTTTAATTTTTTTTAAAAGTAAAATTCCAAATGTTCACAGCTTTTCAATTGTGAGAATTTTCTATTTTTCCTTTGTTAACTGGATAGCAAACTGAATATATTTAGGTTCTGAGCTTCTTGTCAAACAAAACAAGTGATTTTGAAAATCTGAAAAAATGTCCTGTGTGACATCAGATCTGCCTCTTTTGGACAGCTGTCCATGGGGAAACAAGAAAAATACTGCACCTGAAGAAGACCATCTGCTAAGATAATTGCCGGTCAGCACTCACTAAGAATTTGCGGATGTGTGTTTGCAATGCAGAAATGCTATTTAGAAATATTGGAGCTGGGTTAGACACTTCTGGTGAAAGATAGTTGATTGTTGAGTCTCATTCCCAGGTCGTCAAATACTGACGCTGTGGGAATGAGACTCAACAGTCAACTATCTTATTGACCTGTGATTGGTCTCGCATCATGGGCTAAACTTTCTAAAACCTAAAACCAGAGCCAAGAGAAGCAGCAGAAGTCTAGTTTTCTCTCAGACCACTTGAATTACATTATGCTTAAATGATTATTATGAAACTTTGCCTAATGACACCAAAAATAAACTTCCCGCCCCAGTTTTAAGTATCCATGAGTGTTTTTTTTAAAAGATAAGATAAACTTTATTGATCTCATGAAATAATCTGAATCTTGATCTTGTGAGGTGGTCTGGCCTTTTTTAGGTCTTCGGAGCAGTTGTTGGCTCGAGTACATTTATGGACCACTGACGCTGGCTCCACACGGAAAGTCTCTGGAAGCACCACAAGGTTTTGCCCTCAACACCCACCCGTCTGGCTGCTCCAGACACAGACGCAAGGACAAAGACACAACTATAATTCTGCTTGTCAAATCAAATCGCTTTTGTCGACTTGATGTTAGACTGTTCAGGAGAGACTTCTGCTCAGCCTCAGTATTTTGATTAATTACATGTTGTCGCACCACATTCAGCCCTGTTTAGCTTTGTTTCATCAGTGGGCATGATTGTCAGTGTTGTGTGTTCGTCACACAGCATCATAAGAGCATTTCCTGATGGAGCGTGTGGAGAAAAAAAGTTTACAGCACTGATGAGATTTTGTTTTTGCACAAGATAGAACTCTTATCCATTTGAATGCTCAAGGACTTTGTATTTTCAGCACTTGGACAAATAGGTTAGCAAAATGTGCTACAATGCATGTTACATTTGTACTTTAAAACAGAAAAGAGTGTTAGGGCCAGGCACAGGAAAAAAACAGTCCGTTTTTTTTTTTTTAATTAAGTCAAAAATGATGTGAATAAAGTTAAAATACCATTTTGACTTTATTCTTGAAACTGTATTTTATTCTCAACATTTTGACTTCATTACAACTTTTTTCTTGACATTTCAACTTTGTTCGTAACATTTAGACTTCATTCTGACTCAACTGTCAACATTTAAACTTTTCTCTCACCATTTTGACTTTATTCCAACTTCATTTCAACATTATTCTCAAAATTTTGACCTCTTTCCAATTTTATTGTTGACATTTAAATTTTATTTCAACATTTCAACCTTATTCCAACTTAATTCTTAACATTTCGACTATTTTGACTTTATTCTCAACATTTTGACTTTATTCTCAAAATGTAAAATGAAAACAATTCTTCCTCTGTTTTCCTCATGCCTGGTGCTAATATTCTTATGTACAGTTCTTTACTACAGTTTCCAGGATAAATATGATTTATATGACTGTATTTATTTATATATTGTGATATTTGTGCAGTATGAACTTTTATTTATACTGTACACACAATTTCATGCCACACGCACAAATCATAATGAAAGATTTGTTTTTCTCCGCAGCACAGCTGCTCTTGGCCTCCACCCTCTCCAGCACTGCAGGAGTTACAAAGCTCAGTTTTGATTTCTGATTCAAAGTCACTCCAGCTATTGTGCGACGGACCCTGAATGCACACATCCTTACCCTGTTTCTATACTTTGCTTCAGACAATGAATCTCTTATGCTGCTTGATCAAGAGTCCAGACACAACATGCTTGCAAATGCAAAACCACTTGATATTTAGATTAAGGATTACGACTTACTTGTCTCATTGCTTCTCCTAGAATTCAATGGAGTTTGCCATCATCCATGAGCCTGTGAATTCCAGCTTTGGGTTAAAGCGATGAGGTCGCCTGTGGCTGTGCTGAGATGTTTTGCTTGAATGCTCCTTGACCTCAGACTGTCTGGAGGCTCTTTGCACACTAAACTATGCTTATTTGTAAACAGAATGCTTTGCTGAAGTTCTCCACGCTCACCCTCCAGCCTCTGAATAAGGCCACTTTGCACAAAGAGACCATTCTCACTGGTGTTTGGACCCCATTTCTGCTTTTTTATACTTTATATTTGTAGTTGAGGCATCCATTTGCTTTGGATTGAGAAAACTGGACTTTTTTTTTTTACATCAAGTGTGCATTAATTAGTAAATTAAGCATTGTGAGTGAATGACTTGAAGGTAGTCCTTGATCTCAGTAGTTTATCACAGTGCCAAGACCACCAACCTCACTGACAATACAACCCCTAAAATGCTGCATGAAATCAAACACGATGTAGCCCAAAACTGGCACCGGACCTCAAACTCTTGGCCGTCGTTAACTTTCTCACATTCTCCCTCGTGCTAGTCTGTTAACTTTGAGAGCTACCTCCTTAGGAAAACATGTTCATTAAATTCCCAGCAGGGGTCCCTACGTGGGCTTCACCCTGTCATTGACAGATGCATGAATGACTCAATATGCGTCTGGATTTGTAACCTGCGAGGGCTTAAGAAAAAGCCCGGGAGACAATGGCAACTGAGGCAAAGCTGCACAGCCTTCAGTCTAAACAAAATCTCATTGTTCCTGTTTTCCACAGTTTGGGGGTTAGGCATACCCTCGCCCACCCCCCACCCCACATAAGACTCCCAAGAACCTCAGTCCGCTGTCCCTCCCCAGCCTCTGTATTCCACCAGCTCTGAGTGCTGTTAGTGGGGCCAGTAATTAAACAGGGCTGCTCTCAGTTTCTGCAGCTCCATGGGGGGAGTCCCTCCATGAAATGCACTCCTCATTCTGAGTCCAGACGGCAGCTGATGAGGGATTATCTGCTGGCAGAGGCATGGCATACTCCCCAGCATAATCTTCAATTAGTTCAGTTCACGGTGATGTGTTGGGTGGACCTGCCACTACCTTTCCCACGGCTTCCTCATAAACACCACACTGACGTATAGGAAAATGTACTACAGTATATCACTTTGGTTTTTCCAACAGAAAGTGTCAGATTAGTAGGAGAAATCAGCTTGAAATTAATCATTTAGTTTTGGCAAAAAGAGAAGCAAATAATCATTTTTTGTAATATTGATTCTTTGGATGCAAAGTACCAATATGTACAAAAAAGACACCAAAACACATTTGTTTTTGCCTGTCCTCAAGTTGGTTAATTATTCTAGTGTCTTAACGCAACTCCCCCCCCCAATTTCTCTTTAATTATTTTAATGTGTCCTATTGGACATAATGTTTCATAGATGACTTGCACTCTAACTCTCATTGTTCAGTTTCACCTCCCACCGTTCGTTCTTAATCATTTCACTTTAAAATATGTTTGACAAAGAGTTGAGGCATGAGTTTACTGCACCATGAATAATGGTCTTTCTTTGTATTCATGAGATTGGCCAGGATGAAGTTCAAGTTCATTTACATACGTATAGAAGAGCCACTTCACTATACATCATCATTATTTGGTGAATATGTTGTTATGATATTTTTCATAGTCTAATATTATTTAAGTTAATAGTTAATGTACACTTTAAACATCAAACTATGCTAAGATTATTTCAAAAAGACATGACAAAGTAATACAAAATAAAACAAACATACAAACATATAGAAAACAGATTGTCAGCTCACTGAAAAGCTGCACATGTGCATGTCAACTCATACAATGACTGAAATGTCCACATGCACTAAGACAGAGTGAGATTGAGGAAGGTTCAAAACAGAAAAGATGAAAACAGTACAACTGGATTACTATCAGTTTTTGACCATATGATTAAGAAGATGTAATGGCTTTTTGCACCATACGAGTTAATAATATACCAAGTTAGTAATGGGCTGGACTGAGATGTAAGTTGGGATCACCTGCTGTGATAATGTAATTAATATTCAAATAAAGTGTGAATAGATTGTTTTTTCACAAGAAGTAATTTAATTACAGTGGAACATGAGCCAAAACAAGATGCTCTGCAGACTAAACGGCATGGGAACGTGGAGCATGGTACAACAGCAACTGCAACTACAAGCAAAAGAAGAAGGTACTCAATGTGCTACACTCTGTTATGAGCCAAAATTTGGATGCAAATGTTGTGAGTGGTCCCGCTTTATGCAGGTGATGAAGAGTGTTATCAGTTGCCTTTGACAAAGACAAAAAATAGTGTTAAAAAATAGAGGAAAAGGGGGAAAAGACAGCATAAAGAACCCCAACCAGGTATATCTAATAAAGAACCAGAAGAAAAAGCACATGGAAAAGACATAGCCTAGCAATCTCAGCTAATATGGCTCAAGTTACTTTACAGCAGTTACCTTAGACTCTCTGAGGTAAAGCCTTATAACGGGCTTGCTTTACAGTCATCAGCACTCTGTTCCATTTAAGTCTTGGTTCATTTACAGTTTGAGCAACTGAGAATTCAGGAGGTGTCTCCAATTACAAAAAAAGTTAATTACTTTGACTGAAAGATGTTTCCAAAAGCTCAGGTTGAAGGTTTAAAACACACTTCAGCGAGATGAGGAAATATAATACGAATGCACATATATCGTTCAAGTGCCTCACCTTTAGCTGATAAAATACGCTGCTAAAGATCCGGTGTGTAAGATTTACAGGGGTTTCCTGGCAGAATATGGCAGAAAAGGAGTGTAGCATTCATAAGTATGTTTCCAGTAGTGTATAATCACCTGAAAATAAGAAGAATTAGTCGTTTATATCCACAGACAAACCAAACCGCGACTCTGGGTACGACCTTTTGTGTTTTTCAGACGTTTCTAATGGGTTCTTCTCCATGCTTGGTAGGGTCATGATACACAGCATACACTACAATATATTGCAATGCTGTAAGCAATTGCTATTTTCTTAAGTCTAATTTTAGGAAAACTGTCATAGTATAAAGAATACACCGTCATATTTGTAAACTCTTAGTTAAAAAAGTTGACTTTTTATGCCACATGAAGAGTGAAGATAGATAACAGCACTGCTAACTAGCTGTCGGAGTTAAACACAACACAAAATAAGCTACTACCACAAATCTTTGCATATATTTCAGTCTCATTAAGCTTATTTTTTAATATAATTTAAAAGTATACAACTGGGATCACATCCAATACACCAATTTCAGCTGCTGATGTAAATATCAAATCATAGTTTCTATTTCCCTGCTGAGGAAAATCATTATCCACTCATGTTATGCTGATATTTCTTAATATCTTAATACTGCAACTAGTCTGCAATACTTCCAAAAAAATAACTCCAAAAACATTTTCCATTTTAATAATTTATCTTTCATCAGGCGTCTCAAGTTCTTGGGGCCTACGTGTTGAAGTGAATCTGGGTCTGTATTAGATGAACAGCAGTGTTTGGAGAGGAACACAATATTTTGTTGAACCAGTTCTCACTGCTTTTACATTGCTCAAGCTTATGTTGGATCGTATCGGCTTTGGTGCCGTATGTCAGTCACTAGTAACGGTCTAATGCCAAGAGACTGTTAAACTGTGAGGAAATAGAGGGTCTTTCGGTACATAAAAATAATATGATAGGGATCTATAACACCATCTTGACAAAACGAAAGCTATCTGATCCCACTCATCAAACAGCCAAGTGACAGCCGGATAGGTCCGACAAGGAGATGGTGAAATGAAGCCCTCAGCCGCTTCTCCCTCTCATGTTGATCAGCTTGTTTTCCATGGGAAGTCACCAAGAAAATGTCTGAGAGACCTGGAAATTGTCTCACATGTAAAGCCAAGTCCTTTGAAAGGGGAGTCTCCAGGTAAGTCAATCGATGATCTTTATTATTTTTTTTCATCATTGTATTCAGGTATGATTAATTATAAATTAAAGGGACAGTTCAACCCCAAATCATAACAACATATTTTTCCTCTTACCTGTGGTGCTATTTATCCACCTAGTGTGTTTTGGTGTGAGCTGCCAAGTTTTGGAGATATCGGCTCTAGAGACGTCTGCTTTTTCTCAAATATAATGGAACTTGATGGCACTCGGATTGTGGTGCTCGAAACGCACCCCAAAAATACATTTAAAAAAACTCAGCACCGACATCTCTTTCCAGAAATCATGAGCTGGTTACTCAAGATAAACCACAGACCTTATTATGAGCGGTTTCAGCCCGTTCTCATTCCCAACACGCCAAATACCGATGTTTTGTCATCACCCTTCTCTAACTCATACAGATGTGCACAGTATATTTGCAGCTGAAAGAGACGCACCGGACACTTCAGTGTGACTTTGATGTAAACCCATCCACATCTGTATGCTGCAGCTGTTGATGTAGTATAAAGAGCAAGAAAGTCCGCATCTCAAGGAGGTGGGGTGGACAGATGGCCAACAAACACAGAACTTTCAACCAGGAGACCGGGGTTCTTGGCCCATGTCAAAACCAAAATAATAGTCCTGAGGTAACCATAACAATACGTGCGTCATCTGACTTTTGTCATGTGACTTTCCTCTTGTGAATCGCTTCAGTGATGTCACATGATGTACATAACATCTGTATGGAGTGTGTAAGTCATTCCCCTCCCAGTGGACACCCAGAGGACTTAACTGTAGTCATTTTGTCATTATTTTTTGATTCTGTTTGAACTGTATCACAAATTACACAAATGCTGTTTGTCAATTTAAAACATAAATTTACAAGTCAAGAAAGTCGTCAATTGTTGTGAAGCTGTGAAGCATCAGACTGTGAAAACTTGAATTACTGTGAAGTGAAGTAAGTGAAGTGAAATTGCTATTACTAAGACTACACACCCAAAAGTTACGTAAGTGACATTATGATTTTCTCCCTGCAAAAGCTAACGTTAGCCGCTGAAGCTACGATGCCTGTGTGTTTTCATACCAGGAAGTAAGCTTGCTCTTACTCGTTCCAGGTGTCACTGGAAAAAACACTTCAGGTAAGATTATGTCCTAAGGGGCAGCCAGATTGTTGTTGATGACATATAAAGGGTACCATGTGCATCATTATGAGACAAAAAGGGGTGGCAATGAGAGCAGGTTGGCAGGTTCATGTAGGAGCTATTTTCTGCTGAATGCCAACCATATCACCATGCAGAAGTAATGAGAAGTTACAGACATCTCTATGGCCGATATTTCCAAAACTCTGCAGCTCACACAAAAACTCATCTAGATGGATAAATAACATTATAATAACACTACAGGTAAGAAAAAATATAAATATGCATTTTTTATTTTTGGGTGAACTGTCCCTTTAATTGGCAGATTTATGTCATTCTTGCAATTTTGTAAATAATATTTGAACATAATTACATTCCACAGCTCCCCTCTGCTGCAGTAGTGTGTTTATCAGGGGTTTTCTGGGGTGACTCGATGAATTTTATTCTTCCCGTGTAACTTAACTGCTGCATTAAGGTTCCTGTGCACGACATTTCTACCTGCCAGACTTCATGTTGCATAAATATTTCATTCAAACCAAAAGTCCACTTTAATATTTGGGTATTCAGAATGGCACTCTCAGCAGCAGCATCTATTTAACTCTACAGCAGCACTGATGGTTAAATAAACGTTGGTTGTAGTTGATATCAGGATCCAGTCAGGCACTTTAATATTTCTACTAATAGTGATATTTCTAATGTATCATAAAAAGTGGGGACTAGCATTCCCAGTGGTCAACAGTTGAAAATAGAGCATGCCTACTTCAAGCCTGCTTATTATATGCAATTACTCAGAATCTTTTTGTTTATCTCTGATCATGAGGGTGCAATTTGGTGAATACTGACTGTGATAATTTCAGTGAATATGGTGTCCTTGTGTGAGTTTATTCAGTCACTGTCTCATGCATCTTACTCGCAGAGCCAAATAGTCTGAAAAAATATTTATTAGAAATCACTGTCATGAAAAAGCACATTGCATTTCATCCTCTTCCCACCATACCGATGCAGTAAACAGCTTGTAAATTGTACCTACATAAAGGAGTGTTTTTTAAATTAAATTTGCAGTTCTTTTTCATTGACAAAAAAGCCCTCCATTTATCCCAAACACAGGGTCAAATGTATTCACAATAACTTACAAAAAAACACGACAAATACCCTGTCTTTTCAGGCTGCAGAGCTAACCATTCAGCTGGTGGTTTAGTCTAAGGTGCACAGCAGGTCATGTTACATTATTATAGGAGGCGTAAAAACCGCAGCAACACCCGGGGGGGTGAGTCACAGTCATGTGGAGAAGGGTCATCTCAGGTAAAGTGATCACGTGGGTCCCCCAGGCACTTCAGGTCTGGCACTTCATCCTATTATTGTTTAGAAAAGCTCGCCCATATGCTGTGTTCTGCGAGAAAGTCATCCTCACACTGACCACTGAGGCCAGAGCTGCTGTGACACAAACAAGACACGAGCGTCCCCTCAGTTTACCTGTGACCTGCTTTTTGAGGACAGCTCTGAAAGGATGAGCGTGCACGCTGCCAAGTGTTTTTGTAGGTGTGTGTGTGTGTGTGTGGGTCCTGTTTGTTTTCCCTCAGAGCACAGTGACAGGCTTAGATAGGCTGGCAGACGTGCCTTAACAAGATGTGGGGCAGGCCTCGATAACACACACTCAGATGAGTTGTGTATTTTCGGTCATGGGACTCCGTGCACCCGTTCACCCCTGCTAGTGCAAATGAAAAACAGTTGGCTGCAGATTCAAATATCAAAATATAGCAGGGATCTTGTTTTGTTGCTATATTCATGCAGCAAGAATCAAATTGTGGCTGAAGCACATGCACTGCACAGCATTTGTGTTTTGCATTCACTCTTGCATTCATCATGTTTATATATTTCTCTGTGTTTGCATGTGTTAAGTGATTTTTGCATGTGGCACCTAATGTTTACCTCATGTGGCCTGTCCCTGTTGTTTGTCTGGGCATTACTGCATCTGATCCCTGTCAGTGTTCTTGGATCGTCTCCACTTAAGGGTTTTATCCCTCCAGCTGACCCAGAAGATCTTCACAGTTTCAGACTGTCTGTTGGGCCATCCCCATACAGCCCCGCTGCGGTCCTCTTACTCAACACGACATGTGTTATTCATCACATGTTGTCATGAGCTGTCAAAAGCAGCCATGACAAATGCCGCTTTTGTGTTTATGAAACGATCATGTTGGCCTCGCACTTCAAAACCACCATTATCATCCACGGTCGATTGCTCCGCGCTTGCAAAAGTCTGTTTTGTGGGCATGCGGTGCCATAATTCAAAGGCAGGAGGACGTTTCATTTGCAAAGTCACTCAAATACAACATTCTTCACTGTGTGCCAGTGCTGTGAAAAAAAGCTAAGAAAACAACAGGAAAGACGTGAGTGTAATTAATGGTCCGACTTGTAGATTTATCACAGAACAACATACTCTTTTCCCGTACAGTAAGTGACCTCAAAGAACCTGCAGCATGAAGCAATCAACGCTGGTCACTACACAATACGATTACTGTATATCTCTTACACCCCCCCAACTGCTCCCAGGATGACAAACATGCATTGTCCTTCTCCGGGGCCAGAACAATCACGGCCTTTGTGGTGGAACGCTGCAGGGTCAAGCAAGGTCAAGGATCTTTAAGAATTGGAGGACTGTAAAAAAAAAAAAAGCACATATGTGTGGAAAGGAAAGTAGGACTCATTTACAGGCTATTTATAGAAGCATCTGCAGAATATTTTACTGTAAACTCCTAATCACCAGTTTAAAATCAAGCCTCAGGCCTTCTACATGTGTATCTCTATTTTGTTCAAGGTAAAAAATAAACCATTTGTTTTAACTTAGTATTTGTTCGTGTCCGGATTGCAACAAGTAGACAAGTTAATTTTGTAATGATTCAACACAAGTGAACATTTCTAGCAAAGTAGGCTTGATATCATTTCAGCTGTATTTGAGAAACCATTAAGATATTAAGTTGACCCAAAGATTCCTCACTCACACTTACAAATATTACAAATAAATTTGATTTCCTTTCTCATTTTCTCAGTATTTTTTAATTTCATTTAAAGGACTTACAGCTGCACCTGTTGGTTTTACTTTGTTCCAGCACCTGCACAAAGACAAGATGTGAAACGGCTACCAGTGAATTCATTACATTTTAATAATTTAATAGTAACTTTCGACATGGTTTGCATTGCTTTCGTTATTGTGAATAGAAGCAGCCATGACTTATCTTCAGGTGTGTTAGAGACACACACCAACTCAACCCATCATTTCAAATCAAAAGACTTCCAGTTAGAAAAAATCATGTTTATAGGCTCTGAAGTTGTCTGAAAGTAAAAAATAGAAATAATAAGTTTGATAAAACTATATTAAATATGTTGAAATTTAATATATGATCTATGGTTGAAGTTATTTTCCCCCCGCCCCCTCTTCCCCAGACTCAGGGAAAGCTCTGCAAGCTGCAGGAGCTCTGCAGGACCGCAGGATGTGTGCAACATCATAAATTCACTGTAACAAGCAAAGACAAACTCCAAAATGTAAGTTGATCAGGTGTATATAACTGTATATAACTGTCAGTTGTTTGTTGAAGTAAAGCTGAGCCCATTGTCTTGAAAACAAAAGCTCACTGCCCTGAAAATACACACTGTTAAGTGTCTGCTGTCTCACTGCCCGTCTGACTCCATTAAATATTGCTTAATTTAACTACCATAAACATCTCTGGCTTCTACAACATTAATAATGATTTCTGACGACTCATAAGCAGACACTTACTAATTTGGTGAACATTATGCATTAATCTGAGCTCTAATTAATGTGAAATGGACATAGAAAAAAAAAGTTATTCCAGCCCACAAGTGAAATTTCAAAGGAAGACAACACAGCTGCAGGGTTAACATCAGAGAGGCAAGTATTTCAATTTAATATGTTTCCTTGATTTCTGATGACACATAAAGGTCATTTTATTATTTAATTCCATTAAATATATTACAGATTTCTTCTTTAAGTTAATGAGAAAGGATTAGTTGATTTCACTAAATTCCTAAATTATTTTTTACAGTGTTTTTGCATCAAAGATTCTTAAAATTCTGGTGAGCCTGTTCAGACAAAGCCTCGCCTCTGTCACAGAGCTGTGCTGAAGATATTTCTGCTGCTGCATGGAGACAGTTTTGTCCCTCCCTGCGTCACTCCTTCTCCCCTTCACCCCTCCTTCTCCATACAGGCTGAATCAGCACACTGGGCCCCCCGGTGTCGCTTTGCAATGGCATCACCACAAATTCGCTTTGGTGAACCAGCCCATGCATCACCGACAGAGAGCTGTCTCCCCCAATGACAGAGCCAGAAGGGGCATGGTGGGCGGGAAGTGAATTTGAAACAGCCGAGATGGCTCAAGTAAAAGAATCAATGAATAGAAAAAAAAAAGAAAAGTTTTGCTCAACTGAGGTTTAAGGGGAAACAGGAATAATAAATCAAACGGGGCTCATGGAGATTCTCTGTAATGTTGTTTTGGCTCTTGTTCTCTTTTTGACATTTAAAAGACATCTGTATTCACTTTTTGCTGTGTAAAGACCACAGAGTATTTGTCATGATGGAATACATGGCCGAAGAGTAAATTCTAACCCTGCGTGATAACTTAACATGAAGCAAAGGAAGGAGATCAGTGTAAATTGGCACATGTGAATATTACTCACTGAACTTCTATCTGACCCGTGTGATTAGAAGCGAGCTCGAGCAGTGGAGTTTACACGTGCAGCAAGTGGCAGCAGCGAGCAGTTTATGGCTCTGGGCTCTGCTCTGTTAAAAGGTGCGAATTGGTCTGGACGCAGCAAAGATTGATTGTATACAGGGCTGGAAATCTGGTGCACACTCAGTCAGTGTAATTTACTGGGTCACTGGATCTTGATTTTTATCTTTCCCAATATCTTTAAAGCATTTGGAGAAAAGATAATCTCATTAGTAGCAGTATATTTTCTGGTAATTTGGATCGGGGCGCCTGCTGACATATGCAGAAACACCAGATGAGGAAATCCTGAGTAAAATTTTACAACAAGAGAGAAGTAAATAAAATCCAGTCAAAGTAAATATACTGTTATTTTCTACCATATTAACGGCTAATTCCAGAGCATTAAACCTTGGGTAGAATTTTTTTACGATTTGACCATCACTTTAATCAGCAATTTCAATTTTTTGCTTTTCTCTTTCAAAACAATTTTCACTCACTTGTGTGTTTGAAACTATAATATGCAACATTTCCAGACTAAAATGTCTAAAAACACAACTCATATGTTGTATATTTTGTTGAGTTGTATATTTGCGCATAGTATCCCACAGGTTTTCAAGAATGGTCGAACCCAGAGAAATTTATCCAAGGTAACAGTGAGTTTCCTATCAGCCACTTGTTGCTTTAACTTCCTGGAAAACACAGGATATGACAGATACCTGAAAGAGTGAGGAAGGAAGTTGGTGAACATGACTAAACATAACATGAACAAAACTTTAATACATTACCTCGTCTGTAAACAAGATTTCTGCCTGAGTCACATACTTTCATCTGCAATGGTGGTTGTTTAACAATGAAAACAGCATCTCCCATGATCCCACACTACTTCATGACATCATCAAACTGCGTTTTTTTTGTTTTTTTTGTTTTTTTTGTTATTCTTTCTTGTGCATTTAAAACCTGCTTTATTGTCTAACTTTTTTAAGAAATGCCTTCATGGGACACCCGTGTAGCTCAGTTGGTAGAGCAGTCAGTCCTCTGCAGCAGTCCTTGGTTCGGCTCCAGCCTGTGTCCCTTTGCAGCACGTCATCCCCTCTCTCTGCCCCCTTTCATGTCACATCCTCAGCCGTCATTATCAAAATAAAGGCAAAAAACAACCCAAAAATAATCTTGCCTTCATGTTCCCAGATCTCGGTAATTCAAGCCTATGAAAATAAGGCCCAAGCTGTGGCAGATATTTAAAGAAAATCCTTTAAATAGCAGGGAGGTTGAAGGATTAAACCATTATTGAATAAGACTGGCCATATACTCTATTTTTGTTACTGTCAACAACTGAGTTGAAAGGACCAAATCCAACAAAGTGATGGTCAAATTCCCTATAGTTTCTGACCTCAATGTCCTACAGCCCTACTGTAAACCCACTCATTTGTTCTGACTTAAACATGTACATATATACTGAAATGATATACTTTACTTTTAAGAACTGGCCACAAATATATACATTCTGTGCACTGATTTCCCAAGAAAGCTGGGCACTATAGTTTTTAGCTTTAGTTTGTCAAACAGGAGTAAAACGTTTATTTGTCGAGGACTATTTTCCTTTTCAGAGCACTTACAGTATGGCAGCAGGATGATGTATGTGATATAAGATAAGATAAAATAAACTACAATGCAACAGCGTGGCTTGTTGATTTGTCTTTAATACACCGGAATGGTTGACCATGAGAAATAAGATTGGAAAGAATATAAAATTTATGGTACAGAATCACCAGACTTTTTCATCACCTTTAATGCTCTTAAAGGTCTGGTGTGTAGTTTTTGGGCATCTACAGGGGGGATATGGCAGAAATTGTGTATAATATTCCTAAATAGTGAACAGTCACTTGAAAATAAGAATTGTAGTGTATTCTTTGCCTCACAGTTTATATTTACATAAGGTCGGGCACTTTCCCACAGAGGACACTATGTTGCAGCACCATGTTTTTACAGTAGCCCACAACAAACAAACCAAACACTGACTTTAGATAGTACCTTTCGTGTTTTTCACAGGTTTCACAGCCACGTAAGTTCTTCTACACGCTTGGAAGGGGAGGGTGATGTGAGGTGTTTGCAGTGTGCCTCTAAATTCTACGCACTGGCCCTTTAAGCTAAGTCCTAATGCATCTAAGGAGGAGTGAGGTCGTGCTGTAGTAACTAAACTAATGCAGGCTACTGATAAAAACCATACTGCTCTGCTGCAAGGTTTAAAAAGTTTCCTCCAATCAATCACAGGCAAGAATGACATTTCCTCACAGGGGAATAATCAGATCGCTCAGTGCGTATGTGATTATTATTCAGTTTGTGTAAGTAGCACACACCACAATATATTCCAGACTTTTAACCTCAATCCACGCGCTATGAGAGGAGACAGATTTGACGATTCATTCCGGTCAAGATCGGCCTGAGATTGTACAATTAAACAGAGTATTTACATATGTTTGATCTTTAAGTGCTTTGTGCTACATGTAAAACGGAGCCCAGCGCTATAATGCACTTTGACTCGGAGCAGTGGGCACAATGTCTATCTTTGATCAAGCTCTTTTTGAATCTTAATAGGGGTACTGTTACTGTACAGCGATACGCCTGGTGGGACTGGGAGCGTGGGGTGTCCGAGCCAGACACTGTTTCAATCACAGGGCAAGGCTGGAATTGGAGGAGATGTGTTCCTCTGAATCTAAAAAGTGGTGTGCAATCAAGAGTCAAGAGCAGCACCCCCGCTCCTTATACACTCACTTACACACACACACACACATACACACAAACCAGTTGGCAATCCAATCCACTGTAGGGTTGGCTGTAGTCAGGAAGTGCTAATGAAGTTATTAATGATATTCATGTGTGCAGTGGCGTGCAAGCAGGGACTGGGCCTCCATTAGCCAGCTGGTAGATCTGTCTCAACTTTAGTTCATGGTGATTAATAAAGCAGGGAAGGAATGAGAGAGAGAGAGACGCTCACTCTGAGCTTTGTCAAGTATGAATGAGCAGAGAGATACTGCAGGCAAATCAAATAACTTTATTGGCATGAACAAAAATATGTTGTTGCCAAAGCACTTTACACAAAATTCACTATATATGTGTGTATATAGAAAAATATACACACATAAATTTCTCTTTTACTCTTCACACAAGTATATTTTTAAGCCAATCTACCATCAATCTAGTAATCTACTTTTTACTTTGCTACGTTTGCCATTTATACCTTCATTACAGCTATAGTCTGCTCTAAACTCTAAATGCTGAGATTGAGTGTAGAGGAGGAACGTGTGCAAGGAGCACCTCCACAAGTTGCTAGCTGCTTGGAAGAAAAATAAGCACCACCTGTCTTTTGACCGTGATGCAATGATGATAGAGCAAAACTCAGAACAAGAGGCGGCTTCCAGTGACAATCACTGGCTACATCTGGACACACTTTTAATATGAAAAGCTCTCTGCTTTTAAAAACTCCTCTTCTAATCTCTGCAAGCACTGAAGTAAGCTGCACATACTGTAGGTGAAAATGCATTTACTTAGCCATGGTTAATGGTTCATGTTTAACATGAATTTTTGATGTTGCTGGCATGAACTTATCATGTAGCTCGTGGTCAATTAGGCTTTTAAATTGGTGTGCTTTAGAAAGTAGTCTAACCATAATGCCTGCTTCAACATTAATGTTATATGTATTCACATTCAAGAAGCTAAAATCAGAGAATTTTGACTCAAATAATTACTCAAACAGATTAATCAATTATTAAAATAGTTGTGGGTTAATTAAGTTGTTGTTGCAGCTCTAGTCAGTTGTCTATGTTGTCAGTTCTGGGCCCACAAAGCCTACAGCCCAGAGGCAGCCATCTGCATTCCTCTCAACTGTGACAGTAATTGCACCTTTATGTGACATATGCACATTCAGGCATAGTCCACACACACACATAAAGTGTTTTTTGTCACTTTAAATAGTTCATTTTATTCAAAACTGGTATTTTCATTTATTCTTAGATCTATCCCCAGCTAGTGTTACAACTCACCCCAGTGGTGGGGGTAAGTTGAAACAGCAGAACTCTTTGCATTAAACATAAATTTACATAATCTGTGGTTCTGTAGTAGACCACCAAGTGAGATTGTTTAGTTTTATGTAAAAAAAAAAGTACTGTGCATCAAAGTTTGAGAGATCTAACATGAACACTGATGCTCAAACAAAAAGTATTACAAACATCCCTGATCTCCCCCACACCATAAAAAATATTAAAATAGAGAGTATCTTGTACATGCAGTAATTTTATTAACCAGGGACTAGGGGTTGCTTTCTTAATTGGTAAGTTTTACCTTTACTTTTGTCGTGTTTTGGGGAGTGATTGTACTTTTACTTAAGTATAGATGCTTAGTATTTTACCCACCACCAACACCTAAACAACTGAAAGCCATGATCAGCTTGGCTCGACTTAACAAAAACTATCATGTCCGATACAGTTTCTCATGTAGGATCATTAACAGATACACAAATATACTCTATCGTTTACTACTGTATATCCGATCACTGCCTGGTTTTGTTCACAGTGTTAGAACGCTCTTTTATCGCAGTGATCATTTCGAGCCGTGAGTCACTCCTGCAAAGATGGCAGCAATTAAGATGGCGGAGGAACTGGGGGACAGTCAAACCCCGGCTCCATGCAGGCCGGATCCACTGGCTCAACTACCAGGGGCTGCTGAAAGTAAGAACATCCTTTCCCCACTGCCGCCTCACTGCTTGTCCAACAACTCCCTCTGCTGGGTGTCCACATCCCTTGGAGTCCAGGACCAGCATGGACTTCTAAAAGTTTTTATGCACAGAAAGTCCATGCAAGTCCACGAACAAATACTCTTTCTGCCATGTTTTTTCAATCTTGTTTATGTTTTAAGGTAAAAAAGGGTGAAAAATCACTTAAAAATAAAATAAATGGACCAAACTTTTAAGTTTATGCAATTTCACGTTTTGATTTCATAGTCAGCTGAGGGAGAAAGTAGACCAACTTTCAAAAGCTCCATGTCGATCATTTGGTGCTGCATACTTTGTCTCCATCTACTGGGAAGACTGAGCTGTCGCTTTGTTTCCCAGGTTTTTCCATACTCTTTCAGTGGGAGCTTATCATTTCAAAGAGGCATGAAAATGTTGGTATTTTACAGTAACCGGACACCGTAAAATGAGAATTTGGATCACTTCAGGTTTTGATGATATATGTGGTTGGCAGTGTTTAAGAATATAGCACTTGGCAGCATATCTCATGCCAAAACAGAAAAGTGATCTGTGCATGACTCTACTGCAGTTCCAGCAGGGAGGTAGAGTCACGCACAACACCACAAAGAAAACTCTTTTGAATGGAGTGTTTCAGACACATCATATGTAGATTATAATGTACGGAGCTGATTCTTTGACATATTGCTCTAATTTATGATACCACACACAGATGGGCAGCGATTCCCAAAGACATCATCATTCGAATGGATTCCTGATGACAGCGGTCAAGTCTGAATTTCATACAGGAGTGCCAGGATCCAACCACCCATTAACCACCAATATATCCCTCAATATATTTAATCGCTTGGTTATGAATGATTTATCTGTCCGACAGCATGCGGCGCCAGCACTGTGCACGTTTGGGAGCCATTATTCTGTTCAAGCTAAATGAAGATAAAGGAAAGACAAATTTATTGCCCTCGTGCACCATTGGTCGAAAAAGAGGAATTGCATTGTCCACATTCGCTATCTGCCACTCTCTGTGAGCTCTCTGTGCATCTGCGTCTCTGCCAGCAAGCGTTTGCTACAAATTCCACTAGATTCCAGTAAGTGGTGTCAGACAGCTTTCGAGGGCTTAACGGGAAATCTGTCTTTAGGGTGCAAGATTATAACCTCTGCAAACCGCTGGTCAATGGAAAAGTCCTAATCCACTCATAGGCCAACCACCCCCGAGTGTAATATTGGCTCCAGGAGATATGGAGGTGGCCGATTTGACCAAAAACAAATAAATTCTGTGAAGAATAAAATAAATACTCAGAAGAACAGTATGTGGGGAACGGAAGAACATTTCGGTCTCTTGTTTTCTTATAGTCACTTTTGGTTATGTTACAACTGAATTTGGAGGCTAGAAAATGCTGCTGTGAAGATGTGGGCCTCCTTTGTCCCCTCTGACTAAGTCTGAAATGGGGGTGTCGGACTCATTTTAGTTCATGGGCCATTTACAGCCCAATGTGAACTCAAATCCGCCGGTCCAGTATAAACCATTGCATAATATCCTACAAACAACAACACTTTGAATCTTTCCTTTTTTTTAAGAGCCATCCATTTACAAACAGATGGAAACAGTCTGAGATTTCTTAAAAAAATAAATACAATTTCAGTAATCTTTCAATTGTTGCTCTCCCTCTCTCAGTTTGACAAATGCACAGAGCAGTTACATATTGTTGAACAAAAAAATATAGTATTTTGTGATTTTCGATCTAGCAATTCTATTAATTTTTCATACATTTCCACTCCTGTCTAGTAATGCTGACATCACTATATAATACCAACTAAAGAGGAAGATGTAATATTTTTACTGTACGAAATCATAAAATGACCATGATATGTCATCAGAGATTGAAATTTCTACTTGCTACTTTGTTTGCCCATTTCATGTTTAATCGAGATAAAATTGATGCTGAATGAGTTAGTGTCTGTTTATGAAATGTGAAAAACTCACAAATATTTGGAAGGAGTAGATGTGTAGAACGGATAAAGCGATAGCTCCTGGAGCTTCAGCGGAAAAACAGCGTTGCAGTCAAATCCAGTACAATTGAAGTGTAATGGTGATCAGTTTTAAAATGTAAAAAGAGAACACAAAAAACCCCACAAAATGTCTCTGTACTGCTCGTGTGGTGTAATCCAAGTGTCCGTAAACCGCAACATTAAAATCTGACCCCAAAAAGACGCCATTTACACCATGTTTTTAGCCTAAATGTCAGCTGTGGCCTCTCAGACCGGAGCCATGTGGACGTGCCTGAAGCAGGTACGTGAGTTGGGCCTTTCTCAATCGGGAAAGAATTTTGTACAACTACACCACCAAGTTTTCGTTGCTCTCGCTCTGTAGTTTGAGCTGCGGCTGCCTTTGCCATCTGTTTGAGTTTCTCGTCATTATATTCAGGCTCAAACAAATATGGCTAAGAAAGAAATTATGTTCCTCTTCTCTGTTGAAGTCCTCGGACATTTTCTTCTTTGTTGAAAGTTTGTAAAGTCAGCTGTGTGCGTAACAAGTCAAGATTTCTGAGCAGATCTCTCTCTGTTGTGTCAGTTGCTTACAGGTAACATGCAAACACAGATGTGAAGGTATCGTATCGCCTGAGAGGCCACAGTTGACATTTAGGCTAAAAACGTGGTGTAAATGGCATCTTTTTGGGTCAAATTTTAATGTCACGGCTTACGGACACTTGGATTACACCACACAAGCAGTATGGAGACATTCTGTTTTTTTGTGTTCTCTTTTTACATTTTAAAACTGGTCACCATTCACTTCAATTGTACTGGATTTGGCTGCAACGCTGTTTTTCGCTGAAGCTCCAGGAGTGTTTTGTGAACTGGAAATCTTCACCCATCCTCACATCAGCACAGGGGTGAGTAGATATTGAGTGAAATTTTCATTTTTGTGTGAACTATCGCTTTAACTTGAACAATATGTTAATGGTAGTAATACAAGCAGTCACTGAACTCCAACTCAGAGCAGGAGGCTTTAGTGTGCAGGATAACCTGCTTTGCACTATCTTCATTTTCTTTAAATATGACCACACATCATTTTTTCAGATAACTGCATTATGGTTTGGAATTAATGACTGCTCTGCATTTGTTTTTCACACTTCACAAAGTCATCCAGTGAGCAGGACCAGCCCATTCTCAATCCTAACTTCCTAACTTCAGTGACATCACACAAAGTACATAATATAACTTAGTTATTGTGACATGGTCTTATCTTAACCCTATCCAAATAGTTTTTGTGCCTAAACAAACTGAAAACAACAACTGTTTCACAACATTAACCACGTGTTAAAACAGGGCTTTCGCACAGCTGCTAAAAAGTACCTTGTTAGGGGGAGTGGTTACAAAACATTAGTAAGTGACAAGTTGGAATGAGCACAACTCAGCTGGACTGAACCCTCTGGAGGGCTGGTTCTGGCCTGCGGGTCATACGTTTGGCACTCTAAAATCAGTGCAACCTCTTAGATACTGAAGCACTTAAAATTGTTCATTAACTAATTACAAATGAGTCATCTGGGAATTCTTTAGAGTCAGGCTAACATCTTCCATATAAATGCCTTTTATAAGACAATTACATTGCCGTTCCACACTTCCAACAGCCTCTCATCAGAAGCTGATAATGACTTTTACTCTTGCACCCGGCCTAATTGTTATAAGACAGTCCGAACAAAGGAGACGTTCTTTTAATTCTCTGAGGGAATGCATGTAAAAAAAAAGTGTTGCACCGCAGCAAAATAAAACCAAATGGGAAGCCTTTCATGTCTCTGCAGCTTTAGTTTATAACGGCCTTTACGCTATGACTGAAAATATCATTGTCATGCTGTTGGCGGCTGAGGTAATGGCTCGGGCCTCAGTGTGGAGGATGGCTCCCCTTCTGTGTCCGCCAGCCGTTGTTGTCATCTTGACACCAGACAGAAGGAGGAACTGAGGAAGAAGAAGAAGAAGAGGAAGAAAGGATGAACCCCTCAGAGCGGCCACAGCCCAAGCCCAATGGAACACTAAAGTGCCCTTTGACCTCCGCTGTCAAACAACCCAGAATGCTCTCTGTTTTGCAGTTCCAGTGGTGTTCAAGCCTGCCAGCGGGGAGCTCTGGGTTTGGCAACGCTGGCTGTCACTCTTCTGTCTCCACGGAAATGTCTTCTTCCTCTATGCGCCGAGGGGAAGCTTGAGGGCAGACACCCAGACCGACAGACAGACAAACCAACCGCAGGCAGCCCGAATGCTGTAGAGTTGAAATAGCAGTCACTTCTTGCAGGAAGTCGTTGCTCACTGGGATGCTTCACTGCTCAGACACAACAAAGTGGGCTTTTACAGACCCAAACACACAGGGAGAAAAGTGCGGGGTTACCCGGAGGCCAGGAGCAGGATGAGAGTTGAAATGGAGTGTGTGTTGACTGCACATGCAAATTATGCGGGATTCATGTCCTGAAAGTATCTTGGAAAGAGATGAAGTTGAAGTAAACACTCCAAATAGATGAACGGCCTCATAAGGAGTTAATTTCTATTTTGGTTCAAGTTTCTGTGCGGTCTGGTTGCCCTTTGCAACCCCTGTTGGTATGCAAACTGACAGTCAGTGAGCTGTCACTGTCCTTACACTGATGTAACCAGGATGATGTCTTGTACATTTATTAATTGCACTTTATTTTACAGTACAATAATTACGTGTAACAAGCCAAACCTTGACTTTACAACAAAACTATACTGTAATATTATTTCTCACTGTTCGACCCTTATTAGACTTTATCAGAGGGTAATTAGTGACATGTAATACTTATAAGGGTCTAATGAAGAACATATTATTTCTAGTTTTAATCCAATTTGATACAAAGTGCAACTTGTTATGTCTTATTAATATACTGTAAAATAAAGTGCGCTCCATTTATTGTTCCTGACAATTTAAGTGATTCTGACTGTGACCCTCCTGGCCCACAACAATTTAACTGTCCTGCTAGCATTTCCTCTCCTCTGGCTCCCTCCTCATCCACCGTCCAGCCTCTGAGCACTACGAGAACCTCCCTGACCCAATTTAGATGTCAGATTACTGTTGCGGAGTCAAACAGGCAAACAAGCTGTGTGTGTGGCGGTGTAACAGATCCATCCAAACATTCCTTTGTGTATGTGAGGCCCCTGCAAGGTTCAGTGTGTGGCTGACACAACAAAGGGAACCTGTGTCTGACAAGCAGCGCAATGCCAGGCCCAGCCCGAGGCTGCCAGAGGAGCCTGAACCCACCTGAGTCTGGATCTGGAGGTCCAGCTCACAGACACGACGCAGACCTAAAAACAGATAACTGATTCAGAATGCACTCACATGTTCGGGAGTGATTACCAGCATTCATTTGCTTTCTAATTCTGATTTTGTGACTTATTTTGTATTTCCTCTTTTATGTTGTTGGTCTATAACTCCTTGTCACTGCGGAGATATTCAGTTGGGATAAATAAATTATTGGATATTGAAAGGAAGTGAGGACTTTTTGTGTGTTCAGTGAGTTATTTAATAATTATTAAGACACTACGAAAAGTAAGCTTTTCTGAGAGTAAAGTAAAACAGAACTGCATACATTAAGGATGAATCATTTATGATGAATTCAGTAGAGAGAATTATGTTTTATATAATGTCTCTAAGAAGCTTTCATCTTTAAGTGGCCAGTTGAGATTCTTCATTACTTAATGCTGAAACTGTGATGTCAGTCTGGAAGCAGAATAGTGGACTCCACATGCAGTGGACCCTGCATTATTTTGTTGGTGATGTACTGGAAAAGCAGAAGCAAGCTGAGATTGAAATGAAAATAAAGTTTTTAGCCACGTTGGCATGTCTATGCGGCGTTTTTGTATGCCAGAAGACATATCATGAGCGTCAAACCAATGGCTGAGGGTACCAATGAGACAGCCAGGGTGTAATACGTAACATACCTGAGAAACCAGTCCAATAAACTTTCAGGGTGGAGTTCTGTATACGCTAATGTGAAATGAGGGGTATCAGATTTTGCAAGACAAATTTCCCTGTTTTCAAAAGGATGGCAGAGACATGCTGTTTTCAGTTGCAAAGTCGCAGAATTGCAAAAGGATAAATGGTGAGCCTTCATGTATTACCAAAGCATCGGAAAATCTGAGAGAAATGGGGGCAGCGTATTTGTAAATATTGTGATGTCCCAGCTAAACTTCCAGATCCATCCGGCTATGAGCCAACATGTGGGTCAACTGGTGAGTTTTAACTTTTTTTAACATGACTTTTCGTATGACTTGGGGATGTTGACGAAGAAAGTTATGTCAAGCATTACTCAAAAGCAGACAGACGGCTAGTCTGCTGAATCAGATGATGGCTATATTCATTACAGGAACTTCACATGATTTTGAGGTTGTTCACAGAAGAAATCATGTCAGGATGTACTCTTAAAACATCTGCAAAATAAGATAACTTAAGTGCTTTTGGCACATGGGAGAAATTTGCCTTCAGGGCTCTTTGCCAGAAAGCAGCACAGCTGAATTACTACTGTATTACTTCATGCCATTGTGCAGCGTACAGAAGTTTTACAGTGTTTGATGAGCAGAGTTGTAGGTGAGTAGTATACACTCGAGCTGCAGGCAAACAGGTGACAGACGGTGGATGGATATAGAGGCGGGGACGAATCTTAAAATTCATAGAATGAATGTGATAATGTGGTCCATACACAGCATACATCATCTGTTAAGCTCCACACTTTGTGTTGGTAACTGAAAACTCCTGAAAAAGTGGAAATGTGGACCTGGAGTCAGAATTAATGAATTTTTGGCAAACTTAATAAGTGGTGTACTATAGACCCTGGATTCTCAAGCTGCGGTATGTGTATGCGTGGTGGTATGTGAGGTCCATCTACTGGTATGCAGAGGAAAAAATGAAATAAATTAATTTAAAAACAAGTACTAGAACTTTTTGAATGAAAATATGTACAATATGTGATCTCTGGAATGTAATTTAAATTAAGTTTTGTATTTCCTACATTCATACAACGAATGCTTTAAGAAAAAAACGCAAATGCAACCGTGGATCCAAATGGGAACTATTACAAAGAGAAGAACAGATTAGAATATTTCAAACAGCCGTGCTGAAAATGAAGTGGATGATAGCAGAATCGTGAGTCCACGGCACCTGTTAGCTGACGCAATGACGCAAAGCAGTAAGGCGGTGCCTAGAGATCTCAATATTGTCTCAGGTGGTATGCGGTGTGAAAAGTCTGAGAAACACTGTTGTAGACAATTAATTGGTGTAATCAAACAAAGAAAGAAAAGTATAAAAAAAAAGTAGCTGTATTGTGTAATAGGTAAAAGTTACAACAAAATAACAAAATGTAGCCTACCAGCTATTTCATGTGCTTTAAACCTGCAGGGAGAAATACACACATTGCATAACATGAAATCTTGGGCATGTGCCACAATTTGAAGGATGATTGGTCGAGCTAATTGCTGCCTTATATCAACAGTAAATCTAGCTTGAATATCACTTCACATCAGCCCTCCTGAAAAAGGCTGCATTGTAAGGAAACATTTTTGTGCCATTTCTTTATACCGCAGTCTATCAGGCCGGTATTATTAGGCCTCACTATGCGGCTGCCAAGCCATCAGGGAGCAGGAGTGAATGCCACAGATGGCCTTTACATATTACATACCCAGTGTTTGATGTCAGGATGGTATATGAAAAGACACTCTGACAGTGCCAAAACAGGAAAACCGCACTCTTATATCCAAACATATCAAGCCATTGGTATAGAAACCTCAATCTGCCAAATGCGATGCTGAAGATAAACAGCGTGGATGGATTGAGGGGAATGGCATATGCAGAGACTGGGCGGACTGAGGATAGCCAAACACTTTTTAGCTGATGCACTCATCCAGAGAGATTTATGTCGGGTTCATCAGCAGAATAATGAAATTCTGAGAAAATTAAAAGCCAGCAATAGTAGGGCCTGCTCTTACTGAATTTCATCTGACTTCAAAAAAATTAACTGTACATCTAATGTATGATGTGATTTAAGACAATAAAAATAAAAAAAAGCCCTTTGTTCATTTTATAAAGACAGTCTGGAGTTCATTGTTTGTGCACGTTTTTTATTAACCTCTCTGTAACTGAGCAGAGAGTGAAAGCGAGGACAAGTTTCCTCTGCCTTTGTGAACTTGGTGTACCTGCTTCTTCCCAGCAGCAGGTTTGTCTTTGTGACTGCCATTGTTAAGGAAATGAAATAGTGCACGACTAATATCTCTGTGACCCTGATTGGAATGTAAAAAACATTATCAATTGCGGGGGAAGAAAACACGGGGCCAAATGTATCAGGTGCATTTCTGAAATTCTAGTTGATTTCTCAATGAACTTGGCCCCTGTTTTCCAAGTGCGACCTGAGGCCAAGCCTTTGGCGGTTTGTGTGCGTCTTCACAAAAGCGAGCCTCAGAGTGTGCTTGAATGGCGAGAGGACGGAAACGAGTGCTGTTTGAGCTAGGCGCAGTGCAAACACAGACAGTGCATGGGTCATTGTGTGAGACAGAGAGGAGAACGAACGACCCGCTCGCACTGCAAACACTCCCAGCTGTTCAGAGCCAGGTTTGCATGTGTGTGCGTGTGCGTGTGTGCATGCACTTGTGCCCGGCCATAGCTGCGGTCAGATACAAATATGGGGCCACACCTTCAGTCAATGCTCTCTATTTAACTTTCACAGGTATGTAAACTCCAACGCCAAAGCATGCATTTGATGTACCCGCAAAGTTTACCCAAAAGGAGAGGAAAGTTAATACCTAATTCAGTTTTGCAATGTTATCTCATCCATATTCCTGCCCATTGAGGCACAACATGCTCAGAACATTCACTAATAGCTCTCAGCCAATGAGACCAATATACGCTGGAATCAATGATGCAAGATAGTTATTTAAAGAACTATAGGCCATGTTGCAGTGCTAAGAGCACTCTAAATGTCATAAAATGAACCTCAGAATTACTGTTTCATGTCATTTATGCTTTATTAATGCCTTTTTTCATCGTCAAGCTGCCTTTTTGAAAACAAAACAGTAATTATCCAGTTGAATTGTTGCTTCTGGACATAAAGAACATGTCATGATATTAATATTTCAGATGAAATCCCATCCAAAGTGCCAAACTGACGTGGACTCTGTCTGTTCTCAGACCTTTTCTCATATCCTCAGGCTTATTAGAGGCCAACAGAGAGTATTGCTTGTATTCGCTCCACTGCACACAAGGTCTGGGGCCTTTGGTACAGACACAAGCCATATGTCTGTCAGATTTTATTGTGAATGTAAATGCCTGGGTTCCATTCTCTGACCGAGGAGACTGAATGTGGTTTAAGTATTTTTTTTTTTTTATCGTAACATCAGTCATTTTTGTTGTTGTTTTTTTGTTTTCTAATGATGAAATTCATTGTTGCTGCATTTGGTGATCCCTGTGTACAGCTTTACTCTTCATTTGAAGTCAAACTTTTCTGTATCCATAACTCTTTAAAAACTTTAATGTACCCAGGCCAGCCATTAGGAATTATGGACAGGGGGCCAAAATTTTCCAAATCGGGCCCCTCATCCACACCAATTCCAGTATGAGTGGTTGCAATATAATCGCCTTATAAGGGCAGTGCATCAGTGTTTTTTCTTCTTCAGATATATTTAAAGAAAAATGCTGTGTTATGTAAAGCTATAATATGTAACATATCTGCATTAAAATGTATAGCTAGTTGCTATGGCTTCTAGGAAAACACCAATTTTCCTTGAAAAACATGGGATACCTTGGATACGTCAGAGAGTGACAAGAAAAGTTAACCCACAAACAGTTATTCACACACAACGCAAATCAAACTTGTTCTTTCTGTACCCTTTTCATCAGCTGTTTGCTATCATCAATTGCCTGTCAATGTAAAGCTAAGCCCCTTCTCCTGAAAACAAAAGCCCACTGCTCTGAAAATAGTCAGTCACCGCCTACTTTCTGCCCGCCAGACTCCATTAACATGTTGCTCTTTTCAGCCGTTCTAAACATCTACTCCTTCGAAAAGATTATTGATGATTTCTTCCGACTCATAAACAGACACTAACTCATTTGGCGAACATTTGGCATGAATTTGAACTCTAATAAATGTGAAATGGGTAAACAAAAACAGATGTTGCGGAATGGAAATTTCTATGTACATACCGGCTGTAGTGTTGTTGGAAAAGTTTCCTTAATTTCCTCATCCTTCATCTCTGATGACATATCATGGTCATTTTATGATTTTGTGGAGTAAATATATTACATATTTCTCCTTTAAGTAAACTGTTGTTCTTGATCCCATTTAAGGGTTATCCAGAGACCTTTGTACGGCCCCCCACCCGGGCCTTGCTCCACAGTCATTTGTACCCTTTGACCCCCACCTGACTGCGGGCCTGAATGTGTCTACCGCATGTCCCTAAAACACAACACATATGCCTCTTCATGGACGTCCCATTCTCATTCCAACTAACAGAGCCCATCTGCAGACTGTGTCACAATGGCCTCCTGTCTATCTGATTTCAGTTCAAACACCTATATGTTAAATGACTTTCTCTTAGGGATTTAGAGGAATGTAAGTTAGCTTGTGTTTTACATATCAATGTCTGGACGTAGGTATAGCCATTCATGATATTGTGATCCCTGGAAGTAATATAACTTCAGTTCAATCCCCCACGCAGCGTCAACTTACTATTCTGTTTGTTTCCTTTTATTGTCTTTGACATTTGGGAAGGAAAAGCTGAAAAGATTAATCAAAACATAAACTGTCAATCACTTTAAGCAGGTTCAACTTAAAAACACAAGGTTCCCCGCTACCCTAAAAATGTGAATTAGCTGTACTAAGGTTAGATAATTTGTTCAAAGTTTTCTAATGATTATGTTTCTTTTGAAATTTAATTTGATGAAGTGAGTGTTATTCAACTCATCATTTTAGGTCAGAAGACTTAAAATCAGAACAATTAATGTTTATAAGTTCTCAAGCATAAAATAAAAACTAGAAATTTTAGGTTGAGTTAACTTCAGGTGTGCAAAAAAAAACTATATATTTATGCTAAGTTCATGAGAAAAGATTAGCTGATTCCACTTGATGATGTCTCCAGTACTTAGCTTTGCTATGTGCTAGCTTCATCTGGGCTGAAAAGAAAAACAAACTTTGAAGATATTGCTAGGGGGCTTGTAAAAGAAAATGTAAAAATTGTAACCGTAAAAAAAAAAAAAAAAAAAAAAAAACACTAGCTACTACTAACTACTAGTTATACAATGTCTTTTAGCCATCTTAAAAATTGGGCTTTCTTTTCAACATAAGCGAACCTACACAGGAAAGGAGAAACTTCTGCTGTGTACCAAGCAACTGTTACTGGACCACAGAGGGAGAGCTGGCTGGTGAACTGGCATGAACTGAAGTGTACACAGACATATCTTTCCGATTGTACTTAATTGTGCATCTGGCTCATTAGCAAATATTAGCCTGTAAATGAAACGTGTTTGAGCAGAAGACATAAAGTCATAAAAATAAACCATCAACTATGTTTTCTCATGTAGTAATTCTCGTTGATGGTGGCGCTAGGATCACAGTAGAATTTATTCCTGCTGAAATATCAAATACAGTCATTGTAAAGTGTATATTATATTACCTCTGTGAAAATAGCCAACTATCCCACTCATATACTCACAAGCCAGGTCTAGACACATGGCACAGTAGCAACAAATCCTAATCTCAGTCATTCTCAGGCCTCTCCAACTTGAAACTGGACTCTTTTCTTTCCTCTAAGCCATTTCATTCACTTTACCGAGTGTGCTCTTGAATAGAGGCTACAGTTTTGGCGTGGCGTCCCAGACTGTCAGATTTGGGTAAATTGATCCTGCCTCCCTGTTCTGTCTCGGAGCACTGGCCTGATCAGGAAAACACCCATGACAGTTTGGCTAGTGGCCTTGCTAAGAAGCGAGTCCTATTTAAAATAGCAACATTGCAAATTAATGTTTGAAGGTTTTAACATGAGAAAAAACACCGCTCTCCTTTTAAGTCTCGGCTGAAACTTTATACAAGCTCCCCAAGTGGTATCATACACTTGTGAGGCCAGCCTTCGGAGAACCTGCTTTCCATCGAGGGGGCATGGCGCAGCATTTCAGCCCGGGCTAATCAGCCAGTAACAAGCAGGCTGGGATACACGTGGACCCAGCCTGGCAGATCTGCCCGTATGCAAATGAGCCACCGAGGAACTGATATACCAGCGAGCATGGTGAGGAATTAATCACATCACACCCTGTTTCCTTACCCACAGCTGTGACTGAACAGGAGAGAAGAAAAGGTCAAACCCATTGGTCAGGATGGGAGGACTGGTAGAGTTGGTTTAACCTCTGACCTCACAGTCAGATGTACGAGGAGACATCTGACATCCAGGTCTAAAGGTCGCTTTCTCTCAGTGTACCTCTGTGAATCCTCCTCCTGCCTCTGGGGCCACACTCTTAGAAATAAGGGTTCCAAGAAGGTTCTCCCTGAAGGGCTGAGGTTCTTACTAGTACCATTTACCCCTGAAGAACCCGTCGACCTTTTCCACCAACATGGAATGATGATTCAAGCACCTAATTTTGAACTGAATTTGATCATCTCCACCAAAACTAAACTGGTTCAGAACCTGAAAAAACGGAACCAAAAAATAACAGGTTTTCCTTGGGAACCAAATTGAGTGCATCATATTCTACAGGTAGTTGTGTATCACCCTATGTTTATGAACATCCTTGATTAGACCCCCTGTGTGGGGTTCTAGATAAAACCTTTGTGATATAAACAAGTTCTCCATAGAACAACCTAGATAGGTTCTCGATATAACTCTTGCAATATAAAAGGGTTCTTGACTGACCCCCCTGGTTGGGTTCCAGATAAATCCTTCGGAATATGAAAGGATTCTTGGTAGAACCCCCAAAGTGGGTTCTGGTTATAGCCATTAAAATACAAAAGGTTTCCTGACAGAACCTCTGGGTGGGTTCTGGATAAACCCCCCTGTTATATAACAAGGTTCTCAGTAGAACGCCCTGGGTGGGCTGCAGTTAAAATCCTTGTAATAAAAAGGATTGTCAGTAGAATCCCCTGGGTGGGTTCTAAATAAAACATTTTGGAACATGAAATGGGTCTTGGTAGAGCCCAGAGTGGGTTCTTCTTAGCACTCAGAAGGTGGGACTGTTGTTGACAGAACCCCCACAGAGGGATCTGGGTGAAGCCATTACACCATAGAAGGGTCCTTCTTTAGAACCTGTCGCAGGGGGTTTTGTGTGAAAGCTTTCACAGATGGTTCTGGGTGTAAACCTTTATGTTGAGTTCCTGGTAGAATGCTGAAAAGGGTTCCAAGTGGAACCTTTATGAAAAGTTCTCCTATAGGGACAAGCCAAAGAAGCCTTTGTGGTTCTAGTTACCACCTTTATTTCTAAGCGTGTACTTCCTGTCACTGCGTCATGTTCTAACTAAACCCGAGTCTGGTTAATTGAGGGAAGCGTTAAGCTCAGAAGGAACAGCGAGTCAGAGGAGATGTCTGATGGAGATGGAGAGAGGGGGGACTTTGCGAGTGCATAATAGCCGTTTCCCCCCTCTTGCCTGGGGCCCAGTGTAGATGTGGTGGACCCAGCCCCAGACGCCACTCCATGGTTTGGCACGCTCTGCATTTCAGCCCTCTCACTGTTTCCAGCTGAACCAGCTCCTATGCAAACACATGGGCAACCGGTGGGTTTTCTTATTTAGTTGTCGGTCAAGAGTACTTAATAATATTCAAAAAGACAGTGCGACATATCATCCCACGCTTGCCAAAATATGATCCCCTTCTTTTTTCCCCCCTTTTTCCTCCCAACATTTTCCCCTCTACATGCAGATGAAAAGGAACAGATACACAATGGTGCAATCTTGAGAAAGTCTGGCTGACAGTCATTAAAGTAATGGAGCAGACTGAGAGGAGGGTAAGTACGGAGCAAGGAGGACAGCGACCGCCTTTCAGGAGACTCTACGAGGAAATATTTCAAATACAATGGCCTGTAATGCAGCATAAAGCACAGGCAGTGATGTGGCGTATGACTTACTCAGATTGATATGTCCTCGCTGACCCAAATGCTCTCATCCCTGCCTCAGCTTTTTGAAGTTAAATAAACAGTGTGTCACAAGATCTTCCACATACCACCCAAGTGCTACAGTCAGTGTGTGTGTGAGAGCCTCTGTGTGTGTCCGCCGTGCTTGTGTCTACGGTTTGATTTGCGAGGCTGAATGCATACTTACTGTATGTGTGGACATAGGGAGACAGAAAATGTTTGTTAGCGTGCGCAGGAATGTGTGCTCCGACGACGAGCGAGCGTCTGTAATGACAATGGCGGGTGACAAATAACGCTGACGCACACTGTCCCTGGTCTTGATCCTGCTTTAATAAAAAAGTGTTGGCTCTTTGAACATTTTAATTAAACTAAACAGGACCATCCCCACCCAGGCCTCGACGATGAGCTATGTACATTTGAAGACAAACAAGACCATCTGTTACGGGGTAGACATCAAATACATGTCTTTTTTATGTCACCCTGGGCCCGCGCATGTTGACTTTCATTATTTCTAAAATCCATCTGGAATTTTGATGGGCATGTTTTGAAGGAAAAGGCCTTGAAACCACAATGCAGGGATGTCTTGAAACAAAGGTCTCTGCGGTTTTGTCTGTTTCTCGTGGTCAACAACAGCCCGGCAGTCTCTGCGCTCAGATAGCTCATGTCTGTAATTTTAGTTTATGCCATCATTATTACAACACGTTAGCCGTTTTTCATGCCGTTTCTTGGAAATTTACAGAATTGATGGTTTATGTGCCCTTTTAAGAAATTGAACTAAGACCATAAAATTTAGAGAGAAGAGAATGGGGGAAAAATAGAGTCCGCACACAAGATAATGCTCCCATGAACATTTATTAAAATACCACTATGTGACGTTTCGGTTAGGAAGGTTCAAACCTGATGCTCCAGTCATGTGATATATCAAGTTGTCCTGAATAAACTCTCCTTACTGAACAGTTAAATGCATCTCTTTCAGCGTATTATAGAGCTTTTTACACATTTTCTGTGGGTTATATGAGCATATATGGTATATTTAGACTTCACTGTGTCTTTTCACTCTAAATTATATGTGTTTCTAATGTTACAAAGCAAGTTTTTCTCCTCTCAATATATCACAATAGTATAACAGTTTTATACCTGATGATTTTGTTCTGGTATGTTGATATTAGAACGATATTGTATTAGATATGACACATGTTTTGTCTTCTCCTGGTTTTAAAGGCTGTATTACAGTAAAGTGGTGTAATTTTCTGAACTTATTAGACTGTTCTAGCTGTTTTTTTTATTTGCTTTTACCCACTTATTATATCAGAGTATCATTATATGTCATTATATCCACATTACTGATGATATTCATGGCATTAATATTTTGTGAAAGCACCAATAGACATCCCTACAATATTGTGGCAATATTGAGGTATTTGGTTAAAAAAAAAAAAGAAAAGGAAAAATTACTTTTTCTCATATTCCCCAGCCCCGCTGCTGAGTAGTTGAATCTACAGCATCATATTTTAAAAGAGCACTGTGTCTGCATTATTTGAGAAAGTAAGGTCTGTTATATTGTTTATATTGAGATATATTTTGTTTATCACAGCATAGCCTAAAAATATTGAAGCTTTAAGCGATATTGCCCTATTCAGAGATATAATGCACATATGAATTATATTTACAGGATCCATGTTTTTTTTTCCTTTCTTTTTTGGTTTACGATTTTATAATCACATGACCTGCCAGGTGACCCCTTGGACAGGTATTTGGTGTGTCTCTGAAATGGTCTCATGTCTGAAGAAGGGCTTGTATTGTCTAGAGCGCAGACTCTGTTTTTCATGTTTTATGTATTTCTGTTCATCACCTGTGTTCCTTAGATTTTTGACCAGCCTAGCCAGGCAGAGGAGAAAAGTATCCGCATGATTGTTGTTCACTGCAGAAAGACATTTTGATGGTTGACACTGATGGTTATTTACAGAAAACTAATATTTAGTGAAAGCACTGATGTCTGTATCGCTCAGCTCTAACTACTTTACATTGTTGGGTACAGCAAGGCATCTATTCTATAAGATCATCATATGTTTGCACTATTTGAGTATTCCAAGTTTATTATTTTAGAAGAAATGTTGAAATATATATATATCCTATATCACAGAACAGCCAAAACATGTTAAGACATTGTTTATAAGCAGGTTTGCAGGTTTCATTAAGTTAAATTTGGGACTTTTCAAGACCATTTAAGACCTAATTCACATCCAAACTGGCAAAAAAAAGCACATGCACAGTTTGGATAAGTGTTTATTGGTTCAATGTTGGTTTCATTTTTATGGTTGTTACAGCATGAGCAACATTTTTTTCCCCTACCAAAACACCTCATAATTCAATTTTTAAAGCCTGTCAAAATTGTATTTAAGACACTTTGAGATATTTTAAGGCCTAAAATTCAGATTATTTTACTTAAGATTGTTTAGGACTTATAGAATCCGCAGGAACCCTGTAGAAAAGACCAACAGCTACGCTTAAATTTGAAGCAGCTGTACAAAAACATTTAACATCACAAAACATCAAATGGCTGATTTTAATTTAAAGTATCAGGATGGACAAATCCCTTATTCCATCATATTATCTCATCCAGATGCTCCTTAATCAGTTTAATTTCACCATAACATACATATTTGCGCATTTTTATTTTCATTTATGTTAAAACTTAAAACTGTTCCTCAGAGCTCCAATGCACATTTTGTTCCCCTTCCTTTGGGAAAATGATTACAGCGTTAAAACCAACACTACTCGATACTGTAACAGCACATATCTTGTGGCAGAGGACCTGTACCTCCTCATCATCAGGTCTGTTTATCAGCTCTATTTAACTGTGTTCCATTTTTAATGCACTATGCATTTGTGTTATATTTATATTTACTTTGATAGAGTAAATCCGTTTTATCTACTCTGATAGGATAATTTATCTTATCCTGCTAGTGTGTTGTGTCTACATTTCCGTGTTGATGTGTATTTGTATGGCTGTTTCAAGTGCACACCGAGACGAATTCCAATCAATGTTTAATTTTAATGGAAATAAATTATTGAATCTTGAGAGCCCACTTTATTTCACCTTTGATTCTGAAAGGACCCTGTCATGCAGGAGTCTCTGTACTATATTTTGCCACCAGAGGGAGTCTTCTTAGTCACATAACAGTTCCCAAAGGGCTTGACTGACTCTGTATTGTGAACATCTGCTCAAAATTCACATTGTCCTGACTCAAGCCCAAGTAATGGCAATATTCATGTTTTGTTTATGTTGTTTTGCTCATGCGTTGGGCTGTTAATCACAGTGACTGACAGAACCTCTCTGACACATATTTATCATGACGCCAGTTCATTATTATTAGTCATTATTAGTCATGCAATGGTAGTTTTTGTTCATACAGCTGGAAAGCCGTTCCTCGTCTGTTTGACTTTATGGGGCTTACTGTTGTGGTGAAGCTCAGCCGGGGAGCCCACACTGCTGGTGGGGCAATGCCCAAAATGTTGCAAGCGACAAGCACCAGCCTCGCCTGGGCTGCAGGCCTATAAAAGGCCATTTCACTTGGTTCCTTTTAGTTTTCTGTACAACAACTACACGTGTTGAGCTCAGCCTGGAAGCCCGTCCCATTCCCTGCAGATCCATGCTGGAGGAGGAGGAGGAGGCGTGCAGCCCTTTTGTTACCTGTATTAGAGTACCTGGCCGGTGTAAGTTAGTAACGTGCACTGAGTTTAAGATGTCTTCAAAGAATAGTAACAGGAGCTTTAAACAAATCCAGAGGGCTGGCAGGGCGCTGCAGTGAGTCTAACCAGTGTTTTTGTACCTGCAAGGCGCAGCAAATGGGAATTGCTAATTAGGCTCTACCGTGAAAGTAAGAGGACGAATAGGAGGCACTTCCTCCAAGAACTCATTCACCTTTCAGGTCCGACCCTCTCTCAAGTTTCATTTTGGAGTTCTTATCCACCTTTCAGGTCGTCACCAGCATCTCACCTGTACTGCTGCTGGACCATGGATTTCACACGGTCGAAGATTTCTAAGGCGCTTCAGCTTCATGTCGCGGAAAATAGGCGGTATCCGTGCATCTGGAAGGGTTAGGAAAGCTGCCAATGTGAACGGAAAGCGTGACCACTTAATGTTACAGTGCATGGCCTCTGGACAAAGTGGGAACGATCATGCACAAACCCCTCCGAAAGCGGAGTCTCTACGTGTTCCTGTGTTTTGGCATCATATACCTCAGGCTTGGGTGAGTTTTTACTACCTGCGATTACCTGCGCAGACTGTTTTCTTCACATGCGCAAACATGAAATCCATTGCGACACAATTAAAAGTGTTTACAAGAAAGCATCGACTGCCCTCTGACCTCACACTTAAGCACGATGTGAAAAATCACTTTTCAGCAGGTGTATTTAAAAAGAACCTGCTTTAATGATTATATCCGTACGCCTGCACCTGGGGAATGTGTCGTGCGTAAAAGTGGCAGATCAGGTCTCATGCCAACTGGCAATATGATCGATTCGTATTCGCTGTCAGAGGGCTATTAAGTTCACCTCATGAGACTCCTGCTCCTTTGTCGCACAAGATAATTTGAGCCGCTGTCTGTGCTCCAGATCCAGCTCACCCCTGCATACCTTCATTAATAGCGGCAGGCTGAGTTGTATTTCCACATTCCATCGCCCAGACGGAGTTTTTACCTGTTTTGCAATAGCTCACCTTGATGCATAAACACACAAGGACTTCTATCCAAGCTGTCCATACAGTAGTGCCTCTTAAGTATGATCACATAAGGACCCTCAGGTAGATACACATTAGTATTAGATGAAAACATGTGGGAAGTTTTTGTTGATGTTTTTTGTACTTTTTCCCACTCTGTGAAAGCATTGGAAGGTTAATGTTGTATACATTCTTTTATAAAATGCATATGCTGAATAGTAGAATCTAAAAAAAAATGTATGATGATCTCACTGAACTTATAAACTATTACTTATAACTAGTCTATAAAGTTATAAGAAGTTCCAGGGGCCTTACACAGGTAAGTATGCAACAATTCTTACCTGCCAAATGATGATGCTGAGGAGGATAAAGCACCAAATCTATACAGGAAATTAGATTTTCTCTAACACTGTAACAGTTTATTTATCACTATTACTAGGCATTTTTTATGCCAGTGCATTTGCTTTCTTGAGTAACTGTAACCAGTTGTGCATGAAATAATTAGAGAACTACCCGTACTGGATTTTGGGGTGCAATGGTGACACCATTATTCTGATGTTGATATATTGACTCGTATTTTTCTGTTTATTCATGTATCAAATCCAAAATGACATGAGGACACTGAAACAGTAATCTTTCACATTTCAGTAGTCACAAATGAAAAAACAAACAAATAGAACAACTTTAATGAAGAAAAAGAATGAGAGATACAGAAATTGCTGCCTGTAAAACTAATAGTAAAAAAAGTTGTTTTGTAAAGAAAAAAAAATATTGGATGACGTCTGTGCTCATACCGATACAGACCATCCGATTTTGACTGATAATATCATCCGACTAATATATCTGTCTGGTTTAACTACTGATAGATAGATAGTTATATAGATAGATAGATAGATAGAATCAAATAATATAAAATAAAAGTCTGTACAACTTTAAGGCGCTTGTACTGATCTCATACTATTTTCGGAAAATCTTGCAGCCACATAGAACCAAACAAAAAACAGTGAGCGCTCCCTGTGAGAACCTCATGTGGAGTGAAGCGTGTAACTGACAGATGCTCATATCACATGACAGTAGCTCCAATACGGGGGGAAAGTCACCCATCTATCTCCGTGTTTACTGAGCCCGAGCAGTTAGCTCATTCCTTCCATCCCTTTGACTCTGGCTAAATCTTTCATGGTACCCTCTTCATTTACTGTGACTGCAGCCTGCAGGTGTTGAGTGAGAGGCACGATGCTGAGGCGATAAAAGCCAGAAAAAGTCCCTGTAAGCTCTGCGACAAAATCTACTTCTCTGCTCACATATTTTCGCTGTTTATACCTTTATCTTTAAGAATCCTACAATCTGAGGGGATTCATTTTACAGCAGGGTCACGATACAGATGTTTAAATCCAGCCATCAAACATCAGGGCGCAGACACAGCAGGAATATTATAGACGCCTATAGGAATATTACAGTGTTACCACAGGAAATAATAAGATCACTTTTGAATACCACAAAGATTGTTTATGTCTCTCAGGGAACAGTAGCCTATAGGAAAACTTGTTACCAGAGGACATAGCACCGTATAGGATCCAAGAATAATATAACCATGTGGAGATAAGGAGAATTAGATCTTTCGCAGACACTCATACAGAAGTATTGAGAGAATCATATCAGTCACATTATAAAGGCTTTTGTGCGTTAATCTGGCACCAACTTGTTGATTCCTCTTGCCAGAGAAATGTGCTGATTTTTTCGCGCATGGAGCTGTGAGGATGATGGTGTGAGGCTGAAGCAGCCAGCGTCTATGTTTGTTTATTTTCGGCTGGATGGTGGGTTGGAGGGAGAGGAGGGTGTGGTGGAGGTGGAGGGGGGGTGATGATGAATGAAAGCTCCTGCACGTCCAAACGGGGATCGGATCAGTGTCACCCTATTGTCCCGCTGTGGCAAAGTGGGCGGATAGCAGTGTCTCTCCCTGCCCAATGGCAGGCACGACTCTCATGAGAGTGGAGAGAGGCACTTTTCTGCCATGCAAAATCCCTAAAACCATCATCATTCCGGCTCGGGAACCCACAGTACTGTGTAACAGCCTCCGCCGCTCAGAGATGACAGAGCCAATCTCAGCGCACACACGGCCCTGGGAGCTTGGAGCTGCGTAGAGACACGGACAGACGCACGGCACCTTCTTTTTGATTTTGTGCGAAAGGGACTTAAAAAACCGGGAATTAAGGGAGTTTTTTTTTCATCCTGTCCGCGTCGTCTCACTCAGTCCGAACGTGGCCATTTGCTCAATGTCATCATGATCATCTTCTCGTCGCGCAGTGTACTGCTGTCAGTCTATTATCCACAGATCTTCCTGATCCTGACGAGTGGCAGCTACCTGTAAGTTTGAGCCAATTAACGGACGCCTTAATTAAGTTCAGGGAGTGCGCTCTCATCCTCAGCAGCACAAAGACGCACGGCTTTGGTTTCCTACCGGACAGTGGGCTTTATGTCGTCTTTCCTGATCATTTAACACCGGTTCTGAGATGAATTTCTTTACTTTTCCGCGTCCACACGTTGGAGATTCACTTGAAGTTGTTTATATTGTGTTATTAAGCTGTAACGGCGCAGGGAGCAGACGTAGCAAAAGTTCAACGCAGGGTAAATGTGATTTAATTGTAGGATTTTTTTCACGCTCTTCCTAATGTTATACACGCGTAAAATCCCGTAGAGTTTCACTCTTGAGTGGAGACATCGCCGGGAAAATGATCCACGTGGGAATAAAGTAATTAGGTGAAGCCGCTAATGTGCCGTCTGCTGGCGGTGAGCACGAGTCTTGTGAGTAAGCAGCAGTGATTGTGTTACAAATATTTCTGCAAGATCAGAAAAACAAAACATTTTGGTATAACTGCTACATGGAGTCGTTTTGGCCACAGAGTGGCAGAGATGTTCAAGACAATTGGATGCTGAGATTCTGTCTTTTTCTCCTGTGGGGAGATTTTTAACACAGCGTGGGCAGTTTTTACGCATTAACCTGTCAGAGCGTGTGAAATATTATCTCTGTGCATTACCTCATCTCTGGTTAATTCTCAGGATTTCGATGTTATCACTTGCAGCCACATCTTAGAGAGTATCTGCCTGCAACATGCACGTGATTGACGCTGCGGCTTTGAATTAAACGAGACTTGCAGAGGAACACTGGCTTTCTTAAAAAGCTTCCAAAATAATTACTCAGCCATGCGCCCTCGCTCCTTCCTCTGCTGCCCGGAGACCCCAAACCTGATGCTGAAATAGATGTGGTTTTTGGTTTTCTGTTAAAAGTGGGCTACACTGCTAAGTATAGTGATGGCTTGCACATTAAAACTACATACCATTGTTTGTTTGGATTATTTAAGCATGTTTTCTGTAGAGCATTAACCGCAAAATTTAGAGTTTGGAGGAGAATGTTTAAATATGGATTCAAAATAATGCACAAGTAATGATTTCCCGTTTTAAAATGTAAAATTTGTAAAGCTGTGGGTGGCAAATGAACCGTCAGCAAAGGGATCTGAGCATGTCGAGCCCCTTCACACACCAATATCAAGGAATTTCACACTTAATGTTCCAATAATCTGACCATTCTCACTCTGTTTTGTTAATATCACCCTGGCTTAACCAGTGTGCAACTGCAGATATAGTTTAAAACAGATTTTGTTATGAATTAAACTCCTTCAGTGGCAACAAGGGAGGGAAATCATATTCAGCACTAAAATAACAGTTAATTTCCTGCTCTTGGAAAAAGACGAGCGTCTACTCACTTGACTTAGTTAAGTTTTGTCTCAGGCATTTTTGCGAGTGCATTCCTCGGTAGAAGATGCATGCCTGGGAGCTTAATAGTGTGTTCAAAGTGTTCCATGTGATGAAGTAGGTGGCTAAGAGCACACTGTATGCCATGATGCTGTAGACTATAGATTCTCTTAAGGCTAAACTACCCTGTGATGGAGTCTGTGAGCTCTGATTAGATTTTTTTCAATCATTGCCAAAAAAAAAAAGCGATTTAATAGTCAGGTCTAACTGACAGAGGCTTCTGTTTCTCTGACATTTATTGTTGGGTGTTTAGTGTGATGTATTTGTCTTTCAGACACATCACACATGTTGTGTTTAATATAACACAGACAGTCAGAAATAATCCAAGTATTAAGGATAAAGATTTGTATCACCTCTAAGTTTATAAGTAAAGCTGTAGATGTCAGAGCCCATGTGCTTAACTAGTGTATTGATGTTCTATCAATCCCAAAACATAACAGTTTAGATGCCAGTATAGATTAGATTCAACTTAATTGTCAATGTGCACAGTACAAAATGCAGTTTGCATCTAATCAGAAGTGCAAAATAAAGATAGGGCCAGGTATAAGCTACTACAGCACAAGTGATGCTATATTTTACAATATATACTATATTATTTACATTGGAGAGCAGTTTATATAAATATTTTTTACATAAATATGTAGACATATGTACGTATCTTTGTATAATATTTCAAATAAGTTTTTTTGCAATTATTTTCATTGTCAGTGAATCTATTTTCTTGATTAATTTGGAGTTGCTTGGTATATAAAATGTCAGAAAATGGTGAAAAATGTTGATCAGTGTTTCTCAGAGCCCAGTGTGACATCTTCATGTGTCTTGTTTTGTCCACAACCCCCAAAATATTCATTTTACTGTCACAGAGGAGTAAAGAAACCTCAAAATATCCACATTTAAGAAGCTGTAATCAGAGAGTTTAGACCTTTTTTCTTTAAAAAAAAATTACAATTGATTAAAATAGCTCCTGATTAATTTAATAGTTGGAAACTAATCTATTAATCATCTAATTGCTGCAGCTGTGGATAGTATTTTTTTTTTTTACAGATAAGTGCAGGTATAAGCTAGAGGTGTGTATGTACAGTATGTATGAATAATATATGAAAAACATGAAACAATTTAAGTGGTGAGTTGGGCAGATCTAACAAGGGACTGTAAATATAGGGTTGTATGTATAGATAGAATATGCACAGTTTGTACAATATAAAGAAGTTCTAGGAAGAGCTTTGCCAGTGTGATTATATTCATTCTACAGTATCTGTAAAGCTCAAACTTTGCAAAAATTAATGCCACCTGTTGCTTTGTAATTAGGAAAAAACTATTTCATCTCTCGATCACAGCTGCGTTCATATGGAATGATAACTCTGATCAGTCTGCATGGTTTGCATCAATTAGATGTTATTCCTGAAACATGAACTCACACTACGTGTTTCGTATAAACTCGCCGTTTATTAAGAGCAACTGCAGCACACAAACAGACAGATTCTGTGCCTTTTCCAAGTGTTGTTGGAGTTTCTGTTGGCGGTCTATCTGATGGTTAGATCTGTGACTGTGGGTGAGCTGCCCCCAAGCTGCTGGCGTACACACACACACACACACACACACACACACAGAGTATACGCTAAGCAAACAGAATCGCATTTGTGCACTTTGATGATTTCAGGGATTTAAAAGCTTAGCTGTGGAATTCTCTGTTTGCTGTTGTCTGATGGTTTAGGTTGCCGGTGGTAGACTGTGATTCTGTGAATTAGCAGGTGAATAACATGAGAAAGAACCATTTGGAGTTCTGTTTGTGAGACTCGAAAACATCATTGTGCTGTTGTGGTAGCTTTTAAGTGATGCACTGAAGAATCGGGGATATGACATGACTCAAATGTATTTAATTGCCTTTGGATTTATAGAAACAAACCAGTTCTGTTCGCCCGTAACGTTCATTATGCAGGATGGTGAATTTCTCCAGTTGCACATTAGTTGTCTTAATGAGCCTGACCTTTTGGTTTGTACAGGCTACATGTCAGTGTTGCCATGAACAACCACATATACAGCAGAGGGTCACAGAGGGTCAGAGGAGTTCAAGCCTGTTAAACAGCACAGAGAGCAAAGAGGGTCTGAAAGCAGCAGCAGCAGGCCTGAGTGTTAACTGCAGACACTGAATGCACCTGATGCATTACTTGTTTTATTATTTTTAGTTGTTGTATATAGTGGAAGTTACAGTCTTCAGTTGACAGTGTAGTAATGCACACCTTTGTCTCATGAAAGGGATACTTTGGATTATTTAATTTAGGGTTATTTGAGGTTGAGGTTACTGTATTTCCTACAGTAGATGCTGGTCTGCACACTCCTAGTTGGTTGAAGCAGAGAGGAGTACCAACAAGGAAGCTAAGCAATGAACTGCTGTGGACAGGGTCATCGTCGAAAGGTATTTTAGCAAGTTAAAAAAAAAGTTAACTTAAAACAAAATCTGTATCAGTTTATATGTACGCTTTAGATAGTATATTTTCATCACTTTACTTTTCCATCAGATAGCTTTTTCTGACAGGAAATCGCGATTATATAAGCTAAATATCTCTCTCCAAACCAACCAAGATTCATGGGGGGAAAAAACACTGGAGTTGGTTTGTTTCTTTGTGTTATTGTGTGACATCTCTGTTTTAAAAGTTTGGTTCGAATTCACACTTATTGAGGCAGCTGTAGACCAGCAACTCCTGTGTTCTTTGAGGTGAAATTTCTGATTTCACCCATGGAGCTTGGCTGGTTTGCAGAGAGCGATATTTGGCTTGTATAATGGCAAGTTTCCTGTTATGAAAGGTGGTCTGATGGTGGGGTAAAATTGTGAGAATATTCTAAATATAGCATACACTTAAAAAAAGGCCAGTATCAGTTTAAGTTGTTAAAATACCATCGTGCTGGTGCCCATCACTGCTTCTGTAAACTTGGGGTATGCTGACAGACATCTATTGCAGCTAATATACTAAATATCTATATATACCTCATAAAACCCCATGTTAAATAATCTGAACTATCCCTTTAACATCTTGGTTATGATTCTCTCTTCTTTTTTTCCATAACACGTTTATTATAACTAAAAAATATTCTTTGTTCAGCTAGCTTTTGTGGTATTTTTTTAGAGCAGACTTTGCTAAATCAACAATAAACTCAGTGACACTCTCCCTTCCATACTCTGTAGTTTGTTCCTCTGACTGCAACCAGAAGACCAAGAAAATGTGTGCAGTCCTCAGCCTGGTAACAGACACTCATCTCGCTGCAGTTTGGATTATTTGATCTTATGCATTTGAAATTGAGATTTATGTTTTTCAGCCTTTGGGGAGAATCTTAGGCGACCAGCAGGAATGAGTGCGTGATTGTCTGTGAGTGATTTCTAATCAAGGATCATATCTGTGTTGTTAGTCAGGGGGTCTCCTACCAAGATCACTACAAATCCACAGAAGTCATTGTGTCTGTCTCTGTTTCTCACTGCCCCCCCCCCCCAAATCTTTCCTTTTCACTCCTCTTTATTCCGCCATCGCTTTTCGCTGACACACAACTTGCCTGCGTTAGTTTGCCCCGTTTGTGGTGAAGCCTTTGGAGGTCGACGTCATACTTCAAAGCCCGCGTTTGCCTCCACGCTCATTTATGGCTCCCCGTCTCTGACATGTTTGAAAAGTATGTATCTACATGGTTTCGAGGGCTATAAACAGAGTCGTGGAGAAAGTCAGCGCTTTGTTTAGCAGTAATCTGTTATGGCTTTCTCGGTGGTTGCAAAGTCATCTTTAACATGTGTTTTGATATTATCACATTGAGTGATCAGATACGATGAGGTCTCCCTGTGGGGAGCTGAGAAGGAGGTGTGTCATTTACTATACAGCACATTAATACCCTACGCATTAAGGCGACCAGTGTTGAAAACCTTACATATTTTCCATGCAAACCAGTCTTAGGATGTGGCTAAAGTAAAAGTAGAGTCTCATGAAATTTATAGGCAGCACTTTACATCCTGAAAAACTTTCCAACACATAATCATAAGGAATAATATTTTGTGTGACATTTGGTTGAAAAGTGAACTCTGCATCTGCATCACAAGACACTGAGCAAGTGTATACTCTGTATTTGCGTAAGAGTCAAGTCTGGCAGCCTGTCACGCCACTATGTTACCTAACAATTAACACAAAAGCCGCAACTCATTACTCAAAGTCCCACCATCCAAACCAATGTGGAATGGCGGTGTCAGTAGTCAAATAAGCATCTTGTTTTCTCTCCCTGTGCTGTTTTAGCAAGTTTCCCCTGTATGTTTTTTTTATATTGGATTAAGTTTTCAGGTTTTTTGATTTACCTCTAATCCATTAAATAGCCATACTTTCATGCAGCGCAGCTTTCACTTCAGTACGGAACGTGCATCAATCACTGGTCAAATTGAATCCTGCTCTGGAGAGTCTCACACAAGTGAGTCAGTCTGACCATCCTCTGGAAGTTCTAACTTGAGTCTGTGTGTGTGTGTGTTTCTCTTCCTTTGGCAGGGCCCTGTCCTCGGTGGTGGCTCTGGGTGCCAATATCATCTGCAACAAGATTCCCGGGCTGGCACCTCGCCAGCGGGCCATCTGCCAGAGCCGCCCGGACGCCATCATTGTTGTGGGCGAAGGCGCCCAGATGGGCATCAATGAGTGTCAATACCAGTTCCGATATGGACGCTGGAACTGTTCGGCACTGGGAGAGAGGACAGTCTTCGGCCAGGAGCTGCGAGTAGGTCAGTCTGGGTTCTGTCACAAGAGGGAGAGGGCACTGTGTATATTTGTGTCTGTGGCTGTCCTCAGGAGAACCTTTTGGAGCTTTAGCTGCTGGAGTGAGGATATGTTTTTTTGTATGTCACTTCTGCCAGTAATCACTTTCTTAATGAGCAAGTTTCATTTTGTGTCAAACCTTTTTTAGTTACAGTCGAACTGGGATTGTGTTTATTAACAGGTGTTTATGTGAGGTTAGTTTTGAGTTAATGCTTTGATTCAGGGTTAACGTCTTTTGGCCTGCAGGACTCTCTGGTGGTTAGAACATGTTACGTAGCATGTTATGTAACAGTCTAGGGATGCACAGTTAATAGAAATATTATTGAACTTGCAATATGGCCAAATGCATATCGAGATTGCAGAAGCTGCAGTTTCTTGATAAAGGAAAAATGTGTGAGAATACAGCATGATAATGAAGTACTGCAGTGCTGCAGAGATACTCTGACCAACAAATCTTGTTCTCCAGATGAAAGGAAACAGGTTTGTTTGGTACAGACCCCAACAAATGTCACATCATCATGATTTGAATAGCTTATTATAGTGAAAATGAAAATTGTGATGCCAAAATGATCATTGATTTATTGTGAATCACGTTGTAATCTCAATATGATATTTTTACCACATTGTGCAAGTCGAGTTCAAACTCTTGGACATGACTGGCTTAACCTGTTAAGGGAGCCTGAAGCTAAAATCAGGCCCTTAATTCTGTGTTTAAATTACATTGTGATAATTTAATTAAACATGCCAATACTTTGGAACAGAACAAACCAAAAAAAACAAAAAACAAAAAACTAAGATCTAAAAACCTGATTCTGATACAAGGAAGGGTAAAAATAAAAAAATAGAGTTGACTTGCAGCAATGTCAGGTTTTTGGATCGTAAATCTTTCTGAGGTCCCCCAAATGTCATGCTGAATTAAAGGGACAGTTCACCCCAAAATCAAAAATACATATTTTTCCACTGGCCTGTAGTGCTGTTTATCCATCTGGATTTCTTTGGCGTGAGTTGCAGTCTTGGAGATACTGGCCATAGAGATGTCTGCCATCTCTCCAGTATAATGGGACTTAAATGGCTCAAAGCATCAAAAAATACATTTGAAAAAATGTAATGCAAATTGAATGTGGAACTACTTTCTTTCTAGTTGAAAAGAAAGTAGTTCCAGAAGTTTCTAAAGTAATTCTGGTAGATTCTAATGCAGTCAGAAAGTAGTTCCTACATGAAACTGCTCACAACAAGGTCTGTGGATTATCTTCAGCAACCAGGTCATGATTTTTGGACAGAGACAGTGGTTTTGAATTTTTCAAATGCATTTTTTTGATGCTTTGAGCAACACAAGCCGAGTACTATTTAGTCCCATTATGTTGGAGAGAAGGCAGACATCTCTACAGCCAGTATCTCCAGGACTCTGCAACTCACACCAAAAAAATCTAGATGGATGAAAAGCTCTACAGGCCAAGGGAAAAATATGCATTTTTGATTTTGAGGTGCACTGTCTCTTTAAAAGTACATAGATCTAAAGTGATGTGCAAGATTTTATGCTTAAAGTTGGGTTATGCAGTTTGTTTTTGGTGTCACTGAGCAAAAAAATCCATAATAGCCTTTCAGTATAATGTAATTCAAGCAGTCTGAGAGACTATTGCACCTACTTTTGGCTCTATTTTAAGGCTTTAGAAAATCTAGCTCATGATAGGAAAGTTTGGCCGATCACATGTCAGTAAGATAGTTGATAGTCGACTGACACTTTGGGTTGATGGCTTGATCTGAGCTTGGCCCCATATTGTCTGTATTTGGTGGGAATAAGACTCAGCAATCAACTATCGCTTACTATACCTTTAATATTGCAGCTATAAAAATGGCATCTGGAATTTGAATATGTCCTCAGTTTGACTGAAATGTTCACTGGAACAAACCAACACCAGAATATACACTATATGAGATACTGTTGTGCAGTATGGAATCCTATTTTTGTTTCGTTGAAGCTGTTTAAAGGGTAACAGAAGGGGAATATCAAAGTTCATGTGATTGTATGAATATTATCAGTGACAGATCTTCTTCAAGTGTGTTTGTGTTGTTCACAGCGGGTCATTAAATGAATAATTGACAACTAAAAACATGTTACAAAAGGGGATTAAAGCTTGGATGTTAAGTGTTAAAGCTGAGGACTTTTTTTAGCTGCCTGTGATCACCGTCATTTGGTAATGATAATGAAGCTGACAGTGATAATGCCAACAGAGGGAACAGCAGTTACATAATGTGTGTTCTGAGCCATCTTATTGTCTTGTACTGTTAAGAAACAGTACAAGAAGAGTATCAAAAATGCGGTACCAGCCCCCGACCCTCTGAGCCCCATGAAATACGGCTGTTCATAAGCCAAACCCAAGCTGCACACATCACACAGTCAAAACTCAAACCAGCAACACACACAGTCTCTTTGACTCTCTATTGTATAACCAGTCGTGTTGGCATTGCTCAAGAGGACCTCATATACTGCTGATTCCAGCCCATCTTAGTTGTCCTCTTTTCAGTTGACAATGTTGTATTTCTCCAGCGCGCTCTGGTTTCTGTTGATGTAGGTTCTGCAGTGCAGTGAGCCTGTTGGTTAGCAGCATGCCGTCCGTCGCTGGCTATGCCAAAGTTATGGAAAAGCTACCGAAAGGCACTGGAGCCCTAATGGGGAAAACGTATGGTTGAAAAATGATATCGCAAATGAGGAGACAACTAATGGTGTTATTGCAGAGAACGCTTGTCGAACCAAAATAGATGGACACATCTGTTGTTAATCGGGCAAAATTGGTTGTGTCCATGCCTGCCTGGCTCATGAGAGTGTGCACATACATGCAGAAATAGACGTTAAGCAGACAAACATTTACATTTACGACGCTTTTGTTTGAGAGACTTGGCATTCCGCAAACCTCTTTTGCATCGCTTTTGTTTTACAGGGACTTTTATATATTTCCTTTCATTTAGAAGATGCTTTGTTGCCATTACGTTGCGGTTGGGCTGTGCATTTAATCCAGTGGCTCTGTTAACAATCACTCCTCTTAAGGAGTAGCTGAATTAGCTCCAGCTCCCTCTCCAAAAGCATTTTTTCTTTGTTGTGAATGTGGCGCTTTCTTTTGTAATGGAGCTCATGTTGTTTTCCTCAACACTCGACATCCACCCTTCGGCCTGTTCTTTTATGCCCGTTTGAAGGGCGTAGAGAGGAATATTAGGCACTTGTTCATCAGAAGCATCTGTCTGTCAGCTCTGTATTTCTGTAGGATGATGTTTGTGTTTTTATGTATTATTCTGTAATCTCTATTTATACATTCTCATTCACACAGCCCTTTTTTTCTCATGAGGATGTGTACGTTTTGTGTGTGTTCTCAGTCAGGTTGAGGCCGTTCAATCGGGGCTCTTCCACGATGCAACATCTACATCCCGTAATGGCGTCATGTGAATTTCATGTTTCTTCTTGTTTGGTTTCCATAGTGGATCTACACAAATAAATCTTTCATGCACCCGCACTGTTGGTGTCCAGTTCTGGTCGGAGAGCGATGACTACTGGGCCTGCCATGATTGTCCAATAATGATGGGACTTGGTGGCCTTCTCAATAAAGTATTCCAGCGATGACGTCTTCTTTTAGACCAATGTGGAACTTGATTTTGCTCAGGGTTCCCATGACGGATTCACAAAGACAATAAAGAATATAACCAGTGAATGAGGCCTTATTTTTCTGCTTTTTTTTCATGTATATGTTCCACGTTATAAGCACCACAAATCTGTGCTTCTGTCGTCCTATTTGAGTCACAGATGCAGATAATATACAACAAATATAAACCTGACTGTACAGGTTCATGTAAGTTTATTTGATAAATCAAAAGAACACATCTGGCAGCCGAGCTTGAACTTTGTTAAGTACAGTTTTGGACTACAAATTATGATGTTCTATGGCCCCCATGTGAGCGTAATCTCACTCAGTGGCTCTGTTCTCGATAGTTTTAAAAAACTGTTGTATGCTCTTGAATGAGTAAATTCCTGCTCTTAGATTCGTCCCCCGTGACAGGGATGCAGGAACATTGGGTTCTAGCTCTCTGCTTTAAATGAATAGATTTATTCCTCCACGGGGGCAAAAAGAGAAAATGGCACATTGTTTGTTCCTCTTGAGAGTGTTGGCTTATTAGGTGGAACCCACGGCTGCATTGAGTCCCGCACAGCAGCTCTGTGTCCGTCAGGTCGGTTATTAAAACAGAGGCTTGTGCAATGGTTTTGTGATCGCGATGTGGGTTCACTGGTCCTAAAGAGGTTCAGGTGTTGTTGCTAAATTGAAAAACATGTAGAGCTGAAAGCAACAGCAACTGTAAGAAAATCCATGTTTTACATTTTAATGATGTATTTCTGTGACTGGCCAAGACAAAACAAGAACACACACCCATTCACACACAAATATTATTGTGTAATAAATGTGTTCTTCATAAACTGTGGTAAAAAAGTGAGCCAGAAATTCAGAGATGAACAATAAATTCACTCACTGACTGGAACATTAGTTGCACAGAAAATAAAGTTGTACTGAATTGAATTGAACTCAGCTGAAAAATCCTCTCACCGCTGGGTATTGCCTCACACTGGACACTGGGAATATGAACATTTCGAGCTTCTTTTTGGCTCTGACAGGTATGATAATATTACCTGATGAGCGTGTTGTGAGTTTTCTTGTGCTATATTAAAACAGTGACAGCGGATTAACAGCAAATTTCATTATCACTGATGCTAATGTGATTATTTTGTAATAGCACAAAGGCACTATACATTATTAGAATATTTGATCAATGCAGGAAGCAAATACGAGCAGTCAGGTGATTAAACAGCTCACTCTATTTAAAGAGGGATAAATGAAAGTACCTGCATAGTTCATTATAATCATCTGTATTTTTAACATGCAGGCGCATGCAACCGTGAAAATACAGCAGGACATTTACAGTGGAAAGTGTGGTTAATAATTTCAAGACTTTTCAATCATAAATAACTGGTTTAGGCAATCTGGTTAAACAGGGGACGTGAAACCAGTGATTGCTCATGTTGGACTCACTGTATAGTAATATTGACTTGCCAACACATCTCCTTAATTTAATTGTCGTTGAACAGTGCTGACACTGGCTGGCACATCCAGATGTTGTTTCTACTGACTGGTGATATTCAGGTTTCTCTGTGGATCTGTGCACCCAGCACACTTTAAGAGAGACCTGTGGGTACGTGAGAACCAGCCTTTTGTCAGCTGGGACACCCATCGTCCTCATCTTCGCTTACCAGAAATGATGGTTAATGGTAAATTGTGGCGACTTTCTGTGGTGATCTGCAGTCAATCAGGCTTTTGTCTAACAGTGCAGAGTATTAACCAGAAACAGTCTTATCATGAGGAAAGTGGCAGTGTTCTGTAATAAGCCCCCCAGGTTCTCATATTAGCTGCATGTTTTTGTGTTAGCATCTCAGCAGCAATCTAATGGTTGAGTTTTGTCCCTTGGATGCTGATTTGTGTGAGGAAAAGAACAATTGTTACATATTGAGACTTTAGATTTAATATATATTGAATGGATGCATAGATCTCCCAGTACGCTTACATGCACACAGGAAGGATTTTGGGAGAAATCAAGTAGGAACTGAACTTTTTGTTGTGGATGAGGTCATGCATGACAACTTTGACTGGTCAAAAACAGTTACCCACAGCACCCCCAGCCACATATCTGCTGTAAATGCATTGCCACTGCTTTATTACCAGACCATGCAAGAACCACAGATGAATGACGAGACAGAGTTACCCAGTACATCAATGATATGCAGCGTTGGGCACTAAAGCAGCACACATGCAGCAAGAGCAAGATGGAGTAAGAAGCATTGTGACTGAAAGTGGACATAACTGCGGTTGTTGATGTATAGAGCTTTGTTGTTATATAAAGAGAATTTGCTGTATTTAAAAAGTAAAAGACTACCGTAATCCCTGCAAGAAAGTGGTTGGGTTGTTGCTGCACTCAGACAGGATCTACAACTCAGACAAGCTTGCTGGGGGTTTAGCCCAATGATCGTGGCTCATTTGTAAACAACCTCTCAGAGCCATTTGAGGAGTCTTGCTAGTTCACCTACCATAGATATATATACATAGAAACAGCACTGACCTTTGGATCATATGTCAGCATCACCACCATTTTCGGCCACTTAAGACTTTCCTGTGAACAAATACATGTAAATGCATCTGTGTTTTCTTGATAAAAACACTAGAATGCTCACATTTCTCAATTAGTCATTCTTATAATCAACCGTTCATGAGCTATAGGGAGTAAGTTAGAAAAAAATACCCTTTTTCCCTCCATGTAGATAATAAACCTTTGAATATGACACGAGTCACTGAAATTCTGTTGTAGTGCTTTTTATCCAGAACTGAAGAAAATGTATGTGTTCACAGACCAGTTTTGCCTAAACCAGTATGGCAACAACATCTACATATCACAGCAACAGGGTGAAGCTCTCAATGCAGCGTCTATGTATTATATGTCTATTTCAGTTCCTCCCAGGTTGGTCCTGCTTACATTTGTTAACCCTTTACTGTATTTGTTATTGGTTCTGCAACTAGTCGACCATATTTTGGGAGTAGCTGATGACTACTAAAATGTCCTAGTAGCTACTGCACATTTTTATGGTTGAATGAGCTCATCCTGCAGAAACACGATGACTGTATTGGCCTTCAGAATGTTCCACTCATTCACAGTTACACTACTTCACCATTAATTGATTGCCTTTTCCTCTCAATATATGGTTATTTTTTTTGTTAGCATGGAGATACATGATCCTCAAAGCTGAACATTGCGGCTGTTCTCCCTAAACTTAAAGATAAGATAAAACTGATGGCTACAGGTGTGTGGCTGCTGCATCTTGAGTCAGTGGGATCAGGCTCTCCTGTTGGGATCCAACAGTGCTCGTTCAGTTTAGCAGTGTCCCACTAGGTCATCGTGGGAGACCACAGACACCACAGCTACTGCAGAAGTCCGCTGCCAGTTAGACGCTGTGGAAAAGTGGGCGATTTAGCGTTTTTCTCTCAACACCTTATTGTCAAACTGCCATCAGCTCGCACACGACATGCGCAGTGGCGTTAGTTTCCAGTGTTTGTTGCTCCTGATTGAAGATGTAACCATGTTTTCTGACCATGTCTGTCTGTATTATGGAATTCTTTAGCATGGCATATGAAATCATGGAATACACCCCTTCAACAAAATGTTCCAATCCCTTCTCCGAATCTGCAAATTCCCACATCATCATAATCAAGTACAGGGGAAAAGCTATTCCCGTTCTGCTCCCATTTAAGTTTTTCATTCAAATCCCCCAAATTATGAACACTAAACCTTTCCCCCCGCTCTGTGATCCAGTCTTAGTTTTGGACTGGAGGGAGGAGATGTCGGCATTTTTTCAAGAACTAAAGATCAGCCGACCGCAAGTCTAATGCATTCTCTCTGTGCTGCCTGCTCTTGGAGGCAGTCTTTCTGTTCTGGAGCTGCTCCATGGTATTACATTCGCTTTCCAAGAGAGCACACATTAATAGTTGGGTTATTGAGCATTACAGAGCCTGAGATATCTTCATTCAGCAGAGGTGATTCAGTTTCAAAGGCTGGTCATTCGATATTTATTTCGCTCGTCTACTGTCAACAGAAAAGCATATTCAGTTCAGAAGATGGCTTCTGCTGGCACCTTCCATGTTGCCTGACACTCGGCTGAACACAAGACTCGAAGGCAGACGGATTGATGGAAAAATGAAAGCATCCCCATTCTAGTTCCCTCAACAGTTTCTCTGTTTTGCAAAGAGCGTTGGCTCCCTTATTATGCTTTAACTGACAAATTGGAGAACAACACCATAAACTCCCAATGAGATTTGAAACTGGCAATTTAAGTGCGTCTCTGTTTCCTCCGCAAAAGCAGATTTAGCAGTCCTCTCCTCGTGCCCTGCTCTGGTGTGTTGGCATGAGTTGGTACCTCCAGTCTGGGAAAATGTGGAATGAATTATCCCGTGCTAACAGAAATGGGTGTTATTGAGTGGCTTGTTGCAGTCTATTAAGAAGTAATAGTAAAATTAGAGACAAATCCATCAGCGGGTCAGGAGGAAAGGAGGGGGTTTCAGGATAAGAATGGCAAACGTGGTCAATCCTCCAATCGTAATGCTTGGCCTGGTTTCTGGATGAATCATCCTATTTTAAATATTTCTGTCAAGCCTGATCCCGTGGCCGTGATTTGTTGATGCCGTTTTATTATGCATATTTAAGTGTGTCACCCACGCGTGAAGTGCATCGAAAGCCCCATGTGGTTTCTGTTACACATCTCATGTAATACGCTGACGTGTTTTAGATTCAGTGAGTGATCTTTGCCCCATGCCTCAACTTTAACTTACATACAGTATCAAATGAACCCTCTATTTTGCAACCGTGGTGATTCATATTTTGGTCATCGATTCCACTACCAGACATTTGTACTTTTTTTTTTCTTTGATATTATGTTTTGCCTTGGAAAAATAAGTATCATCACACTGTAAAAATAAAAGTTTTAACCAAATAAAAGCTTGTGTCCAAGCTGCCTTAAAATTACAAGTTGACTTAATTTGAAAAGACAAGTTGAAGTGATTTTGTAATGACTGAAAACAAACTTTTCTCATCAAATAAACTTAATAGTAAGTCAGGTATATTTGAGAAAACAGGTCTAACTGTAGAAGAGTGCACTCAGTAGAGTGCAGATCCCTGCCAGCCAACAGATGGTGAAGCACCTTCTGCAATGCTAGCACAACTGCCAGATGCCTAAAGATGCTAAGTTGTGCCAACAGTAACATGACCCTCACATGCATTGTCCCAAGCTGAAACAACATTTCAAACCGGAACAGTTGTTGATCACTAGTGGTGATTACGAAGTCGCTGTCAATGTTTCCACCAACCAGTTGAGTTGCAGGTTACATCCGTGTTTGTCCAGACTCATAATGTCTGTAATGAAGAATTTAATATGGAACTATATTGACCTATAAATCTGAGACTGTTTTTACAGAGGAGGACAGAGGACTGATAGAGAGCTGAACATTGTGATGTCAGTGTGAAGTTGACCTTTAACCTTTCAGATATAAACTCTTGTCACCTCATCATTTTATCCTATTAGATATTTGTGTGTAAATATGTCATAGTTAGTGTATGAAATCTTGAGTTTTGGCTAAAAACGTGTCATTAAACTTTGACCACCAAAATCTAATCAGTTCATCCTCGAGTCACTTGCCAGTTTGTACATTCATTCAAGTCATCATTTCAAAATAAAAGACCTGAGTTTAGAAGTTTAGAAGTTCTTAAGTGTTCTGAAAACTTTAATTAACTTGAACAAATAAAATGTTATATTTATGTTAAGTTAATAAGAAAAGATGACTTGATTCTGCTAAATTGTATGATTTTTTTTTTACAGTCCAGACATTCCTTTGGTTAACCACCTGTAATAGAGATGCCCTTCACTTAAAAGACCTGCTTATGAACACCTTACAGCTCTGTTCAGATTGCAATGCACTCGATGTCGGCGATTAGAGCTTGAAAATGGACACCTTTCAACGGCTACACTCAGCATCAAAGGCCAACACTGGCCCCCTTGTCATAAAACGGCCTGCTCTGGTTACTCTCTGTTTGACTTTCCAGCCAGTTTGTCACCGTCCTGATTCATGCTTTTCATCTGAAAGAGGTTTCTTGTTGTGCCGGCAGTGAAATATTACAAAAGTTCAATCATGCTGCCTCTGGCTCATTGCACAAGAATGGATGCAGCACTTGAGCAGGTGAGAGAGGGAATACTGCTGTGTGTTTTTTTCAGTTGTGCCAGAAATGCTGGTCAGAATTAGTCTGTAGTTTAAAGACCAGATTGACAGGCTCAGGGAGAATTGCAGGCAATACATATTTTTTTCATGTTAGTTTGTCACAAAAAGGTTTCAGAAAAGATGCAAGGAAAAGCCTGATTTGCTCTGTGACCTACATCATACCTCTCTTCCTTTCGCTTTCTCTTCAGTTTGCTCCCTTTTTCTGTCTCACTCGCACATTTACATTAGATAGCCACTGAGTTGTTGCCCCAAGTCCTGCATGACTAGAAAGGATGAGAACAGCAAAACCGGATAAGAGTAGTTACCAAAAACAAACACAAGTATGGTCAAATATGAAGGCTTAGGCTGAAAGGAGGTTGGAGAATAGAAAGATAGAGAGAGAGTCTATGTCTGTATTTTCCCCACCCTCTGTTGTAGTATCACCTCCCAGCCAGTCCTTCGTTCACCTATCTCCCCTTGGAGGCTTACAGTTTGGTGAAGGCAGTGGCCGATCCACCTGCCATGAGTGTAGGACGGCAGGGGCCAAATCAGCGTCTAGTCAGATGTTTAAGTCAGCAGGCTCAGTGAGAAGCACTTCTGTGGAAAGAACTCCTGGACAGGCATGTACTTGATCGGGAGCTGGAGGATCAGAGCTCCCTCTCAGAGGAGGGGAAAGGTCACTACAAACAGAGCCAGACATAACTCAATACTGAGGTCGGGTTCTGTTTCCACAGTTTAAACAGTGGAAGGCTCTAAGTGTGGTTGATAAAAGTTTTTAGATTTTGGCTTAATGTTTTACATTCCATGCCTTTTTTAAAAAAAAAATAAAAGATGAATTTGTTGAAGACTGAAGGTTTTGGAGACTTTTTATGTTTGGATGCACTGTGTCAGAGACGATTGGATATGGACTTTTTATGTCTTAAGCCAGTAGTTCCCATACGGTGCGTGTGAGGCAAGTCCTGGTGTGCCGTGGGATTTTGTATCAACCATACATTATTACTGCAGGATATAACTATATAAAAGTTAAGAAAGAATTTTTGATTTATTATATCAGCATTTCCCAACACAGAGGGAAATTCTATACCTTAAAAAATATACCTTTAAAAAGCTTTCATCTTTTCCACCTGCACTCCAGGAACTTTGCTTTTGTTTGGCCAGTGATCATTGCTGCCATCGGTTAAGTTGGTTACAGAGGCAATTTTGCACGGATATGAATACAGGTGTGTCGTGAGAATTTGGTCGTGCCTTGTGCACAAGAAGTTTGAAAAACACAGTGCAGGTTTTCTTTTGTTGATCAGAATAGCTTAAGACATCATGTTTTTTTTACACTGTTATAGTTAAAGGGATAATCCAGATTATTTGAAGTGTGTTTGGATGAGATAATTATAGATAGTCAGTTTATACCAGTCAGTAGATCAGTAGATCAGTTTATACCAGTGTTCTGTCGATTTATGCTACCTTGTTGGAAAATGCTGCTGCAGCGTGAATCAATAGCAAAGTCCCCACTAGAGAATTGTTTTATATTAGACCACTGCTCACTCCACCTATACTGTCATGATATTGGGAGCATGTTGAAATACTCGGCATTGAACCTAAGCAACTGCTGTGGACAGGGTCAGCAGGAAAACATATTTTAGCCACTTAAAAAAGACACACCTGAAAAAATATGTTGAAGTGCAATTTTCACTACTTTACCTTGCTGTCAAACACCCAACAAAACAACTACCATTATATAAGCCAAATATTGCTCTCTGTCACTCAACCAGACTTCATTGGGCAAATCAGTAATTTTACCTCACAGAACACAGGAATTGCTGGTCTACTGCTGCCCTGATCAGTTAGTTTGTGTTGTTAATTCACCAGTCACATAATAACACTAACAAACTAACACATTGAGGCAGCGTAGACCAGCAACTCACAGATAAAATGGCTGATTTTGCCAATGGATTCTGGTTGGTTTGGAGAGAGTGATATTTACCTTATATAACCGCAGTTTCCAATCAGAAAAGGCTGTCTGATGGCAAGTGGAAATATTCTAAATATAGCGTAGACTTAAACTAATATAAATTTTTGCAGCAGTTCACTGCTGAGCTACACTGATACCCCAACTATATATGTACCTCACACAACCCCACTTCAATAATCAATAATCAGAACTATCCCTTTAATATGTTCTCGAGTCGAAAAGATTGATGGCTGTTTTCATTGTGGTGTCAATCAAAATTCCGGAGCAGCTCCCTCATTGAAAACAATTCTTTGGCTTGTTACTATAAAAAAAGCACACAGCAGTTTTCACATCCAGAAATCTGAGTCACAGTGATTTAATACATTGAATCAGGTGGAATTTAAAAAAAATACAGTGGTAGTTGAATTTAATGATAATGATCCTAAAATTTTATTTGTTGGTGAAGGCTTAAAATAGCCATTCATCCCAACCCCCCCACACATATCTAGCATTTCTCCTCTCATGCAGCACACAGCACTACAAGCTCCTGCTTTGAGGACAACAAAATACTTGCAGATTATAAATGCATTGGCGGCGCTCCTTCCCCTTCTCGGAATCAGTTGATGGTCATTTGTGGTGAAATCATATCCCCGCAGAATGCAAGTACAACATCACAGTCCAACCTAAGGCTAATAATGAACGGACGAGAAAATCTATTCAAATGACCATGTGGTTCCATTCGTGCTTTGTTTTCTCATTTTGACAAAGTAAAAGGAAATGCAAGTTGAAATATTAATTTCCACCAGCTGAACTTTTTCAACAAACTCCTTTTCAATCATGTGGTGATGCCGTCTCAAACACAGACATTCAAGTTAAATATCAACTACAGGATAAACATTCTTCCCTTGAAAGCAAATAAGTCAGTTGTGCAGTGTAACTGTAGCCACATATGTTGTCAACCCAATGATTATTCAAAATTTAAAGAATAAATAATCTACAAACTCAACAGATCTCTTTGCTTCTCATGTTTTAAAGCCTATCATCATTAGGGAGTGAGGCTTCACAGTTAAATTCTTGCTTGAAGAAACTGCAACGTTGCCCTGTTTGACATATGAGCTTAGTCAGTTGGCTATGAGCGTTATACCCACGACTAGCTTAATAAAGACAGTCAAAAACCCATTCTTCAAAACTGGGGGTTTTTCAAGAGCACACAATTGGATACTTTGACACTGGTGAACTTTCCCAAAAAACCATCAATCATCTCACTGCCGCCGAGGTTTTTCCCTTTGTGGGATTAGTTTCTTGTTGGTTGTGACCCTGCAGGCAAATTGTGGTTATCGAATCAGATATGTAATCATTCACCCAATTCTGTTATCCCGTATAGATAAAAAAAAAAAAATGCCATTATCATGAAAAGATGCTATATCGATGCAAAGAGATAAAATATCTGCAATGCATCGTAGCGCTGAGCTACCAGCAAAACTGCAGATTCACCACCAGGCAGCCAAGTGCTGGATACCATGCGGATAACAGCGTGGAAATGATGCGTGCATTGTGTTATGGTGGAACGGTGGTGGATAAAAGGCCTATTTTTCAGCCCATCATCATGTGGGTAGCCGTAATCCTCTCTGCCCTCCTCTATGTGAGTTCAGAGCAAACATACAGTGTGTGTGTGTATGTGTGTGCGTCCCAGTGTGTAGGATCTTTCCCCTAACTTTATCAGATAGGAGAGTCTGATGTGTTGTTGTTCTACAGTGTGTGGGCTGTGGTCATCACGGCTCGCTAAAGGTCATCTCTTCCTCTTTTTCTCCCAATGTTTCGCCTCACATCCCCTGCCCACAACATGCGTCTGGATGTAGGGTGGGGCCTGTCGTCCTACGCAACCAAACAGTGCTATCATTGCCAGGCTCCTTTCGCTTGTTCATTCATCAGCTCCGTCTCTGTCTCAGACTGTGTGTGTGTGCGTGTGTGGGTGTGTCGGGAGCTAGGGTCCCTCTCCTTTCCCTCTGCCCACCCACCGTCTGTCTGCTGACGTGGCCTGGGGTCGTTCTGGGCCCTGGCCCTCGGGTCGGGCCCCTGCGTATGTGTGTGTGTGTGTATGGCCCCTCCCAACCCCGCGGTGATGTGTTATCGGTGGGATCTGCGTCTGTCTGTGTCTGCCAGTGCCGCTAGACGCAGGAGGAAACAGGATGCGAGAGGATCAACTGTAATCTCACAGCGCGCTTTGTTCCACAGAATCCCAGGCCGATCACTGTATTCTCTACACGCAGGGCCGCCACTGGACATTTACATGTGCCAACAATCACACCGCTACTGGCCCACTTAGGTGAGAGCACAGAGAGACGGAGATTCAGTGGCTTTGAGGAAGAGGATGTTAAGAGACCTGGAGCTTTATTTGAGGGTTAGATGAATATCAGAGAATATGGAAATGTTAGGTCTGGAGGTTTCTTTTGTAATGAGAAAGGAAACATGTCATCAGTGGCATATTTGACTCTCTGATTATAGTGATGATGATAATGATATCTTCAACGATATCATGTGGGATTGATATATATCTCGCTAAATGTGTTTCCATAGAAGATGAAACAAAATCAAATGGGATTGAAATTGAGGAAAATCCTCAACACTGTCCTCAAATGAACTTGATGATTACCATGTAGAGCACATACAGGCCTACATTTCCAGATCTGAGCAGGTGAGGTCCTGATTCGGCCTCATTATTAGGATGAAAGGGTGGGAAGAAGGATTTGTGCCTGTTTTAGCAAGTCTCGGTATTCAGTCAAAAAGCTTTATCTCCACCTCGGGGAGATCAGGGAAGAAAAAGGATGCTTTTGAGATGCCAGCCCAATTTTCTATGCCTGGGAGGCAGCTTACTTAGATTCTCCGCATTTAATACTGGCAACGTTAAATACCCTCATAATTGTTTTAGCTTTACTCCTCAAAGCCCTCCTTATTATATGAAACAAACTCGGGACCCTACAGCGAGCATGTGTGCCAAAGCGTGTCACTTCCCCAGCTCCATGATGTGAGTACACTGAGAATGTGGAGCCTAGTTCTGGTAAAACAATATTATTTTATTGTACAGGAACACGGCTGTGCTAATTCCTCAAGCTGCAAACCTCACGGACCACAACTTTGTCTATAATTTGCTGGGAGCATATGTTCATAGCAACGGTACATAAAGCGGAACGGAAAACAGTAGTAGAGAGTGCATTAGTCAGTTCAGTGATTGGTATACAAAGCAAGGGGTTTTCCTCCAACTTTCTTCCCCTTCCATGGGGCCCTGGAGTCACAGTTCCAGCGCCAGCTCGGAGTTGCTTAGAGCTTGTTTTCAGTATTTTGGGTGTCATAACTTTATTATATATGTACAAGGTGGAAAAATAACTTTTTCAGTGGTGTGTGCATGAACTTATATCAACAGTCAGTGCCTACAAGATTTTCATTTGATTCACTCTTTTACCAAAGCTTTTTGTGGTATGTCTCATATATTTATCTTGTTGTATAAAGTTTTGCTTTTTTAAATGAAGTGTGTGGACTTTCTTGGCTTGGCTGAAGGACACTTATTTGGAGAGTTGATGTGGAATAAGGGAGAGAGAGTAGTGGGAATGAGTAGAAAAACCCTCAACAAGATTTATTCAAAAATAAATATTTCCCCTCTTACCTTTGGCGCTATTTATCCATCTAGATGATTTTGGTGTGAGTTGCGGAGTTTTAGAGATATCAGCTGTCAAGATGTCTGCCTTCTCTTGAATGTAACAGAACTGGATTGCACTCGACCTGTGGTGCTCAAGGCACCAAAAAATATATTTCAAAAAAATTCAACAGCAGTGTCTCTTTCTAGAAATCATGACCTGGTCACTCAAAATAATCCACAGACTTTGTTGCAAACAGTTTTGTGTGGGAACAAATTTCTTTCTGCAGTAGAATCTGCCGGAACCAGTTTCTTCGTACTCTTGACATGAAACTGCTCACAGTAAGGTTGGTGGGTTATCTTGAGTAGCCGAGGCATGATTTCTGAAGAGAGACATTGATGTTGAATTTTTCAAATGAGCTCAACAACTCCCACCAAAACTAACTAGATGGATAAATAGCACTAAGAGAAAAATCTATATTTGATTTTGGGGTGAACTGTCCCTTTAAAACCAATTAATTTTTATCTACAAAAATACTTTGGTTATCTCTTTTTCCAGCTTTAAAATAAGGTGGTCTGGTAATTTAGGCTAAGTGGCAGGTGAGTTTGGGGAATTCTCTATATAAGGAAAAAAGTTTCCTGTCTTGTTTATTATCTTCTGTCTAGGGGTGATAACATAAGTTTATGTTCATTATTGATTAATCTGCCTATTATTTTCTTGATTAATTAAACAGCTGTTTGGTTCATAAAATGTGAAAAATGCCCAAACTGATTTCGTCATAGGTCATGTTTTGCACACATCCCAGAGATATTCAGTTTATTGTCATAGAGGACTTACATGAACCAGGAGATATTCACATTTGTGAAGCTAAAATCAGAGAATTCTTTCAGACATTTGTTTTCTTAAAAATTACTCAAAATGATTAATTGATTGTCTAAGTAACTGGCAATTAAACAACTAATTGTTGCAGCTCTAACACTGTCAGCCAACATCACCACAAGTGTAAAGACTCCTGGCCACCAGCAGGTGACACTTTCCCCTTTGTTCACTATAGTGCCATTTGTCCGTGACAGGATGTCTTTGTGCTTAATGGATATGAAGCTCCAGAACTCCAGTGTGTTGTCGTAGTGTTGTTGAGATGTAATTTCTTATGCAATCCAATCCTGCTCTGTCTGTCTGTCCCCGGGGTGTGAGTGCATGTCCGGGGATGAGGGGGGCCTTTAAAAAGCTTTCCCCTTCACTGCTCCACCAACAGGCTTGTCTTGTGTAGAGAGGCCATTCAACTGCACTGCTGGGCTCTGCCGGTCTGTGTGTGTATGTGTGTGTTTGTGCATGTGTGCGTTTTCCTCTGGCTTGGCAAGACCCCCACCAGTATTCCAGCCTAAACTCCTTCTCGCCAGTCCTGTTCATCTGCTGAATTTCTTCCACTATCCTCTTTCTATATCTAGCCGTTCTCACCTTTGCAGTGACTGAGTCATGTCTGTGCTCGGACAGCTCTGTCTGCACGCTTCACTGCAGACCTTCATATGTATTTGTGCAACCTTGTCAGAATCAGAATCAAGGATTGTGGCCAAGTATGCTGACGCAAACAAGGAAATTGACTCTAGCTTCTGGCACTGAGAAAGCTGCAGACAACCACACATTAAAGGAATAGTTGAGATTATTTGATGCAGGGTTGTGTGAGATGCTTATCAATATTAAGTTTAATTCCATTAGATGGTGATTGGCTTGCTCCCCAGTTTGAAGAAGCAGAAAGGATTATCAGCACAGAAACTATACAATGTACTGCTGTGGACAGAGTGAGCAACAAAAGATGTTCTAGATGAGATGTCCACCAAAAAAAAAAATCATTATCACTTTAAGTGCATGTTATATTTAGAATATTTTCACCATTTTGCTTTGCCATCAGACAACCTTTTCTGACAGGGATCTTATATAAGACAAAACTCCACAGGCGAAATCTGTAATTTCTAACAGAACACAGGCGTCTCTGGTCTAAGACTGCCTGGATCTGTTAGACTTCAGTGAATCCAAGCTATCCTTTTAAAACACCACAGTCACATAATAACACAAACAAACTAACAGATCAGGGCATCGGTAGGCAAGTAAGGTAGAATTAGTGATTTAGAATTAGTGAGAGCAATATTTGGCTTACATAACAGCAGCTTCCCGTCAGAAAAGGCTCTCTGAGAGCACAGTAAGTGTGCACTTAAACTGATAATTGATTTTTTTTTTTATGGATTTTTGTTAAGTCCCTAAAAAAACCACAGCACTCCTCACAACACTACAGGAGTTCATTGTTTGGCTATGGTGACGTACTGGGGGTATGCCAACTGCCATCTACTGTAACTTATACGCTGACTATTAAAAACAACCACCTACAACTCTTCATGGAATAACCCAAACTATCCCTTTAACATACAGCTGACAGGATTTTTAAAAAAAGCAGTCGCTTCTGTGTGCAGGTGAGTTGAGAATAGTAACCCAGAAATGCAAAAATAGCAGTCAGAAAGAAATGTATAAGATGTGATATGGTGCAGTTTGTTTCCCATTTTGTGACTCACCAGCTAGAAAACAGATTCCTTGAGTTTAGATTTCAGCGCTTTATCTCATAACGGGACAGACACACAATTAAATTGACCTTGGGTTGGTTTATAGACAGAACTCCGTGTCCAACTTACTTCAGTATATCTTCTCGCTTTCCTCCCTTGTCAGCAACATGGCCTGACCATGGCCTGCGAGCGGTCAACAAAGCGAGGCCTGTTGAGGTCAGCAGTGGTGTTACTACATCAGCTAGCCTGTACTACACCAGCGCGGCCTGTACAGTGTCGTCGGTTGTAAATCTCCTGTGCTGTGTCATGTGAAATTTGTCTAGCGGTGTGCCTGCCTCCGGCTCTAAACACAGATTGCCGTCTTAGCGGCGAGCCACTACATCCAGAGATTTCTTTTTGTGTCCCACTTTCGGCAGATGGTCAAAAGACATGACAGGCTTTGCAGCAGGGGCCGCTGTCCAAAGTGGTGTGGTCAGTTAATGTGAAGGCCAAGGCATACTGAGTCAGTAGCGCTGCTACATCTCTGGTTTTAGTCCCCAAAACAGGGATATAGCCGGATATTTTATGCTTGGTTATGAACTCTTGTACCTGCTCTGTGAAGCAAAGCCGATCTTCTTCTTCCTGACTTTCTTGGATAGTGCAGCAGACACTTGCCACTAAACTCCATTAGACATCTGGTTTAATATTCCCCCATTCTTCTCTCCTGGATGTTTCCAAGTTCATTGAGGTTTTTCTGGTCACTCCAATTTTCCACTGGCAGCTAGCGAGGCTATCCCAGGGTGGTTCCTCCTGGAGGGCTGTCAGGACTCTGGGGCCAGCCTCTGTAGGGCTTTCTGCTGCTGTTATGGGTGCTTTTTCATCAACCGCATGGCTGTTCAGCAAAGCGGGGCCTTCCTTTCCTGAGGGAGGAAAATGATGTTTCATACACAACATCCAACGCAAGACAACAGAGCATTGTTGTTAGAATATTAAGTTTTCTGGTTGTGGTTATATTACTGCAGTATATTTGTTTTGTTCAGTGCACTCGGAACCTTTGGGTTTTTGATTTGTGTCACTCTGGGGCACCAATATGCATAATCTATTCATCATGCATTTTACTTAAAGGGACAGTTTGCATTATTTGACAAGGGGGTGTAGGAGGTAGTTATTGACAGTTCAAGCATGACTCTGCATTTATATGGAGTGAATAAAGTTTGAATTTAGTTTTAATGTTTTTGATTTCAGGAATCGTCACACCTAATATGATTTGGATTGAAGCGGGAGCTTGAATGCTCCATACACATGGACATTTATACCCAGCAGCAACATATTTTAGGCGCTAAAAGTCTGATTTCCGATGTCTTTTTTGGTTCATTGCACAAAGAAAAAAGAGGGTCTTGATCGCCACAGTTCCATGGCTTGTGTAATTGGCTTCCATTATGGCCAGGCAGAGCCTTGGCAGTGCCAGACCCACCAGGGGGTGACAACCAGTACAAGCCCCATCATCATCATTTTCCCCATGAGCAGCACAACTCAATGGGCCCAGAAATGGGCATGCATCTATGGCTCAGGGAACCACCCTTTCTCTGGAAACTGCCTTTATCCTGTTTTAAACATTACAGTGACGCTCTGTTTGTGCGTCTATGTGCAAATGTGTTTTTAACAGGGCATGTGTGTGAGGGTGGAGGTTAGTGTGAGTGTGTTGTGTATTTTTATTATGTGGCCGGTCACATCTGCGCGCATATGCATGCGTGTGAATGCACGTACATTACAGTTGTGTGCCTGCATCTGTGCATGTGTGTGAGGTGGGGGCAGCAGAATGTTACCACAGGCTGGTGGGGCACAGCTCTGCTGCTAACCAAAGAAGCAAGTGGTTGTGAGTCAGTCCCCACCGGGCAAACCTGTGGCCGTGGTATTAGCTCTGCAGCACCAGTGCCAAGATAGGAAATTAACAGTGGCTTTGGGTGAAAACGTCTCAGAGTTCAGAAGAAAATGCCCCCGAGACTTGAATAAGAGGTGCAAAAACTCCCTCTGAAGAAAGAGGAGGAAATGAAATAAAAAACAGCTGCAAATAACTGCATATAAGCTGTTTATTTAGAAGTACTTAATGTAATTTACTTTTTAAATGCTGAAAAAGCTCCATAAAATTAGGCAGTAGTACATTTTACTTTTCTACTTTATGCAAAGCAGTCAGGCCTCGGCTAGACTCCAGCTTACGCTCGCAGCCTTGGATCTATCTGACCACACTGTCTGGACCTATTAAATAAGGTAAAATAAGCAAAGATTTTACGTCTAGTAACTTTTAAAATTGTTAAATGTTTATTTAGTCAGGCAAAATGACACAGGCCATACTGTATTTTCTTCTCTCATGTCTGGGGTGTGTTTTGTTTCCTCATAATTTCCACTTTATTGTTGTACTTTGCTGCTGCAGATGTAAACATTTCCTCCACTCGCTCATTTTAGGATATTATTTCTGTTTTTGGTGGACACGACTGTCGGTATGTCTGCAGTATCTGACAGCTTATTTATTGTAGGTACTGAATGTTTACAAAGTTTATTTCTTCGTTTGGGTGTTTCACCAGATTCGAAACTGTTTTATATATTTGTTTAAAGTCCATTCCTTTGAAAACATTGTGAATCTGTCCCATCTGAGCTTCTGAGTATGTTACAGGCAAAATGTATTCCAATGCAGTTCACTATGATTTAACTGGTTGATATTTACCAATAACTTATAATTCATCAACAAAGATGACATTTCATTTCATTTCTTCTTACTAGATGATACTTAATTAAATAAATCAGTCTCTGATGAATCAATGACCTCAAAGATTCGGACATATCCTTTCCTTTTCACACCCAAACCTGCTGCTGCTCACAGTGACATCAAATCATAATGTCCAGAATGCTGAGCAGCTGTTTAGATCTTAAGTAATACAGTGATGCTTGTTGCCAAACTCATCCGGCAAGTTTCTCGGCTGTTTCTCTGAAAGCCACTCGAGAAATAACAAATCATAAAGGAGCTTTTGGCTCTCTGAAGTGCAGAAAAATGCATTTCACCTAGAGAGATTCAAATAATTGCAACTGAGTACATTACACAACATACATCAAAAGACTTACAAAACATTCCTCTGTGTTCTGTGGTTAGCCTTGTTTCTGCCGCTCGGCCCCTTCCAGATTACTGCCAGTTGAAAGGAGACCGGGGTTGTAATAGCCCACAGTCTGTTTTAGACCAGAGGAGGCCTTTTAAGACAGCCCTCTGCAGCCATTAGGAGAGTGGTAGAGGACTCTGGGATATTTAGAAGGAGAAGGGAATGGTATGGCATGGTTGCTGTCATCGACCTTTTGGCTGAATGTGAACCTCCTTTGGCTTCCCTTTAATCTTAAAGCCCTTGTTTATATTCCCACAGAACTGCTAATTGAAAACATGACTGCATGATAAAAATGTGATACATTTTAGTGCTGAAACGAAAAATTAATCAACCACCAATTTTGACCACCAATTAATCGTTTAGGTAATTTATCTAGGAAACATGTCAAACATTTGCCTGTTTCAGATTCTCATATAATGATTTGCAGTTTTTCTCCATTAAATACCATTCTAGATTAAATATGTTCAGAACTTGGATTGTTGGTCCAACAAATCACGCAAAGAAGCAGGGCTGCAACTAACAATTATTTTCATTATTGATTAATGTTGATAATTTTCTGGATTAACAGACTAGTTCTTCCATAAAGTGTCAGAAAATGGTGAAAAATGTTGATCACTGTTTCTCAGAACCCATGGTGATGTCCTTGATTATCTTGTTTTGTCCCAAGGATAATAAGTTTAGAGGACCAAAGAAACCAGAAAATATTCACATTTGAGAAGCTAAATTTTAACCATTTCTGACATTTTATTAATTGAGAATTCAGAGCATGTGAAGAAGTGATCAGCACCAATTTGGAAATAAGAAATAAGGAGCATGTTTACTGAGAAGGGGAACTGAAATTGTCACAATTTTATACTGAATTTGAGAACAGGCATAAGTGATTGCAATTATAATGGAGAATTTGTGCATGGTGGCAGAGTTGCATAGTGAAAGTGAGACTGATCGGGAGCCAGTCTAAAGGAGGATGTCATTATTTCATAGCCATAATTCTGTGCAATCAACAATTACTTTACAGTAATAACTTAAAGCAAAAAAGTTGTCTATTTCCACTTTAATCATCATATTAATCAACAAACCATTATTTGCACCAAAGATTTGTTTTCATAATAATTAATCATTTAAATGTTGTTTTCTTAAATATATTTTTACTTATTTTTTTTATTTTTATATATTACTTTTTAATGACAGCGCATTTTGCATTTTATCCAGTTGCACAAGCCCAAGCTGTCAGACAAAATTTCTCAATTCATAGAGAATAATGTAATCTTTCCATTTGAGGAAAGATGTAAATTACGTTCCTGAGATTTTCACACAGCAGTCCGCGAGTATAACACACAGCACAGGTAAAAATGTCTCCTGTTTAGGTTTAGCTGCTGATCTTATCTCGTGCCGTCTTGGTACCGTGTGGCTCTTGCTCCCCAGAGTGTCTCTCATCGGTGAGAAGTGTGAGTGAGGCAGCGAGACCTGCAGACCCCAGCTGTTTGCAGTGTGGGCAGCAGTACAAGGTGCTCCTGTAGAGGAATTCAGCACTTTGGACAGCACCTAGACCAGCTCTCCCCACACTGGAATTCCAACACTGCACTCTCGCAGGCCGGGCCCGAGGACTTTGCGGTCGGAAATGTGACCACATTTCTACCAAGGTGCAGCAGGGAAACTGTTGAGGAGCGAGAGGGAGAAATTGGTAGCTTATCAAGATGATGTAGCAGACTTGGAATTTCCTCTGGTGTTTATCAAGGATAAAGTCTGCTGCATCTAATAATGTGACTGGAGTGGTGTGTTGAAATTTTGCTGTGCAGAAGGTGACAGTGGTCAGCATTAGAATAAATAATGACTTGCACTTGTCCTTTGAGCTGATATACAAAATCTTTTCGGGTAGCTTTTCGGGTAGCTGTTGTCCAATCGGTCATTTTTATCTGACATGTTATTATTAGGGCTGCAGGGCATGGTGAAAAAATCATGTTGCTATTATTTTGACAGATATTGCGATTGCAAAATGATTCATGATTAGTGGGAATGATCATTTTTGCATCAAAATTTTCCTTTTCACTGAAAAAAACTATTAAAATCATGATGATGTAACATTTGTTGAGGTTTGCACTTGCTTTTCTTATATCTGGAGAACAAGATTTTTAGGCCAGGGTGTCTCTGCAGCACTACAGCACTTCATTATTATGTTGTTTTGTCACACATTTTTCAGAGTGGCAGTCATCTAAAATCTTCTCCAAACTGCTAATATCTCATCTCATCCCAGTATTTCTTAACAAAGATCTCTTTTTCCTCTTTCAGGCAGTCGGGAAGCAGCGTTCACCTATGCCATCACGGCGGCAGGGGTGGCCCACGCCATCACAGCGGCGTGCAGCCAGGGCAACCTGAGCCAGTGCGGCTGCGATCGGGAGAAGCAGGGGTATTACAATCAGGAGGAAGGGTGGAAGTGGGGAGGCTGCTCGGCTGACATCAAGTACGGAATCGAGTTCTCTCGCCGCTTCGTAGACGCCCGCGAGATTAGAAAGACCCCACGCCGTCTGATGAACTTACATAACAATGAGGCGGGGAGAAAGGTAAAGTGTTTTTTCATAATCTCAGATGCTTCACTACAAGTGTTTTTCCAAAAGTGATCCAGAGACAGCAAATAGCAAAACCCATTTGAATCAAGTCTTTCTGAATGAATGGATGATATGAAATCAGTCATCACACCCTTTGATAAATAATAACCTGATTTAAAGGAATTCTGATATGTTGCAGCTTTAATGTTTGTAGTTTTGACCATAATTCATAGAGTGATGGTTTTGATTGCCGGAGCGACATTGTAAAAGATGATGTAGTGATGACACCACATTTGTAGGCAGTGTTTGGTTGGTTGAAGTTGGTTGAAGTGGACGTTAAAGTGGACCAAGTTACACAGATGAAGCTGTCCCCATACTCTTGCTTTACCCATGCATGCATGTTTTTTCTCTACTCAGCATAGACTCTTCCTGCTACAAGCTAAAGCTGGTGCTAATGTTAGCGATTAAAATAATCTTAAACATGATTCTCCTGGGTCCATCGAGTCGAATGATTCTCTGGACTGGCGTTGTGGCATGTAATAGCAGTTTCTTGATTAGAAAATAAACAACCAGTCAGTGCCATGGGATGACTGATGATTAGTCAGTCACCACCACGGTGTGGGATTAACGTTGTTATCAAGCTGAATGCTAGAACCAAGGAGGAGTAATAACAGTGGTGACCACTATGGACAGGATAGATGCTGCTATTGAGGCTGTTTCAAGTTGACTAAAGAAGAGAAGAGTGTAGATAAACTTTTTCTGATGTGTTTATGTAGCAGCAGAGTTAACTAATTACCAGAGTTAACCTCATGTCAGCCCAGAATTCTTTATTTATTTTTCTGTGGCAGCAAACACAACACAACACACAGCTTATCTTCACGCTTTATGGTTGACTTGAGTTATGTAACCACCCGTCACACACTCACCGTAGACTGTGGGGGCAAAAACAGAGTATGTTGGCATGGAAACGCACCAGTGTTGACTTAAAATGATGTTAGATTCAGGTGTATATGCTGGCCTCTATGGAAATGGAGTGTAACCAGCTGACAATTCAGGCAACATCATGAGAGAAATCAGACCAAAGTTGTAAAATAAAGATGAATTATCCTTTAAGTAAGTCTTTGAAATTAGATGACATGAAACAATTTTACCCTAAAGACACAAAACATGACTCAATACTTCACCAACATGCATGTGTTCATGCAAGGATGCATAGATGCATGCAGTGTTAATGTGTTCCTTTGCAGAAGAGCAAACAGTCTCAGATAAAGAGCTAAAAGTCACCCAGTCATGTGACAAAGGACTGTGATTGACCAAGTTGTTGATTGATTGATCACCCAGTTTGCCTTTCAGCAGCTTGTTCTACTTCAGCCAATTATTGACATTTCTTTCCAGCCCAAGAGGGCGTCTTTTATTTCTGAGAGAGTGTGTTGGCAAACTTCGTTATGGACATGTTTGTTTGCGATTAGTCATCCCAGAAAAGTCACAGAGGAAAGAAAAAGAGAAATAGTGTGAGAGGTAAATAAAAAGAGAAGAGATGATGTTATGTTGACAAATGGATCTAATTAATAACTTGCGCTTAATCGTGTCCACTGGGAAAACTGGGCCTGGCCAACGGTTGCCAGATGGAGGACTGCCATCCCCTCTTTCCAGTTCCTTTCATGGAATTATGAAGTGTAAAGTCAGGAACAGGATATTATTGCAGTTCTCTGCACAATACCAAAACATGTCACTGCCATTTGACTGCGTCTATTCAGGGTGTGAAAGCAGGCCGACAATGCCGGTGTTAACACAGCAGACTGATAGGGTCTGTGCTGCATGCCAGGGTGCTGGCATGTTGGACTGTCAGGGTTGGAGTTGGCACTGTTGCTGTTCTCACTCTGGGGCTTGGAAAATCGGATTGTAGGAGGATGTGAAAAAGTCAGATTTCCTCTTTGCTGAGACAGTAGGAAGCTGAAATCTTGGAAGAGGTTATTGAGGATATAGAGGTCTGAGCCTTCGCTGGGTATGCATTCAGTTTGTTTGACCCCATTTACACTGAGTCACTTCATGTGTCTTTGGTGGATAGCTGTCGGATATTAAAAAAATAGGGTGAAATACAAAAAGCATTTGAAATGGATTGAAATTGATAAAACTTTAGTCTTGCTTATAGTCTATAAATGTGATTCATCCCTGCTTAAGAGTTTATTGATAGTTCGTCATTATTGATATTGTTAAACTGGGGTACACAGTTTATTTTTGGCGTTATTGGGCAAAAAATCCACACTAACCTTTCTAGACATTGGAATTCAAGTGGTTTGAGGGAGAACTTTTCAGGCTTTAGAAAAACTAGCCTGTGACAGGTGACCATTTACAGGACATTTCAGAGAGAAGGCATTCCTATTGACTGTTTTTGCAAGGCTAGTGTTCAAACTTGTGGGTTTGGTTGGAGGGACTTTACAAAGTGTTAGAGGCAGCTGAGAGAGACATGGAAGGTTTTACACACACCAGGCTTTAGCAAACTGCTATAGTGCATGTCATTTTTCTTGTGGTCTTGGCAGTTAATAAAGTGCTTCTGGTGGATTATCACCACCCTCTGGCCTGGACTTCAGACCATAATTTGCATGATGCCTCAGAAAATCTAGACAGATTACTATCATATTTATGATCTGGCCAGCAAAGATGTGTAAAATAAAGCGTGTCAAGTGCATTAGGACACCTGACAAAGATATGACAAGTGTAAATGGGGGCTTAGCCAGTTACCTAATCAGAACACAGTGTTGTTTTTATGCAGGAGATTATCTGCCCTAGCATGGGAACCAGACGATTCTGCAAGCTCATGTTTCATTTGCTCTGGCAGATACGTCTGGCCACCCTCCTCTTCAGACAGATTTCCACCAGCCCTGGCGCTTGTCGGGCCAATCACAACTGTTATTTAATATCGGGTGGGTTTGATACGATGACATGCAGAGGAGCGTCACCAGTCCAGATTTGAAAAGTCACACATTTCAAGTGCAACACACCAGGCTCACAAAGAATCAGATAAAACTGTCAAACTAAGCCATGCTAATTAAATATGAATCAAGATTATGTTACTGCATTGCTTGTTTCTTGCCTCACATGTTTTCAGAAGCACATTTTTGTTTTCTCTTTAGCTGTAATTTGAGAGAGTTTGTCACACAGAGTAGCAGGAATTTTAACCCAAATGCAGAGAATGAGCACTGAGAACGGAGCAGGGTGTTCAGATGACAAACTCAATAAAATAAAGTACAAAACACAAAGGCTTATGGTGAAGTCCCCAGGCAAATAAAGGGAAACGATCCAAAAAAGTTAGCAAAATCCAAGAAATTCAGAAGAAAGTCCAAAAACCATGAGGAAACATGGAAAATGCTTGACACAGAGGTTCAAAAACAAACTGGCCATTGAGAAAGTCACACTGATTACCCTAATCAGTGCAATGGACAAGTGAAAACACATCAATACTACTCTAACATGTTTTATAAAAACAAACATCTATAATGACTAAAAGCAGGAATTATAGCCTGCGAAACTATTTGATTTGAACAGTTCATTTTTGGGACAAACAGGTCAGGATTCGGTACAACTGCTTGTAATTTAGGACTGTCCTGAATTTTTCAGGATATTTAGCCACCCTACCCCACTCAGGTCACTCAGCGCTGTGTTACTTGTTTTGTTACTCTGATTGGTTGTAGGTCATACCCTTGCGCTGATCGGTTGTAAGTCTATCTATTTGCGTCCATTGATAACTCCTCTGAGAAAATGATAGATCTTGTTTGTTTTCTATATCAGCTGCAAGTGAGCTCGCATGCTATGAAAGTTTGAAAAAAACATTGTCTACACAAACATAGCCAAGACAAATGGGCTGATAAAATGATCCTGATTCTGATGAGGGAGGACGTGGTGCCGCTAGACTTTGTTTTCCACTGACTGATAAGAAGCATCATTGAAACAGAAAACTATAATTACAATAGATTCTGTGACTGAACTGAATGTAAAATAACACCCAGTGAATCACCAGATCTCTTTCATCATGTGTCGGGGCTACATGTTTGACAAGTGATCTTTTGATGGGAGTTTGGTCATCTTGGACTAATTAGTAACAGATCGGAGACTTTGATGGACACAGTTTAAGTAAATGTTTCCATGCATCTGTCAAACTCCTTATGCCAGGCATTCCTTGTGGTTTTTGTGCTATACATTTTTGGAAATCCTCATCCTGAATCAACATCCGAGGCGAGACTGATAGCTGACCCTCGGCTTCTATGAAGCCGGGGGGAGCTCATGTTTTTTCAATCAAACGTCCTCAAATCGGGAAACTGTGACCACATGAGTCCACGGACAAGACAGACAGACAGAGATATTGAACAACACTTGTGTACATTTCGTAAGTGTCTGATAGAAATGATGACTTGTGCCGCTGGCGAGGCGAGGTGCCAGGAAAAAGCTGCACTGGAAAAATGCCCTGCCAACCAAACTTACATCTTATACAACAATGACACATGCTTCGTTTGAGCAAGTCGGAGGGCTCCTAATTTGGTTAAAGGAGTCATGTCAGGACTATTACAGACGTGTTGATGTGACCCATTCAAACTCCACCCACTCTTTCCTCTGTTCCTTTGCCTATGAGAACAGTTCAGCAAAAGATGAAGAGGGTACAGTTTTTATTTTGAGGTTTTTTGTTTCGTAGTCCCACGGGGCAAAGGATTGACACTTAAATACTGACGACAGCACACAATATTTCCCATATGCCCCAGGATTAGGCAGCAAAGAGAAGACATTCTGCCCTGTGTACCATATGTTGGAGATAACCTCAAAGAGAAACTAAGTCCAAGTCTGAGTATGGGTATAACCTAAAAAATTCTACATTATTGCTTTTAAAATGACTCTTTGACTAAAAGCATCTGAATCAATAACTGTGATCCTCTTTCAAACATATGGCACCATTGCTTTGTTCTATTTATCACTATATTATTTAAGCAGTCGAATAAGCCTCAAGTCTTTTCCAGCTGTAAACAATTAATTGAGTTTGTCTTTGTTTTGTACTGCATGTGCAACACATTTCATGACACAATAATCTGGATTCAAATTATCCAAGATGATTGATAGATCCGTGTTTTTTTTTCTGTGTCACTGATGTGGTTTAGGGAAGGTAGGGAAAATTACAGGATGGAATATTACCAGTAAGTGCAATTTTCCCTCCTACAGGACATGCAACTACATGTCATCCTTCATAGCTGAAAATTCAGATATGCTTGGATTTGTCTACTTTACAGAGATCAGTCACCTTGTACTCCAGCCAGACTATTTTGCAATTTCTGACAAATTGTCAAATTTAAGCACCTGTGGCGTAAATGCACTGAGTATACAGTATGAAGTGAATAGCACAATGACCATTTACTAGAACCATGATGCAGATATGAAACATCCCTCTGCCATCACAGTTTTTACACAAAAATATGAAGATCTTTATGTCCAGTTGATCTTTTGCTTTTGTTTCCACTTACATAGTGGTACAGCACAAAACTTCAGCCAGAATCTGGGTTCCTTCAACAGTATAGTTAGTGGTTCTCAATCTGGCTGCTGGGACCCCCAAGGGGGTTGCAAGATCATTTCTAGAGGTCGCCAGATGGTTGTGGAGAATAAAATAAAATAAATTGTGGCAAGCAGCGCAGAATGAGAGAGAGCTCTCAGCGACATCAAAGTAGGGATGTGTCATATTGAATTGTTCATGATATATATAATGATAAGATAAACAACAAAATAAAAAATGTCAAGGGAACTCAAAGTCTTTTAATTGTGTGCATGTCAATAACTGTTACGTATAACGTCACTGAAGAGGGCTAGAGCCCAGGGACAACAAATATTAGACATGAGGCACCAAAATGAGCAAGGCAGATTAAAAAAAAAAAAAACAGGAATTTTTATTTGACATAAACCTCCTTTTTAACTTCATTTTATATGCATTCGATAAGCACAAAGGCAACTCTGGTCTGGTTTGTTGCAGAGCAAACAGAACAGTGGTTTCTCCTCCTGGTTATAAGAGCTCTGATTGGGGGCAGATTGAATTCACCTGTAACCAGTTGACGGCAGACACCACAGGTGTACCTACTGCTCCTCACAGACCTCAGCAGAGTCACAGCAGACATGGAAAACTTTAACTCAAACTGTGTTGGTTCACCCAAAATGAGTTTTTTTTTGTAGCAGACAGACATGCAGATAGTTGCTTTATAAATTATGCAGAGTTACAGGGATCTAGTTTCTGTAAACATGTGTTGCTCTTCATTTTTTAAACTCTATTTACATTTTCACAAAATTAAATTCACCTCCACTGTGTGATATGCCAAAACCTGGTCAAATAAAACCAAAACTGTCTGCATGGCTGGAATACCAGCAGAGGTTCTTGAGAAACTATTCATACTTTTGGTTAACAGACCTTTTAAAGGATTAGTGTGCAGGATTTAAATTGCAAATTGCAAAATATGTTGCTCCACCTACCTAGTCAAGTGTGCAGGAGAGACAAGACAAAAAAAAAAAAAAAAAAAGACCACTATAGAACTTGTGTTTGGTTTGACTGTTCTGGGGTACTGCAGAAATATGGTGGTACAATATGGTGGCCTCCATGAAAGAGGCCCTGTGCCCTCTGTAGATATAAACAGCTTATTCTAAGGTAACAAAAACACAACAATTTTTATCAGGTGATAACACAATGACAACTTATGAATATTATATTCCATTTCTATTATATTCTGCCAATAGACACCCCCCAACCAGGGGTCTGCAACCTGTAGCTCCTGAGCTGCATGCAGTTCACTGCCCCTCTCCATTGGCTCTCTCTGGCTGAATAGGGTTTTCCGTATTCAAGGGAATTATCTGCCAGACAAGACAATATCAAATGAGGTGCAATTACTGCCATTTTTAGAGGATCGATGAATTATTGATTAAATTAGATAAATTCTTAATAGCAATTAATTAATTAGTGATTAATCATTAATATCTCTAGAAATGAAAGGTTCTTTTTTTTTAAGTTTTTAATTTTCATTTATCATTTTTGTAGGTCTAAAGGGATTCTTATCATTCTCCAGCTTTAAAAGTATGTTGCCTATACAGTGAATGAAAAAGTATATTTTAATATTTCCTCAACTAAAATGTGCGTCACATATTATGTCTACTATGTCCAAGAGGAAAATAGAAAATTTTACAGTTGGAGCTCATTTGAGAGTGAAGGCTGCTGACCCCTGGCCTAAATCTTACACAGTAGACTTTTAAAGAGTTTTGTCCTCTGTCCTTTCATTAATTTCATCTTATCTGTTACAGTTCTAAAAATGTTTTGTTTTCTTTGTTACTCTCCAGGTACTAGAAGAAAGGATGAAGCTAGAGTGCAAGTGCCACGGCGTCTCGGGCTCCTGCACCACCAAGACCTGTTGGACTACACTACCCAAGTTCCGCGAGATTGGCTACGTACTCAAAGACAAGTACAATGAAGCTGTGCACGTGGAGGTAGTCCGGGCTAGCCGACTGCGCCAGCCCACCCACCTCAAGGTGAAGCAGACTCAGGGCTACCGCAAGCCCATGGAGACAGACCTTGTGTACATCGAGAGGTCGCCCAACTACTGCGAGGAGGACGCAGCCACAGGGAGCGTGGGCACCCAGGGACGCCTGTGCAACCGCACCTCGCCACATACAGACGGCTGCGATCTTATGTGCTGCGGGCGGGGCTACAATACACACCAGTACACCAAAGTGTGGCAGTGCAATTGTAAGTTCCAATGGTGCTGCTTCGTCAAGTGCAACACGTGCAGTGAGAGGACGGAGGTGTTTACCTGCAAATAAGGACGCGAGGAACTCAGTGCCAGGAAGTGAGGCGCCAAGGACTAGCTGAACGAGGAAGACTCGAGCGAGCGAGATAAAAGTGTGACGTGGACCAGTGAAAGATTTTGAAATAAAGGAATGGAATTTACACTATCAGCTCTTCATGGCATCGTTTTGCACAGCAGAATCTATCTAATTTCTTTTCAGAAAGTAAATGCTAAATATCAGTAGGTAATACCCCAGAACTTTACTGTCACATAGAGGTCGTTCTCATGTACTGATGTATCCACAGTGAAGTTGGGACTACAGGTAATGAATGAGGCCCTCGTTGGGAACTGTGCTTTGCACTCTGGGATTTGTAATTGTTAAATTCACAAGAGACTCGTGCATGGAGAGGAGACACAGTAACCTGGGAGTTGATCAAAATGACAGCAGCTGATGAGGTTGTGACTGGGAGAGATTTGTCAAGTCTTTGATTGAAAACTTTTAAGGGTTTTGTCGTATTTTCACTAAAGCGGAGCAAAAAGTGAATCTTGACATGAATGACCCCCCAAATTGGCTGGGGCTTATGTTGGAGGTTTGTAGAAATGAAGAACATTTTGTAAGTATGGTGCATTGGGGTGTGCCAAAATCTGAGTGGAGAACTCTGTTAAACCCTCTGCTGCCAACTGGAATATGGTGGAGTATGTTAGTTTTCCAGTCACACTGGAACTGTCTGTTCTGAACACTGAAAATAAATTGTTTATTTATGTTATAGTATCTTAAAACGAAGCACTAACGGGTAGAGATGTCTTTTTTGTACTAAGTGTAAAGAAAAATACTTTTTAGAAACTCTGACTGAAGATGTGTGTCTATTAGAAAATGACCCCCCCGATCCCTAAAACACCTAATCTTTTCTTAAAAAGAAAAAAAAAGGTTTCATTGCTACTGGTGTGTTGACAACAAAAACATCATTACAGTGTGTTTCACATTCAGACACCTTGGTTCTATTTTTACTGTAGCATAGTTTGTTTGCAGTCCTTCTCCACCGAGCAGTAACATCTATTTGGATGCTATGGCAATTTCAGTTAATAGACAGTAGCAAGAAAAAACTGCAGAGATCCTTCCTCAATTCATTAAACATGAAACTGATAAATTGCTGGATGTGTTGTCGAGTGCTGCACTGATATTTTCTACTCAGATACGACTCATGAGAATTGAATAAACTCCCATTTGACTCAGTTTGGCAGTTCATTGCTAAAATATGAGTTGAAGTTGAAACTGCAGTCTGCCTTTAGTTGTAAGAGCTCCTAGCTAGATTAGCCACAACGTTAAAGTAATTCCAGTTTATTACAGTTTGGATCTTATTTTAGGAGTTTTGGACATGATTTCTATCACTTATAATAACATTGTACTCACCAAAGTAATTGCTGAGATCTGGGAACACAGCGATACAATGCAGACTGACAGGGCAAAAACACAAAAATTCAGATAATGAGAAAGTTGAGAAAGGTTGTAAAACAAGCCAAGAGTGTAACCAGATTATCTAAACCACTTTGGTAAAGACAATAGATAATTTTAGTGTTCGCCTTTGAGTTTTTCTTTTCTTTTCAAATAATTTAAGCTAACCTCCTTTTTAGTTATGTCTCAGCATTCCCAGATCATTTCTGTTAGCTTGGTAGGAGCAAAATTATCAGAATTGATAGGAATGAGTTATGTGCTGTAACTATTTCTTGACGAACAACAGTACCTTTGTGCAGCACCTCTGCTGGTCGCTACTCCAGAAAGTCAGTGGTCCTTGATGTTGTTCTCAAAGAAATTGTTAGAGCATTTAAAGGGTAACTTGTTTTTGTGTCTTAAGTGGCTAAAGAGGGCAGAAATTTTTGAAACTGGTCAAGCATTGAGCGAGACCGCTCAGTTGTCAGCCACAAGATGGGGTGCAATGTAATCCTTTGGGCCAATAAAGAACAGTCAAAGTACATCCACTAAAAGTGATTGTTTTGCAACTGACAGGCTCAGATTCTTTCTGATTAAACAGAAACAGCCAATTTGTTGCTCTTGCCAAAGCCGCCACACTCCATTTACGCTTAAACACACTTCCTTCAAATTCAACAGAAACAAAATAAAACTCACTAAAACATCTTTGTTTGTCTTTCCACTGTTCCAACAATCAGCAACTCTGGTTTGGTCTAAATAAATCCTTAATTCACAGCGTTAGATGTGAAAATATCAAAGAGAAATGGTGGGCAGAGCCACAATATTTTCACATCTAACAGTAAATTGAAGGTTTATTTCAACCAAACAAGAGTTGCTGATTGTTGGAAAAGTGGAAAGACAAACCGATGGTTTTGGTGAGTTTCTGTCGAATTTGCATGAAGTTTGTTTTACAATGATAAAGTTGCTGTTTCTGTAAATGGAGTTTGGTAGCTTTGGCAAGAGCGATAAAACAGCTGTTTTTGGATTTTACTCTTTAACTAAAAGGTCTATCTCTGTAGCACTCCTTTCCATAACGTTGACCGATCTGAGCCCATCAGTGGCAAAATAAGCACTTTTAGTGTAATTTGACATTTTGCAATTTATCTCCAATGATTACTATTTCATGACTGTCAACTCAGTAGTGAATCAGTGTCAAAAATTGTTGCCTCATTAGTCATTTAGACACAAAAACATGGGAAAATAAGGTCCAGGCTGAAAAATATGAAATTACCCTTTAACTTTCCCGTAATCAGTAGATGATCCTTCATACATGTCTGTGTATGGATTTGACAAATGAGATATCTTGTGTTCATTAGTAAGGTTGGTGGCCTGCTCTGGCTCCAAACTTGGTGTCTTCTTATCAAACTATTGGCACTAAAGTGAATAAGCAAATATCCCAGAAATGTCAAATTATATCTTTAATTCATGTGTTGTGAAAGAGGCTGACCATAGGCTAACATTGCTTTGGGCTGAGAATCTGCAGTGCTTGGTTGCACTTTGTTATTATAACCACTTTTTGTTGGCATATTTATGTTGTTGCCGTCTATTCAGCTTTAATCTATATTTTTTAAAGGTCATGTGAGGTTTACAGACTATACAGGCCAGTTTATCTTTTGGTTTACATATTAATTAATAGGTTTAGAATGTATTATGACTTTTGCACATTAATAATAACCATTCAGTTTAGAGGTTTAGAGACTGACGTAGTCTAGGCTTGCACTTTGCATGACTGATCATGCAAGTTGGTGCAGTTTAGTATGTTGTATGTGCATCAGTCTTTAACTTATTTTATTTCAGTAGAGGTGCTACTCAGATGGTCATGTAAATATTTGCATCTATACTCAGTTAAAGTAACTTATTAATATAACATATCTAGCATATACATTCATTCTGACTGTATTTACTTCTGGAATAGAGTAAAATAACAAACAGCTGGAGGCATTTTAACAATGATGCAAATACATTTCCACACATAAAAAGCTGATGTGTCTTTAATTTAATGATGAATTGTATTACGAAACATACAAGAAAGCCTATGCTTGAACCCTGAGTACAGAATCCACATTCTTCATTTTATTGCTTAACGCATGTTGGTACAAGAATGTTCCCGTTCAGTGCTGAGTTGCCCATATTGACTGTTCCAACAAATATCCAAAGCTATTATTTTCATAAATTCTCTCCCTTTGAAGAAAAACACACACATTAAATCTGGTCATTGTGTGTGTCCAGGTCTGAAGCCAAACTTTATGTAGACGTCTGTTATTCAAACATTCCAACCACGCTTAATATAGTAACTGGCAAACGCATTAGGAAGCATAAATCGTTAAAAATCAAAAAATAAATAAATCAAGCCGTGTGCTGACTTTGACGTTATTTTGTACACAGCACATTTTCGTAATGTGCTGTGGTCTTGTGTCTTGATTGTGGCACGCACGGAACAGAAGTCAATTATCTCTCCCCGCATGGAAAGGAGCGTCTTCTCCATGTCAAGCAGAAATCACCAGAAACACAGAGACAGAAGGAAAAAAGCAACAAGTTACAAGGATTATGGAAAACTGTTTTTTTTTTCCATTAAAAATGAAAAAGCAGTGCCCCCCACAAACTAAATCCCTGGTAACCATGCAAAATGTGATTATTCATCAAGCTGAAATTGGTTTTTGTTTAAGAATGAAAAGCACCCACGCTGTTTTTTCAGGGTAATTGGGGCTGTCTGACTTGGGTGGTCACAGCCACCTGTGACACCCGCATGCAGTAACTCTTTAACTCATCACTTTGCACGTTTATTTTCTGTTGTGGTTGGAACGGCAGATGCTATTAGCAGTGTATTGTGAAAGCATGATGTGGTACAATCCACGATACTCAGGATAAAGTGAATGAGGATTTAGGACGCAGGACGACAGAATAACTGGCTCCACACTCGAGCCTCTCCTCATGCTTCTCTGTGTTGGCAGAGCCGCTCAGAGTCACTAAATGAGAAGAGGACCTTCATGCAAATGACCTGATGTGAATAGGAAGTGGCTCAGTGTGCCTCTTGTTTTTAGACACACAAACAAGAGTGTAGTTCTTTTGTGAGGGTGTTTTTGAGATGGATGGGATGGCTTGATGAAACAAGGAGGTGCATGTGTAGCCGGAAACTGCAAGTGAAAAGAGTGGTTATTTAGGAGAGGAGCTAATTGAGAGTGGTTTGGAGAAAGAGTGGGTACACTATATAAGTAGGAGCAGCTGTCGGACCAAGTTAAGGACTAATTGCAAGGCCTAGTAGAAGATATGGTTAAACAGTTTTCAGTGTAGAAGTAACTTCATGATAGCTCATTCATCATTGTCACTCATTCTAGCCTTCAGTGTTGATGTATTCTGTGGTAATTTGATGAATTTTATTGTTAATGTTGATCAAAGAAAATGAAAAAGCATTGAAGTTGATGCACATCTGTATTTTTTGAGGCAGTGAGGGATTTTAAAATCCAATACTTAAAGACACAGGTCATTCAAAGATTGAAAAAAACAAATATGCTTTTCTTACCTGTATGCCATTTTATCCATCTAGATTGTTCTGGTGTGAGTTGCTGAGTTTTGGAGATATTGGACAGAGTGATGTCTGCCTTCTCTTGGAAATAATAGGGCTAGATGGTACTTGCCGTGATTTGGGAGAATCCACATGTGAGCATAGGAACTAATTTCCTTGTAGTAGAAAGAAAATAGTTCTGGTAAATTCTACCAAAGAAAGAAAATAGTTTCCACATGAAACGCGACAAAGTGTGGATTATCATGAGTAACCAGGTCAAGTTTTTTGAACAGAGACACTGCTGTTGCATTTTTCAAATGTATTTTTTGCGCTTGTCATTTACTCCTACTACATGCAAGAGAAGGCATCTGCTTGGCTGATCCTCCAAAAAAACAAAATTATCTAGATAGATGGGCAAGAGGAAAAATATGTATTTTTGGTGACCTGTCCCTTTAAAATTATTGGTATAACTTAACAATACAATTGTCCTCATAAATGATTTACAAACGGTATATAATAGGTTATTATTTAGGTTGTAAACACTTTCTAAATCATTAAAAAAAAACATTACAACACATTAGATAAAACAGGGCAACAGTGACCTGTTGCATGCCAAATAGTGAGCCCACATTTATCTGTGTTAAGCCTCAGATCTCATCGCTTACTTGGCTTGCTTTGTCTTCTCCATCAGCAGCATTTATACCTTAGCTTCATAACCACCATCAGCATATTTTAATAGTTAAAAAGTTTCATTTGGCATTACAAATTAACGTATCAAATTGCCAAATGGTTGGTATCTTCTTCAGGACAGAATTCCAGGTGTGGCACAGTTGGTCTTCTTTCACTTGGTGCACTGATCAGTCAGACTTAGTCATCAATAAATGGTGATGTGATTCACACTTTACAACAAGGCTCCCTTTTGCCAGTTATAAATGTTAGTAACTCATTAGAATGATTAATCAGAAACAGTAACTGGATCTTGCCAAATAGTGAGCCCACATCAATGTATAAAAACTGTTTTATCTCTTATTTATTAATGATTTATAAAGTGTTCACAAGCTAACTAACAATCTAATGATAAACTATTCATGAATAATTTATAAGGGTAGTCTTATTGTAAAGTGGTGCCAAATAATTTATATCCCTCATAAATTACCATTTTGGACATGATCACTGTCAGTGGTTCCATCCAGCTCTTTCTATGAAGTTGCTCTGTGAAAGAGAGCCACGCCATTTCATTCATTTGCTGGACGCTCCCACTCGTCCTCCTGTATGTGAAAAGAATTGTAGGCGGGCAGCAGAGCAGAAGTAAGATGTGTTTTGTTAGTTGTCTGAAGCCCTGGGGACCGGAACCGCATAAGCTCCCCATACTATGCCCTGGATTGAGAAAAATAAATCCATTTGTTTCTGACAAACATTTTGTCATTAAAAATATGAGATAGAAAAACAGAGTCTGCTGTGTGTGCCTTCTTCTAAAGCAGCCATTGTTTGGGTGTCAGGATCATTAGTTCATTGGGATATATTCTGCAAGCTAATGCTTCTGGTCTAATTCACACTGGGAGAGATGCACGGTCCGCTTTTCCAATTCAGGGCCCAGTTAGGAGGAAAGATAGTAGAGATGTAACATGACCACTGACATCACTGGAAAGGATGTGGCTTAGGTTTGCCAAGGCCATGCATTAACTTTATGCAAATTTATCATATGATCTTGCTTTTCTGAGTTCACTGGCAAGACATACCAGGGTCTGTACACTCTCAAATAAAAGTACTAACTAGAACCATATAGGGCTCTTCAGCTCATCCTAACACATATAAGATTATACCTACCAGTGGAAGGTTCCCAGAACCTTCTACAAGAGGTTGTACCCTTCAGTGGTGTTATGATTCCACCCAGAACCCTCTCTGGGGGTTCTACACAAACCTCGCCACCCTCTACAGGTGCTAACAAACTGGCCCCTTTCTGGTTCAAGCACACAACTAGACCCTTTTCCACCCAATTAGCTCTGGTTCTTGAACCCCTTTGAAACTCGGTGCTATTTTTGTGAACCAGCCCACGTTTCCACCACCAGTAGAACCATTGTTGTCAAGGATGTCATCAACAGAGGGAGCTGCACAATGCACAAGAACCTGTAGAATATGACATGCCCATTTTGGTTCCCAAGGAAAAACTATTATATTTGGGTTCCAGCTAGGAACCAACTTTTCAGGTTCTGAAAAAGTATTTTTGGTGAAAATTTTCAGAACAGCTCAGAGCATTTCCACCAACAATTAATTGGTTTGGAACCCAAAAAGTTGGTTCCCAGCTGGAACCACAAAATAGCAGATTTTCCTTTAGAACCAAAGCAGGCATGTCATATTCTATAAGTTTTTGTGCATTATGCAATTCCTTCTGTTGGTAATCTTCCACTCAAAACTGTTGGAAATGTGGGCTGGTTTGCTAGATAGCGCCAAGATTCTTACAATCTTGAACACAACTAGTTCAATAACCAGAGCTGTTTTGGTGGAAAAGGACCTTCAACGACCTAGAGACCTATCTAGATCCCAGCCTAAAGGTTTATACCTGGCACTATCTGTGAAAGTTTCCACTCAGTAGGAGGTTCTTAAGAGAACTCTTCTTTGTTGAATGGCTCCACCCAGAATTGTCTCCATTGGAATTGCGGTTCAAGGTTCCAACAATCTTGCCCAGAACTGGTTCAAGAACCAGAACTATTTTGGTGGAAAAGGTCCTTTAAGGGGTTCTGCAGAGAACACTCATATTCCAAGGGATTCATCCAGAAGCCATTCAGGGGATTCTACTGAGAACCCTTTTATATTTCATGGGTTTCATTTAGAACACACTTACTGGTATCTAAAAATATATTTTATAAGCATTCCTCATGCAACCTCTTGTCTTGAGAGGATTCTACAAAAAAACAAACAAAAAAACTCTTTTAGAACCTGTATGTCTAAGAGTGTTGCACTTTAGGAAGCCAGCCTCATTTGACTCCAAAGAGGATGTGAAGGAGTCACGAGACTCCAGTTTTCATTCATACAGACAGAAAACTGGAAGAGTTTGTGTACACAAGTGGTGATCATTGATTTCCTCGTGCTCTGGAAACCTAGAATGACTTGAACCAATAAAGTAGCTCAGAACAGGTCAATCCTCCAGAGTGTTGTCCTCATTTGGCTGACAAAACATTTTACTGTTCACTATTAAGATACTTTATTATGGCTGTCAAGGTAATCGAACGGATCTTAGCCAGGGGCTTATAAAACACCTTTTAGCTGAGATTTTTGTTGTTGCTTGTTGAGCAATGTTGCTTTATGCCAAGTCATTTTTTATAACTTTCTTTGCTGTTTTGTCAGGTGACAAAAGCCCTCCCAAATTCCTTTGAATTAGCTCCAACATTCTGCCTCCTCTTGTAATTAGTAACTTTGGCAAAGTGAGACAGGAACAACAGACAGTTCAGAAACTTGGCCTCTCAGAGATAAGACACATCTGGGGGAAGAGAAGCAAGGGTGGCAAAAAAATAAATTACCCAAATGAAGGGATGAGATTAAAAATCGAGGAGTCAGAGGTCTTTCGAGCTGATGTGTGAGATTAGCCAGATACCAAGTGAGAAGAAAAGGATTGTTGTCTTCCAGACGCCGCACTTCAATTACAGACTTCTCCTCAGTTGAGGAAAGGGATATTTAACAGTCCCATGGATGATGGATTATTCTGGGGCAATCCTTTAAGTCGTGTTTGTTATTCCAGGATGTGAAGGCTTTGGTTAAGGTGACACCAACATGGAAGTACTACTGTGCTGAAAACAGCTCTTAGCAGCCCTCACAGACATGGAAATGCATGCGCTGTGATAATGCAGGTTTATGTTAAAAGTCTCAACAAAGCAGAAGAGCACACAATACAGTTTAACGCTGGCCGCAACGCAGCCTGCAGCAATTAAGAACGTATAGTCCTTTTTTTCATGTGATCGCTTGGTGTTTTTCTGTGTTCCTTTAACTTTGTTTTGACTGCTTGTCTTAGTGAAAGACCATCATTTGGAGGTTTCTCATCATCTGTTTGATATTAGTGGTGAGGAACACATGGCCATTCAAAGGCAAAGCCCTGTGTGACATCATAGACCACAAGGCAAAGTGGGGATCGTCAAGACCCCAGACTGAGGACTCTGAACGCTACCTGACTGCCTCCATCCATCTGCAACTACATTGTCCAAATAATGTGCCAGCATGTGTCTCTGTTTCTGATGCATACTTTGGGTTTTGCAGAGCTGTGTGCCGTCTCTTCTGCACAGGCAGTGCAGGTCTTAGAGGACTTTTTCAGAATATCTTCACCATTAAATCAAAATAACATGCGGAGCACAATAAACTGAGCTGAAATCAACTGTCAAACTTAATAGGAATGACGGTTGCACTTTATTTCACAGTGGACTAATAAAACATAACAAGCTGTACTTTGTAATAAATTAGACAAAAACTAGAAATAATATGTTCTTTATTAGTCTGTAAACAAACACAGACATACCCTAATTAGAGACCATACCATACATTGCATCAAATTAGACAAAAACTAGAAATAATATAGTCTTTATGCAACAGCATTAGACCCTTTATTGGATCCTTACTAGACAGGGACACATTACAATAGGACTGTACTGTAAAGTAAAGAGTGTTGTGTCCCACTGTTATACTTTTATTACACCTATGATAATTATTGAGAACAACAGAACTGTACTGTAAACTAAAGTGTAGATTCTAACAAGTGGAAACAGCACAGTGTAGTTTACAATACTGTTGTAATGTGTCCCTAATTACCACCATAATGGATAATAGTGGAAAATAACACAGTGGGAAACAATACACTTTAGTTCACAGTACAGTTCTTTTGTAATGTGTCCCTAATCACCATCTAATAAAGTCTAATTAGGTTCTAATAAAGGCTCATAATAAAGAACACCATTGCTAGTTTTTGTTTAATTTGATACAAAGTACAACTTGCTACACCTTAGCAGCGAACAGTAAAATACCGAGACGGGAATGTGCACAATGATTAAATGAAAAGAAAAAAACTGAGGCAGGATGCAATAAAGTTTTAATTTAACCAAACAGCTGTATACAGACAAGAACAACTTCTTTCCCCCAAATGGCTCTGACTGAACAGGTTCAAATTTGTCTGTCACAGACACTGCGAAGATGGTGAAGTGAAAGTTCTGACTATATATATAAGAAGCAGACAAGACATTAGCCTGGGGAGCAATGACGCCCAATTTGGCATACACACCTGTTTATGTTGGACTGGGCCAGTAAGCGGTGCTTGTAAAATATGAGCGAGGTTAATACTTATGCGGTGACGCCCTCAGGCCTCACAGCTACAGTAAGGACAGCATCAGCAGTCTGAGATGATGGGATGGGTCTAACCCCAGGCACTGCTGTATTTGTGTCTGTGCTTGTGTGTGTGCAGAGCTCATTCTGTAAAATCAAAGCGCTCTAAGCATTTATTTGTCGCCTTATCTTGTGTTTCTGTCTGTGTGCCAATTCTTTACGCACATGCGTGTGTTTGTCTGCCTGTGTGTGCGAAACAGACACATCTCTAAGGGAAATGGGGTTCTATGTGGAGACATTTGGTGGAGGGAGTTCGAGGACAGCCCACACGCGCTTTTGTGCTGCTTAGTGTCCAGTGGTTGGCTAGGCCGCGGCTTCTCCTTGAGGTTATTTTTCTCCTCATGTTTTGTTTTCATGAAGTGAGGTCGGGGTTCTAAAAGCAGACTCCACCTAGGGAAAAACTACAAGACCCTTAAGGGCCCTTGTCTTAGCACTTCACCCCTCGCCCTCTGTGAGACAAAGCAGAAGACAAACCTTCTGAATGAAGCAAATTATAAATGAAAAATCATATCTTGGAAATATATTTTCCATGGCTTCTTGCTTTTAACTGATGTAGGGGAGACCGGGGATAGCTGTAACACTTTTTGTTTGAATGTCAGTAACTCAGTACATTTGTCTCCTACAAATGAAACTTAATCGGATGTCTACAGATTATGTCAGTCAATGTCAAATCCATTGTTACAACCTACCCCACTACTAAGATGAATTGTGGCACAAACCGGGGATAGATGTAGCTATATGAGGGAAGTAGCCCCAGTTTATTAGGAAAAATATTGAAAAATAAAGAAGTTGTGGCAGATGCAGATGGCTGCCCCTGGGCTGCAGGCATTGTTGGCCCAGAACTGACAATGTACACACATAACACAGTTGGAGTTTGTAAAGTGTTTCCTGCACACAATGCAGAAATTCTTATCATTTTAACTAACTGTTACAACTATCCCCAGGCCAAGCAGCCGTTACATTGCTAACTGTTTTAGCATATGAGCTGAAGGTAACATGAATTCAAAGCATCAAATTAAATTAGAGAAAATGCTACTTTAGGCTATGTGAGTCAAACCAGTTTATCTACATCACAATGAATGCAAAACATAAAATAAAAAGTAAAAAAATTACTTTCTTACTTGAAAGTCAGTTTTTGGTCATAAAATTTACAATGTTGCTCCCAGAGACATGCCACTTCTTCTGTGAGCTCAAAAAGGATATAGCGTATGATACTGATGACACCCTGATTCTGATTGGTTAAACTGACATTTAGGGTGACCAGGTATTCCACTTTATGTGGGACTGCACGTTTTTTGTCCCATGTTCCACCCACATACTGAGAAGAAGTCCCACATGGTTATTGGCTCTAGTTTTTAAAAGTCAGACACTGCGGGAGAGATACTGTTCTAAAATCTGTTTTTTTGTCAAACTATGAGGCACTCCAAATTATGGGATATTGTGTAATTGTATTTTGCATGAGTTGGGAATGATGCATTCAAATAAAATATAAATATATATGTTAAGTCCTTTACATGCTTGTGGTATTGTGTGGTATTGAATCAACCAGTAGGCAAAGCATAGCGATATTGCAAACTAAGGAGCAGAATAGAGTATAGTGTATATTTTTTAAGTTATGAATTTGGTCTGTTGGGATCTGGTCACCCTACTGACAGTGTTACAACTAACCCAATGTTACATCACTCCCTGGTCTCCCCTACAGCATTTCATGAAAGAGCATGAAGTTTTACAGATAACTGCTCAGCATTTCATTTTTCTAAGCCATGGTTCATCTTGTGAGCAAATTGAATTTGGCATTTAATTTTAATTTTGCAAATAACATCTAAACTTACTAAAACTGCAAAGAATTAAGTCAGTCCAAACCAAAGAAACTCAGACAGGCTCCAAGTACTGCACTCTAAATGATCTGTTCTGATAAAAAAAAACAGCAATATGCTACACAGCTGAGACCACAGAACTTGACACTCTTCAGCTGCCATTTGGAAAATGGCATTTTAAATGTTTTGGTTAACTTACACAGCACGAAAAAGTTGTCAACAAGTTCAAAAAATCAGTCTTGAAAAATCTTTCTCATCTCAAGCAACTTCACCTCTAAGCTCACTGAGAAGTGTTTTCTTTGACCAGAGTTTTGGTTAGTTTGCTACTGTAAATCAACAAGTTGCAGCACTAACAACAAGTTGATTACTCTTTTTCTCCAGTAAAGAGTGACACTTTAGTGTCGGGTCCAGAGGATAGTCCAGGAACACAGCCAGTGCCAGTGAGATTCAGTGGCAGTGGATCATCCTTCCCTTTCTTGCCTGTGGAAAGAGCAGTGGTGGAGGTGAAGAGGTTCCATGATGTGGGTCATATACATGGAAAGTTCTGCTGGATCCTTTGCTTTTCCATGGGGATGGAAGGTCACCGGAACAACATACAAACAGCTCCAACTCAACATGTAGTTGCAAGAAACACTGGGCCCTGTTGTTCAAACTTAATCATCTTATTACTTTCGATGGCTTTCACAGCTGTGTCAGATTTAAAGCGTTTGTGGCAGGTAATGATGAGCAGCTCGATGACAACGTTTGCTTAACACAAGTGAACTTGTCCATCTCCCGCTCAGGGAGTTGATGGCTAACTCAGTCTGTCAGCAGAGTGCACCGCATGGAAAGCAACATCAGAGAAACTGGTTGCCCAGCGCTTGTATATTTCTGTCTCCATCTGTGTCACCGGCTGGAAGTGGGCTCTTGTACATGCCTTTGAATATGTAGGGCATTGGACACCAGCTCCATGTGGTTTGGGAGAAGTTAAAGGCTGGTTGGGGCTTTAATCCGCCAACCCTCCTCCCAGTTTTTCCCCTCTTTTTCTTGTCTCTGTGGGTCTCGTTTCCCCCACCAGCTCCCCATCTACCGCACAGGCCCGTCAGCACCCCAGCTCCAAAAGACCCTCGGCCCCCCTCCACACCAACTGGGCCTTGCCTCGCCGCAGTCCTGACGTCCTAATGGCTGATGGATGCACCGAGGTCACACTGATGATCTAGCGAAGTCCTTTGGTCCATCATTGAGCCTTTGATCAACATACTTAACCCTTTCTTCCTAAGAACCCCCCTCAGTGGATGAGAATGTGGGGAGATTGAGTTACACAGTGCTGGGGGAGCGGGCAGGCTGACATCCCTTTGGTAACACATGTCTTTGTTTAAGGCAAAGCTCTGGCACTGACAGTCCTCTTCCAAGCTCCTCTCCTTCTCCTAATACCCTACCAGAGTTACCAGGAGAAGGTCTGGAAAGGAGATCCAAACTCCAGTCTATGTTGTTCAATCATCCATACCTTTAAACCAATAGAAAGCAGTAGTAAATGTATTTTGGCAAATACACTTATGATTTCTTGTTAAGCATTAGGTAAAAAGATTGATAACCTACCACTGTCATATCTGTGCATTAAAGCTGGGGTAGGCAGTGTACTTTTTGGCATCACTGGACAAAAGTTCCTTCTTTATATATAATATAATTCAAGTTGTCTGAGAGAAAACTAGAACTCTGGTCCTCCTCTCGGCAGGCTTTCAGGCTTTAGAAAATCAAGCTAGTGACAGGAGACTTTGGCCAATGACAAGTCGATAAGGTAGTTGATTGTTGAGTCTCATTCTCAAAGCGCTGATAATTTACGGACCCTGGGAATGAGACTCAACAATCAACTAACTTTCTCCAGAATCACTCACTGCACCTTTAAATATTACAGCCATGGCCAGTTAGCTTTGCTAAGCATAAAGACCAAATCTTTTTTATAGATTAAACAAATTAGAAACGAAGTGTTAATTAGTAACGCTTAAGATGTGCTGATAGGCAGATTCTGTTACCTTTGGGGAGAGAGACTAAAATGACTTGCACACCCACTATGCCTTTTGGAAAGACCCACCACCTGCCACCTGCTCTGCTCTGATTGACCATACTCTTCCAGGGATTCCAGGCTTCCGTTAAACATTACACTTGCTCTGATGCTAACTGGTGCTACAAAATAGTTGTGGCAACCTTCAACGCAACACCAGAAACAAAAACGTGAGCTGCCATGGCTGAGTCTTTCTCCTACTGGTCCTAACCAGTTTGTAGTGCCAGTTAGTATTAGCTAGGCAAAAGTTAGCGTTTAGCGGATGTCCTGAAAGGTAACTGTTTCCTGCTGTTTTCAGGCTTTGCACTAAGCTAAGTTAACCAGGTGCTTGTTGTAAGAGTGGCATTGATCTTCTTACATCACTCTTAGCAACAAAACAAACACCTTGTTTCCACAAAACTATTGCTTTAAAGTGACAGTTCACCCCTTAATCGAAAATACAGATTTCTTCTCTTGCACGTAGTGCTATTTATCCATCTTTTGGCTGTAGAGATGTCTGCCTTCTCTTGAATATAATGGAACTAGATGGCACTCAGCTTGTGGTGCTCAAAATGCCAAAAAATAAATTTGAAAAACTCGACAGCAATGTCTCTTACCAGAAATCATGACCCACTTATTCAAAATAATCCACAGGCCTTGTTGTGAGCAGTCTTTTTTAGGAACTATTTTGTTTCTGGTGAACTACATCTGGCAGCTGCACAGAAGGAAGCATGCATGTATTCATAGAAGAGAGGCTTATGCTTGTGACAGCATGGGATGTAAACATTGATGGCGTTGTCCTAAGCTGTAACATCTCATATGTGGGTAATGCTTCTTTCTGTGCTGTGATGCGACTAGTGGGTGTGGTTCGGAAAAAAGACAATAGTTCTAACTTGTACATAAAACTGCTTTTTGGCTTGAGAACCATGAGTGCCATCTAATTCTATCATATTCGAGAGATGTCAGACATCTCTATGGTCGATATCTCCAAAACTCAACAGCTCACACCAAAGCAATCAATCAAGATGGATAAATACGACTACAAAAAAAGGCTGGATTGAATATTTCTCCATCTAAGAAAGAGGATGCCTGTCATTTTTGTCATGCAATAGGTTTAAACAGTACATTTCTTTTAAGCTTTCAGTCCTTTGGAATTTGAAACTTTTGCATTTAATTTTACATTTCAAAAAGCATTTACAGCTGTTATACACACCCAGGGACCTAATAATGCCTGAGTAATGCGTAATCAGTTCATTGGACAGATACATTTGAAGGATGTCCCATTAGTCAGTGTCTGTCAGCAATGTGAGTAATAATTTTATTTGCATGGCAAGTGTCAACTTGTTGAGTAGGAATCACACTGGCACCGAAACAACACGTTTTTTAGATGCAGAAAGCTGTGTTCTACCACGAAGTAATTCAATTCAATTCAAAGAATCAGGGTACAGGTTTTGCTTAAAGCCAGAACTCGATATTTAGAATTATTTATAGTACATCTGAACTATATTTTCAAACAATTCTGTGGATAAATTGTTTCTTTAACCAATTAAATTCTGTGGGTGGGAGATTAAAACATGACTATGAAGTGCCATATGTGTTGTAAATCTCATAAGAGAGAAATTGTTGATTATATGGTGTTAATCAGATCTTTTGCTTTGAGTTCTGTAAACACAACAAATCAAATTTATGTTCTCACATTAGCAAAACAAAAAAGTTGTTTTATGTTTTAAAAGATTATTAAAATAAATTCTTCACTTTGAACTCGCTCAGTGATGATTTTTATTAGCCGTTCACAACTTATGTGGTTTGAAAGAATAGTTGCCCAGTATGTTCATTTTAGGATCACCTTACCAGTATTCGGATATGTTCTATCAATTAGCGGGCTTGGGCAGAAAGCAGAGGAAAAATTAATATGTTTCTAATTCTGAGTATCATGGTTTCTACATATGGACCTGTATAACATCCTTCCAAAGAAAACTTCTACCCTTACATTTCTCTGTTTTATTGAGCTGAATTGCAATAAAATGTAATCCACAAATACATAAACGCATTAGACCTCATTGGGAAGTGCTATTAGGTCTGTCTTGGAGCAGCAGTAAAATCCATTTTTAACTCCTGCCAGTTTTCTGGCTTGCAACCTGCAGTTACACCTCTCATCACTCAGGCCATTTAAGAAAGCTGCCTGCTCCACGTGGAGTCAAAGTGGTGCAGCACGCAGACACTCCTGTCCTGTCATGTCCCAACCGTCTGCTTGGCTTTCGGTGGACTTTTCCCATGAGCGCAGGTTGGTGAGGCAACAGCAGCTGTCAGACGGTGGTTGTTGGCAGGGCGTGGTGCCTGACCAGCGGGTCTGACCAGACACTTGTGCTGCTGCGCTGAGCCACGGGCAGAGACTTGACCCCAAAGCCTGCCTCAGACTACTGGTAGACGTGCTGTGGTTGTCGGGGGCCATGACAGCATGGATGAAACTCGATGGTGAGGATGACCTGGACTTCCTGGGTGTGCTTGGTCGCATCAGGATCAGCTAATTCTGACAGCAACTTCACAGCTAAACAAACTGTGATTTGTGCGCCGCAGTAATCCTGTTCTTGGGTCATATCCCTTCTTTTCTCTTTCCTAAAATATACTACTTGAAGTTCCCTCAGAGAGATCTGTAGATCTGGCAGAAGAATAAATAGCAAACACAGTTTGAAGCAGAGTTGGTTTGAGAGGGATATGAGTGATGACTGTCACTATGGCAACCCCTCATGTTTTCAGTTTGAAACTGACATCTCAATAGGTCCTGTTGTATGCTGATATGTGGGGATAATAAATGTTATAGATGTAAGAGGTGAGTTATTAGTAAGCCTGTTAATTACAGGGGTGGGATGAGGAATAAATCTTGCAGATTAGAGGCTGCATGTTAAAGCAAAACAATCTGCAAGCTCAACACTTGGTACTTTAGGGGCCCCGTGGTGGAAGTGCTGGGTAGCCACAATGTCAAGACATGGCATGGAAGACATGGAAGATTCATACTATAGGTAGGAGATGACCATAAGCAGTGAAAGAAGTTCACTCCATGTTTTCCATGTGATATTGAAGTACTGCCATACATATATTGCATGGCTTCAGAAACATGACTTTTGCATTTTAATTTAAGGTGCTGATATAAAGGCAAAGGAACACAAGCTTGATTTTCAGCTCTACTTACATTACAAGCTTGTAACAGCTGGTGTAGTAACATTTTACTTGAGAATGTAATTGTTGAGATCTGGGAACGTAGTGGCATTGCATCAAGAGTGACTGTAATCTGTCTAGGGAATACAGATGAAAAATAGCTACTTGGCTAACTGTGGCACATCCACAGCAGTCTTTATTAATGTGCACTGTCCCTGTTAAATAAATCAATAAATAAAATAAATCAAAACATCATCTTATCTAAACAACCTTATTTGAAAACTGAAAATGAGAGCACATCCAAAACATTGGTAATAATAGTCCCTCATTGCACTGAGAAGCTATGTGACCCAGTATGCCACATTAATATTAATGCTGATACAGACCTTATTAGATACATCAGCCAATGCCAAGGACTTTCTCTGTGCGATGCATGCAGATTTTAAATTTTGGAAAAAGAGAACAATGGTATCGGTACTCAGCAGCAGCAGTGCACCTTTCCTCTCTGACTGTTTATTTGGTTGTTCATTTAACAAGCGAAGGAGCAGGAGAAGACGTCATATTTGTGAGTTTGAGGCCAGTGTGGTTGTTCTTAAAAGTCTGTGGCTCTTTTGTTGTGTAGCAGGTTGGTGTCTGGCTTAGTGTGGCCATCTGCACTGTCTAATGCTGATATTAATGCTTTATGCAAGGTTTGATTTGCTGTATTGAAGTAAGGTGTACAGACACTGCATAGTATTCCACTGAATTAAGGCAAAATCTGGTCCTATTTTTTCTGAAAGTGAAACAGAGCATGTGATTAATAGAGCACATATGAATGCTATTAGAAGCAAAAAAAAATACAGTTTAATTGCAGTAGGACTTCAACACGGTTAGTACAATTCTGTTATTAATACAAGTGTGAGCCAAAACCATGAAAAGAAAACTTAAGTTGTGATCAGCTCCTGAATATGAGGCAGTTTTCCTTCTTTCCTGGTATAAAGTGAGGTCTGTGAAGTGTCAAACAGGCCACAACAGAGATTATAAAAAGTGAAAGAGGTAGCGTACACAAACATACACAAACATTCCTACTGGGTGAGAGCAGGCGAGCCCGGGGAATGAGAACAGGTCAGGAGGGAGGCTGATGGCTGGAGTTGGAGAGACAGGTCTAGAGGTTGGAGCATTCATGCACAATGGGCCATGAGAGGCTCCTTTCTACCCTGTGGCAGGCCCTTTCACAGGTTCCTCCTCCCCAGCCCTGAAAAGGACCCCACATGCGTCCCCACTTCCCTGTCAGTCCACTCTCCTTTCCCATCATTCCAAAACAGCTGTTTCTGGGTGGCGATGTGTCATTATTTGGACTTATTTACGGCCCCCTGCCTGTGAAGAGCTTGGTTTTGTTAGGGTTGTTGTGGTAGCTCGCTCACATTTGGTTTCAAATATGTTGCATGTAAGTTATTTGATGGTTTGGCTGTTGACAAGTGCTGGTTAAACTAATTGGGCACTCATAGAAAAAAGCACAAGCCTCCAGTGTGAGTGAACACTTGAGTACATTTTTCAAAAGTGACGTATTTTTTTCAGCACTGCCGTTTCAACATTGCAGGAATGGTTTCCTTTAACCATAATATAATGTTGCTGGCGCAAAATGTTTGAAAGAGATATTTCCTAATTATGACTGGGGAACATAATCTGTGATCAGATATCAAATGAAACCAACAGGGCATGTTTTCGTGTGGAGAGCAAAACTCTGCTCTGCAATTTTGGCGAAGCAATGAGATGTCTCCGACACTCACTGACACTCGCTCTGACTCGAAAAGACAAGGCATCGTCTACCACAGTAGCTCTGACATTTTCTGGGCTTTGGATAAACAGGTGCACCACCGCGACCCTCATGGAAAGAGTCTTAGAAGTAACCCACTATCACTCCCAATCCACATAAAGACCTTGTGGATTGCACAAGAGGACAGTGGTGGATATATCACGTGAAAAAGCGATATGGCATACTGTTATGGTTGTGAGCCAGAAGAACTATAGGGGAGCCATGTGTGGTCAAAGTGGTGAAGGGAGGCCTCACAGTGTTGGCAGCCACGTGTGCTACACTCCACCAGATGCTGCTTCCACTGTCATTTGTTTGAGGCAGTTGCAGATTTAAGGATCTACCTGCTTACACTCAAACCAGACAGAGCAATATAACTGCAGTACACAGTGTAAATCAGTTTTGTTTTTGTAAAGGAGGTTTTAAAGGAGCAAAATGTAGCAATTGCTCATCCAAAAGTTACTACTTCATTCCAAATAGCAAGTTGGAGACATTAAATAGCTTGAAATCCAATTTAATATATGATCTATGGTTGAAGTGGGTTGCCTCCCCTCCCCGCCTTCTTCTCCCAGGCAGGCCGCAGGAACACTGCAGGATATGACATTGTAAACTGACAATAACAAGTCACAGTGAGTCCTACGCTGCAAGTTGATCAGCTGTTTATACCTGTCAATTGTGTGTCTAATGTAAAGCCCGTTATCGTGAAAATAAAAGCCCACAACTCCAAAAATACACACAGAAGGTAGAGTTCAGTGACTGCCTGCCTTATTGCCCGCCAGACTCCATTAACATATTGCTCAATTTAATTGTTACCAACATCTACTTCCTCTAAAAGACTGTTAATGATTTCTCTCGACTCATAAACAGACACTTAATCACTCAGTGAACATTTGGCATTAATTTGAACTCTAATTAACATGAAACTAAAACAGATATTATAGACTTTTCCTTTAAATTTATAATAATGTCAAAAGTCACAACAATAATATTTGAAACTACGAAGTAAACTTATTAGTCAGTACAGGCCTTCTGAACTGGCTAAATAAGTATTACAAATGCAACAGCTTAACTATTCATTTGAAGATTGTCCAGTTGCCATGCGTTTTACATTTGGTTGCTGTTTGTGGGTCATGGAATGCTTTTAGTGGTTGGTATAATTAGTCGCTGCATAAACACGTGGAAATTGTTACAAGGATTTCAGTTATCAAAGCTGTTCAGAAGTTTTCTTTCTTCATATTTTTCATTTTTCCATGTCTTTGTTGTTGATTGTGTTTCAAGCTGTGTTTTGTGAATGAGGGTTCTGGTATGGCCTCCAGTGTGATCAGTAATCTTAATATTTTGTGACTTGCAAATGTTTTTCATCACAGTGGGCAATGAGCTGTAACATTATAGAGGAAAAGGGAGCTGGGAGTTGTGTATTTAGCCATATTTTTGAGTGAAAAGTATGACTGTTTGGAGCACACTGAGAATTGGATTGTGTTGCAGGAGGGATTTGAAAAGTTGGTATGGATATTTTTTTTCCACAGTGAAAAGTGGTCAGTGTTGAAATTAACTGAAGTTGACATAAACCCAAACTGACCATGGACTGGAAATATAGAGCAACGATGTGTTACCCATTGATCATGGATGGATCAGCATTACTGCTTATACAGTTTTGAGTGAATAGTATTTCAGCTCTCAATTATAGTATTTGAGTCACAGGCTTCTGACTCTTTAGTGCCAACTATGCTTGGCCTCATGAGGCGGAGGTGTGTACTTGAGTCACATGACTTGGACTTGAATCAGACTCAAGCCACAAATTTGAAATTTAAAGATCTGACTTGAGAAAATCGAAAAGACTTGCAACTTCAGTAAGACTTGAGCCTTTTGATTTGAAACTACTTGATACCACTCCCCAAGTCCAAAATGCACCCTGAATCAATTAATTTCGCTTCATTTCCTGAATTCATTCCCAGCAAGTCAACACTTACTTCCACAGATTCACTTTGTTTGAACCACCCCGAAGGCATCCAATCAAGTTGCAAACAAGAACCATGAGGAACTAATGTCATGTTACTGAGCACCAGTTGGAAAAAATTCTACCAGACTTAATTCTGTGCATGCACAAAAACTACACGGAGGTCACCAAAAAATTAATTTCAGTATACAAAACGTGCAGGTTGAAAATTACACATGGAAATGGAACAACTTCCAACTTCATTCAACATTTTAAGTCATACAAAGAACAGTAAAATTAGGCTCTTTTGTTAAAATGACAATACTTTTGGTGACTCAAAGTTTTTAAACTCAAAGTTTAAGTCTTGTCAGTCTTGACTAGGGACTTGACACTTGGGTGCAAAGACTTGAGACTTACTCAATTTTAAAATTGTGATAAAGAAAAAACTGTATTGGATTGGTATTTGGTAATGGCAGCTACCTTGAGCTGGGGTATCTGAAGCAGTAAGACTGGTGCATTCATTACACAAAACAGAATATGTGCAATAAATGAATGTTTTTCTTTCACGGTTACACCAGCCTTACAAATTATAGAGCTGTTTCTTCAGTAGCAAGCACATTTAATCATCACACCAAAACCCAAAGGATCATTACCATGGTGATAACTCATTCATTCAGCAGCAGCTGACAACTCAAACAAAATACCTCCCAAGCTTCCTTTCCATCATTGTAATAGGAAGGTCATGGCTAATGGTGGAATGGTGGAAGGATTTCCCTGCCTGTGTACGTAAGTGGCCATGCCAGTCATGAGGCCTGGGTCACAACAGCCATTCTAGTCAGCGGTCGCCATGGTCCAGTTGTTAATGATTGAGTGTGTTCCTTGTGCTGACACTAAGTGGAGAGTCAGGTCAAACGGCCATTCAGAGGAATTCCATCTTGGACATTCCAATGCCGCTGTTCCCTCAGGTTCACATCACGGAGGGTGCGAGGGAAAAAAGGTCGAACAATGTGATCTGGAATCTGGGAGGGAGTTTGCCACCGCTTGTTCACAGCTCCAGAGATATGAGTTAAACATGCGGAATGTTAATCTGTCAATGTGTGGTCATGGTGCGTTTTTGTAAGCGGTTGTGATTTGAATCACGAGGCCCTGCGGTTGTGCCCAGGCCCTCTCCGCCTATCAGGCGCGATTAGAGGTAACCAGTTCTGACACCCTGATGGCCATGAGAGACATCCCTCGCCCGCCAACAAAGCCACATGTCACACACGGCCATCTTGTTTTCTCCCAGCAGGCCTCTGGAATGTAGTTCATCCCCTCTGCCTCCTCAATGAGACCATTCTGCAAATTCAGGGTCAGAGGCTATTGAATCTTAACTCTTCAGGAAGATGCAAAATAGCTCTCAGCATGTGAAACTATGTAGAACGAATGCATTTTAGCACCCTTTATCTGCCCCTCAATGGACCGTCTTCATTGACGCAGGCATTCTGAGGCCTGCCTTGGTAAACTTGTCTCCAAAATGAAACGGTGAAACAGCGAGGAAGACATTATGTGATCATCAACTCAAGCTCTAGCTAATGATGGAAACATGAATCTCAGGATTTTAAAGGTGAAAATTGGAATATATTTAATGTAATAAATCGTAAAAGTACGATATATCATAAGAGATCAAGGAAACGTGAAGTTTACTTGCTTCTCTGACAACAATACAACAGCTGTTTCACATTGTTTCACACTGTGTAGAGTTCAAACGGACGCCGAATGTTTGCAAAAAGAATAAGTGCCTGTTTATGAGTTGTAAGAAATGATCAATAATCTTTTACAAAGTTGGATTGAGCAATATGTTAATGGTTTCTGGCAAGCAGAGGGCAGGCAGCCACTGGACTCCAACTCTAGAGTGTGTATTTTCTGAGCAGTAGGCTTTTGTTCTTAGAATAATGGAATTAGCGTTACATCGAGAGGCAACAGAAATTTACAAACAGCTATTTACTATTGATCGTATATCAAATAGGGTCTATGGCTCCAACTTGCTATTTGGACTACAGCACCCATTTTTGGACACGCAATCACAGCATATTGCTCCTTTAGAACAGAACAGAGTTCAATTCATGCAAAACAAAACTGATTTACACTGCGTACTGAAATATATTGCAGTCTACTTAAAATGTAAGCAGTTAGACCTTTAAATCTGCAATTGCCTCAAATAAATTGCAGTGAAAGCAGCATCTGATGGAGTATAGTGCTTATAAGATGTAAGAAATCATTAATAATCTTGCAGAAGGAGTAGATGTTCATAACAGTTAAATTGAGAAATGTGTTAAAGGAGTCTGACAGGCAATGAGACAGATAGTCACTTATCTCAAAGTTCAGAGTGTGTATTTCTGTTGCACTGGGTTTGTGTTCAGGATAACAGGCTTAGCTATACATTGATAGACTATTGATGGTTATAAACATCTGATCAACTTGCAATAGGGGACTCTTTGTGACTTGTTATTGTCAGTGTACAATGATGCACATAGCTTGTGCTTTCGGGGTGCTCCTGCAGCCTGCAGAGCTTCTCTGAGTCTGGAGAGGAGGGTCTGTGTGGAAACAACTCATTTCAACCATAGATCATATACTGCATAAGATTTAAACCTATTTAATGTACAACCTATGTCTCCAACTCACTATTTGGATTGCAGTACTCATTTCTGTACACACAATTGCTACATATTAGTCCTTTAAAGTTAACAAAAACAGCCAAACTTGTTCAAAACTTTTGCATGAAATGCATCTGAGACCCCGAACCCTAAATGTACCAGTCATAACCTTCCTCGGTTTCTCGTTTGAAGGAAGTGAAAAATGCATTTTTTAATCTCAGTATGCAGGGATAGATCCATGCCATGTTGGAAAAACATTTGCACCACAGCTCTGGTTTGTGGCTGGCTATTGTACAGGGAGTGGTATTTCACTTATGAAGTGATTCCGTTACAGCTGTCCCCTCAACCATCCCCCCTCCGCACGCACTCACTTACTCCCATTCAACCACACACACACACACACACACACTCACAGGCAGAACCATTTAAACACAGTTCTCCATAAACACGTACAAATCAGTTCCAACGGGTGCTCCAGCAAAACTCAGACATGGACCCAGACCCACAGCTCTCAAAAACAGGTTATTTTAGAAATGACATGATATGCCAAGTTGCACATCTGCAGTCGGATCCTGCCAAGCTGCCATGTGAAATACGATCTAATGTTGGTCTGCTTGATTCCAATGAATGACATCCTTACGCTCCTATCTGTTGAATAATGCATTTCACTTAAGTCCTCATATAGGGGGGCTCTCTGGCTGGATGGGGGGAAACAAATCTTGAAAGGATTATTGTATTTACTTTCTTTGGCGAGGCTCTGGATTGGTATGGGAGGTAGTTGTGGCTTTTGTGGTCACGTGTTTATTGTTTATGCTTTGTATTTATCCTTAATTAATGCCGTGCTGATGAGTGCTGTCACAGACACCAGTGAACAACGGTCGGGTCTCACGCAATGTGCGGATGATTTCCTCCCCACATTCAAGGCCTTGGAGAGGAGCAAAACGCTTCCTCCGGCTTGTCTCTTTGAGCCGGAGCAGGAAGACAGATGCTCTAGAAAAACACACACCAAACCAAAGACTGTCAATCTGTGTTCCCGCTACTCCTCAAGTGCACGTCTTTTTTGGAAGCCCTCTTCTTGTTTTCAGCATGCGCTTCGGAGCAAGAGGAAGTTCAAAGATGTGTTTCTCAGCATCACAATAGTTTTCCACACGTTTTCCCCAGATGAAGGCTGGCGATCCAGATGCAGAGCAGTCGCAGGGGTCAGTGCAAGGTCTCCCTGACCCCCCTCTATGTGGCTAGTCCATCCAACCAATCTCTGTCGTAGGATTATTGTTTTCAAATGATCTGCTCTTTGACAAATGATGTGTGACCAATTTTATAATAATGCAACTTGTCTTCCCTGAGAAATGGAATCCTGAGATTTCATACAGTTTGATGTTGAATGGACATGCTGTGAGGTATTAAAGGTAATTGACACTGATATTGATTAATGTTCAGCTTTACTCACTGACACTTGCATTTGATGATAGTTTCTGCCTACTGCCTACTACTGTGGTTAGTGCAACGTATGAAAATGACATTTTAATGTGTGATATAATATTAACTCAAAGTTTACTTCAGAGGTGGGAGTAAGTCACAAGCAAGTTTCAAATCTTAACCTTCGAGTCTCAAGCAAATCCCAAGTAACTGTGGTGAGATTCAAGCAAGTCAAGTTGAGTCCTTGCTCAGGTTTAGTAAGCCACAAGTCAAGCCATGTGAAAATGCAATGATTTCCCTCAGTTTCTGCATTTTAATTGGTTAAAAGACTGGTCATGAAACATTTTTTTTTTTTGCATCAATGACAAGCCTCATGAACAAAGAACAATAGAGAGTGGGGCTCTGAAATGATTATATAGCTTTCAAGACCTCAAAAGTGAAAACAGACAGCAAGTCAAAAATAGCTTCACTTAAGTTATCTTAAAAGACACATTCATGTACTTTTCTTTAAGGGTTTTGTAGCAGTGGATGGAGTTGGATGCTGTATTGTTGTATCACTAATTTAGTAGGGTGCCAGGTTTGCATGAGTTTGTTTCATAAACAAAACGTTACTTGTCAATAACTAGGGAACTTCAAATGTTTCAATGTCTCAACTCTAAGTCAAGTCTCAAGTTATAAAGTCAGAGTCATGAACCTTTATGCTCACAAATGTTAATTTGTCTACGTGCATTACCAAAGAAAGTCAGCTTTAAACCAGCTTATGATTTTTGCCCACTTCAGTGAAGATGCTGTAATCACAATATTGATATCACCTTATAAAGTTTCTACCAAACAGTTGCCTATTTACACATCCAGCAGGCACGGTGCAACATTAACATTAATATGAAGTCATGTGTTTGACCACTTGATCAATTATATATCAGTGGATTTCCCAGTTATTTCATTACCACACCTTTGTTTGTTTAGGGTCATTGGGCCTACCTGTTATATTAACCATTCGTTCCACGTGATAGCACCAATACACATTACTATGCATGTATTAACTAACTTTCGTGTAAGAAATGATTATGTGTGTTTGTTATTTAGTGCCCAAACCTCTGGTGTAGATAGTGAGGAATTTAATACTTTTACTATTTGTTTGTATTCTAACTTTTGTATGTATTTTAGGTGTGGTTTTCATATAAGCCCTTAAGGTTTCTATCCACACTATCACACATACGTTTATATATTTTTTTCTTGTATTAATGTGTGCACGAAACAAATGAATAAATAAGCAAAACTGAGAGGTATGTCAGGATCTAATCAGCTGTCTTGAGGAAGCCAAGGAGGAAGGTCAGTCACTGTGGATGTCCAGGCTTGTACTATTACTTTGATTTTGTGCTTTAATCAGTTGATTTATCCTCAGTTTCTTATATCAGTAGTTGTTTTTCTCTATTATTTCTCTATTATCTCTGTTATTCTCTTTTGCTGTTGTCTTGTTTTGCACATTTTCTGGAACCACCTGTAAATAAATATCCAACTATGGGACCTTCAACAAAACAGCTTGATCTGCCTCATTTTTCATGTTAGACCCTCTGGCAACAACTATCTTACTTATGCAGCCCGCCCTCACAGAAAAACAAGTGTCTAGGTTGGATGTAGAAGCAGCTCATTCCAGCTTATATTACCCTTCATTGTTAGGTGGACACGAGTGGGTGTAGTAATTATGATGGGGCAGTATAAAGAGACAGACAGTCCACCTTTGGAGGAGGTGGGGCAGATGGGTAGTTCAAAAAACAGAGGGTCAAAGTGGAGTTATTTAAAGTTTTGTACATCACTTCTGTCACACAAAATATGTAATATTTTATTGAGGATGTTGTACATAAGTCACTAATCTTTTATCTTTTAGTTCTGTTTTGGTCTCCACCAGCTCCTGAGGGAAATATCTGGCTCTTTAGTTGCTAAATGCTCCACTATGTCCACTACCAGCTAGATGCTAAGTTGGTATATCTGCTGTTTTGTGTAGTGTAGGATAGCAGGTTTATGTGAGCTTTTTCAGTGAAAACACCTGCCTACTGCATCTGGCAACGGCACTGATGAGAGCAGTGACCGAAGCATTAAAGATGTGGATCATAAAACCAAAACAAAACAGCAAAAGGTGTCCATCATGCTTAATTATGTATAATATAATACACCAACTAACAAAATTCAACTCAGATTGACAACAGATGTTAGCAAGAGACAGCATAAAACAAACTCACAACAGACGCATTAAAGAGTTTATTGGCATAGAGTATTGCTATATGAAACAATATATTGTACATGTTATTACTACTTAAATGTCTACAGTCATCTCTATAAAGCACATTACAGCCCTGTGTAAAACATATTTAATTTCCCGTCTTTGTTTCCTCTAGGATTTTCCGGAATTAGACCTCTTCTATATAGTTTACAATACAGATGTTAAAGACCCTTGTGGCTTGCTAACTCAAGCATGGGGGACTGTTTTCTGGATGATGTTGACTCACCCTAAATATACTCTTCTCTATTTTGGTTGAAGCGCTTAACATGTTACGGCTGCGCTCCCCTATAGAGGAAAACACCGCTGCACTTCATTTTTGCCTGGGGTCAGGATCTCCCTGAGGGAGAGAGCGGACGGCTTTCTCAACCCGCCGTATCAGCAGGACCATCCCGACATGTATAATCTGTAATGCACAGCTGCCTTTTACTACATACTACTGTTCTGCCACTGAGGCCTGACAGTGCCAAGGCCTGTTGTGGCTTGGGCGGTGTTGGCCTCAGAAGTTTGTTTTTGTCTCGTGGGCTCCAAAATCATATCTCACCACCTGAGGACAGGAGCGCCTGGCTCCAGTGTGCGGTGAGAGAGTTGAGGAAAGAGGGTGGATCACTTCACTTTGGATTACATGGACTGTAGTGCTTTTGTATATAGCTTCTCTGTTTCACATGTATTCTCTCAGAATGTGTCAAGTTTTGTGAATTTTCTGAAAATCAGCTCAACTGTAATTTATTCTGATCTAATCTAATTTAATGCACTTATACAGTTTAGTTTAGAGACTGTATGGTCAAAGCCAATAAAAGGCAATCATGCCTGAAAATAACTTTGAGTGAAACAGAAAGCAGCTGATGTTGAAGTCTTAACATTCATAAAATCATATGAGAGGACTCACACAAAGAACAAATATCAGTCAAACACAATTAGGACTCAAAACTGAGAACAAAAGTGTAATATCGACACTAAACAATATGATGTCATCTATTTCGGATCTATCGAGATATATGAGCAACTTACTCTGTATATTTGTGGATTTATTTGTTCAGTTGAAGTCTATTTAAAGTTGGAATCCGACCTTTGCTGGGCCATGTTGAAAGACTAATCCTTTATTGACATGTGGTGAGAAACAGCCTGGAAACAAATCAGGTCTACTCAGTCCAAAACAGGCCAAAGTAGACCAGGCCTTATCCAAATTCTAAGCTTCACAGACTATAGGGAAGTGCTTCCCAAAGTCAGGGTCATGGGTCCCTTTCCATTGAGTCAACAATTGAGGGTAAAATGCACCCCATATTGCCTCACATAGGGACAGATGGACAGCCCAGAATGAGAGTCAGAAAGTTCACAGCATCATCAACCCTTCAATGATATCCAACATGATGGACAAAAATAATAAAATAAAAGCTGCCAGCCTCCTGCCTGAGACACTGTGTTGGTGCCCGAGGAGTGCCGACTAAGATTATAGCATGCATGGGAATAAATTACAAAATAATAGTTGCTTTATTCATTCAATCATATGAAATATTTTGGCTGTAAAAACTACCCTTTCTTGTTTGCATTTCTATAAACTAAGCATTAAATGTCTTGGGTGGAGCTAAGCCCAGGATGCAACAATGATGCAGCTGCAAAATAGTGTCAAAGAGAAACTTGTTTTGGTGGCACACTTGCACTTTGGAAGGGGAGACCTGGCAAATAAAAAAGCTAACAAAGTAACAGCTGCCAAGTGGATGCTGCAATGCCGACTCAAACCGAGCAACCAATGACAGGCTTCTACTCACAGTGTGCATCTGGTGTGTCAGACTTGGAAAAGCATTGTATAATCTACTGTAACACTATCAAATGATAATGTTAGCTGGGAAGTTGAATGCTAATGGTAGCTAATATCAAATAAAGAAATATAAAATATGTCCCTCCAGATTTTTACTAAAAATTGTGTTTTCAATTCATGATCAATTAGGAGTTGATGACATGGCCACGATTTGTCAGATTTCATATGTTTATATGACTTGCAGTACGACACTATCTTTTTGATTACAGCATTTATTTGACCTTCCCATCCTGATTGTGGCATCAGAGGAAAATGGCGGCTGTGTGAATTTGGTGAATGCCTAGCAATTTAAACCAACAGAACATGGTGCAAACACTGACAAAAATAACATTTACATTTTGAAACATGAAACCGCACTTTTAACAAACTATTCAGTCCAGGCATGATGGGAATGTGGGTCTCGTTTTAATCCTTCTGTTAAAGTTACTGCTCTATGCTGTTAATTCAAACTCAACACTTCATGTATCTTTCTCAAATTAAAAGCCTGCTAGTGTTTCAGTGTACAGCGCAAGTTTCGTATGAGGTGGTGAGAAACCTAACATTACAGTCAGCTAATATGATTACTGGTCTGATGTACTTTGATAATGAAATGAATATGTTTCATATACAGTTTAAATTCATGGTTTGTTCTGTTCTTTCTTCAATTTATGGGTGGAAAGTCATGATGGGTTTTTATAAGTTTGGGTCCCAGGCAGACACCAGATTCCTCTTTTGCGTGCTGAAAAAGTTTGTAAAGCCCTGGGCTAATTAAAAATGAACTTTGTTGCCCATGCAAAAGTCTTTCATCTCCATGTTTATGCAACATGCTTTCTTTAAGAAACTCCCATAATCATAGTATCCAGCGTTGCATATAGCTGCAGCATGTTGACGAAACAATAAACCAGTTTTTATTTGCATGAGGAGGAAAGTGCATCTTTCATCACTTCTTCCACAGTGCCCAAGGCTGCTTCCTTCTCCATGGTGTGGCCAGCACCCATCCAGCCACACAGGAAGCATCTTCCACTGCTCCCCTTCTCTCCCTCCTCTCTTCCTCCTTTCCCTCCTGTTTCTCTCGGTCTCCTCCTCACTCGCCCATGGTGGAAACTATTAACAGGGCAGGGTTCCATGGAGCAGTGTGGCGAGGTTATCGTTCACACAGCTTTCCCTCTCCCTTTCCTTCTGTGTGTCTCTCTCTCAGTACAGTAATCCTCAACACGCAGCCCAATATAGCGGGGGAGACTCACTGCCCTCTGTTTTTAAACCTCCACAGCCGCAGGGTAACGATTTTTCCTGATACGCGCGTGGTGAAAATGCGTAAGACTTGACCTTTTTTCATGGGCCTCAGTGTGTCACAGGCAGGGGTGACATGGGAAGGAAAATGTGATGGCCGGCCGACTGAAAAACAGTTTTGCAAAGTGTCAACGGAAGAGTAACGTAAAGATATAAAGATGAAATCCTTTGTAAATAGGCAGCTCAGAGTTTAGAGGAACAGAACATTTCGCAAACCTTTTGGGAAATGTGGTTGTTTCTTTTTGTTTCTGAGACTGAGACATCCACATCCAACCATATTTTTTTTTTATGTGCATTTTAAATTCATGCATAAAAATGCCAGAAAATATAATAATAAAAGCCTTTTCATACTGGGGTGAAGTAGAAAATGCCTCATCAAACAATAGAAAACGTTATAAAAACTGTTAAAAATATATTTAAGTGTTTAATAGTTCTTGATTCTGCCTCTTCTTCTCTTGGCTTGGTTAACCAGAAAATCCAGTTATCAATACTAAGAGCAGAGTTATCTGAGTTATACAGGAAGGGCTTCTGTCCAGGGCAGCAATGTGAATCACCTTCTTAGCTCAGGAGGCAGGGTTGTGTGCTGGTAGTGACACCATCAAAATCTTCTTGAATGCGTGTTCCAGTCTGAGAAGCCTGAAGAATTAGATTCTTATCATAAATAAAGAAAAATGTGTATGGTGATTAACAACAGTGTGAGAATGTTTTACACTACAACAGGCAGCAAACGTGAACACTCAAAGAGGAACTTTGAAATACTGATGCAGTTGCAATTGAACTCACCATAATGCATAAGAACAAGAAGGAGATAAAGAGGGGGGATGAGACAGAGAAGAAGAATGGGTCTATCTGTCTGTTTCTTATTGTGACAGACACTTCAGTCTGCAGTGTAACTCACACACTTCATGCTGCATAATCAAAGACAGTTTTTAGGCTACATCACGCTAACATTTCTGTCCATATTCATTCTGCACACTTCCTCTTTCTCAGGATTTAACAATGTTCACATTCACGTTTATTGGTTGCAAACTGATTCGTTCAGCTCATTGTTCACTAAAAACATGAGCATGTTTAATATACAGTGTTCTTTTAGCACAACACTGGAACTGAAGTCGTATCACTGCCACCCATCTCTATGCTAAGCTAGGCTAAACATGTCCACTAGATGTGATATTGATCTCAATCTTCTCATCTTGCTATCTGAAAGAAAACAGATAAATGTTTTCCCAAAATGTTGCACCACCTGTAAATAGCTGTGTACTTGCATGTACCCATATTTATCTTTCTTCCATCCCTCCCCTGCGTCTTGAAATTCAGTCTCCCTGACTGTAATGTACCTGCTCACATACTGTGTACTGTAGTGCAGTCTGTCCTCTCACTTCTAATCTCTCAGCCAGCCTCATCGTCCTCCTTTCCTCCTCCTCCTCCTCCCCAGGCTGCTGAAAAGCTGTCATTGATGAGAACACTGTGAGGGGGTGAGAGGTGCTCGGGCCCCATGGGCTCGTGTAGCAGCTCCACTGAAAGACTTCCATTTAAACACACACACCTGTTAACAAACAGCAACAATGGGCTGCATGGCTGCCAGTTCAGTGAGCTCCATACCCTGACCTCACTCCCACCCCTCGGCCCCCTGGCGGATATTAAAGAGCCTCTATTTACCCATACTGGCACACAGCTCCACAGAGGCTGGCCTGCCCAGGGTGTCCTCAATTCAGCATTGTCCACTGGTGACGGAGAACTAGGCGGATGGATGGCAAGGAATGCTGAGGTAAAATGGAGAATTGGATGGGTGTTCTGTTTTAGGTCTGTCTGAAATCTGTATAAAAAAACATTAAATCAATCTAAAAGTTGCCTTGCTGGTCCCCAGAGCGACTTGCGTTGTGGTATATGGAATGAATTTTGTGTAATAGCTGTGTTGACTATGCTGACGTTTTGTTAGATGTGCTAATGTTTTTGTTATGTGTACTTTTTAGATTTTAAATAGGAGGTGTCAGAAAAGAAACCACAGACATAACTAACTAGTGGCTGCCAGAAGCTCATGGCAGCATCACTTCTTGATTGCTTAGTGATGTTGGCTCCAGTGGCGGACTCAAGGTTTCTGAGGTGCAGGGGGAAAAATGATTTAAAATAAGGCACCGGCTGCATGTGCATTGAAAGTCGTGATGTATTCATGGTGAAACATTTCCAGTACTTGGTTTAGAGTAAAATAGTTTTATTATGTGATGCACAAATAACTACTATTTCTAACTTATATCAGAAGACTTTATAACTTCATATCATTGACCACTTGTCAAAGTTGACTGTGTTAAGGAAGTAGTTATTTCAACACAAACAACATTTTTTTCTGAAACCTAACCAAGTAATTTTGGTGCCTAAACCTATCCAATATCATTATTTGGAAATTTTGACATATTCCTTTTGTCATGAAAATTTAATGAAAAAAAAGTAACTTGTCTTTGCCCTTCAAAAAAAGCCATGTAAGTGCCTATACTCTGGGATAACATCCATCCAAAATGCGGGAGCAGATTTTGTCCTTATTAGCCCAGTAAGGCAGACACAGGCATGGGGTCTCTGCATCTCTTGCTCTCCTCCTTTTTCAAGCCTTGAATTAAAAGTCAGAAAAAAAAGTCAAAATAAGCTTGTATCTGTGGTGGAGTGCAGAGGATGAATTGGGAGCGTCATAGTCTCAGGAAACGTCTTCAGAAGTCTGGTGGATACTTCTGTATCTCTTTCCAGACTGCAGCAGGTTGAGCAGGCTGTGGAGTGGGTGGGTATTGTCTTTTAGTACCCTCCGGCTTCATCCTTTTTTCAGCACCACTGGGGTAGCTTTGCTTGATTTATAAACACTCACCGAACTGTTAGTTTACACAATTTGGCTACTGTCTTCCTGAATCATTTCTGCAGATGTGCAGTGAGATCATTGAACAGTCCAAGTTAGTGTGGGGACCCTGAGACACTCATGAATTAAGCAATCTGATGCCATTTTAGCATATGGATTTGTAGAATGATATAGTTGATTAGCAAAAAGTTTAGGAAAAAAAAAACATTCTTAACCATAAATTTATGAACCATTTTATGGGGCCCTTGGTAGCCTGGGGCCTAAGGCAATTGCAGATCTTTGCCTAATGGTAAGTCTCCCTGTTCCAAAATTCTTATGACCATTACAAATTGGTTTAAATGACTGTTTTCTGATCTACCACCACTAAAAGTTTGGTTAGGTTTAGACATTCTTGATTATGGTTGAGGCTATAATAATGGTCATAATGGTTTAAAGGGGACGACACCTACTGTTGGGAGGAAACAAACAACAAGTTTCCCATGTCAAAGTCATAGGTTAGGGTGACCCAACCATCCACTCTGACCACCTCCACAAGATGTTTTGCAGTTTTACAACAATGTCACATCACAACATTTCAGCCTTGGAAGACAACAGTCATAATTCACAAGACCACAAAAAGTACAGTAAACAGTTCATTTTAGGCATTGAAACATATGACTAATGTTTTTATGGTGTTGTTTTTCTCACTATTTTGATAACAAAATATTGAAGGTATTACAGTGTTCTTGACATTATTTATAATTCTGCTATGGCTACAACAAATAACCTTATTACTTGTATTTATTTTTCTGTCAGTATTTTTCATATTGGGTTCCCATACTGCTTGGCTTTTGACCCCTTAAAATGCAACGATCTCTTTAGTATCTCTTGTGCTATTGTTTTTTTTCCTGCTGCAAAAAAAAATTATGTATTTTTTATGTGTCCCCTTCTACTACTTTAGTCTATAATTACATATGTGGAAAGTATTGAAATGTGACATCAACAATATGCCTGTTTTATTCCACCAACTGTCCAACACAATAGTATAAAACAGATAAAAGCTTGATAATTACATTGAACAACTAATTGATTATCTGCACATATATGCCAACTTTTCCAGTGACAATCAAATCTGGTGATCCTATTCATAAAAACTCAACTGACCTTTTTAATAAGTGTTTTAGTTCTTTTTTAAAAGAATAATTAAATATGTAATTATTGAGACCAAAAGTTTTTGCAATGTGAACATCCTTAGAGGTAAAGCCAGCGGGGACCAGCCACCGCTGATGGCGACCATTCTTCAGATGGGGCCGCTCTCCAGTTCGGCTGTGACCACTCCTTTTGTGTTCGCTGAGGGGGGCCAGCCATTCAACTCTACGGGACGGATAATAGCCTCGCTGGCCTGCTCCCCCCTCCACTCCCCGCCGCTGCTCCATCCTCCCATAAAATTCCCCACTTTAATTGCGTTCCCTGGAAGCCAGTAGGAGAAGAGGAGGAAAAACTTAGAGGGACGAGGGAAAAGAAAGAACTCTATAGTGGGTAGCCTGTATTCATCCCAGGCCTATGCATTGCAAACAACAAACTGCGACCCACAGTCTAGGAAGAAAGAGGCACAACGGTCAAAAGCAGTGGAGGACTGGCCCACCAGTCTCCAATTCAGCCGGCCCTGGCTTCTTTAATAACTGATCGGGTTCACAATTAAACCCCGCTCGCTGGTAATACAAGTCTCCTTAGAGGCTCAATTGCCATTGGTGGGAGACAGGGCCACTGTTGTGTCCCGGGGATTAAAGCAGGCAGGGGGAATCAAAAGCCATTTTACAATACAGTAATCAGCATGTTTTCCCTCTGAAAGGCCCTCTGCTCCCCCATTTAGAAAACACAGAGCATTACCTCCTTTCTGCTCTCTACAAACCCATTCAGCCACCCGCTTTATTATATGGATTAATCCTATGTGTTGTTGGGAGTCCTGGGGCTCCGTGAGGTAGGGGGGGGCGGAGGTGAAGAAGTGTCCACTCCAGACAGGTTGATGATGGCGATGGAACCCATGACCTGGCCAAGGACACATTCTTCGGTTTTTACCCAACCTGCTGTTTGCCTCTTGAGAGTAGATGAACTGCATGGAAAGTTGTAGACTCTGAGAAGTAAAAATAAACACTAAAGGCCCCTATGACTGATTATAGAATATATATTAAGCAAGGTTTGTTGTTTGGATATGATGAGCGATCAGAAGGTCAGGATCTTGTTACACATTTACTAAAATTTACTGAGTGTAAATTGTGAGTAAAATATACGGTATAAAAATCTTTTTTAAAAATTCTAATGAACATAAATGGGATGCATAAATAACAATAAAAGAGAATAACCATGAACAAAGTCTTTTCAGTTAAGTTTGACTGTCTATGGCTCCAACTCAGTATTTGGACTGCAGCACTCATTTTTGCATCTGCAATTGCTACATATTGCTTCTTTAAAAACATCTGAATAAAGCCTCATTATGTAACTATTCTACCTTATAGTTAACAACTTCAAAATCATTTTGATGCTACACTGACTTCTGAATGGTGAATGGAGCCTGTTCTCATACTTTGTAACCTTTCACACAACCACCAGCTCTGTTATTGATTTGGCGAAACTGGATCTTATTTTACTGATAAAATGTTTTCTGGTTTTCCCTCTGGTTTTCTTCTGCTCGAAATTTCTTGATTGACAAGAAAATGCCAGAATAGATTTTAGTCATTGTTGAGAGCTTTGCGAAATACAAAAAGCTGCAAGACAGATGCTGAGCCGGGCTTCATGCTCTTGGAGTACTAATATAGCTGGCTTGCTATGTCTTTTGTCATTACACTAGCTTGATGTTTGATTAGAAAAGTTGTGAATCACTAGTTTTTGATCATAAGTAACTGCTGATTCCTCTGTGTATAGCTGTGCCTCAGCCACCAGAGCTGATCATGGCCATTCTAGACCATGCTTGAGATTCCACCTGAAGAACCACAGTCCATCCACTCCGCTCCCGGGAGAATACACGCGGATGTATTTTTGATGGGAAGCTGCACAGAGCAAATCGAGCAGGCAGGAAGTCAGACAGTGGAACACCAAAGAGAATCTGGTCAGTTTTCAAAATAAAAGCAAACTCCTGTGCAAACTCAAAATCATAAAAACGGACAAAAAAGAAAGCATTTAACTACGTGGCCTACTTAGCCATAGAAGGAGAAATGACCAAATCAAATCACCAAAGTTTACAAAGTCTGAGTAAGTCAATGATGGATCAAAACCACATCGCAGACACGACGTACCCGCTAGAATCAAGGCGTGATGTAATGTGTACAGCTGTACTTCATGACAGTGGTGTTTCAGTGAACTGCACTGCCAAAACAAATCTTACACTACTACTACTTTAAATCATCACATTTTCCATGGCCAAAATTCCCAAATTTCCCAATTATTCATGTACAGATGGAAAATATCAGGCATACAAGGAGCTGCTATAGACTGTGATTGTGCTGCACAAGTAGAAAGTTATCAGCAACAACTGAGATAACTGAGGCTGAGAGGCAGAACACCAGAGGTCTGTGTGTTGATATTAATAGAAAGAAAACAGTGATTATCTGTGAGAGTACAGAAATGGCATTAGCAAGTGGAAAAAATATTCCTTATTTTTCCATTGGGCCTGCTGCATTTTAATTGTGAGTCACTGTAAAATACTAGATGTTCATTTCTGTGGTGTATTGATGTGGAATTACTTATTCAGTGGTTTTTCTTGTTGGTTCTTTAACTGATTCATAATTAATCAGTTTGAGCATTTGATTCATTCTTGTACTCATCCTGGTGGGGAATTAATTATGTTGTTCTCTTTTTCTCTAATGTCATTAAAGGTAGAGTTAGTAGGCTCCTCTTAAACGTATCAGGACATCAAATACCAAAGTTTTGGGTTGGTGAAAGGCCCCAAACATAGCAAAACAATGAGAAAAAACAAGGAAATACAGGATCAGACAGGGTCTTTGCAGATACAGCCATGATCATGCACTTCTAGTGGGTCAAACATGATGAATGAAAGGGATTTTAATGAAACTATTGCTGATTATGCCTTTAAAATGCAACTTTATTTGTGCAATAAAAGCCAAGAAGTCTATTGCAATACATTGGTTAAAAGGCATAACTTGAAGAGCATAGTGTCAAAAATGTGCATTAGGAAATACCACCAAACAGCAACTTGACCAAATCAAAATGAAATACCCAATAATACAGGACCAGAAGTCACACTGTGTTAAAAGAATAAGACAAAATCCAAATACGGGTGTGAAAATTAACACAGCTGCTGAATGACAAATTATGATACTTATTCAAGTGAAAGGTATTTACAAGCCTCAATTGGTTTGGTGTAATAATTATCAGGCATTGCATGATGTGAGACCAAAGACCCAAGATCAAAAAGTCATTTTTATAGTCAAAAATGTTGACTGATGTAGAAACTCCATGCAGTCTAAAACCAGAAACATCTGGGGGAGAAGGGAAGTAGACAGATGTGTTGCAGCAGTGAAACAACAATGGCATTTTTTCTTAATAATGCTATCAAAGGATCTATTATATGGCCTGTTTTTCCGTTGTGTCTGGGCATAATGTATTGTGAAAGGCGAGATCCATGTATTACAATGGGGAGAGGAAGTATTCGATGTCGCTCTCCTTGAGCTTCCTGATCAAAACCACATACATCTGATTCAGTTTATCCTGCGTCATCCACAGCCATTCACTTCATTGATCTCCACGAAAGAAAAAACCTGCTGCACGTTGAGGGCTTCACATTCTTGACTGCAACGCAAATCGTGAAACACAAGCGTCGATTGTTTGGGATGGGGTGTTTGCAAGTGCACACCAAGGACGGAAAAATCTTTAAGTGACAAACAGGCTAACATCTGTCATTTGAAACGCTGCTGCTCTAATGTAGTGTTACAGCTCTGAACTTTTGTTAGCATTACATCTTGTCCAAAGCATCAAATGAGTGACCATTGAAATTGAGAAAAATAAATGAATAAAAATCAGCGTTGCACCGAAATGCTTTCTGGCTGTTGCAAACAGAGAAAACTGAATGGGCGTCAAGGAGAGGTCTAGATGGAAGAAGAATTGTTGTGATTGTCTCATCGTGTTCACACAAGGACAGAGTTAGTCTGGGATTTGACATATGCGGTTGAAATCTACAAAAAAAAAAAAAAAAAAAAAAAAAAAAAACAATAATCAAAATTTACTCCAGTAAGGCGCCAATCCTGAGCTTCTCCACTGAAGTAACTTAATAGTCCACATGTGCAAAGTACTGGGAAGCTTCCATGTGCAGTATGAATGCAGACCGGGGGATGTGCAAAGGAAGAATTTAATGTAACTTCAAAGAACTGTTTGGTAATCAAAGGTGATTGATGAGGGCTCTGGGGCTGAGCCTCTGAGAAAATGTAGTTTTCAGCAATCAGCAATCCAAAAGAGTGGAGCCACAACAAAGAAGAAAAACACAAGGTTTCAGACGTTTCGATTCTGATGTTCAATAACAATGTTTTATTCTCGCCTTCTGCAGCGTTGGATCAGAGCAGGTTAGGGAAAGCTCACGGTAATGGTAAGAAACTTTAGGTGAAAGTTGTGTTAAGGTTAAGTAACTAAAACACTTAAATTGAGATTAAGATTGTGGTTATGGTTATTAAATTAATTGCAGATCTGTGACTGGACACAAACTCCACACGCCCAAATCAGACCACCACCAGTATTACTGTTTGCAAAAAGCAATGATCTTTTGCCACAACTATTGTTCTGATTCACATTATTACATTATCACATTATTACATTTAACCAGCTTTTCTCACGACATCGTGGGCCTGTTTTGTGTCCCATGATTCCCAGAAAATGACTCAAGGTGAAATCTTGTGCAATCGCCTCTGCTCTGCATCTACTTTCATATTGTGTAAAAGTACTGACCAAGGCATTAAAGGCACTGTTTCCCCTTGCAGTGGAAGTGTAGTACCCTTTTTCACTTGATTGTTGACATTTACCTGGTTACTCAAAGTGACGCAATAGTACCATCTTCCATGGCCCCATGTAAGACAAAACTTGACTGAGTGCCCTCTAGGAAGCCCATCCAATGTGCAAAATATGATAAAGTGCTCAGAAAGTGGAGAAACCATATTGCAAGGCCATCTAGTGTGTGCCCTTCTAATATAGAAAACTTGCTGAAGTGCATGCCCATGATAACATGCCCTCTAGGATGCTCTACATGAAAGTTATCCTGTGTCTATATGAGCCTCTTAAGTGTTAGCTCCCAGGGTGTTTTTAGTTGTATTACAGGTGTTTCAATTAAACCATGGATTGGAACTATTTTACCACAAATGCATCACAACTTTTGTCCCCCACCATGTAAAGCTGGTGCCTTTTTTATTCATTTTTTTGCCCCTGCGCCTCAAACAGCCTGAGTCTATCATTGCATCTGGTGCTTGCTGTAATTTTAATCATTGTGATGACTTCTTTATTTGCAGGTGTGTGAATTAACCTGCATATGAAACTATAGCACAGAATGATATACTGTTAGTTTGTAAAAACAGCAACGGTGGTTATATTTCAGCAGTGGTATAAAACTGCTGCTAGGTGCCTGTAAGGAAACACTGGAGGGAGTAAACCTGTTTGCACACTGACACTAATTCCCACACAAACACTAATACTAATAGAAGACCAGATATACTAATGCCTTATGCACTAATCTGCAACACTGGAGGCCATTATCAGTGTGTTCACACAGCCCATTAAAGGCAACTCGATGACATCAGTCTCACCCATCCATCAAATCTCTGTATGTTATCTTCTGCATCTTAAAACATCACTTTGCAGAAAAGAGAATGTTGCACAGTAAAGTACAGATCCATCTGACGCGTGGGCAGAATGGCCCAAGACAAACTTTTATCAATTTGAAGACACTCCCACACATTCCTCACCAGCCCCCCCATTGCTCTCTGTGCAAGCCTGTTGCAATAACCTTAGTCACGACCTCTGTGTTTAAATCTTTTTTTTTTTCTTTTTTTTTCCAGGGAATAAAATGGAGGTCTTCTTGAAGTGCTTTTAGGCAATGGGGAAGATGATGGTACTGTGTCTCCAGGCCTGTTCTGTGTGTGGCACACTGTGTATCATGACAGATTGTTACTTCACAGACATCTCATGTCTCTCTCTTCTCTATGTTTCATAAGGAAGGTAGTTGGCAGGGGGGGGGGGGGGGGGGGGTTTAAGAGCTGTTCGACTGAGAGAAAGAGGGATGGAGAGAGATGGTCAGAGGGGAGAGGGGAAAGATGAGAAAGTGGGAGGTATGGAGGGAATAAGGAGGAAAAGAAGAGAAAGATCTTCAGTGAGTTTGGCAGCTTTCCACAGAAACCATTACACACGATGAGCTGGTTGTGTGTGCGTGCACGCAGGTGTATTTGTGTGTGTCTGTGTGCTCTGCTCTTCTCTCTCCCAGGTAACCACTCAGTCTGCCTGGCTGGAGGTACAGCACACTACAAAGTGGTGGCTGAGTCTCACAAGTCTTCCTCCCTTAGGGGGAGTTTGTTCAGTACTGTATACCTGAAGACGTCAGCAGTGACATCCAGATCGGCTTTTAACGGTGACACAACAGCCAGGTCCACCATGTTGATATTTCTTTGGTGTTTTTATGTAACAGCATTAATAAGAAAGTTTCTGTTCAGTTTCTGTTGTTAGGCATGATGAATGGCAAATTGTCTGTAGTTGCAGTAAAGATCCGAGGGAAATTCCAGTATTCATAAAACTGAGTGTTTTCTCAGATTTTTGTCTACCACTTTTGTTGTAGATGATGGCATACTTTTTTGGCTGTTGTCCCCACAATTAATCAATGTCTACATGAAACCCCTTGTTAATGGTTTATTATGTCTGTGAGTCATGAACAATTTAAAAGGCTTTAGATTTTCCCTTGTCAAACTGTTTTGTTTGAATGAGTTTTGGAAGCCTGAGATTGTAAACTAGGGTTGTTCTGATACCGATACCACTATTGGAAATTGCATTTGATACTGCCTAAAATGTGCCATTGGGTATTTATGAATACAGACGTTTACTGATCTGATACCAGGTAATGTATTAGCCCCAAAATGGGACCTTGCTACTTCCCAGCAGTGTCTTGTACGCCAAATTGTCTGGTCAGTGGAGGAGAGAAACACCAGCTTTTACCTAAGGATCAGATCGCATTGAAAAGCCTGTGTTATTGTAACCAGCTAGCAGAGCAGAAGGTCTATGGAATCTGTTTCTGATGGATCTGGTGGTTTGTGGATTTCCCAGGAGTTTCTCCAGGAGTTGGCAGACTAATTAAGTTACTGACTGACCATTGGCATTGTGAATATCTAGTATATATTTTCTATAATCTTTGTTATTGAACTGCAGATACAGATGCTGTTTTTTTAGCCTTTATTTCTTGATTTGGTTTGTTTTTATAGAGATCAGTGGTAAAACAGAGCAGATCTTTGACTTTTTGTCTTTCTTTTGTGACTGTGAACTGGATTGAACTGGGTTATGGGAAAACAAAATGGACTCTGCTTTTTTTTTTTTTTTTTTTTTTTTTTAATGTGCTGGTATCAGATTGACTGACTCGGTATTGCAAAGACACAAAAGTCAAATATTGGAATCTCTATTGGGAAGGGAATCTAAAACTAATGCAGAATTTATAAACAAAAAAAGTAATTATTAGAGAAAAGAAAAAAAGAACAGTTAATGTTTTAAATTTTCTCCTATATTATAAATCATCTCATGACCTCAAATTAATCTCTTGAGTGTTTTTGGAGAAACTGACCCACAGGTTGAGAACCACTGTTGCAAATGTTTGGGAAATGCAGACTCGGGCAAGACAAAATGTCAAAAAATGCAAGCGTCCTGCATCCAAACACATGAAAAATCCCTGTAACTGCTTTTGAAAAGTGAAAGCAATGTTAGACCAGTTAGCCAAAACCTGTGTCTCCCATGGTGTGTACCTTTGTTGTAGTTTAGAAACAAGCATAACATGATGCTCCTCATCTCCTCATGCTCCTGACTTCTCTACATGCACACAAGATAAATGGAACCAGCCTGTGCCCATTAATTAGCTGGCAAGTGGATCAGCTATGATTTGCTGTTCACTACAAGAGTGAGAGGGATTCCTTGCACCTTCCACGCTCTTTGCCCCATTCAGTGTCATTCCTACTAGAAATCCATTTTCCCAAATCTTTAAAAAGTTGGTGGAGAGTCTGACCAATAGTCATAATGGACACAAATATGAGAATACAATCCAGTCTGACAAACACTGGAATTTCCCTGTAGAGGTCCAGTTTGTAAGATTTACAGGGGTTTATTGACTAATATGGCAGAAATGGAATATAATATTATAATAATAGTCATAAGTATGTTTTGATTTGTGTATAATCACCTGAAAATAGGATTTTTCTGTGTTTTTGTTAGCTCAGAATGAGCAATTTATATCTACAGAGGGTGCAGGTCCTTTTCCACGGAGGCGGCCATGTTGGAGTGCCATGTTCCTACAGTAGCCCAGAACAAACAAATCAAACACTGGCTCTTGATGCAGCTTTTTTCCACTTGTTTTGCAGCAACTGTAGGTTCTCCTACCAACTTAGAAGGGGAGAGTCAGACAAGGTTTTTGCTTTCTGCAAGCTTACGGCTAGATGACACTGAATCCTACACACTGACACTTATTAGCTAGAAAACACTATTTACCCTTATCTAGTCGAATTTCAAATTCAGTTCCGATAAAATGAATATTTTACATGCCACTATGTTATCTCACTCACAGTCATGTCTAGAAGGGAACCCCAGACCCGCAAAAGACCGTGTGATCATTTTAACGCAAACCACTATCTTTCTCTAACCCTAACCATGTGATTTCTGTCCCACTTACCCAGATGTTACAGCAAGCGGGCAGCTCTCTTTGTGTCACAAAACTACTGTTTTATTGTCTGGGTGAAAACAGTGGACTTTCAGAGTCCTAGATTTTATAAACGCTGTGAACTGCCAGATATTTGTCATAAATTGGGAGAAATAAGGGAGGATTGTGACCTCCCGGGAGGAAACTGGGAGAGGGCAATCAAAAACAGGAATCTACTGGGAAAATTATGAGCGTTGACACGTATGCACTGCTCCTTTAAGTACAAAATCCACAAGATAAATCCTCTTCAGGATAGTATTTCTTAAAAACATACAAACTAAACAAGTTAAAGTAGCAGGTTGTGTTGCTGTTCGAGTGCAGACACGTTGTGAATGCTGATACTCTCCTCAGCCAAAGCACTGGTGAGACTAAGGACTCTGTGATTAATATTCCGTGGCTGCACTTGTTAGCATGCATCATCTGGCCCTTACTCACTCTCATACAAATACACACACACACACATTCACACACAGAGCCACACACACTATCCTCCCACTGTGCTGCTTGGCCTCAAGTGCTGAAGGGAGATTAGAAGCTGGGAGAGGCAATGCTCCCCATTACTCCCTTGTTCGGTGGCCCAAAGGTGAAATGAAAAATAGCCCTGTGGTCCTAATCCTGAAGACACTCAACACACTCATATTGTCCTCCCAGGGTGCACTTCTTTTGGCTTCCAGCAGCGCTGCCATGGCGACTGCCGGCTATAAAACCATTAGTGGATTTTGTTGTGAAAGCAGCACGGACGCACGCATTGCAAATACAGAACACGCAATTTATAACCACAACTAGACAAACATGTGCTCCCCTCTTGAACTCCTCATATGTTTTTGCCGTGATCACAATGATCGCTCCTCTTTTAGCATGTGCTGTCAAGATGAAAACATACGAGTTTAGTGCAAGAAAAACACTGTGAGGTGAAGTGAAAATCCCCTCGATATGGGGTCCCAATGATGAGTGGTGCTAGAAACCAGGCTCATTGCCAAGAAACCATTACTAATCCCTCAGGGCTGTTAGAGGAAGGAGTGTGTGTGCATGTTACATGAGTGCGGGTATCATCCAGCATGCATGTGACTATGAGTGTGTGTTTCCCAGCCCCCTGCATGACCACCCTCACATCTATAACAGTCACAACAGCTAGTTAAACATTACAAGAGCGCTGAAAGAGCTTCCAACACCTGGCAGGAGTGGCACAAAATCCTGTGTGTTCTTAAGCATGGACAACATTTCCATACATACATCAATGTGTGTGTGTGTGTGTGTGTGTGTGTGTGTGTGTGCGCCTAGTAGTTTGTGGTAAAGAGTATTTTATTTTCAGACAAACGTAATCCATTTGAAAAGCTGATTTCATTCTTTTCTTTTTGCGGTATTCTATGTTCAATTTACAATTTATTCCATGTTCAGAACATGTATTTTCATATTTGGTTCTATATTTTATTAGTAGAGTATTGTATGTATACACTGTTTAGGCAGCCAGTGATGTAAAAGAGGAACACAGATACGTTACGCAGATCCTTGCCTGTGTGAGTTGATTATTCATCGATCTGTTGGTAATGCCTTGAGGTTCTTATAGGGGAATCGCACTCCTCTCCCTAAATCGATACAGAGTGAAGGCGAGAGCTGCATCTGGTTGTCTTCTTTCCTTAATCCCTCTGCCTTATTATTCCCTTTTATTTAAGGTACCGTGCACCGAGCGCTATGAACCAATGAACACAGTTTGTATGAGTTTTATATCGACCTTTTTGTGCTGTTCTTGAACGGCTGTTGAAAGAGTTTTTGCAACAAACTAGACCCCATGGTCTCGCCATTGTTTACTTTTTAGAACCTTGCTGTTGTATTCATAGTAGTTCATTAATTGTAAGACTAAGATATAAAGCTCAAAAAGGTAAAAGGTTAAAAATGTATTTCATAATTTATCTCACGTGATAGTTTGGTCAAAAGGACAATATAAATAATTTACAAAAATAATTTACAGGCTGTTAAAAAAAGATACATTATGCGATCATTGTGGTCCTGAAACTGAGTGTATTTTGTTTGCATTGTTATGTGACAAGAGCCGTGTGTGTTCCTTCATCCTTACTATTTCCCTTTATTTAAGGTAATTACCATACACAAGCACTTTGAATTTATTAACATTTGTTAGTAAGAGTTTTTGCTGTGTTACTGATGTTTTATAGGGAGGAAAATTGCTTTTTTGACCTCTTTTTGAATTTGAAATAGTTTTTGTCTGGCTTGAACACTGTGTAAACTAGCAGCAGGATACCTTGTGGTTTCCCTGTTGTTTGTTGTTTGTTTTAGGTCACATGCTGTTATATTTGTATTGTTGTTCTGTAAAGTTTTTCTTGTTATTTTAACACTATTTAAACCTAGTCATTCATTTAACATTAAGGATAAGTTAAAAATGCTGCGGTCCTGAAACTGAGTGTGTTCATACTTTGGAAAATGTACTGTATATTTTATTTGCATTGTTATGTGACAAGTGAAGGCAAGACCTGCGTGTGGTTGTCTTTCTTCATCCTTTTCCTCCACCGGCCCCCTTTTTATTTAAGGGCACATTTGTGTGTGTGTGTGTGGAACTGAGCTGGATGTTTCATAACCATCTTGATTTAAAGCAACAATCAGTGAATACAAATCCAAAGAAAAGCTTATTTAAAGCATGAGTAACTAATCAAAATTGTTTATACTTATTTAATATCATTTATGAGCTCCTTTACAACTGCTGGCACATTTATAGCGAGCGCAAAATATGCCGTGACAGCTAATGTGTGAATAAATACATCTTTCCATCTCTTTTTCCTCACAGCCCCAGTGACAGCCATAAAATGTGTTTTTGAAAACATGATTGTGTTTACCAATTAAGTGCTGGCGGCAGGTCCATGAACTCTGTTCTGCGCCTTCGTAAAACCCAAATAAGAACAGCCTAACCCTGTGCTGCCAAATGCGCAGGGCCACGGCAACCTTTCCCATGCATGTCTGCATGACAGCCTCCAATATCCTCACAGAAACCACAGGAAGATGAATGAACGCTCACCAGAGTGGGTACACACACACACACACGCAGACACACATTAGAAAAGGGAGTGCCAACATCAAGCTGGTGGGTACAGTCAAGTTCAAAGGTCAACGCTGGCCTGGCTTGTGGTTCAATTTGGCATTCGGGCACTAATTCACAACATGTTTAGTTGTTACAGTTGAAAGGCTTCACTGCTCTCTTAAGAAGTGCATAAGTCCATTTTAAGTTCTCCTTTTTAACGAAATACAGATTGCACATTAAGATCATCTGTCCCTGATTAGCTAACCATGTTTTGATCATATTCCAGTAAAATTAAGAGCAGGTGGTTAGGGTGTCTTTTGTCTTCTTATTTCCTGAAATTCACCATATTTTTTTTTCCTGAAATAAATCTGCTCCTCTCAGAAAGCAAAATATTGTTTTTTTGTTTGCCAAGAGCATAACATTTGCTTATTTGCTAATCATGTGTTCAAAACAAAATACAGAGTGCATGTTGAGCTCACAGCCTCGACCGCAGGCATGACAAATACATGAATTCACCCAACATCATAAAAAGCGCCTCACAAGAAGCCAAGGCAAACGCAAACACAAATAAAATGGCGTGCAAGTCTTCCCCCTCCCCCCCCTGTTTGGAGGGAAGCACAACCCAATGCTCTGTGAATGAACCCGCTATAAAAACATCCTCGAACAGTCTGCCAATTGAAACATTAAAAAGCAAAAATTACAAGGACACCTCTCGCATCTGTCTGGCCCGGCTCACAAACGCAGAGTTCAACGCATTTAGCTCTAATTGAAAGAGCTGGACTGAAAACTCCGCTGGCATTAGTTCACTTTACAGTCTAATGTCTCCTAATTGATCACCGCATATCCATGGAGCCAAAACGATTCCACACACATACACACTCATACACACACATATACACATACACTCAACCACCTCCAAACCTACAGTATATATCTCATTAAGCATGCCACTAAGTGTACACTTAACTGTCCAAAACCTTTTAGATCTGCCTATTTGTCACTGTGTCCTAATGTTCTGGTCACAGCGCAGAGGAATCAATCAAAGCAGGTAGACGCAGGTCAGAGAGGACTGAGTGGTCTGGCGCTTTGCTGTCTGTAACATTTCAACTGAAATGTTTTTCCCACGAAATCATTGCAGAACCACATATCAATTTTCAATTTATAAACACCTCCATCAGGTAAAATGATGAATGAGAATGTGACAGCCAAAGTGGTTTATTTTTGTAATCAGTTTTGGCAGGCATTTTTTTTTTTTTTTTTTTACACACTACTACAAAAGAACAGTTGCAACACACTTAAAGGGATAGTTCAGATTATTTGATGTGGGGTTGTTTGAGGTACTGATAAAAATTTTAAGTGTACACTATATTAAGAATATTTTCATGGCTTTACCTGACTGACAGACAGCCTTTTCCAACCGGAGACCACCGTTTTTTGAGCTAAATATTGCTCTCTCCTCACCAACCAGACTCGACAGACAAAATCATTCATTTTACCTTGCAGATCACAGGAGCTGCTGGTCTACTGCTGCATCATTTAATGGTTGTTTGTGTTATTGTGTGGCTTCAGAGTTTTAAAAGGATCATTTGGATTCACTGAAGTCGCACAATGACACAAACAAACTAAGAAATCAAGGCAGCGGTAGATAAGCAGTTCCCAATGTTCTGCAAGGTAAACTGACTGATTTCGCCCATGAAGTCTAGTTGGTTTGGAGAGAGTAATGTTTAGCTCATATATGGCAGTTTCCAGCAGGAAAAGGCTGTTTGACAGTGATGTGAAGTGATGAAAATACTCTAAATACAGAGTGCACTTAAACTGATACAGATTTTTTGGGCGCACCTTCTATAAGTGTCTGAAATCCGTTTTGTTGCTAACCAGTCTGTCTCATTGGCCTGATGGTAAACATTTAATTTCTTTTTCTTTTTTTGTCACACAAACACTTTCATGTTCAGCAATTTTCAACAGTGCATTAGTTTGGTCTTGGAGTGGAAGAATCTTTCCTTTTACAGAAAATATGTTTTTCTATATTCAGTAGCCACCAGAGTGCTGCCTTAAGATGTCTCAGTGTGATCCAGCTCATAAAAGTTTGATTAACACTTTGGTGTCAGCAGTAAAATGGAAGTCAGAACACTCAAAGATTTTTCTAATACAATAAATATACTATAATAGAGACCAATTTATCACAGGAAACCAAAAGAGTGACTGAGATATTCAGTGGCTACCTTTCTCCAGGTCACAAAAAGATTTAAAAAAAAAGGCTTTGTTCTTGAAAAATATTACAGATTCTGTTTCAGTGAATCAAACTCACAAGAGCAGAACGCCAAAAGAGAACCAAATTTTTCCTAAACCTGTGGCTACATGTGTATGGATGACCAAACACACACACACACCTAGCATCTGAGTGTGTGAGGAGAGTATGTTTGACCTTGTGTGTGACACTCAGTGGATGTGATGAGAGAGAAATATGGCGCGACTGCAGGTGTGCCTCCTCCTCATCCAGTGAGAGTGGATGCGCCTCACTGCCATCCATTCCAACAACACTCCTGCCCTGGACACACACCGGGGCTCTCATCATTCATTTCCACAAGCTGTTGATGGATCTATATTGTTACAGTAGCTTCCTCTTGTAGCTACAGACTGAGTTAGTGCTGTAGGTCAACTTACAATTGCGTGAATTATACTCTGTCAGTGAAAGTATGGCATTTCATGAATGTTTTTTAAATGGTAGACGCATATGATGAGTATTTTATCTTTTTCTGATGAAGAAAGTACAGGAAAATAAACTTTTGTGGCTTTAACTGCAAATCATGGCATAACTCAAGTCAATACTTTCTCTCTTTCATCACCTGTTGAGCTTTGTATTTGACTTAAATTGCTCCTGTGATGTCAGACATGTCTATCATTCAAATTACTCTACGTAGCATAATTGCTTAAAAGGGCTGTATATTGGCAAGATCAGGGCAAAAAAAAAAAAACAAACAACAAAAACAACAAACAACAAAAAATATCTTGTTACCAATTAAAAATACTCGCTCATTTTGTAGGTGGGAGGCTGTCAATTCAAGGGTGGATCCTGGGTGGTTTCGGCACATCCTCACCAGAAAAATGGCTGTTTGGTCGTCTCTGCAAGCGGCTTAATGTTAGGTGGTGACCTCAAGTTGCCATAGCAATAACAATAGTAATAGCAACAGGAGCAGGTGAGCCTGCATAAGCATGAATGGGTCAGTTATTTTAAGTTTTAGGTTACTTTAGTGACATTTATGAAATGTAACATTCTTACTCTAACCCAGTAGTAATTTTTTCCTAAACCTAACAAAGTAGTTTTGCTTCCTAAACCTAGCCAAACTGCAACCATTTCCCTTCTTAGTTTCTAAGCTTAAAGAACACACCACCCCATGAAATTTGAATGTGAAAAATCAACTTTTTTATGGTTGGGGGTTTACTGAAAACACAACACAAAATGAACCACTGCCACAAATCTTTGCATGCATCACAGCATCATGATACAGTGTTTTTGAGAGAAAGTATCAGAAAACATAATATTCATGATACTACGGTGTACTGAAAATGTCATACTCCCATATCGTATGTCAACTTGATCTCCTTCCAGTTTCTTAATATGCTCATCTTTCTCACTTAAGCAACGAGTTCCTACTTTTTGCATACTAGTACTTTTCTGCTGTTCACAATCTGTCATGACTCTGAATTGGGTATTATACTAATTTAGGCAAGGGGGGAAAAAGGAAAAAAAGAAAAAGAAAATTATGACTTGTAGTGCAGGTTCAGTGACTAAGTGTGCTTCTGTCTGTAGAAACCATCACCAAACCAAAATATCAAACAGAGAGCATGTTGTCACATGCTTATAAATATACTGCTGAGCTCTATGAGACCAGTTGTTGCATTTGAAAACAAAACCGATTTTTATTCAAGCTTTCATTCTCCCAAACTTGTCATTCAAAGTGACTGCAGGCTCATTACAGTGGGTTTCTAATCCTTCTTCAGTGGTAACGGGTGGTCTACTATTTGCATAAGCCAACTGGCCTCAGAGGGAATTACAAACTGGAGCCGGCAGCCCTTTATTGCCGGATTCATGTCAATACCTCCATCTTGTCAGCTTAGCTGCAGACATGCAGACCATTTAAGTGGAAGAGTGAGCCAGCATTAAGGAAGGATTATAGAATCTCCGAGGTTAAACATTGCCTGACCCAGTCCTTTTTCCACCAGGAGGTGGACTGATAGGATGTTTTCTCCATGTGCTGAACACTGTTTATTCCAGAAATACTTAAAAATCAGCAACATAATTATAAGTGAAACAGTGCTGACTTAAACAATTCAACCCCAGAGCATAAAACAGCACCTTTGTGTAAGCATTATTATTATTTTCTTTGGTCTGTTTTTGACAGTATCGTAAACATTAAAGGCAGAACATGCAGGAAACACTTGACTGATATTATAAATGTCATCTCTTCATCATTTTATCCATTTGTGTATGAATTCTTGACCAAAAATGTATTTAGTGAGGTTACCATGACCTTTGACCACCAAACTCTAATCAGTTCATTCCTGAGTGTTGGTGGTTATTTGTGCCAAGTTTGAAGAAATTCCCCAAAGGCATTCCTCAGGTATCGCTTTCATGAGAACAGGACAGACATGAAGTCACAGTGACCTTGACCTTTGACCACCAAAACTGAATTTGTTCATCTTTGAGTCCAAGTGAACGTTTGTGTCAAGTTTGAAGAAATTACCTCACTGCAAAAAGTCTCAAAAAGTATTAGTAGTTCAGTAGCTTTTGAGATTAACTGCAGACAAGTTGTAAGTTCAGTAATCACGCACAAACTCAGTCATGCGAGCATGTACACACAGAAGCAATTACACAATCCCCTCTAGCTTCATGCTGCCCCCTCCTGGTGGAGACAATAGTTGGAAAATCCAGACAGATGGCAGCATCCCTGCAGACTACCAACACAGACTTCTTATGGGTCATAAGAGATGCTTGATATTATGTTTATGAGTCTATACATTGTTTTTTGAGGAAAGTCCTGAATGCGATGTCTTTAAGTAGCTACATATCTTATGACTGTACCATAGATTGTAGTCTGTCTCCAGTCTTCCCTGTATCAACGTAACCATAAAATTTCTCAAAACTGCTTTGCGTCATATTTTAATTAATATTGTATTATGTAATCAAATTATTTCAAATATTGTGAACCTGTATATGCTATTTTCATAGTGTACACATTAAAAATAAGTAAAAACTTTGTCAGTGCACATTTAGTTGTTAAAAAGTTGTTAGCGATACAGATAATAAATGTATAACTAATTTGAAAGTAATCTTTCAGCTTCTTGATTCCTATCTAAAGCTCTAATTTTTTTTGTCAGATCTCAATACCAACTGTACTTTATCTCACCCTTAATTCCACCTTTTCTCTTAAACCACACATCCCCTTCATCCCTCTCTGTGTCAATCAGTCAGTCATGCAGTCAGACAGGCAGGCAGGCAGGCCTGTGCACTGTCTCCCAGCGTGCGTGGAGCCAAGGACTGGGCCAAGCAGGGGTGAGTCATGCTGCAGGAGCATGCTACTGGATGTAAAACAGAACAGTTGTTTCCTGCTGAGTCAAACCCGCAGCTCTCATTAAGTCATTATGCGGTAATTAGCCTGCGTGTTAGCGGATAGGTAGCGTAGCAAGAGAGCAGTAGTAGTCTTCTACTGCTGGAGATGTAAACTCGGGTCACTCAACAATAGTCCATTGGCTGCCGATTGTTATTTGATCAGTTTATTGATCTAATTTGTGCTGACTTTGACATGCTGCACACACACTGGCTGATGCTGGTGTTCTCTTAGACTGGCAGGTTGGGTTACAGTTACTGTAGGTCATTCTGTGCTTGCATTAGTGTTTGGCTCTGAGTGCAGACCAGGTTCTGGCAGTGTATCTGGTTCACTCACAGTGATGAAGAACCACTGTGCGTGTCCGTGTCCTAGCGACCGACAAGCCCATAAATCAGCACCAAGGGAAGGGAAACACAGGACAGGCTAAAGACAGTCAGAGAGGGCCTTTTGAAAGTATGAGCGTTTCTCAAACAAAACACTCCCCTCTCCTCTCCTCTCCTCTCCATAGCACAAATACTGCGGCTGCTCTGTTTCTACATTGAACAATAAGTAATCAAACAGCATGAAGTGCGTAGAAAAAGCAAGTACATGACATACAAAATGTGAATATTTATAGGTAAGAGTAACAAAGTTTCAGGGAAAGCTAACCACATGGTTTACATTATGTGAATAGTAAGTAAAGTACATTTATGTTGTGCATCTGTGGAGCACATGTCACAAAGTGACAAAAAGCAAAAAACCAACAGACAGAAAATTCAGACAGACTATATAAATGTAAAAAAAAATGTAACAGGCCAGCCTAAACCTGTGGTGTTGAGTTGTTTTTTTTTAAGATGTTCAAAGTGTCCACAGATCAGCAGCCCAAAGAGAGTGCCTCCAAGAATAAAAGGAAAGATGTGCCTGGAAAGAACTGTTTGAAATCAAAATTCAATGAATGAGCACGACAGACACATCATTTACATCTGGTATTAAAATGTGATCTGCATTTAGATATGTTATCCAGATAAGGAAAAACATATATTAATGCAAGGTGCAAATGTTACTTGATCAATATGAACAGATGTGCCTGACCACATCTGGAGGTATGCCTCAATCAAACAGAATTCACAAACTTGTAATTACAACATGGGAAATCGTGTACACAACATCATGGGTTTGTTATGACCCCAAGTTGGGCTAGGGGATGAGGGGTGCAACATTAAATAAATATAACCGGGGGAAAAAGGAAGGAAGGAAAACTGAGACAGAGGTGTAAACTAAAAGGTTCTTTTATTAACAAATGTAAAATGAAGTTAACACATTAAATAACAAAAAGGGTTAAGTTAATCTGCTAAATCAAATAACAGATACACACAAGACAACGAGTGCCCATGCTAGCCAGGATGGCTCACAAAGACACATGGACAAAGACAAAGACAACAAAATGCAGACCTACATCTGCCAAATGGCCCACTGGCCCTGACATGTGGAATACTGTCCACCGAATGGCCCACTGGCCCCGAATGGCTGCACTCTCCAGGCTTTTAAGCACCAGGTCCTGATTGCAGAGCAGCTGCACCTGATGCAAATCACTGCAATCTGCAAGGGGGGAGGGGCAGAACCTGTGCACAGGAGAGCACAGCACAGCACCACACAGACACTGTGGCATGTAACAGGTTTAGGAAAAGATCATAGTTTGTGTTAAAATAAGTAGGTCACATTAGTTACGTCATTTAAGTTATGTATATAAGTTTAAGAGCAATGGGTGACTTATCATGACACCAAACCACCTGAGAAGCATTTTGGATTCAACACCATAAAAAAAAAAATCATAGATAAAAATAGGCCTGTTGCTGACTCTGTGAAAAGCTTTAAAACTGCTTTATAGTGATGTTAACTTGTTTCTTCAGTGAGACAGCTGGGGGCTCAGCAAATTATCAGTAGTTTAGGATAAGATATGCGGGTAGCATTTGAATTAATTTGAACAAATTATGTGTTAGTTGGGATTTGTTAGAACTTGAACTTTTGAAAAAGTATCAGCCTCAGTGAGTCAACTTTAGGAGCCACAACCTCTGGGGTGCGGCCTTCAGTTTTAAGCTTTAAAAAAAGTAACCAACAAGTCCTGATCAGATTACTTCAGGGACATGAAAGTATCACAAGGACTTGATTTTTAATTTGACAAGAAGTCAAAAAGAAGAAATAATAAAGAAATAATCAGATGATGCATTTTGATGTTATGAATGCTGAAATGCATCATCTGATTATTCAGTAGCCCTTGAAGACAACATCAAATGAAATAATAAGACATACAGTGATTTTTGTTGTGTAAGATTACTTCCCTGTATTTACACATTAAGGGCTTCTATGTATGTGTGTATCATTTTCTGACATTATAAGGGGCACCTGGGTTTGCAACTCAAAATTAGACAGCTGTCAGTATATCTATTCAGCCTCTCCCTGTAATTCAGCACTGTTTTGACCTAATGACCTAACCTCTCTGCCTGGGAAATCCCTAATTGCACCACCAGCAGATGCATCCAACACTCAGCCTCCATTTGTGGTTAATAAGGCTGGCATGCATCAAAGTCCTGGCTGGAACGAGATGTTCTGAGCTGCCGTGAGCTGTCATGAGCTGCTGTGAGGTGTTATGATGTGGTGTTCTGATGAGCCATGACCTCAGGGGTCATTTGTCACCAACCTTAATGTGGTAGCTCTGAGTGAGTGTTGATGGTAAAGGGCTTCAGGGCCTGGAACTGAACCAGCAATGGGCCAGCCAAGGCAGCAGCTGCACGCAGCACATGAGGAGCTGATGGCAGGTAGAGCAGGTGCTCTCCTCCGAACGAGGGCTTTTATCAAGCCTTAATGACACAAAGATTATGATTGGCTGGTAAATATAACTTTATGTTCATTAATGATTGCAGAGAAACTTTCATCCCGATGTGGAAACGAGTGCCAAGAGGAAAGGCGACGAAAGCAGAAGAAAGAATGAGCCAAGAAAAACTGATGAGTAATTAACCACATGCCAGTGATCCTGTGAGATCAAAGGTAAGTCTTTAAAACGGGGGCTTTTGTTGTCCTCGGGCTACTTATGAACAGCTTGATTTTATTTTTGTATGAGTTTGTAATTACGAGTCTGCGTAGTTCAAAAGTTGATGCCCCATTTCCCTTCCATTAGATGATAGATGACAGTCAAAATGTATGTTATTTCTGAAATGATCAGTTTCATCTCTGAAAGCAAAACAAACATTATCAGGTTTTTCAAAAGCCGCAAAGTATACCGTCTCATATACCCCCATTTCCTATAGGCTGGAAGGATGTATAAAATGTAAATAAAACAGAATCCAATGATTTGCAAAAAAAATCACCCTGTATTAAATTGAAAGACAAGATATTTAATGTTCAAACTGATACATTTATTGTTTTTTTTCTTTGTAAATATACACTCATTCTGAAACTGGATGCCTGCAACATGTTTCAAAAAAGTTTGGACAGGAGCATATTATATAGCATAGCATATCGCCTTTTCTTTTAACAACATGGAATAAGCTTTTGGGAATTGAGGAGACTAATTGCTGAAGCTTTGAAAGTGAAATTCTTTCCAATTATTGCTTAATATATGACTTCAGGTGGTCAATAGTTTGGGTAGAGAGGTCTGGACTGCAGGCAGGACAGTCTAGCGCCGACACTCGTGCTGTTGTAACATCTGTACAGTGTTCCTTGACATTGTCTTGCTGAAATAAGTAGGGGCATCTGGAAAAAGACATAGTCTGGATGGCAGCATATGTGGCTCCAAAACCTAACACACCCCCATGCCATCCCAAATGCTGGCTTTTGAAGTCAGCACTGGTAACAATCTGGACGGAAATTTTCCTCTTTAGGCCGGAGGACATGACATCCTGATTTCCAAAACCAGTTTGAAATGTGGACTCATCAGGTCACAGCACATTTTTCCACTTTGCATCAGTCTGTCTTCGATGAGCTTAGGCCCAGAAAAGTCATCTGTGTTTCTGGATCTTGTTGATATATGGCTTCTGCTTTGCATAGTACTTAACTAAACTTGTGTTTCTGGATGCAATGACAAGCTGTGTTTGTCGACAGCTGTTTTCTGAAGTGTTTCTGAGCCCATGTAGCATCCTTTATACAATTCAATGATGATTTTCAGCCTGGCCCCTTATGTGCAGAGATTTCTACAGTTTCTCAGTTTTTACAGTCTTTTAATGATATTATGGATTGTAGATGATGAAATCCTTAAATTTTTTGAAACTGTATATTAAGAAATGTTGTTCTTTAACCGTTGCCCACACAGTTTTTCACATCCATGCTTGTGAACTACTGAGTCTTTTGATGATGTCCCTTTAATACCCAATCATGATATTATCATGTATCACCAAGTCACCTTTTGAGCGTTCCACAACTTTTTTTGTTGCCCCTGTCCCAACTTGTTTGAAATATGTTGCAGGCATCAAATTCAGAATGAGTGTATATTCAACAAAAACAGTTTATCAGTTTGAATGTTAAATATCTTATTAAATATCATTAATATTAGATATCAATCAAATACAAGTCAAAAAGTATTTGCAAAGGATTCCATTCCATTTTTATTCATGTTTTATACAGCATTCCAACTTTTTTGGAACTGGGTTTGTACTTTATCAGCATATCATTTTATTTCTCAATCAGCAACATTATGAGAGCAGCTCTCTTTTTTCGTATCATATCTAAACCATATTGTGCATCTGTTTTTATCCTAAAGGTGAGGTGTGAAGTGGATATCATACACATGTGACCGGCCGCAAACTACCTTTATAGAAGAGTATAAAAATATGTACAACAATGCCATCCTGGCCTCCACACAATCACAGTAATACTCACACACATCACAGAACAACCACAGATTATAGGCCACTTCTTCAGTAATTACTACTGGCCAGGCCTAAGGCATAATCTTGCAATTTCCTCTATGACGCGCAGAGCATGCAACTCCATATAGACACCCAATTCCACATGGATCCCCACGTTCTTTTTAAACTTGGAACACATAGTTGTGATTCTTCCGATAAGAGATTAGCCATTACCTTAAGTGTGCATGTGTTTCGAAAACAAACACTGTTTATGTGGGTTCATTTCCTTGTGGCCATGACTACCGAGAATTCGCCCTCCTCCTCAGACATCATACACCTTGCTGCATCACTGTGGAACACCAGCTGGACCACATGACCTCATAGTGAGAGTTATATCGACCACTTGGTTTCTGTATCTCTCACATAAGCATGTAGTATAGAGTTTTGCAAAATCATTGAATAGTTTGGTCAGTGTCTAGTTTACTAAAGGCACTGAGTGATGCAGAGGCAGCGGTAACTTTACTTTCAGTCTGTTGTATGGTCAAGTGCCAAAAGTGCTGGATGCTCCTAGATAACCTGTGCTGACATCAACAGACTCCTCCACAGCCGTTATACAACTGTTTTCTCAGGCTGGCTGTACTTCTTATGATGTAAAATCACTGGAATGCTTATTCCATTTAAGAGCTAATTTCTTTTAGTGCAAAATAACTAGGAGAAAGTAAGTGATCAGGCTTAAGAATATAACTCTGTGTCAAGACTAGTTGAGCACTTCTGCTTTTGTTTTTCTCACTGCAAAACATTAGTCAGTCTCTGGTTTGTTTACATATGCTTTCCCACATGCTCACATGAGATCTTACCCCCTGATGTAAAATCAGTGGAGTGCACATTTGATTTAAGGGCTGATTTCTTGAGATATAAAGAACCTGGAGGAAAGTAACACATAAGACAGGGTCCATGCTTAAGAATATAGTTCTGTACTAATGTTGCTTTGCTAGTTAAAAGCAAAAACAAATATCCTAGTTGTGTTGATCACAGTGAAGAAATGTGTCTCACACTGCACCAAAACACACACTTTTTTTTTTAAAGTTATTTTTTGGGCATTTTTGCCTTTAATGATAGTGACAGCTGAAGGTATGATAGGAAAAGGGGGTGAAGAGACGGGATAACATGCAGCAAATGGTCCGCAGGTGGGATTTGAACTGGCGGCCACTGCAGAGGACTAACAGCCTCAGTACATGGTGTGCACACCCTACCGACTGAGCTATAGGGGCACCCAAAACACACACTTTTTACTCTAATTGATTGTGTCACAACACAGGTGACACAGGTCAATAACACTAAAGCCCAAGTCCAAGCATCTGTGCGCTGTCACTTCTGTCACTGCAGACATCCATGTACCCCACCAATTTGTTGTGACAGCGCTGACTTGTTCATGTACTTGTCCACATGGGCTCTACAGGCATCAGTCTACTGCACATGTAGGGAATGCATCCTCCAAGCAGACTCCAGAAAGTAGTATAAATAGAAGTAATAGGTGTCCGTGAGTTCAGCTCCTCTCCCACACTGGTACTTCACACAAGCTGGATGGTAGGGCTGGTCTCGATATCGTCTTGCATTGCCAACTGAACGCTGGTTGCTCACAGTTGAGCTCTGGGTTAATATTTATTGTCAATTACAGCCTAAACAAATGAGTTCCTTTCTGTTCTGCGGCACGGCAACTTTTGTGCATTTCCGTTTTTTACACCTCCTTCTCTCCCTATTCTTTTGAGGCCATTTACAAAACTTGTTCAAGGTGGGAATGTTGTGCCGTTATTCCACCTCCCCATTCTGATGTATGAACATGGAATGGGCAGCGACAGTAACAGGTAACAAAGTGTTATTCTTGAAAGCACATATTTCTCTTTGGTGGCAAAAGAAGACAGAATCTTGTCATCTCCACCAAGCACCTGTGTTTCCAGTACAGGACTGGTGGTGCAGGGAGAGAAGCCAGCTGACTGCTGCTGCCATCCTGGCTTCAGGGTCCATGAAGCATCCAAGATGGAGCAGTAGGGGAAGAATTGAATTGGGTACATGTGAAAAGTGGAAGAAAGGGGTGAACATTATCTTCCAACAGAGGCAGCTTCTGTTTGAGTGAAGTAAACACAAGCAATTTTTAGATACAAGCACACACACAACAATCCTTCACCACCACCAACAAAACACCAGCTCAGCGCCTCTTTCATATACAAATGAAAGAGCTGCATTTAATTGCAGTGAGGTGGCCACAATGCCTTGAGGCTGGTTTGGTTTGTAAAACCGGGAACACCAATCCTCATCTTTGTTCCAGGAACACCTCTTCTTTGTTCCAGGAACACCTCTGCTTTCTTCCAGGAACACCTTGTCATGAAGATTGAACTCATCTGCATAATCGTGATAAGCTGAGCTACCAGCAGTTGCTGTGCCTAAAATAACTGCACACTGATCCCAAACTAAAGATCGCAAAATATTATGGTGACAAAGAAGAGAAGAAAGAGATGAGCGTGATGAAACGGGGTGAAGGTAAAAGAGATCTGACAAGAAAGGAAGGAAAGCCGGTCAGATGTGAAAGGTCAGACATATTCGCCCTTGTTGGTGTGGGATTCCGTTGCTCCACAGGTCACCACTACTTTGCTGACATTCTGCAGACCCATCATCCTCTGCTTTCTGCCTTGCGAGGAAGACGTAATGGAGTGTGTGCTCCTCGGTCCTTATCAGCACACTGAGGTCTTTATTGAGAGGCCCGAGGAGAGGTTAAGGTGCTAACTTTGCCCATTCAACGAAGCAGTGTGTTACATGAGCTATTTAAAATAGCACATTCAACAGGTCATGCACTTCCCTGCTTAATGATTTACTTCTTGTAACAGTACAGTACCAAATAGGCCATGATATGTGGTTCTATTTTATGGACTCTGCAAGGAATGTGAACCAGTTGTATTAATCTATAAATGAGTTTTAATAGAGGAATTTTGTTTTAAAGATGTGTTTGGCTTTTTTATGGGGTGTTTCATAAAACTTGAGACAGAGAAGAATACAGGCTTAATTGATGAATTAATCAGGAAACACCAAACTTCAAACATTTTATTACCATGCACATATATAACCCTTTATTGCATGTTCTTTGTTGTATGAGGGACTTTCAATATGGTGGAATGAACAGTCATAACACAGCCATGTCATCGGGCTATTTTTCCCCTAACAAGATCTGCAAAAGTGAAATTTGAAGCTGAGCATCTATAACTATTATCCTGTCTCTGTCATTTAATGAGTCGTTCAGTGAGAGTATTTCAAAGTCAGTAATAAAGTGGGGATGGAAAGTCTGCTCCCGGCACCGTGAGAGCTAGACACAACACTGACACCTAGTGTTAGAGCAGGAAAACCTAGAGATCACCTCACAGGCTGCTCACATCAAGTTTATTAATGGTGTATTAACAGCAACACAAGACAGTGCCTGTCAGTGATACTCCAGAATACAAGAAGATTCATGTAGGTATGAAAAATATAAACAGAGAGGTAGCAGTTCACCGTGTGTTTGTGTTTCCCACGCTGAATTGTCAAAACAAACAGACGGGAGGGCTGAACCAAAATATGAATTAGGGAAGAGGTGAGTGATGCTGATACAGTTGAACATGACATCGTTCCCAAAACCACACAAAGACAAATACGCATCGTACGGCTTACACACACACACACAGACACACACACACACACACACACATACAGTGAGCCTCTTAAAGCCGTAGACCAGAGAGTGATAATTATGCGTGTAAATTCCAGGACCCCTCTCAGCAGCTCTGCTGGCTGGTGTTGAGAGCTGCGTCCTACTGGCCCTGCTGGTAATGGTAACCCACATACAGCCAGCTGTCACTGATTCAAGCCCCCTATCATACACTTTCACTGCCACGCACAAGTGTTGGCATAATCCCGTATACACAAACATGAAGACATATGTGTGCATTTGGGTTGGTGTGCGTGTGTGTGTGAGCTGAAAAATACAGTGCAGATGAGCACCCGAAAATATGGACACACACAGGCATGAGACTCATGCAGATGTGAGTTTGCAGTGCTGACTTTTATTTGTTTACTTTTAGTTAATTTAAATCTGTGAGGAAATAAAAATAATGATGGAAAGTAATGCGCAGGGAGAGGAAAAAGTCCCATAACGGCTTATTCATTACTTTATTCATTATACAGTTTTCACTCAAGGTCCACTTGGTAGCTTTTTATAGAGCTTTCAACCATACAATTTTAGTTTATTTGCAGAAACCAAAAACAATGTATTAAGGGAGTAAAACAGTTTTACTGGTAAGATTTAAGAAAGGGCTGCAATAACATCTATGATCAAAACTTATCAATGGAGGGGGGGGAAAGGTGAACAAAGCATAGAAAATAAAATAAAAAATGCCTCAACGTTTCCAAAGTTTTTTGCATAATTTAAAAGCACTGCAATTAAAAATTGTAAGATCATTAGTAGATGAAGATTGCACAGAACTGACTTTTTCCTTACAAGGACTATAACATTAAAACTACAGAAAAAAAATCTAGTGCTGGGTCTTTCCACCAGCACTGGCGTCATCCTGGTTCCTGCATCTGATCTGGAACAGGTTATTCCACCAAAAATAATTTGTTCAGAATATGAAAGGTTCCCAGCTGGAACCAAAAAATAGCAGTTTTTTTTCTTGGGAAACAAAGTGGGTGTGCCATATTTCCACAGGTGTATTTCACAAGCCCCCATGATTACAATGGTGCCACTCAAAACTGGTGCTTGTTCACTGTAAGCACCGAGGGTTCAAGGATCTTAAATGGAATTGGTTCAAGAACCAGATCTTAACTGGTGGAAAAGGGCCCTCCGTGTCCCGACCTTGTGTTGGGATTATTCTGTAATTTCTAAGGTCAAGAATGAACTTTGATATTTAATGTTCACAAAGTCAGTTCATACTGAAAATTAACTAACTTACTAATTAACTTGATTTTAAAATATCTGTTTTCTTTCCTTACCCACCTGAGAGTAAAGCACCCCTTTGGACGCATCACGTCACTCTCTTGAATTATTGCAGGTGCTCACTACAATTTTCTTAAGTGGTGTGCCTTTCTCTGAGGCGACAGCTTTGAGAGGGAGAGCTGACCTCTAAAGCTGGTCCCCAGGAGTTTTAAAATCCTAGGGGCCAGCAAAACAGATTTTAAAATGTGTTTGCCCCACACACATCAGGAGAAACTTTACAAATTCTCTTCTCTCTCATCTCAGAAACACATATAGTACATACTAGTGAGACAATTGGCACACCACACACTACAGTACATATCAAGATATTGGACATGGATGAAGTGCAACAATTTGCTGTAGTAACGGTAATATTGTGCATGACAGGGTCAGAACAGTTTGTCTGTTCCTCAGTGAGAACTGGAGATGTGGTTTTAACTGTCAGATTTAATATTTGTCAACAGTAGTATGCAAGCTAATGTTAACCACAAGGACTTAATCTTTTTCACTTCTGTACCAATGCATCATCCAGATATTAAATCATAAATATCAAAGATGTTTTTACGGACAATCTAGGCAGAACATCAGCAACCTGAGGTCCAGAGGTCTAGATTTCTCCTCCGATTCTCAGGAGGGGTGAATCTGAGGTAATCATCCTAAAACTCCTGTGGTGTGGGGACGGCAATACAAGCAGAACACATAACTTATCTTTTGTTACACAAAGAAGTGGTAAAACTGTTCCATCAGTACAAAAGCACAGCAGTGAACAAACAAGTGTCAGGTGTTTAATGCAGGTTCAGGTTTTTCAAAAGTTTTCACAAGTTTGCCCATGGTGCAATAACAGATTTGGTGCATTGCACATATCAGTCAAGTTTGCTTACTGTGAATTATATCAGCAGGACATTTTCTGTAGCAACCATGTAAACCTTTTTGTGAAACTTGTCAGCAAACTGATTACAATTAGAGGGAAAAATATTTTCCCATGTAATTGTAGCCACTGTCAGTGACCAAATTCCCCTCTCGTGCCTGACTATTCCAAAGGTTTTGCAGTTAAACCACTCATAAAAAATTATACAGGATGATTTACACTATATAGCTGGTGGTAAACAGGCAATGAACATCCGTCCATGCATTCATTTATACCAATATACACCCACAATAATGAGGTGTCATACAATGACCAAGCTGACCTCTTCCTTCTGTGATCATCCCATGAAGTCCTCCATGAGGTCAGCACGACCACCACAACCACAGAAAAGAGGTTTGTCCTCCTTCATTTTCTCCCATGGGAATTACAGCAGCGTGTTTTCCCTTCTGCTGAATGTTTATTCTGGTAGGCATGGTGGTGGTGTGATATCTGAGGTGCAATGAGCCAAGACTGCCGTGAACGCATTCCTCCCTTTACCTGACTGATGAATGTCAAGCATGTAGGTAATGTGAGCGCTGCTGAACCACACCAAGGCCACACCTCTGGGCTGCCGCTGTGCACCTCACTTACTGCAGCTGCGGAGAAAAAGTTGCATGACAAACATCAGGCTGAATTCACATCTGCATCTTAAAGCAGGGTGTCTGGGATGCTCAAAAGAAGAACGCAATTTATTGAACACAGCTCATGTCTGGCCGGGCAGATGGCAATCACATAATGCAACTATTTTAGCATCACAGTGGCAAGCTGGAATCGCCTGGTTTAAGCTGGGAGGTGACTAAAAGGCATGGAGAAGAGGGAAGAGAGAGCTCTGTGGCGACTGGCCTGGTCTAACCTGGCCTATACCAAGCTGTCAGCAAAGAGGCAGATGACAAACACAGCAGAGTGGAGGAGAGGAGGGTGGTGGTGGTGGTGGTGTGGGGAAGGGGGTCTGATTCCTGTTACATCATCTGTGGCTGACAGACAGTGTGGCAGACTTATCTGTCTGTGGTCTCGGGTGGCATTTGTCTGGACTAGCAGTGAGTCACACTTTCTGTTTACCTCAACATGAACCCATCCCTGAAGCTCTTCATACGCTGTCCAACAGCCTCCATTCACTGGCCGCATGAGGGCCGGTAGCAGGGTGGCTTCCCGCCCGCGGGTTGGCATGCCAGGCCAGGAATGTGCTGTGCCAACACCTTGCTAAACCATGACACCTTTCCTGTGGTGTAGGAGCTGGTTCTTTTCAAAAAGCTCTCAACTGGAACCGGGAGAGTAAATATAGCCCTTCTACTGTAGCTGCTCTTCCTCTGGAGCAGACTTGGGTCAAACAGTGTTGAAAATACTGTTCTACTGTTTGTTTTTGCCTACTGAGGTGCCAGATTTGTAGGATTTGGGACAATAAATGAATCCGATGCTGTTTAGACAAGCACAGGAAAGTGCTTGGAAGAAAGTTTATTACACTTTTCAATGACAACTTAACAGACTATCTGAATTGACCTGATGTGGCAAACCCCAGCCACCTGGTTCTCTCTGACTGTTCAAATAAACACAAGTCTTTGCTAATATCAAGTCTGCTCTGTTGAGGACATTTACACAAAGTGTTCCCATTCTGGCACTGGCAAAAAGACTGAGGGAAGCTTCCACACATTTACAATTTATTATTACTAGTGCAGGTTGTTGGAGACATTACCTGAGATTTATACTGCAAACATCCTCCAGTGGCTTTTGAGTAGGATGAAGTCCTCCAGTAGAGTCAAACTTTGCCACCATGCAAGTAAATTCTACAGTAGCTTATATCTGGGAGCTGATGCTGGTAGCTAAAATTATATAAGAATGCAGAGAACAAACATCTGTTGCATATTGCATTGTGTGCGATTCCCTCATAGGTGCATTTGCTACGAAACTGGAGCAAGTGCATAGCAAGACAGCAAAAGTTAATAACTAGTCCAACATGGAGAGGGCCAGCTTGGTGTCTATTGCCAACAATTAAAAGCCAGTGCAAGATTTATTCTTGTCCAATGGCCTCTTGCTCAGTCACTCTCTCCTTTTTGCTTCTTAGCTTCCTTCATCAGCGTCCGGTCTTGTTGCTTCTGACATTATGTCATGTGAGGCCGCTCAGCCTGGTTACACCATCCGCTTGCCTGGCTTCACTTCTGGTGGCCATTTTGGCACCACTACCTGCAAGCATTCACCTGCCTCAAGCTTGAAAGCCTCCTCCTCCCGGCAGTCCAAAACTCCTGTGGCAGAGGTGTAAACATGAACACGAACAGTCCCCTGTTGCTCTGAGGAGTTCCCAGTCCAGCTAACTGAGCTAAATAGCTGATGGCAGCGAAGACACAGTAGCAGCAGCAAGTGGTTACTCTAGCCATCTGGAAACGCAGAGCAGCAAACTGGAAAACATTTCTCCATATCAGTGACAAAGTTGGTGTTGTGTGACTTTCAGTAAAGTATTATACATTACATATTTACATACTGCAAGTTGCATAGTGCAAGAAATGGAGTATGTGGCACAAAGTGAGGATGAAAGAGGCACCATTCACCCAATTATAAGTCAGTGTAGCATCAAAATAATTTTGAGGGAGCACACCTTACAGTCTTCCTTGAAAAGGACTAGGAGGGGGCCCTTGCTAAGATTATATTGTTCAAGGTCAAGAGAGAACTCATACACACTTGTCCTCCTAAATATGGATGGAAACTGATATAGATTAGACAAATACATTAATTTTTGTGCATTGTACTTTTCAATCTGAATGATGTTTTAAACGTGGCTGTTTTTTTTGGATATATAGCTTGTATCTTGGGTGAAAAAGTAGTGAGAGGACAGGATCTATGGTTAACTTTGGCTGAGCATTTTGTCACCTTTCAATTACAGTGCTGTCAATTAAGCCACTTGAGCCCTAAGCACCGAAAATTAATTGTTTTCTGAAAACTATTCCAATGACGCAAACCACCCCAAAAAAGTTCTAGCTCATTTAGTATATTGTAAAAGTTCCAGCATTACAGCAAGTAAAAGTTTCTGATTTAATTGTTTTAATACATTGATTGTTCAACTTTAGAAAGTTCATGTGGATTCAGAATTACAAATCACAACTTAACCCTGACTTGACTGGCTCCTCAATAAAGACCCTATGAGATGTGTAGCAAACACTCCAAAGAACCACAAATCATTATTATATATGTATTGAACAATTAAGTTAATGGCTAAACAACAGTGTGGGGAAAAACTATTGAAAAAAGATCAAATAAAAATAGCTATGTTTCTATACAACATAAATGAGACTGAATGGAAAATGCCAGTGCCCAGACCACACACCTCACTAGCATCACCAGCACATTACCAGTCTCCCCTCTCCCCTCCTTCCCTCGGGCCTGCCTGCAGTGGCTGCTTGGCAGCGGCTCATGTGACCCCCCATGAGCAAGTTCAACATTAACCAATGATGACAACATCCTCAACTGGTCAGGAAGCCCCATCAGTGGGACACAAACTCAGATTAGTGGCTCATCCCCGGTGAAAAGAGCCCCTGGCACTTTGCCCCGGCTTCCAAATCTAAACCAGCAGCGCTCTCGTGAGAATGACAGGGCTTGGACCGCCGCTGTGATCACCCCCCCTGTACCTCTGCCAGGCAACTGCCTCACCCACATCCTCTTTTGTATCTCTTTCTCCCTCAGTAAATCTGTTTTTTTTTTTAGTGACATAAAACATGTCGTCCAAATACTGTTGGAGAACAGTATCAAGTATGATTGATCAGAGCTGGTGTTTGGAAAATTTCCAAGAATACCCAACTGTAGTCTTAGTTGACTGGAAGCTCATATTTTGTAACTAAAATCTCTGCAACTGTATCCGCTCACCTATCTCAGCTATCTGCTTCTCCATCTATCTATCCCAGCCTGCAGAGGAGGAATAGCAGCCTCTTCATCTCTGTTTCCAAGTCTAAACTGAGGAAACCACAGAGCAGCTAACGAGACAATGATAGAGCCAATCAAGAAAGCCAGGCTTTGCATTTATTATAAGAAGCCTAACAAAGACCCTGGACTCATGCCGTGGGGATGAGGCCACACTTCCAGTAGAGCAAGACTAATCATGAATGCAAATAAGCACAATGAAAGCAACGAGAGCGAGAGAGGTGCTGCGACGTCCTTTGGTAAACCTCTGGGAAACAGCACTTGGCACGTCTCAGGGGTTCTACTTATCACTCAAAGAGAGACTGAAACACACTAGCTGCTGAGACAATGATGTATTCCCACCAAGCAGACAGAGAGGGAGAGGGTAAATGAAACCGAGAGAACAAGAGATTAGCAGATAAAGTTTGCAAAAAGGCAGTGTAATCATCTCCGCTAATTTGTTCGCTGCAGTTCAGGGCAACCAGATACACTCATTAGCAAAGGAATAACCTTACAAGCAGGGCGTGCTGTAAAGCTGTGTACATCATAAAGGAGAAATGTCACCGATCTTTGACAAAATGCTTTTGGAGAGATGAGCAGGCGGTGAGGAAGAAATCTTTATGTGCTATGTGACAGCTTTATTGGGATTGATCATGTTTGAGTTGTGTGGTGAAACCTCCGGAGGGGTATCGCTAACTCGAGTCTGGCAGTGCAACTGATATTGCTTCATCTCATGCGGAGCTGCGAGCCCTGAGCCTGGCATTCCTCATTATTACTGGAGATTGTTCTATACGCAATCATATGCAATAAGATAAATTGATAATAAAAACCGCACAAGTCTCCCACAGACACAACAAACACCATATAGACACAATAAGATGTGCACAAACAAGAAGGCAGTGAGTAAACCACTCACATAAACAGCCAGTTATCCAGACACATAACAGAGCTCACACTCACATACTGACCAGAAATGTACACTCTAGAAATTAAGGTACCAACTAGAACCATAACAGGTTCTTTGGCTTGTCCCCAAACAAGAACCCTTTATGGTTCCTTCTGTAAAGGTTCCACTTGGAACCCATTCAGAGTTCTACCTAGAAACCAATACAAAGGGCTTCACCTAGAACCATCTGTGAAAGTTTTCATCTAGAAGTCCCTATGAGAGGTTCTGATGGGGAGCTCTTCTGCAGTCTATCCAGAGGTTTTCCACTTTCTAAGGGTACTAACCAACCTAAGAGGTTCTACCGAGAACCCTTTTATGTTTTGGTACAAAGAACCCTTGACGAAAAAGTTTGTCAAGGAATTCAACAATCCCTAGAAAACTCTTTCTTCCAAAAACTGTTCTTTGGATAAAAAGGGTTCTTCTTCCTAGTGGAACCCTTAGTCTGTCCAGAATCTTTCTTCTAAGGGTGCCAACAAGAACCAACCCAAGGAGTTCTACCGAGAACCTTTCTATATTCCAAGGGTTTTATCTAGAACCCACCCAGGGGGTTCGATCAAGAACTCTTTTCTATTATGGTACAGAGAATACTTGAAGAAAGAGTTCTTAAAGGATTTCAATAATCTTTAAAGAACTCTTTCTTCCAAAAAGTGTTCCATGTATAAAAAGGGTTCTTAGTGGAATCTATCCAGAACCTAAGGGTGCCAACAAGAACCAACACAGGCTGTTCTACCAAGAACCCTTTCAAATTATGATACAAAGATTGATTGATGAAAGAGTTCCTCTTGGATTTCAAAAATGCTTAAATCCTTCCAAAAAGTGATGGTTGGATGAAAAATGTTCTTTAGAAACAAATGTTTCTGCGTACTTCAGCCTTTAAGGAAGAACCTTTTGGAACCCTTATTTCTAAGAGTGTACAATTTACATTTATAAACAAAATAATCTGTGTACCAAGTTGAGTATGTTATTATGCTTGATTATGTGATTTAGAAATTTGTTTATGTTCTAAGAGATCAGATACAGGTTTAAGTGGCTGTGCCGTCCGTAGTTGAAATGGTAAATCAATAGTTGGAGATTTAGAGGAGTACACAATGGCCCCTGGCGCGGAGCTGAACCATTCAGAGCGGAGGCTATCTGGAACGCGGAAGAGTGTGCCAGTTCACACTGAAACATAAGCAAATACTCAATGAATGAGCCAGCTTCCAGGAAAAGCCAGAGCCCAGTGGAGATAGCTGCTAATCTGAGCATGAAGCAGAAACCTAAACAGAGGGCAACCGCAGGACAGGCCACCCGAGCACGACAGCCAAATGCATCAGACACCTTTGGGTGATACCAAACCGCAGGATGCGAAAGAAGCCTGGGAGCCACGGCAGAAGCAGAGCAGCTGTAACCCACCGTTGAAATAACTGACCACACATAGTACGTCAGTGAAGAGCAACCATCCCACCGCTTACTGTAAGGGGCAAGGAGCTCTATACATTACACTCTAAACATGCAATTCAGGATGTGCAAAGGATTCACTGACTGCTACCGCTGAGTATTTTACAACTGGCTGACATTCAGACAGTCTGTCAGGATAAAAAGAATTTTCAATGGTATTAAAAATAGTTGCGCAAATTCAGGGAAAAACAGACGTTATTAAAGGTTTTTTTGCCAAATGATACAGAGCGTTCAGAAAGAAAACCACATCGTATTGTGTAAGAATCTGTGGTACTACAGTACATCATTAACATTTTGTCACTGGATAAAACATGTACTGTTGGGGTTAGCTGTTTAATGCTGTTTTGAGGCTGAAAATATCACTGAAAATGTGTAGATGGTCATGACCAGGGCCTTGTGAGTCCTGAACTGCCACTGTGTCGACCAGAGAGAAACAACATATACGATGAAAGCTTCTGTCACTTTGCATCCAGCAGAACTTGATATTTTGGCTGTATCTAAGAAATGAGTCAAACAAAACAAGATCCCCCAAAACAATACTGGTGATCTCTTTTACTGACATTTTTCCACACCTGATGAAAAGAACCATTCTGGCCTGCCCAAGTGTAAACCCACTGTGATGTTGGTTTGAGCACTGTATACGGCGCAGTACTTGTGTGAAACAGCTCAACTCTACTTCTCTGCAGACCATAGTCCCTCAAAAAGGTAGAGCTGACCATCACAGCAACTTTACTGCTGCTGTTGGGAAACATCATACCACCTCACTGCAGCACCACATTTATGTTTGATTTTATTCACTGACTAACCTACACGGTACATTTACTGCCAGACCAACAACTTGGACAGTAATCGACAGACAGTAATCAGTCTGCCACCCACTCTCTCACTCTTGCAAAAGTTGCACACTATGCTACGCTACTCAGATCAATCAGTAGGCTGCAGAGTTTGCCAGCTTAGCTATTTCAGTGGGACAATATCCAAAATACTCCCAGGGTAGAGGCTTTTTGAGACCTTAATCTCATCAGGAAACTGTTCACTTAGGTCAATAATTAAGTGAGAAGTATGATCCTTTTCTCATAAACTTACATATAATTGAATTTCATTTTGCAACCACTGGAGTTGTCCCCTGCTGGTCATTATAGAGAATGTAGACTTCTGCGTTGGCTTCACTTTTCAGACCCAGAAGCAACATCCAGTATGTGTACAGTCTGTGGACCTGCCACTGCATCACTTTTGGTTTCTAGTTTAAGTTATTCTCATGTTCCTGATCAATCTTGAGACAACCGAGAAATGATTCTCTCCGTGCTCCATGCTGTGTCTGGATCTTCAGAGATCTCTCCACTGTGTCTGTCTCAACAGAGAGTAAATGCAACTAGACAGCTCATTTTCCTTTTCTTGACAAAAATGATGGAGAGAATGAGGTAAAATCAGATCAGAGGTATTTGTCTGAGGTGCTCACAAACCCATGGTAGTTATTTGTTGAGTCTAGATCTCAGATGCTGACCTTTTGGGTTGATAAAGCATCCCAAGCACAGCAAAAATAATAAGAAAATACAGGCAGGGGACAGGGTCTCAGCACAATACTAGTGAGTCATAAGTGATGATTGACAGCGATTGTTTATGACTTTATACATTGTTTTTGTTTTGTTTTTTGGAAAATAGTGCATATTAGGCCTTTAAAATGTCCACTGCTCCCAATCTAAGTCTGCCAATTCAATGATTATGTAAAAGCACTAGTACTTACTATTCATCAGTGCATTAGTCATAGATATTTCACAGAGGGGAAACTATTTTAATCATGGAAATATCATAAACCATCCTCATAAGTCATCCTCTGAACAAAAATAGATATAGCATTATTAAAGTACTCCAGCACCTATAAGAGGAACATAGACAAAAGCTGACTTAATACAGAACATTCATGTAGGAAAAATATACGCCTAGCAAGGGATCTTTGCAGATTTTTTTTTATAGATCTCATGGTGGTCTGTGCATGGGATACAATTAACTTTTATGTGTCTACAATGAGGCACAATGAACAATTTCTGTAACATAAAAATATTCATCCCAGAAGAAATTTTCTTGCCTCGTTACAGAAAATACAGACAAATCACAAGGCATCTGTGGTATATATTTCAAATTGATACTTACAACTATTTGTACTGCCCTAAAGTGCCTTTTATTATAATGTTGTAATGTTGCATACAAAATTGCATTACGCAGAAATGTCTAAAACTGCAAAAACATATTCTTCTTTGGAAACCAAAATCATTACAGACAATCATAAGTCACTCAATGAACAACTCCCTCAGCAAAGTCCGACAGTGTCCGGGGATTCCTTTCACAGAGAAAAGGACAATTATAGAAAAGGCCAAAAAGTCCTCTCACACTACTGTAATTCAAATTGACAGGAAAACAATAACAGTGTGGTTCTTTCACAAACAACTGGAAAACACGAATGTGGGCTTTCCCCATATTTTTGTTTGTGGAAAAGCCTGTTTGTCCTCAATATGTCACATTCTTCACCATCAGTGGCACAACACACCACATGGCCTTGACCTAATGTTGTGGGTTTCCTCATAGGAGTAGCCAAGCATATTTCACAAACACACATTTCACACTAACGTGTTGCACTGATAAGTTTCTGTGAGCAATTTTCATGGAATGTTAACACAGTTGTTAGAAATAGTATCTATTGAGTGTAAGGATTGATTCCTAGAGATGATGCTTTGAAGCGAGCACAGACACTTGCACAAATGCTCACCGAAATGCATCCAAAGATACTGCCGCCCACCCATAAGGAAGCAAGCACCACATGAGAAAATAATACAGTAAACAGGAAACATGGGCGTAAGAATGCCAAATGCATTCTGCAGTTTCAGCTCCAGTCTGTCCTCAGCACAGCAGCATCTATTTCTGGGAAAGACTGTGAAAAGAGCCAGCAGTGGGCTGCTGCTCTACTCCAGGTCCTGGAGTGAAATAATATTGTATCAAATTGTCAAATATATGACATGTCTAATGAGTGACAGTGGATATGAAAATGTGATGTTTGTGAGCTCAGTAAAAACCATAAAGGAGGCTAGTTTTTCCACTTTATTGTCTACAGCTGTCTGGTTGAGTCACTGGCACTGTAGATTGGCGAGTGGGCAATGCTTCTAGCAGACCTGGCGCCCTGCCAGCTTTTGGTTCCTGTCATTATCTATGCTTTGTGTCTCAGTGATGGCCACATGCACATAATGAATAGGCAACTCCTTTCCATTAAAATAATACCCTCATCAAGTGGGCTCCTGTCAGCAAAGTTGCATCTGTGCCCGACTGAGCTCCGTGCTTCAAGACAGCTCACAGAGCGAGGGCCAAAGGCTGGAATTTTAATTGTTTCACGGGAATCAACTGGTTTGCCATTCAAACAGGCTGGCGAAGGACAGCTTTCCATGAAAGATGATGAGCAGATAGAAAGAAAGAAGGGATTTAGGAAATGTTGCCGTAAATTAATCCTGGACAAACCAGGGCTTTGGAAAGTTTTGCCTTGTTGAAATGGACTACAAAGGGTGGACTACAAAGAGGAGTGGACATGAAAGAAAAGGTTAGACAGAGAATGAGGAGGGGGTTTGCCAAAGGAAAGATGCATCCTTTTGAGTCTCAGGGAGATTAGACATTTCTTCAAGTGACAAAACACCTTATTAACCTCCGCCTGACCTCTGAGGATTGACCTTTGACTTGTGACCCCGACACCGCTACGCCTTACTCCTGTTGGGAGTCATCAGCATGAGTCTTTTCTTTATAACTAATGGTTGTGCCAAGATGCCAAAAGATAAAGAGAATGTGAGGATTGTCGGAGACGGAGGGATAGACGTAAGGGGGGATACAGCAGAGAGAAGAGTTTAATTAGAGACACAGCACCTCTGGTAATCCACTCTCGCCCTATTCACAAAAAGAACAAGGGTGGGAGGGATGGGCAGGGAGAGATGAGAAGTTTTTAACAAGAGGTCAGAGAAACTTTGGCTTAGAACATGGGCCTTTATCAAATCCACTGGCAAATCCGCAGATTAGTCCATTCCATTGTTTTCAGGAAGTCCGCTCCCACCGACCCAGAATGCAGGAGGCGGATTTAGGAACTTTGCAAGAGCTCCAAGCCACTGAGCTGCATGGCAGAGCGTGCGTGTGTGTGTGTGTTTTTGTGTGTTCACGTGTAAGTGTTTGTACACGTGTGCGTGTGTCTGTGTCAGTGTATATACACAGGGGGATGACACAGTGAGGAAGGGGCTGTCAGGAAGGCTTGGGCTCAAACACGAAGCTCTGACCAAAAAATTCCAATGATCGCTCATGACTCTCTGGCCACCAAAAGCAATGCAGACGGATGGCGGGCCGCTTTCCCACTGTGACCTCTCCATAGATAATATGTACTTTGGAAACTGTCATCCCTCTTGGTTTCATTAAACCTTTTTTGATATTTACATGGCCTGCTGAGCTGTTCTCTATACAGAGTCAATTTGGTCAAAATGTGAAATTCTCCCCCTTGAATAAACACTATGCTTTCTTCCCTGCAGAGTCACTTTACCACAACCAAAGTCACTGGCATTTGATATAGAGCTACGGTCAAAACACTTGTGGACAGCAACAAAAGTCAACATAGGACTATGAATCAAATATTCAATTACTACATTTTGACAAAAGCCTATTCTTTTTCCCTCCTCTTCCTCTCCTTTACCTGTTAGTTGTCACAATGTGTTTCCAGCACTATGCTTCCTGTGCTATTCAGCCTGGGGAAATGGGGCATTGGAGTGATGACAAGGAGTAAGAATCACTTGCAAGCACTGGATCTGTCTTAGCACACTCCTGCACCTATTTAAAGTAGGCCTCTTTCAACTCCGAGACCAGGATGGAAGAGAGAAAACACATTAGCAAAATAGGCAGAAAGCCGAGACACAAAAGGCAAATGATTTATTATAGCTTTCAGCAGAAATACCTGCGGAGGAGTGCAGGCCCTCAGGTGCTTTTCTGGCAGAGGATAGAGGAGGATAAGAGAGTCAGTGCTGAGAGATGCGCTGGAATGAGGAGCCAGGGAGTCTTTGGCAGTAGGTAGGCAGGGAAGATGTTGGTACCTCTCCTCGCAGGTGGGGATTTCAGGGAGGGAAGGCCAGTGAAGTGTATCTGAAAAGCATTTTTGCCGAAGGGATCTGAGTTGTTTTCCTAAACATCACGTATTCATGGACTGCAGACTGGTGGCTTTTGCTCTCGTCTGCTTTCACTGATCATTATCTTGAAGATAATAAAATACCTTGACACCTGCGATGAAGTGCATGATACAAATGAGGGAGGTGGGATGATTTTGATTTGGAAACATCATCATAGACAAAAAATGAGTCGTGGGAAACTGGATTTAGTCTAATTTTACTCTTATCTCATATTATAAGTATATTTTAAGAGTCTACAATAATATACACAGAATCTTAAGTAATTAAGGTATTCAAGAAGTTACTAAGAAATTACTACGAACTCTGAATCAACAAAAATATAGTAAACATTGACGAGATACTTGAGAACTGACTGCCTCTGGTGCCTTATTATTAGTTGTGTGAATCTGTATACTTCACTTCCTCGATGACTCATTCCAGATGAACTCTGAATCAAGTTCAGTTCAATCAAGGCAAGGCAATCAGCTGATGAGTGATAGATCACCCATAATTTATCACACTTCCTTATGATGCACACTTTGGTAATTATTCTTGACGTGGGGCCGGATGCTGAGTTGTGAGGAATGCATTAGTGCATCATTTTCAAAAGTGCAACAGTGTACCAGTTTTTAAGAGTTTACTGCAGGATCATTTTCAGTCGAGAAGAGTGCTCGCTGCCGGTGTTGAAAAGTTTTAATACCTTTAATCCAGCATTTAGAAACAAAGTTGGTGACATGCAGACAGTAAAAGAACATAGTGTCACAGGAGTGTGTCTATTCTGGGTCCTTCATTAAAGCCAAAAAGAAATATTTTACATGATTAGTTGTATCTATTGATCCTTTCTTCATATTTGTAATTCACAAATTCAATGGATTTTATTTAAAATTTTCATTATTCATAGTTTGTCTCAGAATTACACATACTCCAGAAGTTTATTCTGTCATGTAGTGATGGCTGCCAGGTTTTAAAGGTTTTTCGATGGGGCTTAGCTCAGGTGTCAGGTCTGGCCCTTTCCCTGCAAGCTTTTTAGCACAGAAAACTTAATGCTGGCAATCAGTATTAAAATTTCTTACCTGAAAAAGATTTTCAACATTGCCTGATAAAGAAAAAAAGTTTGCTAAGGAGAAACCAACACCTGACCTGCAGGATCTAACCCTTTAAAAGGGGCAATGAATAAATGGATGTGTCAAAATTTTGTACTTTATATTTTACATTTCTTAATTCTGATATATTTTTTCTGTTTCATAAGTGTTCTATTGTCAGTGCCCTTTTCTATCTGTTCTTTTTAAGGGTTCTGTAACATGTGAATTTCCCCAGTCTGGTTTAAGTTTATCTTATCTTAAACAGCAGCAACAAGATGGTGATGATATTATGGTCTACATTTTCCCATTTAAAAGTTTACCATCTGGGAAACACTGTCCCTCAGCTGTGACTGAATTTGCACATGAAGTGTAAGAACACAGAGTCCACCTCGCCTCGTCCTGCCCTGTCTTGTGTGTCATGTCCTTTCTGCTCACAGTAGAATCTGCCCCTCAGGTGCAACAGCCCAATCCAGTATGTTGTGCAGCAGGTCTCTCTCTGTGAGTACAAAACGTCTCTGATTTCCCGTTGCTTAGTCAGTCTGGGTCTCATTCCATCCGTTTCATTTTTCTGACCGGACATTAGCCAGGAGCAGCCTTAAGTGTTTGTTTGAAAGATGCGCACTGCATTTGTTGATTGTCTCAGGGTCTGTTGCTCTTCGATCCAAACCTCATGCTTCCTTTTCCGATGCAAATATGAGTGTAATTCTATCATAGGTGATACGTGGTTCACCAATAAAGCTGAAAAAATAAATTAAAAGAGATTGGTAGCGAAGTTCCACAATATTTCCTTTCCTTTGACTTCCTCTCTCTTGATTGGTGTTATTGTGTCTACAGTGTTTGAACACATGAGCTAGATGTGTTTGATTGTGCATCAGCTTTACTTTGCAGTTGGCACATTTGTTGATTTTTAGAAATGTAGACTATTTTGTGTATCCATGTGTATTTGAACTTGGGCTGCTGCATTAATTGAACATATGCCACACTGATAGGTTGCTGCCTATTCAGGCATAGATTTAACCCTGCGGAAAAAGTCACTGATGAACTTTTGCAAAGCTCAGTGAAGTGAGCGACATTATTTGTCAGTCAGCTGGGATGATGCTGCTACATTTGGGAAATTAAAATGGTAAGGGGACTGAGATGTAAAGATGCATTACTTTACTCTGGTGACACAAAGTGACTGATATGTGCAATAAAAATTTGAAGTTATATGGCATTTCTATCACTAATAATTCATTAAGAAGGTACAGTGTGTGTAAGATAGATTTGACATCCCCGTCTCACCATTCTGCGCCGAATTGGCATTTCTGTTGTGGTCGAAGAGTACCACCTCTCTGTTTTTTTTTTTAAAGATAATTACATACAGCAGTCTGACGAACCACCATTCTTAATTGAACGTATGAACCAATGGCACTGGCTAAACAGCGCTCATTCCTCACAATGTGACAGCGCCAAGACTGTTGTGCAGCTCGAAACTGGAAAAACTGTGGAAACACACTGTAATGGCCAACAACTCTTAAGTCATTATAAAGTTTGAAACAAACATTTCAGCCTCTTTTGCTACATTCCAAAACCACATATTTTTTAAATAGTTCCTAAATAATGTGAACAACTCAGGGGCCATATTAAAACCAAAGTATTTTTTTGAGGATTTCTTGCAAAAGGCATCGGATTAAGTTACTTTATTTCTCATTCCTATAGCAATACTTCACTTATTAATTGGTATTAAAAGTAATTAGTTATGTTACTCATTATATTATTGTGTTGCTTTTGTACCTTTTTGGCAGCCAAAGTTGAACCGCTGATTCAGTGAACTGTTCCACTCAGAGAGCTTTTGTTGTTAACTGTCCAGATGTTGGCTGTGGTGGTGACAAAGTCTAGAGCAGAGTCTTCAAATTAGATCCCATCACTACATAGTCTCTCTCAGTGTGCCCGGACAAACTCAAAATAATGACAGTACCTCCACCTGTGGAAAGTATCCGTCCCTCCCTCTGCATCGTCCCGTATCCTGTTAAGTTTTTTGACTAGCAGCTGACGTGACCTCCCCATAAGATAGCCAAGTCATGTAATGCAGTAAGTTGCTTGGATCTATAACTGCTATTGTTTAGGATATTATAATCCCTTACACTGCTAGTTGTAAACTTGTTGTTAGCTGCTCGGTCTTAATGTAGTGTTAAGTTAGCTGCTTAGCCAGCTTCATAATGCCAAATCCATGTGCAGAGAGGTTTTTTTTTTCCTCACCACACATATGCTTCATCTCAATGCTTCCCAGCACTTTTCTGCCAAAAAAAACACTATTGAGACACTGAGACTAAGAAGACTCAAACATTAGCTGAAGGTCTAGTTTTTGAACAATAGCTTGCTATGTATGACAATCTTAATCATATAACTCTCGCTCAGTCAATGCAGCCCAGTTTGTTTGTGGCAAGTCAAGGTATACCAGCGCAAGTGGTGTAGTAGTAAATATGAAGGTAAGTAACCCTTTAGGTAAACTTCACCCATCTTGTTTTCCCTCATTGATTGATACAGGTCTCAAAATAGATTCGTAAACTTAAAGACTCATTTGAATGATGTGGATTAACTGGGTTTGCTGGGTTTTACCCCCCACTACACCCCTCACCAGCATCACTGTTCTGTCTGACAAATACATATTTGCACGCTGCTTTGTCTGGGATTCTGAGTAAACTGGATAACAACATCAAACAGTTTTTATGACACTCGACTTGCGTCACTGCTGTAAGCCAACTCGGCCAACAACAGGCAGTCCAGTGATGGCCGTGAAGACAGCTTTACTTTTTTGAAGCCGGCCAAAATCTAGAGGAAACATTTTAAATGGTATTACACATTGTTCAGTGTAGCCTATAAATCTACCCACTGGTGAGTAACATTTTCCCAGTTCTTCAGCACTACATATCTACATTTTCCTACTGGCCATGTGACAGACATCTTACGTGTTACCGGATTGCTTCTGTTAGAGGACATGAGTGCTGACTAACTCTACGCCAATGACAATGTATTGTAAAAGAGAAGCTTATTAAATATTTGAAAAATGGTGACCTAACTATAAAGTAAATTGCCAGCAGTAGCCTCTTTGAGACAAAACAAAACACACACACGCTTTGCATGACTCTGCTGTGCAGGAGGCTCTGTGTGTGGACGGTGGTGTCTTTTTTGTAGTCTTGCAAAAACTTAAAATACAAGAGCACACGTGGGGAATGGATTAAACTTTTTCTTTACCTGCTCTATGTTACCACCACATTTACCGATGGCAGTCTGGCTGGATGATTGTCTCAAAGTCTGCTGCACTTAATCTAGTCCCTCCCATCCCTGTTTCCTTTTCCCACATAAATTTCCGTCATCTGTTATATTTCTATGCATTTCATATTTCACCTTCCAACCAATGTCTGTTTGGGTGTATGCTAGCTTTAGCCTCATTCTTTTAGTATAAATGTTGCTGTTAAGTAACTTTGTGTTTGTTTAATACATGTTCGCAGGGTTACCATTTAAAATGTTTCTAATGGAAATATTAAAAAGTCACCTGAAGCCAGACTTTTCAATGAGTTGAAGCATTAGCATTAACCTACATTAGCCAGCTACACTTATGAAAAATGACAGTGAGAGACATAATTTTCAACGACAAAATCCACAGTTGTCAGCAAGACATGAGAGGCTGCTTCTGTCTACTTCTCTCATGGTTCAACAGTTACTCACAATATTGATTTTAAATCTGTCACAGCTGTATGGAGAAAAGAGGGTCACACTCAGGACTAATATCCAGCAACACTTTTACTTGATCATATCTAATGGAAAATGACACCAAATGTTTTCAGCCATCCAGCCTTGTGTGCCACCGTCATCACTGTAAACGGCATCTGTGCAGTGTGAGAGTGTGAAGCTTGACAGGCCTAGCAACAGTAACTAAGGAAGGCGGGGCTTAGTGAAGGTTCAATATAGTAAAAAACTCTGTTTAAAACAACAGATTCAACAAAAAAGTCAGTGCAGTGCACCCTGTCTGATCAGGCCCACACACTTTATGTTTCATGAAGGAAGCTGTGTTTAACTGGTAAACAGAAGCCACAGTGCGTTGTGGCATCACCATGACTGATTTCCTATAAGGTTAGCTCTGAGAGAACCTTCCGTGGAAGGCTGAAAGACTTTACCAGCCTTTGTACTGCAGTGAAATTTAGCTAAACAGAGTTGCCCACAATACAAAGTATTGGTCAGGTCGACTAAACAAACCTGGGTTTTTGTTTGGGCTCTGCCATAGTGTCACGGATGCCAAGTTACTCATTTGTGATGTCTGCAGTTGTGTCTGTGTATTTTCTCAATGTAAATCCACGATGGGGCAAGGTTCAAACACTCCCGTGATGAAAATAAACAGGACTTTAATTGCTTCCAATCTGTTGTCCTCTCATGTAGTAAATAAGCCTCAGGAATCCCCTTCTTTTGTGCAGTACTGTTTTGCTCATTCATAGGATCCCACATCAACATCCGCTCTCAGTATTCGTTTTCACACACGTCTCACCCGTGTCAGATCCTGCTTTAATTCTAAAAACGTCATTGGCAACTTGGAGGAAAAGCAAATATTTAACTAAAACTTAAAAATAATTTTCCACCTCACTAAGAGGACCACACACACATACACACAGACACACACTCACACCAACACATATGCACGCGTGTTGAGTGCAAAGCTCTGCTCTCTCCCTTGCACTCTCTCTCTCTTTCACACACACACACACACACACACACACACACACACACACACACACACACACACACACACAGAGAGAGAGAGAGAAAGAGAGCTCTGCTTTCGTTTAAAGCCACATCCTGAATCTCCTTCCTCGGGGGAGAAGATTTACACTGTGGTTGTCCTTCAGGTACACCATAAGAGCTCTGCATTAAAGCCTCTACGCTTACAAACCCCTGATTTTTGACTTGGTTTACGGCAAAATGGATACAGTGGAAAGAGAGGAAAAGTAGAAGTATGAAATTATATTAGATGCTCCAGAGAAATTTCAAACTCTACAGTGCAGTGACTCCTTCCCTCTGACACAAAAAAACATACTGGAATAAACACATGGGAAGAGGAAAGCAACAACAATCACTTACATCAGCTGGTTAGCCTATGCAGTGTTCTTACATACAGTATGTACTTTGGCTGGACTCCACTGGGGTCTTGAAGGAGGTTAATGGGGTCTTGAAGAGGGCAGCCAAGGCCAGGGCACTGGAGGAAACTGTAGAGGAGGTAATCCAAACGCCGCACATGATCCAGGTCAACTATATTCAGATGACCTCTATCATTGTGGCTTGAGTCAGCTGTGTAAGCAAAATTTATGAAGTGAAAAATTATGGTCCGTAGCCTTGGTTGGTAGAGGTTTTCACGGGTCAACCCAAACCCTAGGACCCGAAACTTGATTTTGGACTCGTACAGGTTCGGACCCACGTTTTATACGGTCAATCAGATCTGGGTCGGTTCCTGTTCTATTTCTGCGGGTCCCTGGTCTGTTTAACATGATGTATGATACCCGTGTGTATCGGAGAAGACTTGGCTGTGATCTGACAGTGCTGATCATGATGGAAGTGGTGTGTGTGTGTGTGTGTGTGTGTGTAACTTGCAACATTAAGCAACTGTAAGTAAACTGATAACGTGCAATTGTTGCCACAAAATAGTGCCGAATGAACAAGCAGTTGTTATTATAGTTCAAAAGGGCAACCAGTTGAAGTTATCATTATTATGCTAGATGCAACAAGACTGCAAAGCTTCTAAATGAGTCATGTATTTCATCCATCACCATGACAGCAAGTTAACGTTTAAGCTGATTGAGTGGATTAGCCATGCTGATCCAATCAGCAAAAGAGGAACAGATGTATTTTACCAACTTTATTGAGGACGGTGGATTATATGCATCACGGCCAGGAGAGACGGCTACTAACATTACATTAGGCAAGACACAAACTATGTTTTGACGACTTATAAATGAACAAAAACTTGTTATTAGCTATCAGCTCTGAAATCAGTGCTGATTGGTTCAGTTTCTCCCGGCCAGGTCAGGTTCAACATTTCTCACAGCTTGATTTAACCAGGCAGGGCAGAGCTGCGCCACACCAGTCAGAGTCTGTTTTTGATGGATGGTGCGTCAGTCTGCACAGAGCAGACTGAACAGGCAGGTGGTCTGACAGAGAAAAAGCATAGAGAATCTGGTCAGTTTTCAGAATAAAAGACAGAAAGAAAGTCTGGTAATGTGAACAGTGTATTAATATCGAAATGCTATCAAAAAGATGCTGCAAAAGACACATAAGCCTTTTAGACCTGAAGTAGAAGGGTAAACATGGGTGTCACCAATGATACCATAAAAGATTGTAGTTGTACATTTTTTTTTCTTGAAGTCAGAGGAGATGTTTGTACCAGATAACACAGCAGCAAACTGCAAGTCAGAGCATTCAGCTGTCACTCAATTTCCCCTTAATTTTAAAAACAAAAAGCGGTTTATATTTCACACTAAGCCAAGACCCACTAGCCACATTGCTGCAATGCAGAACATAAGTATGAAGGACATCATTTGACAGGCAGTATCATAATTCAAAGAGGCTGAGCTTTGCAAGGCATGGCAAAGGAGAGAAAAAGACGATTGATGCTTTGACTTGTGGTTTGTGGTGAATCTGCACAGAGGGTCAAGCGTAGGACTACAACAAACAATACTGCCAAAGCTTCATATTTTGATTTATTGCAATTTAAAAGCAAATAATGTGTAAAATTTTTACAATTTTTCATGTGTGATGCATGGTTATAAAGTTTGTATGACTGATTGAAGTGTGGTAATATTAGCCTGGCTTTTCCCTATAGCATCCAGGGTGCTGTTACACAGTATGGAGTGGGTACAAATGTTTCTCTAAAATAAAAGCTGCACGTTACATTACATTGTAAATACAAATGATTGGGAAATGCCTTCATGGAAAATAAAAGGGGGCAGCTATTTGAATGAGGCACTGTGCATTTTTGCAATTCCAAAGTGGTCATTATAGTCAATTCATGCTAACACTGATACAGTTTTACCAATCATTCTGTGACAGCCTATGCAGACGATTGGCTGGCAATAAACACCACCCACCTATCACAGGGGCCACCAATCTACAATAAATGATGCTTTAGCTTCCTGCAGCCAGCACAGTGTCAGCTAACACATCATCAGCATTCCTGAAGTCTTGCCCAGTGCAAAGGTCTATTTACACTGCCATAATAACACAATTGTTCAAATGGGCTGTGCAAAATATGAAATGAAATGGGAGAGGAGAGGAATCCAGTCCGATATGCTTGGTTTCAGAGAGGAAGGAATCGCCTGTCTCGCCTTGTTTACTGTACACCAGCAAAATAAATCATAATGCTGACAAATGTACATTTCTTTCCAATCTATGGGCATATAATGTCTCTGTGTGGTTTCTTGTCACAGGGCACACTGTCAGATGCAATTACATACAGCAAACCTTCCTCATTGAAATAAACAATTCACAATAGAGGTAGCAATGCACTCAGGATTAAATTGTTGCCCCTAAGGCTGCATTTAAGGTTGTTTACTTTGTGATGTAGTGAGTGTGTACCATATCTTACAGTAATGAGTCTGAGCTTTGGCAATTTCACTGACCTTGGATATAACACATGGCCTGACCAGCCAGATGCCAGCATGTCTATGTCTCATACTCAATATCAGAGGCCCTGACTAGATTGCATACAGCAACAGCACAGAAAATTCCTTTGCAGTGCATTTCACTTTTGATTACAAAACTCCCCATGGTGGTGTCTTGCAGGTCTGTCATGTTCTCTTCACTGCAGATTCTTTAATACAGGTCTTAATAAAACATGACAAGATTAGACTCGCCAGTGGTCTTAAAACATAAACAATTACTATGAAAGCAGCACCCAGGCTTCCAGATGTCGTCTTTCTTCAAAGCAGGTTTCCAAGGAACTCGATCCAACAGCACAAGGCTGGACAAGGCGGAGGAAAAAAAGTGTTTTACTCTGTGGCATTTCTGTCAAGCAGCAGATAAAATCAGTACATTGTCTGATGGAGAGGTATGCATGGCTTTCCTGGAGCAGAATAATGGATAGCCCAACAAAACTGTTGCTAAAATAAAAAACCTACTGCTCAAATACAACTGTCGCTCCAGAACAAAAACAGAAAGAATATGAAAACAGGTAGCTGGATTCTGAGGAAAGGCTTACTGTGACATGGTGTTCTCTCACAGGAGTAATTACATATAATACAAAAATGTAATCAGATTACAGATTCTAGTAAAATGGGGATTACTAAAAGGATTACAGTTTTATAATAAAGAACAGCACGATACCATGCGCAGTGTGCACACGATACAACACATCACAAATGTCACCACACCACTCTGGTTTCGAGTGAAAATTGCTTTCACTGGTGGAAACTTTCAACACTGTTTTGTCTTTGAATCACAAAAGCGGGGCAATATCAGTTTATATTAGTAAAGTGCAGGCTATTTCTTCCTGCTCTGAAAATGCTGCATCACCCCAGAAATCCACATCTAATTATAGGGCTGCCCCCTAATAGTTGACTAAACCACAAGTTGTTGACAAGAGGCTTAGTCAACCATGTTTTTATTTATTCTTTAATGGCAGAGAAGAAAACACCTTTTTGCAGCAAAGACCTTTTCTCTTATAAGACTGAGGTCACTGGCGCACTGATGCTAACTGTTCAGCTCCTGTCATTAGTCAGTTAGCTCAGTTAGCGGTCTCATTAGACTTGAACACAGCATCCAAGACTAGCAGAGGTGATTTAACATTACAGCGGCTCCAGCCAGGACTCTGACTCCATGGACAATGAAGGAAAGGAGGTGGGGACAGGAGGTGTGAAGCGTTTGCGTTGCGTTGTGTTGAGAAGCGAGTTTGTACTTTAGCAAATTAATTTGTAAGTGTACGTCATCCATTGCATTGATATGTCTGCAAGTACTTATTTTTTACAAATTCAGATCAGTATTGAGGTAATCCAAAAATAACAGAAAGTAATCAGGTTATGTTACTGTGATACTGTGACTACTGGCTGCATTATATTAGGTAATTAGAAATTGCATCAGAATATATTTTTAAAGTAACCCTCCCAACCCTGTTTATATAGAATGATGGAACATAATACTTTAAAATGTTTTAGGATATAAGGTTTATTTCCTGTCATGGCATACAATATTTTACACACACATTATTATAAAATGATTAACTTAAATTTCTTCCATCACTGACAGGTGATGGCAGTGTTACAATGCCACTGCTGTTATGTGTTATTCTGTGGGTCAGTCAGAACCAGCAGTGGTCTACATTTAGGTTCAATGTAATTTATTTTGCAATATTCTTCCATTGTATTACCCTGAAATACTTGTGTAAATGTCACTCTAAATCCTTATACTGCGTGCCATTACTCAACATCTCCCCATGAGGTTGAATGATTATGGATGGTTTTACAATAGGTAATGTTAAGCCAAGCAATATGTCACGCTATATACAAAACACCAACGTGCGCCAAGCAAAAACCATGTTATTGTCCATCTGTGGTCAGAATGTCGGCTTCCCACGAAACAAGGCTCCAGGGGCCAAATGTTGCTGGATTTGTGGCCAGGGCCACACTACAGTTTGGCCATCACATATGTCATAGATCTGCCTGGTCCCCCGATGGCAGAACAGTGTGTCCAGAGCTGGACTGAAAGGGAAAGCTTCCTGAGGTCAGGGGAGTATAATGCACTAGCTGGCTCTCAAATAAAACTGGTTTGTTTTTCTTAAAAGGAGGTTGAGGTTTTTGGGTTTCAGTCCATCACCCCCACACCACACCACCTCCACTCCTCTCCATTTGTTACAATGGAAGCCTTATGGTGTGTGCATTTTGACCTTTTTGATTTTAACACAAGGTGGTGATTGGCACAAAACTTGTTTCATCATGACTGGAGCTCTGGTTTGGCCCGCCGAAATGTCAGCTGTGTATAAATTTGGTGACGAGTGAGTGTGTATATACTGCCATTGTTGGAAATGCTTTTGCAGTAGAGGACAGTGTTTTAAAAGTCTGTACTCAAATAGAAGTACTGTTACCTTACAGAAATATTACTAGAAATAACACTACTGATATTAAACTACTCAAGTACATGTACAAAGTATTCTTCTCAAAAACTACTCATCATATTAGTTACTTTTTAACTATTGCTGTTTACTGTGTTATCAATAGCAGGCTTTCAGTTGAAAGGGGGTTTCTGTTCCCCCAAATCTTCAGTCTAAATTACTCCCAACTCTTGCTCTGTTCAGGTCAGTGGTCACCTTTCTAAACATTTTCCTGCTGCAGTGTTCTTCGCCCCATGTCATGTTTTTCACTGGTCTGTTTGCAATTACATAGCCTTATTCAGTTAAAAATTGCAGATGGAAGGAGATTAATTCAAATTGTAGACATACTCAGTATTGAAGTAGGGTTCGACTAACTGTTATGGCATGTTCACGCCAGCTGCGAAGCAAATATTTCCCACACTCGAGTGAGTGTGATTGGTGGATCATTTTGGAAACATTTGTGGTTATTTGTGTTACTTGCGCAAGTGCGTTTACTCACCCCAAATGGGCAGCTGTAAGCTAACGAGCAGCATGCTAACAGCTAGCAAGCACCAGCTGTGTGTGTCTGTTTGTGTGTTACCATCTGATAGCACTCACCACTGTTTTGTCCCTTCTGTCTCTCTTCTTTACCCCGTCCTCTCTGTACATTAACAAACTAACTTACATTACTAATCCAGTCAGCAGTCAACACAGACAATGAGACAAATTAGTGTAAATTTAATAGTCGAGCGAGGCTGGCTTCTCCGTGTTTTGCTGCTGCAGACTGGGTGACAAGAGGTACCAAAAGTTTCTCAAAAGTTTAAAGTTTTAAGTATAAACTCTGAACATCTTGTGCCAGAGTCAACATCAGAGCAAAATTAGCGGTGTTTCTTCCTCCAGAAGCTCCATTCTGTCCCCGGCTCTCTCGTCCACACCTCTCTGGCTCTCAGTGGCTGTCTGTTGGCCGTGTGCCTCAACACCCAACTGCGATAGACACAAACTTTTCGCTCAAGTTGAATATTCACAACCCGTGCAAATGATGCAAATTCAGTTTGTTTGTGTCGTGTCATTTGCCTCACTCGCATCACCCAGCACAAATGACACAAATGTCACATTTATTTCCACCTTATATTAACTTCGTATGTAATCTACTCACCTGAAAAAATGTATTCATTTTTGGCGTGCCATTATTCAACCACGATTTCATTTATCCATTTGTTGCAGAAAAATTCCATTCACGAGCCGTTAGGTCCGGGAAATTGCTACAATTCAAACCTTTTCTCTTGAAACACTGAAGTCATCTGCTCATTTCTGCTAACTGTGCAGTATCTGCCATTAGGTAGTGAGCTCAGCTAGGTGATATATTTGAATTGGACACAATTCAATATTTGTGAGGTTACACATGAAATAAACTGACAAAATGTTCAGTCTCTTTGCTGGTTGTTCTGACACATTCAGAATCATTACCACTACTACTCATTACAAGCTTAAATATGAGTAAAATTACAGACTCGAAGTACCCAAAAATGATTTAATTATAGTAATTTCAGTAGTTGTCATCAGTTACTTCGACCACTGGTATTTTGCCATTAAGAGTATTACACAGAATAAAGAACAAATTGTACCAAAGATGGCAACTTTATGGAGGGCCAATGCCAAAGTTTATTCGCGGGGTCATGGGGGGCCATTTTATACTTTAGAGACAAAAATAAATCACTCAGTATGTAGTGAGACAAAATGAGACGGAAAAGTCATTTTCGGTCTTCATAAACATCATGGTCAAAAAAAGAAAGAAAATTGAGTCATCTTATTTTATAAGGTCATACACGAGAAGACGTTTGTTTTATTTTTCTAAGCTATATTAAAGTCGGGGGCTGGCAAAGGAAGAAGTTATGAAGTAGAAGATGTAAGTTGCTGTCCTGTCACATTGAGAGATTACACTCAAGTGTGAATGTACTCTGTTAACCTGGAGATAGCACAGATCCAAAATAGTTAAAGCTCATTGGGTGTAATGGTCAGCAATGGTCAGTAATGGCCGGTGGTTTGGCAAGATCTGCTCCTCGTTACACAGCTCTTCCTGTCCACACACATACTGTATAATAAAGACTTCCTCAACAGATTGGAAACCACTCCGCTCTCACCAGCACTCTTGTGTTCCTCTTTCTCTCTCTACCCCCTCTCTCCCATTCTTACTTTCTTTCATTCTTGCTTTTATTTCAGTCTTTCCCATTCTCTTTCTCTATCTCGCTCTTTCCCTCTACATACTGACCTTCCCAGGCTGGCCTGGGTCTTTATATTTCAGGCTTTGAGGCTACATCTGAAACAAAAGCAAAATTATGGGTCTGGTTTGGCTTGAGGAGAGCGCAGTGACCCCGGCATGTGGTTTTCTTAGGCCAGACCAGAGAGAGGTGAGGTGGGGAGAAGAATTTGTGTGAATCTAGCTGTGTATTTGAAGAAAACCCTAACCACAGCTAATTTGAATGTGTCATTAGCAGGAGGGGGGTGATCTAAACTTGGGCTGGACAGTGATGGAGTAAAATCCACATATACTACCAAAGACACCACTTGTTTTTACTTTTTTGTTTAAAGATTTTAAGGGGGGATGGGGACAATAGCCTCAAGAGTAAGCATGCTACTTATCACCTCATAAATCTTCTCACCTCCTCATCACTTGTCCAAGTCATGAAGCTGTTGTTTCTTGATGCTTCTATGACCTCTGGCACTTGTTGCTCTGGGTCATCAAAATGAAGAGTGTGCCGGTATTATCCAAATCTTGATGCACAGTCACATTTCCGATATTGCGTCAGTGAAAGAATAATCGGTCACCTGAGTCCATAGTCCACAGAGTGCATGATATGACGCCACATTGTTGGTATACATGACACAGAGGTGTAGCCTGAAACAGATATAAATGGAGAATGGTGTATTCTGAGATCTTACACAAATGGATCACCCTAAAGTAAAACAATCAGTGAGAAAAGTTCACAGTTTCTTCCTGTGTCTCAGAGAGTTTCCTACAGTGGGCCTGCATCGTACTGTGTGGTCTTGAACCCTATTTAGACCTAGTGGGTGACCACTGTACAATTAGGTATGCCATGTTTCACAGCAGCAGCAGAAAGTGGAATTCCTGTCAATGGAGCAGACCTTCTCATGTTTACTGCTCACATATTCTTCCTACCATTCATGGCACTGCACCCAACCTGGCTTAGGGCTGATTGTATCATGCAGTATGAATAACACAATTATAAAACCCCATAAGACACTCCATGTTTATGTAACTGCAGATCCTCCAAGGGAAGGACTTACTACATGCAAGGATGAAAGTTGATGCCCCAGATGGCAATTTCAGACCTAGCAGTGATATATGTTTCTTGGCTTGAAGGTGTTTGACACAGCCAATTTAAGGATGACATGGTTTCATGTTGAAGTCAGAAACAGGTCAGTATCTCGTAGGTTTTCCTGATAAAATAGTCATGTAAATTGTATACATATAATGTACAGATCATTGACTTGTATAAGGATGGATGGCAAGAGAAGTCTCTAAAAGTGAAACCAGAACATCTCAATAGTCTCCTGACTGGCTGCGGTATAGGCCATAAACACATCCCCTCAATTTTAGCAGATGTGACACAGGCAAAATTAGTCTTACTAACTAGATGTACTCTGTGGGTATAAACCTGCCATTGGTTTCTTATTTCAGGTGGCATCTGTGTTTTCAAAGTCCCTGGGAAGCAACAACAACAATCTCCTAGATAGGGACCTACACACTGAAAATACCAAATTAGCCCCTGGGCTGCTATTAATATGAACATAACTAAGCAGCTGTCACCTTCTTTTTTTGCATTGATTTAGACCTATAAATGCCAGGGCTCCACTCCCGACAAGTTATTCTGCAGGGGCACAATCACTCCATCCTGGGCTTAGCACTGTCCAAGCCAATTGTGACTGGTTTAGTGAAATACAAACAAGCCAGAGTGTTTTTTTTTCTCTTGTAGCAGAATGATCATTTCTGGAGCCAGACCTTTCTCCAGTGCCCAGTGCTGTAGAAATAGGCCTGGTTATGTGAGACTAAGCCAAGAAAAAAAACCTTTCAATACAGTTTATAGTTATGGGGATAGTGCACATTAATAAACATATCTATGAATGTGCCAGTTTAGCTATCTTGGCTAATTTTCAACCGTGCATCAGAAGTACACATCAAATTAATTTTTCCCAAAGTTGGTCTCAGTCATTTTATATGTTGTTTTCATAACACTGATGTTTGTTCAAGTGTACTTTTTTCTGATAAGCTTGTTTTTAATTAGTTATTTGATGCTTTAAAAAGCAATAAGCCCAGCTGAGTGTATGGGGGCGGGTATGCAATACCACAGCTCCAACCCTGATCACTACTCCGCTGACTCCAAATGATGACACCAGCGCATGATGGCAGCTCCCCTATCCAGGATTTTTTGGCTTTATTCTTGTACTCTGGGAGGAAGTGGAGATGCGTTAACCATCTTTAAATACAGTCCGTGGTACAAATACAAGTCAAAATGCAATTGTTAACACATTATTTACATCAAAATCAATGAAAATGGAAACCTGTGTTTTCATGCTTCATCATCCCTCCTATATCAGACCATCCAGGGATGATTTCATCAGGCCTTTGAGAAGACAGTGTCAGCACCATAACACAGTCTTGAAGTAGTCTGGTTTGCACTTTTGTGGAGGAGTCAATTGCCAAGTATTCAGAGTGTTTATAGATTTCAGTCAGTGACTGCTGATAGATGACAGCTAAGTATATCCTCCAAGGACAGACTAGACAATCTTGTTTTTAAGGGGTGGGTGAGCCATTTTGGAGGGAAAAAATGAACAACAATGGAGAGAAATCACATTATGGTTTTAATCCCTTGAGCCAAATTGTGCCATGCTTCATTCATAATGGTGGAAAGGAGCCTTGAAGCATCAAAGTGTAGAGGGAGGTCTTACACCCATGACTGTCTTGAGAAAACCCAGCAGAAAGCCACAGTTCTGGAATCATATGTTATAATCATTACAGAGTATAAGACCCCTTACCACTGCATGTCCTAACGAGAAATCTATCCATGCTGCTGCTCGCTGAGTGGTGTTGGTGGGAGGTTTGGTGACAGACCCTTGCGTGAACCACTATTGCTTCATCACCCCACGGCCCAATTGCACATCCTTGAGTTTAAGCTATAGAGGCCTCCATGGCCGCTTACCGAAGGCCAAGCAAACGCAATGGCTCCTTAGAATCCACAATGCATTCAAACTGGGCCTTCTCACTCTCCTCTTCCATTACCATATACCACACACACAGTCCATTTCAAAACACAGCCGGCATCCATAAATTGTAGAAACCATTGACTGATTGGCAATGAGCTCTTTTTCAAATAAAGAGGCCTCTTAAATCTATCTACTTTTGCCCAAGTGGTCACTCAAAAGTGGGAACCTTGACAGTCTGATGAGATCACAATATGATATTACAGCTGATTCCTCTCTTGAAGCACGCAAGCCTTAACCCAACATCAGCAAGAGATCTCAATGTCAAATTGATTCTCACAAGTTTAAAACCTATTCTCAGCCACTCCTCATAACAAATGGATGGCTTCCTGGCAGGTCCATCTGTTGTACAGTTCTGATCCAAAGGGTGACCGGTGGTCACTGTCGGTACCACCCTCTTCCCACACTTGATGTCTAGGCAAGTGGGCACTGGCCAGAACGTGCTCTGGGCAAAAGGCTGTGTGTGGTCCATGGAGCTCCCACGACAGTCCAGTGTTGTCCAAAAGAAAGCCAGTGCCAAATCCACAATGTACGTAAAAACGTAATAACATTTCCTTGAATTGGGGAAATCATATTTTGAAGAATATACAAAAGGACATCTACTCTCCTGAAATATTCTGTAAATATTTTCACTGGTTTATACATGTGTCAGTGTCCCTGTCAAAGTGTTGTTTTCCTCACTCAAAGGACACTTTTTATGCCACCCAAATACAATAACAAAGAATTTTAACAATTTGGAAAACATTTGTATCTTCAGTCCAAATAGAATCACATTCTAGGCTAAGTCAAAAAGAAATTACTTCAACATTTATAGAATTATTAACTCGGTAACAGTGATGATAAGACAGAACAATAGAACAGACCATTATGATGACATTTTCTGGGCTGAAATACTTGTCCCCACAGTCATGTCTCAGAGGAGATTGCAAAGGCTGCTTCTTCATCTTGTGCGTTCCCCCTGCACACAGCGAGTCTGCTCTTAATTGTGGCAGGGAGAACATCAGCAAGACTCATTCTATTCTTCATTTCATCCCACAGACACACCAGAAAACAGCTCGTAGTTTCTGCGAGCTACATTTTCCACGGGAGACAGCCGCAAGCCCAAAAAAGCAAAGCGCAATGTCATCACCCAGGAATCCAAGAAATACCAGAAAGTCTGAGTTTTATTACAAAAATCATCTGTGAGCACAAACAAATGTGGAGCACAAACATGCCTTTTAATTGAGAAGGCAGATGGTCCCATCGCGGGCGGGACGGCAGCGAGCAGGGACTGTGGAAAACAAAGCATCCGCGGCGACCACGACCCTCCATTTGTGCCGCTTCAACTGGGAGACAGGGTCTGGGGTTGGAACCCACAAGACGCAAACAGAAATCACCATTGTTGCCTCAGCGAGACACACAGACAGACCAATTCACAGGAACAAGTTGTATTGGGTTTCCGGAGGGAATGTTGTTTATCCACTTCATCATCATTGTTGTGTTTGTCTTCTGCTGTTTCTTTGATAGCTTTGGGAATGAAGCCACTTCCACCGTGACCTGAAATCCTGAATGCAAAGAGATATTGGGGGAACAGTTAAAACACAACATTTACTCTGAAATAAACACAGCGAAGACTCTGGAAGAGATCTACAGGGTAATCAAAATGTAAAAGCTCATTTCTCGGTAGTCTTCGTAATTTGAAGAATTCCACTGGTTGAACTGCTGTAAGTGATTTGAATAACATGTATGAAAATGTTTTCTGTTCTGTTCTGTGTAAAGATGCCTTTCCTCCCAGACTGGTCATAGTAACTGGATCCTCTGTTTAATAGTTTGCTGTAGCAGGGGACTGACTGAGTGGTTTCCATTCCGCTGGGCTGTAACCGATTGTCCCAGTGACCACAACAAAGGATAAAAAAGGAAGGAGGGCGAGGGGATAGAGAATACCCCGGGGCTCAGTATGGATTGGAGAACCCTGAGATCAATGGCTTCCAGAGTCTCCTCCGGCTTAGCTACATTTTAACCCTAACCTTATCATCTGCTTGATCCGTACCACACAACATGTCAAGGCTGTGTGATACATAGTTGGTCTAACATCATCATACATGCAGGATATGGTGTCTAACAGCCCGTCTCTGAACTTTACACTAATAGTCCGGAATCAGGAAGGCTTGATCTATTTAATCCATGCCGACTTGAGAGAAAACAGAAAAAGACATCATCACAGCGGTCTACCAACAATGTAGGCCATATGTCTATTAAGTGGGCATTTTGTTCTGTTTTGTGAAGTAGAAGTGTGTTCACAAGGGTGACTGCTATGTCAACAGACGTATGGTGTACAGACTTGGTGTTGATGTGTTGAAGTGGCTTCACGGACCTGCTATACAGGCGTTCATACTGTAGCGGGTAACCATTAACCAAACCCACTTTGTGTGTGTGACCTAGTACTAATCCAAGAAAGATTTTGATGGATTTCCCCGACCCTCTGAAGTTACAAAGGCAGAAAACACCCTATTGAAAAAACAAAATGTGACATATTAATTATCATTGGCAATTGTAAACCACATTTAGTCACACAGAAAAGCTCCATGCCAGTGTGCCAGATTCAAAGGCCTTCCACTCATTAATATCACAGATGACCTTTGTCTCATTGTGGTTCCTGGAAACCTAAATCACCCCGCAGTCATGCAGGGAGTAAAATGGAGCATTGAGCAGCAGGCAGAGATACAATGATGGTAATGGGAAAGCAGGCAAACGCATTGCGCCTGTCACCAAATTAAAAATGTGCCTTTTGACGCCTTAAGTCCTTTTCCCCATGATGATGCCTCTGAACAATTGGATAATTAATTCTCTGAATGTCTTTTCTTAAAATTTGAGTGTATGCAGAGACAGTGGTTTAAGAACAATGACATACAGATGTGCTCTGGAAGATCGGGCTTTGCCATTACAAACCCATAAATAGTATTTCTATCAAAATGACTTCTTTTTCTTATTGAGCTCAGGCGAAAACAATTATAGATTTTATATTGTCTCATAGCATATAATTTATTCTTGTCTTCCCTTGTCAGACTATGATTGGTAGTGTCATAGTACTCCAGATAGGTCTTGGTCTCGAGACCAGTCACAAGAACACTTTTTGAGGGTTTCTGTCTTGTCTCGGAATCAGCCACAGTTTCATTCAGTCTTGTCTCGGCCTCAGACAGAGAGGGCTCTGGATATTATTTCAAGACCAGTCGAGACCACAATTGTCTGATTTATCTAATGTTGGATTTAAAACTTAGCGCTTCAAATACAATCAATAACTTGACTCATTTCTCATTTGAAATTGTTGTTATCATTAGCGGCTGTTACCCCTCCTCGCACCCCGTCAGACGCTCTCCAAGAAAGTATTCAGGAGGCAGGAGAACAGGCTGTGGCTATCTGGATGGAAACAGATATTATCTTCTGTAATAGAATTCTGATGCCTAAACCACAACGATTTCATCTGCAAAACAGCGTCCAAATAAAAACACACAGCACTATGTAAATTTTCTAATCCAATGCTTTCTGAGACAGCTGAGACCATGTCAAACTTTTATCGGCACTTATAAAATAAGCATAATGGAAGGTGAGGTAAATGTAAGTAGCTCTAGTAAAGCTAGCTAGGTAAGGTACATTTTGCTTGTGATAAACAATGGCAAGACAGGCTGCATAAAGACGCAGTTAATGTATATAAAGTTATGTTACAGCATTAGCTAATGTCAGCTCTGACATAAATGCTGCAGTACCACTACTCCACTTGGGTGACAGAGCTTTAGACTTGACAGCTCTTCGTCTTGACTTGGACCGAATCCCTAAAAGTCTTGTTTTGTTTCCGTCTCAACACACTCTGGTCGTGACTTGGTCTTGGTTTAGGTGGTGATTGATTCAGACTAAATATGTTAGCAGGCTCCTTTTTGACTTATTCAAACCTGCTTCACACATCATGATTGTCATGATTGTTGCCAGTCCAAAGTCACACAATGTCTTATATTTTGCATGTAAGGTTATTCAGTGCATTTCTCCGCAAATAGGAGCTCAGCAGTTTAGCAGCTTAGTTCATTACACATTCTGTTGAGTGATTTAATGAAGAATTACTGGGTGTGAGTCTGACCACTATAAGTGATGATGCTAAGTGTCAAACTCAAAGGGCAAGTGAAAAGTAAGTTCCTGATGATTACATACTTGACACCTCGTATCAAAACACACAGCACATAATGGTTTCCCTTGTAACAAACACGCCAAAATCCGCTGACAACTCCCTGTGTTTGCAGAGTAAATCTCCTGTCTGCAGATCTGTTCCCTGTCTGGTCACTGCTCAGCGACCCAGAGACATCTGAGACGGTGTGAGGTGTCCACTGAGGGGTGACAGTTGGGCGTGTGTACTCAGCCACAGACAAAATAACACTTTGGCAGACACAGCAAACTCCCAGCTCATTTTGACGCACAATGAGAGCTCAAACATTTGAGGTCTGAAGGCCACTTATGTCAGTGAAGCCTTTTGCAGACAGGCTTTGAAATCATGGTCATTGTTGGAGTATATAGCTTAAGTCCCCAAAGGCCAAGCCTCACCACTGGACCAGTTTTTCAAAGTGCAGACAGCCACTTTATGACGTAGGTCTGACATGGGACTAGAATCCCCTTAAAGGGGCAGTGCATTTCAAAACCAAACATTTCTCGCCTCACCAGTATTGCTATCTATCCATATATACAGTTTTGGTATAAGTTGTTGAATGTTATGTCTTCCATCTTTCAAAAAGATGGAAAAAGATGGCTCAAAGCACCAAAAATACACAAACAAACAAACAAACAAGAACAAGCAATGTCTCTTTCCAGAAATCATGATCCTGTTACTCAAGATAATCCACAGACCAGGTTGTGAGCAGTTTCATGTTGGAACTATTTTCTTTTTACAAGGGAATATAGGGAAGGGAAAGTTAAGGGAATAAAACAACTTTAGGTTTAGGAAAGGATCATGGTTTGGGTTCAACTCACACGGTGGAAGTGATGCGACGAAGGTGACGTTCATAACGAAACTTAAGTTACTGATTTGACTTAATTTAACTCTATATTAACTTTTCATCTGAGGCAACACAGTCAGTGTTAATGGCGTCCTTCTCAGCTGAACTGTAATGTTAGCACCACTGAGCTGTCTAGAACAGTGAAACAGTTGGTGGGTGTGATTCGGTAGAAAGTAAATAGTTCTGACATGAAACTGCTCACAACAAGTTCTGTGTAACCAGGTCATGCTTTCTGGAAAGAGATATTTCTTTTGAGTTTTTCAAATGTAATTCTTTGGTGCTTTGAGCACCACTAGTACCATCTGGTTCCATTATATTCAAGAGAAGGCTTACATGCTTCCCAAACTCTGCAACTCCCACCAAAACAATCCAGATACTCAGAGGAAAAATATGTAGTTTTGATTATGCGGTGAACTGTGCCTTTAAAATCCTTGCATTTGCGTTGAAACTGACGTGGCAAACAGGAAAAAGGCATACTCTATGAGCCTTATCATGGCAATAAAATACATGAACTTGTCACAAACAAGCTCCCGTCTGATTTTTCTTTTCCAAGAAACAGTCCTTCATTTTTTTGAAGTGTTATTTCCCATTATTATACATTTAAATCTCACAGTGAGTGTGTCATGGAATAGGGATAGTTTCCTCAATAAACAATGTGCTTTTTATCTTTATAAAGAACACATTTGTTTTAAATGTCGCAGCAGGCAATAAAAGTTGTCTGAATATGTAACAAAAAAATGCCACGTTAAAATCACCCATTTTGTTTCAGAAAAGATGACTTTACAGTCTAAGGTCAGCGACTATTTTAGGTGGCCATCACACCACGGTTGTATGTGGTTGGATTTGTTTCCCCTCCCTTTCCTATGATATGTGTCCACTTAAGCACTATGGACGTCACAGTGTGTTCTGAGCTGCTTGTAACAACAGAGAGGCTGCACGCTGAATTTTCATGAGTACCGCCTCGGTCTGTATTCCCAAATGTGATTGATCCACTGTGTACTCTGGCAACAGGTCGAGTCCAGTAGTGGTTGTAAATGGTTACGTTTAAGTTATGGAGGGGCACACTTGTGTGCTTTGTGTTTTTCTTTGGGTCAAGGTGGAGCCCCCGTATAATTGGTGGACTGTCTATCACCCTAAACCTCAAAAGATTTAATTGATTTAAGGGGAGGCAATAATAGGAGTCCCATATCACAAAGACTGTATAGAACTTGTCATGAAATATAGCATTGTGAAGCCATCATATGATCCTATTTTGGGTGAAGGTCCGAGTAGACTTTTCCGTAACATTAACATCAGACTCCCACATTGTTATTTGTGCAATCCAACACTTTGTTAGGCTTAAATCAGAATCTTAATGTCATACTATTTAGGTCCCAGTGGAATATATTTAAAAATGATGGGCATAAATTTCAGTAAGTTCAGATTTTATTGCAACGTCCGTCCTACTGGATAGATAGAGGGCTAGATTCATGAGGGGATTTTTTACTGAAAAGTAAAAAAACATTGGTCTTAGGTTGGCTGTTTCTGCCATTGTAATGTAAGGTGGTGACAGTTGTCTAGGGAATACAATGTTAAACCCTCTGGCTGTGGAGTGTTGTGTTGTATGTGTCTGCCATCTATTGGACTTCTACGAAACATCACTTTTAAAAATCCTTTAACAGCACAGCACATGCACACTTTTTGACACAGGTGAAATATGTTTAAAAAGTGCTTATCTGTGAGATAGTCAGTGGTAATTTGTTGGTTTATTTAGATTTATAGTGAGAGATAACAAGTGAGCCAAGTTTGCAACCAGTAGGCATCTGGACAAAACCCATCACCTCATATTTAAAGAATTAAATGAAGTCATTATCTTTGTGAACACAAATTTTACTGCAAAGATGAGAATCTCAGGGAGACGGGAGAAAAACCACAGCATGTTGGTAGTGCCCATCTAAAAGAAACATTTTTGTGTTTATGGTAATGAGGAACAGTGGTTTGTAAAATAGAGGAAAAAAATAAATACCCCCAAATTTATTAAAAGAACTCACTTATATCCTATAACATGTGTTGCGGTGGGAGCCGGGGTACGACGCCAGGAAAAAGAGGGAGTGGGTGAGTGCAGGAGTCGGCCGAGCACGTGCCTCCTGAGGTCCTCTGGTCTCCGTCTGGATCGGTCCGCCTTACCAACCCCTGGGCTAGACTCCCATCAGCCCCATACCCTGTCTACTCTGGGCCAGACACCACCATGACCGCTTGTATTGAGAGGCCTGACCACCATTGTGCCACAGTAGAGTACACAAACAAACAGTGCAGACACACACAGGTCTGCTCCCTGCCATTACGTCGACTCATCAAGCCCACTCGGCTTAGTCATACCATAGGCTTCCAGTGCAAGCAGCTCCCTCTTGGCTTTGGATGGAGAATCTGGCAGAAGATATTTGCTCATTTGTCCCCACACATGTATGTGGTTTGGTAACGCTGCTAGGGACTGCTGCCCCAGCCGTTCTTACTGTCCAGATTCAGAGCCAGCCAGGCCTTTCCTGGGTAATGTCCTCCCACACAGTCTGGCTATATGGCTTTCTGTTGCTCTTATTCAGCTGTTTACATCCTTACAATGTGTTTTCTCTGGATTTTGGTATGCATTATGGACAAACCAAATATGTAGACATTGTTTTATCTTGCTACTCAGAGCCAATGTAATGTGTTTCTCCAGCTACAGTATGACTGAAATGGACACTTTCTCTTATCTGAGTCACTGATAAAATAAACTATATTTGTGTTAAAGGGTAATCCTGGTATTTTAAAACCTGGGGCCTATTTTTAAATTATATTATGGGGTCTAAGAGGTAAAAAAAAAAAAATCTTTGGAACTAGTCCGGGTGATCACCTCAGCTGGCAGCCACAAACAGAGCTGCAGTAGCTGCAAACTAATTCTTGGGGGCAAATGTGTTGTTAAGGTACATCCACTAAAAGTGCTTGTTTTTGCAACCGACAGGCTCAGATTGTTTCTCGCAGGGCAGGTTCACACCTGAAAGTCTGGTTCCTGAATCGAATTAGTGCAGGGATGATAGAGTTTTTTAACTGTCCAGCTGCTCCAGTTTGAGTTCACAAAGGTAGAACTCAAATGGTCCATAAATTTTACATCAGTCAACAGCTTATTATTTATTTAATTAAAAATGCATTAACGGCAGTAATTGAGCCACATTTGCAAAAATGCAAAAGTGCAAAATTTGTACCCCTACTTGATCAGCTAGCTTACTTACATCATTTGGTGACTTGCGCGTTTTAATAGAGTTATATGTCACCAAAGGCACAAGACCCCAAAATATGTGAAAAATAGGGCTTATGTTTAAAAATACCAGAATTACCCTTTAGGAGTATAGATACGTATATGTTTTTGTTCTTTAAACCTGTACAACCTGTATTTTTTACGTGAAAGTTTTTATTTTATTTTTAGTTTATATTGCGCTATATTGTGCTATATTTGGCTAGACTTGACTTGACTTGATGCATGTACACAATGCCAGGGCAAGGTTCTGTTTATTTCTTGATTTAATTTGTTTCCTAGTGGATTAGAAAGATTTTCAACCTGTCCCCACATATTCTCCCCCTACCAGGCCATTTGAAGTTATTTTTATTATTATATAAGTTAGGACACTCACTCTTATATTAGCACCAGGTTAGAAAATTGTGTCATAAGCATTAGACAACATGCACCATATCAAACATATGAAAATACTGAAAGTGTGTTTTTAGGGTTCTGGAGCTGACATACTCTCTCACACACACACAGACACACAGGCAGAGCATTTCTTCCCTCTTTTCATGTCGACCACAAGACTGACCTGCTGGCCTCTATTTCCTCTGAAGAGGATATCCCCCTTCAGTAGAGCCTTAAAATCCATCACAGCAGACGACTTGAGATCCTGATGTATGCGCCTCCTCCTCCATTGTCTTTGAAGCATTGGGAGGCTTTGGCTGGGCCCGGCCACAGTGATGATTACAGTCTCACAGTTAGGCCATACTGACATGTGCTTCAGCTCACTTTCTGTCTGATGCCCCCCCCCTCCCCATGTTTGATGGGGAGAGGAGTTCTGGTTCACTGATTAATGTAATTAGGAATGCGGTTGCTGGTACCCATGGCCATGGTCTTTAACTACTGCTGCCACCTTGTTCCCCTCAGTCACTCCACCAAGAGAGGATTTTGTGAAAATCTTCTCCAGCTTCCAAAATGATAAAATGACCACGAGTGAAACCCACGGTCAATGTGTTTACATGCACGCAGAGTATCTTGGTTTGAAGCTTATGCACATCCTAACTCCAGTGAGGGCATTCTGAGGACAAGCTGTCAATGTACATCTTTACTGCCCCTCATCAGATATCATTGGGTGCAGAATAAACAGAATGTTCTAAATGTCACCATGGAAACTGGCTTTCCACAGACCGCCATGAATATAAGTAAACTGGCTGAGATAGTTATATTTGCATGTCTCTGTTTGTTAGCTAATATTGACATGTCCGAATTATCGCAATCAAGTTTCCTGTCATTGGGTTATGACTTCATGCAGGGGTGTTGCACAAGTCATGATGTTTTCATGACCAGGGTACACCAAGTAAAATCATACTGAATTACTAATGTGATGAAAACATTCGCACGTTTACATTTTAAAGGTCAGTTCTTAGGTCAGCATATTTGTAAAAAAAAAACAAAAAAAAAAACAAAAAACAGTTCACTCAGTTCACTCTTCCCTAAAAGAGACACAGACCCTGTTATGTACTGTATAGTCAGCATGACTCATGAATCATAAAAGTAACCCTAACCCTTGTTACATTACAAGATTACTGCCATTAAAAATGAACCTATTACATTCCAGTGTTACTGAGAAAAGTTACTTATTAGAGTACTTTTGCATTACCAAAAATGAAAACCTTGCATATGTTGGTTATATTTTCCTGATGCTTTCCTGAGCAGATACATAATTGTAAAGTAGATTTCCTGCTCACTTTAAGACAGAAATAGAACATTACGTCAGATAAAGGAGATGGACCAAGAACAGACAAGCACAATAATTATAATGACAGAGCCCATTCTGCCAGATGAGGTTTAAAATACAAATTACTTACTTATACCCACTGATCAACCGCAGCCTTCTAATTTTAGCCAGCCAAAGGACATCAGCAGTTTCAACAATTCAAAAAGGCCCCATTTTGATGGTGTAAAACATATACATACAGATAATTTATTTGTTTTTTAAGCACACCTTACTGGGAGGAAATACAAAAAACAAATACTGTAAATAAAATAGTGTTTATTCCATAGAAAAAATACCTCATCAAATGCATACAGTAGGAAAGGAAAAGTGAGTGTTACAAAAACAGGCTTATAATGTCATGAAAAGAATATTGTTGAATCATCATATCCTTTAATGACCTTTCTAAATGCATGCACTTTCAGTTTAAAAACTTTCTGGGTGTCTCGTTTCTTCAAGATATTTTTATAACATAAAGTTTCTCCATATTTAGCTCCATTATGCCAGATGCACATGAGTGCACTTCAGGCTGAGCCTGTCATCCAAACAAAGTGTAACTCTCATCAGAGGCAGATCGTAGCCTTTCATCTCATTCAAACATAACATTAAAAGCTTGACACTGATCTATGCATTGATATAACAAAACCAATGTGTACAGTGTTGACAAGGAATGTCTTAATACATGTGGTAAAATTTGGCATCCATCTCTCAGAACCAGAACTCAGAGACGAACACATGAACGTTGATGATGTTCTGGCCGGAGTCGCCCTGACTTGTCAGGTTGCGCATAGACAGTTTCAGTATGGTAGTCATTGGACCAATCAGAGGCTTCACCTGGCGAACAACACCTGAAAGAGACAAACAGGAACAGCAATATCAGTCACAATAAGCACTATAAATGGACAAAATAGACTGTCTATGGAATAATAAATGCTCTAGTAACCAAAATAATAGGGTTATTGAATGTTGTCAAAGAGTGGTTGGGGCATAAATCTTTAGCAGTAGTTTATCTTGGGTTGGTTTCACTGAAAACAATCTAATTTTGTCAATGTTATGTTTTTCAGAAATGTAATGATTGATTAACTAGAAGAGCAGTAATTATGCAGTATGAAAGCTGTCGTTATAGATAAGATTCTCTTTATGCTTGTTCATTTTGATTTGATTTTGAATGTTTGCATTGCTATTTGGTTTAAAGGGTCGCCCGAAACATCTTTTCTCACTTACCCCTGGTGGTATCTAGCAATGCAGAAAGTTTTGGTTTTAAGTGCTGAGGTTTTGAGTGAGAAAGTCTGCTGCCACCCCAATACTATTGAGGCCAGTGGAATTTTGTTTGTGGTGCTCAGTGCATTGAAGAATTACATTTGTCATTCAAAAGCAAAGTGTCTTTTCAAAAACAATTTCTCGGTCCCAGGCTTTCTAAACCAGACGTGTTTTAGATGCATTCTTCAGTTGTCTCACGCAAGTCTGACAGCTCTGTCAATTTTATATATTCTTCAATTTTATTCAATACAGCTGCCCACATCGGTTGTGTAACGCTTATGGACCCAAATTGTATTCTGTGCACAGCATTACTGTGGCTGAACGCATCCAGAGAAGAAACCAACAGAGGATTGAGGCAGCTAAGATGTTGATTTTCTTTTTTCGCTAGCTGGTGTGGACAAGATGGTATCTTGCAGATAATCCACAGACGTAATTGTCAGCAGAAACTATTTCTTGGGTCGATAAAAGCTCCAGTGAATATTGCCCCGAATACTAAACAATCTCTGAAGGCTATGATTTTGGGATATGATTTGCAAAGTTCCTTTTCCCATTGGCACCATTCAGAGGATCTAATACTTAGTGTAGGATCAAGCAAGAGCCCCTTTCCCCCCCATTATTGTGTTATTTAATTTATTATGAAGCAGCACATGTTGGGAAATGTTAGGTTTTCATCAGCAGTAAAAAGAAACAAAAACTATACAGCTGAAAGAGTAAAATAAAGCAGATACCAGGAAGTACAAAAAGGGACACAGGAGAGGAACTAAACTGCAGACCACAGAGATTCAGTTAGAGGCTACAAAAGTACTGAGAACTGAACACACAAGACTTTAAAAATGTCTTTGTCTCATATCTCCTGTGCTGATAGGAGTGGAATCTTGCAACACATGCTTGTTTGAGGGGGGTGTCATGGGCTAGTTGCTGTCAGGAAGAGACAGGTTGGGCGCATTTTGGCCTATTCCAGAGATGGTTTATTAGGGCCGAAACTTCAGTGATTTAATTTGTAAAAGGAAATGCAAGTGACTTGACTCAGTGCGGCCAAAAGTGACAATCTGAAAGCCCTACAGGTGGCCTCCCTAACCAGTCTTTCACCTGCTGCTCTTTGTTTAGGTGTGTCTTAGTATCAGCTGGCACATTTGGGTGAGTATTCAAGTGAAGTGTGTTTACAAGCTCAACACACTTCAGCGAAGACTGTACACGACAATCCGAGTTCAACTCCATGGACAAGAGACACCCTCTATCATGGTAAAACAGATGTGAGAATAAACATACTGCAACAGAGCATTACTGAATGCCCATGGAATTCATTGGGTGCTCTTTTTAAGTGAACATGCGATTACAGGGAGAAAAAAATGCCAGTGTTTATACAGCCTGTCAGCAGGCCTTTTCTCTGCAGAGGACTGGTGACATTTCAGCTCTGGCCTGTTTGAACAGCCATCGGCAGAGTGCAGTCAGGCAGCACAATCACCGCACTGTCCTCCTATCACACCTTCAACCATCCTCTTTCTGGTTCACTCCTATTGTTCTTCTCTTATTCATAACTGAGTCAGTAACATGTTCAAGCTTTTTGGTCTGATGACTCAACATGGATCAAAATGACGACTGATCACTGCCTCCTTCGGTCTGAATTATGAGGCTCCATTCTGTGGTACTTGTAATAAAGCAGTAAAAACCCATTTGGTCGTTGTTCACCACAGGACAAATGATGATCCATTATGCGCCATCCGCTGCGTCCTTTGGGACACTGGCATTGTATGATGGCAGACCCCCACCCCCCACCCCCCCCACCCACTCATTCTCCTCCTTCTCTTCCTCCCCTTTCTTCCCTTCCTGAGGGGGCCTGGTGTTTGTGGCACCATCACTATGGCCCACAAGGGTAAATGAGTCCCATGTGTTTGATGGAGGGGAGCAGTCGCAGTCACGCGATACAGCCATGGAGGCATTCCTCCAGGAATCCATCTTTAACTCTGGGAGGGGCAAGCAATGGGAGCTTGAACTGCTGTCTCCCTTTCTCTGTCACTTTCTTTTGCTCTGTCGTCCCTCTCCCAGTCGGATCTGTGGGCACACAACAGATTCCAGCAGATTCCGGCGATAAGCACTTGGAGGAGTGTGGAAGGGGGCCTACTTCTACCAGGGTTGCCCCTTTGTTTTGGTGTTTTGGGACTCTGTTGCGTAGTGACACTCGACGGAGGGGAGCGGGACTGAGATTTTATTGTTTCCAAAGCGTCAGCACCGTCAGAAAGAGCTAACCTTTGCTTAAACCTAACAACAGCCGCAACATTAAGAGAATAACTGACATGGAAAAAGAGATTGAATTTTGTTTTTGCGTCTGAAAATTATTTTCCGACAGAAGCCAATTGAGACGGCACACAACTCTGACTTGACCGATGCAAACTCAAAGTGAGTTCAGAAGGTTCATGATTCGTCCGTGTGCTTAAATCAAACAAAACCAGTTCAAAAGCTTCAGCGCTGGGTTGAGCAAGCACACAATGAAGATGAGTAAGATATCCTTATGAGCACAATATGGACCACCGCAAAGACAGATGGGTTTCAGTCCACATTAAGGCTTTTTTTAATTACACTAAGTGTGGCCTATATCTAATGAGGACTAAACACTCTATAATGAGGGTCAAGTTAGGGTAAGTTTTCCACTGAAAATCCTAAAGATTTTATTCTATCAAAAGAAGCTAAACAACTTTACCGCATAAATAAACAGATACACACATTGCATCTAAACTGAAAATTTATTAAGGATATCTAAATAGTGCAATATGTGGAATGTGTTTGAGGCCAATTAGTGTTTTGTAAATTTGTTTGTGGTCTAATTAGCACATTCAGAGGGCACGAAAAGAAATTGTGTTATAGTGCGCAATGGGTCCTCCAAATCCACAAATTTCCTCTGAGCTCACTGTTAATGATTTGAAACTTTAAGGAGATTAATTATACACGCATCACGTAGGTGCGAAGCTACCAAAAAACAGCGTTGAAGAAAAAAGGTAACGCCTGCACACTTACTCCATGCCACAAAAGTTTACTAATTACAACTTTTCAAGTCAGAATGTTTGAAAAATGGAAACCACACCCATATTTATACATCCTGTACAGCAAGGCTAACAAGCTCTATATAGGTGTAGATAACTATCCAAACCGCCCAACATCCAAAAATAATTAACACAATTGGGATGTAAACATTAATGACGTCCTCATTGGCTGAGCTGTGACCTCTCTTTCATGAGTACGTCCACGCCTCCTTCTGCATGTTGATACAGTTGGTGGGTTTAGTTTGGCAGAAAGAAAGTAGTTTCTACATGAAACTGTTCACTGCGGACTATCTTAAGTAACCAGGTCATGATTTCTGGAAAGAGACATTGATGTTCAGTCAAATATCATTTTTTGGCACTTTGGGCACCACAAGCTAAATGCAATCTAGTTGCATTATAATCATTAGAGGGCAGACATCTCTATGAATTACATCTACAAAACTCAGCAACTCACACCGAAACAGTCTAGATCACTAAAACAATATGTACTTTTGTTTTTGGGATGAACTGTCCCTTTAACGATGATATAAAACCTAAAAGAGTAATATATAAGACACTAGCATTCAAGAACTGCAGTTCAAATAGTGAGTGGGAGCCATAGATGGTATGTAAAATCCCTTAAATCCCTATTTAATATTGGATCTATGGTTGAGACCAGTTTTTTTTCCCCCCACCCCTTCCTCCTTAGGCTTGAAGCTCAGGCAGGTTCCCTGCAGGATGGAGGGACACTGAACAACAAGAACAACAACAAGCATAAGATGAGTAAAATGTTTTACATAGACAATGATGACAATGCCTGTTACTCATCTGTCAGTGTATAGCAAAACCTGTTATCCCGAAAATAAAAATCCACTGCTCTGGAGCTGGAGTTCATTGACTGTCTGTCTTCTGCCTGTCAGACACCATTAACACATTGTTCAATCAACCATCATAAATATCTGCTCCTTCTAAACGATTATTAATGATTTATTGAAACCCATTAACAGACACTAACTAATTTGGCAAACGTTCAGCATTAATTTTAACTCCAATAAACGTGAAATAGGCAAACAAAAACAGACTTTCCAGTCTGGAATGAAAATGTCAAAGGAGAACATGCTGGCTGTAGTGTTTGTTGAGGGGCCAGTGTTACAACTTGACATGTTTCCTTAATTGCTGATGATATCATCAGTATAGTAAATATATAATATACATGATACATATTTCTCCTTAAATGTAAAACATAGTTCCTCACCTCATGCTGTTGGGTGTGATAACAAACCAAAATGTATCTTAACCTGTAAGATGTATCACATTTACTGTAGTGTAGGGATTTGTGGTGTAGGAAGAAACACCTCAAATGTCGAAACATGTTTTATTCAACTGCCAGCCTTTGTTTAACTTATTTTTTTTGCATAGCCTTGAGGGCGAGAAAAAGCTAATTATGTTATTACAATGCGGGCTCATGTGCCCACTTCTGCAAAGGAGTATGATCCTAAAGCCAGTGTGCGTGACCATGATGACTCTGTGTTTCCGTAAGCTTCCCATCAAAAGCACAGCGGTATCCTCAATGAGAGGAAAGCATCAGCTGACAGCTGGGCCTCAACATACTCACAGTGAACCTGAGGTGAAACCACAACCGCACACTCATCTTTAACATTTCATCCGGGCCGTAAGGCAAAAAGCCAACAGCCACAAAACAGGTTGACTTTGATTGGCTACCATACCACCTGAGATTCATATAAATAAACATCGGGAGGTTTTCAAGACCCTATAGCTGACAATTTGCCCTGTGACTGGGCTGCAAGGTCATGTCATCTGAGGCCTGAAGTACCCAGGCAAGAGATCCAGTTAGTGCTGGAAAGGTTTGCGGTGTCTTTCCATCTCACTGAGGTATCTGCCACAGGGTGCAAAGGTGACCGTGCTGGCTTGAGCAGCCACCATCAAACAAACAGCTGTACAATCTGTCCGTTCTCCAAAACATTCCGCCACACCATAAAGTAGCCCCTTAAGTAGAAAATAGCCTTAAATAAATGCATGCTAGTAGCAGAGAAACTGCCACAAAACAAAGTGAAGCAAATGCCAGGAGGCATTTGTCATCCTTGATGGCCACGATGGCTGCAATATTGAAGGGTTACATGTAAACAGTACAATTTCGGGGTTTTCTGGTTTCTACAACTCAGCGAGGAAGTGTATGACAAAATCCAAAATGAACGGGTTTAACACCAGAGACAAATGAAAAATATGCATTGGCCTCACCACAGTATTGTATAATGACACACTGGTTGTGGCGCTATGCATGCTCACTGCAGTGAAACCATTGGAGAATATCCAGGTGGTGTACAAAGTTCCAGTTTGCAAAGAGGGTACTGGAGGGCATTCTTCAGCATCATTATGGCTGTAACTGAGATATGTTTTCTATCTAACCACCATATCTCTGATGTATGTACAGCTGAGCACTGCTGGCATAAACATAAAGACAGCAAAGAGTGGTTTCTTATTCAATCGTTGCTTTTTTAGTGCCTGAAACTTTTTGTCCAGTAAGTCCATAAAAGCTAGGAGACATGCCAAAGAAACTGCTAACTAGCTCCCTTGTTACCCCATTAGCAATGCAACCAATTTCAGTTTTGATAACCCGTCAGCATGGCTGAAATATAATCCGTTCAAATTGCCAACATAACCCACTGTACGAAAAACTGAGTGCACAATCCCCGAGGGAACTGGATCTTGTGTTTACAGCCTGGTCAATAGTCACTGGTACAAGGATGACCAGTCAGGTCAGGCTGTCCAAACACAACTGTGACCACTCCAAAGAGGGGGTGGGAGCCCTGCCCACCCCTGCTCTGAAAGGCCAGCATGTGTGGCTTGATATTTTAAGGTCAATTAACAGCGAGTCATAGCTACAGATCTCTCAAATGGCCCATGGGTCATTGTTGGACAGTGTCGCTCACTGGGTAGTGACATCATTGAAAAGTAGCTGTAGGGAATCGGTTTGTTCTTTTCTTGGACTTTCTGTTTTAGCAGTTGTGGGCCAGAGCAGCTGAGATGACATAACATGCGCCATTATCTTTACCACAACCTTTGCACTATATTACAAGTGACCTTTCAGAGCTAAGACCCATAACTAAGGAGCAGAAAATAAACCTGACACTGTGGACTAAATGGAAAGGATATGAGATGAAAACCTGCTTTGTTTGCATTTTATATTATGCTCTCTGTCTACAACTTCAATTGAAAAATAGTTGGGATGCAATGATTGTAAAACCTTTTTGACCTATATTCCATTAAATACTGTACAAAGACAAGATGTCTAATGCTCATACTGATTAACTTTATTGTTTTTTTTCAAAATATGTTCCAAGAAAGTTGAAAACGGACCATATTCACCACTGTGATACACAAGCTTTTCTCTTAACATCCTATAAGCGTTTGGGAACTGAGGACACTAATTGTTGAAGTTTTTAATGTGATTTTTTTTTTTCTCATTCTCGCTTGTTGTACAACTTCAGGTGCAGTCTGGGGTCTCTGTTGTCATATTTTGATTTTCATAATGCATAATGCATCCAGTGGGAGATCTGTCTGGACTGCAGGCAAAGGAGTACAGCATCATAAGTGTTTTACTATGAAGCCACGCTGTTGTAACACATGCAAAATGTGTCTGGATATTGTCCTGCTGAAATAAGCAGGGATGTCTCTGGAAAAAAAAAACATTGTCTGGATGGCAGCATATGTTGCTCCAAAACCTGTATGTACTTTTCATTAATAATGGGGCCTTCACAGCCATACCATGGGCACTAACGTACCGCCAAAACATCACAGGTGCTGGCGTTTAAAGTTAGCATGGGTAACAATCTGGATGGTCCTTTTTCGCTTTATTCCAGAGGACGCAACATCCTCCAATGTGAAATGTGGATTCCCCAGAGAAGACCACAGTGTTTCTGGATGTCATTGATATATAGCTTTCCCTTTGCATGTTAGAGTCTTAGCTTGCATTTGTAGATGCAGCAACAAGGTGTGTTTTCCTGCAAGAGTTTCCAAAAGTGTTCCCAAGCCTATGTAATATCCTTTATACCAGTGTTCCCCAACCCTGGTCCTGCATGTTTTAGATGTTTCCCTGCTACAACACACCTGATTCAAATGATCAGCTCGTCATCAAGCCTCTGCAGAAGACTGACAACAACGTGATCATTTGAATCAGGTGTGTTGGAGCAGGTAAACATCTAAAACATGCAGGACAGTGGGCCCTGAGGACCAGGGTTGGGGAACACTGCTTTATACTATTATGTGGGTTTTTAATGCAGTGCTGCCTGAGGGGTCAAAGATCTCAAACATTCAGTGTTGGTGTTCATCCTTTTCCCTGACATACAAAGATTCCACCAGGTTCTATAATCATTTTAATGATATTATAGATCGATGCTCCATTTAATACCCAATCATGATACTGTTAGCTGTCACCAGTTAACCTGTTTACTCTTGAATGTGTCAAATGGGTGTTTTTTGAGTATTCAACAACTTTTCCAGTCTTTTGTTGCTCTTGTTCCAACTTTTTAGTAACATGTCACAGGCATCAAATTCAGAATGAGTGTATATTTACAAAAAGCAAAGAAAAGGTTAATCAAAAAGTTAATCAGTTTGAACATTAAATATTACATTAAATATATCTTGTCTTTGTATTGTATTTAACTGAATACAAGTTAAAAGGTATTTGCAAATCATTGTTATGTTTTTATTTACATTTCACAGTGTCCCAACTATTTTAGAATTATGGTGGTTGTGCAATATAAATAGAGGAAAGTTTATAGCATCTTGATAAGCTGTTTAAGTACTTTGCTATCTACTTTGACATGTTAATACTACATGAGCATTCATTTTGTGAACTGAGCTATTACCTAAACAAAGTTACATTTTCCTAAAATCCCAGAGCCAGACTGCAAAGAGTAATGTGGATTATAAATTAAATAGATCACCAAACCGAGGGAGATAAGTAACTGATGAATTATTAAGACAGTTTTATTGGATGTAAAATCTATTATATGTGTACATACCAGTGTATTTTTAACTGTGTGCATGGTATGTCTCTGCAGACATGACATATCTGCATCCCTATCTCTTCATCAGTACATTGATGGTGGAGGACCACCCGAGGGGAGCACTGTGTGTTTGACTATGGGGTTGCTGGGTGGAGAAGACCCTGTTTTGATTAGCTGTACTGTACTAATCTCTTGTGGGGCAGACATGGATTCCTCATGGGCTTGGCGCACTCTGGTGGGCCGCCTGCTGCCAATGTCATGATTCATCTAAATGACAGCCACTCAAACTTTAGGAGCTAGTTTTCTGCTTATCTCCACTGCTGTCTTCAGCTCCTCACCAGCATAGCCACAAGCCAGAGCCACAAGCTCCGCTGGCTCTGAAGTAGTCATGTCTCACACAGTCGGCTCACATTCCACCAGCCACTGTGGACGGCTGCACTGACGACCATGGCTACCTGCACAGAGACAAACTGTCCACTTCCTCTTCCATTCATCTGACTGGCTGCCTCACAGGCTGCAAACCCTCTGCCAATGGTGATGCAAAAGGTATTTATTCTCTGACCAGGATATAAACCACAAAGGCACATTTCCACCTGCATTTCAAAAATGAATGGAATTTAGCTGCAGCGTCTTAGGCTTACAGTTTCTCCAGAAGATGGGTATGATTCATGAAGAGAAGCTACTCTATTATCTGATGCTGAGATAAACAAAAATACTACATTAAAATTAGTTTTTCTTTCTTCTTTTGCTAAAAGAATTGGACAGCAGTGATTAATGGTCCAGTAAAATCCTTCCATGACAAATAATTACTCATGAGGAAGAGTCATTTGGAAACATTCAAGGGATGACTAAACATGTGCTGACTGTTTGATTCCACAGTTGGCTACTGATTGTATTGTATCTGAGTTACATTTATAATGGTCAGACACTTGGCTGAGTCAAATAAAATCACAAGTCACATAATTGTGTAAATGTTGTCTAGACATATAGTTACAAATTTGCATGTTACTTTTGTTACCTTCATATGATGACAGCAGCCCATCTCTTGAACTTGCATCATACTCGTGCCACTTTCGGAGTGAAAGCAGCCCCTCTAATCTGACCGGCAGTAAATGCAAGTCAGGTCTTTGCCAATTTAATAGTATAAAATACAAATTCTGTATTGCTTTTTACATTTTCAAAACAGGCTTGCATATTAGTTTTAATGCAAGATGAAAAAAAAACAGAAACAAGACCTAACAAGAAGAAAATGACACACGCCAGCATTTTTACTGTGCTTGTTCTCACCAAAAATGGGGCGTGTCATTCTCAAGACAGGAAAGTGATGCATGACTGCTCTCAAGTATGGTGAAGAGAGAGAAATTGAAATCATGGGTTGTCACATTAATTTAATCAACAACTACTAAGTAGCGGCTAAAGCAAAGCTGAAATAAAGCATGCATTCTTGGCAAGCCGACCGTGATACATGAAGGTAAAGAAGCTAGCCTCACTGGGAGTGGTTAAAGACAATATTGATTCCAGTAATGATGAATGTCGCTGACAGATTATCAAACAGGGGAACCACCAGCATTTTGTCAGAGGTGAGAGACTCTGCCCCAGACTCGACCCAGGCTTCCAGCAGAGACCACAGTGTTCTCCAGTGTTTTCAAAGGGAGGACTCATCCATCCACCTGCCGGCTGCCAAAATCAATCATCCCATTATCAACCCTGTTCAAACAACCTGTCCCTAATCACAAGTGGATGACAGTGTTCGCATGAGTAATGCATTCCTGCACTGTTTGTGTTTCCAAATATGTGTGTCACAAATGTTGTCTTTGTTGTGAGGATTATATATATCACCTTGGTGGATCTGCTGCGCATACCTGCGGGGATTTGTGTGGTTGCCGCTGTGCTACTGTGGTCGTCATGGGAATGTGTAAGTGTGTGATTGGTTCTGATCATGTTTTCCAAGTGCTGAGGGCCAGTTATGTTTGCACAGATGCGTAAGGCTGTCAGGGTTGTCTTCCAGATGTGACAGTGCTGGGAAAGCCAGTGATGGATGACCAGGAACTAGGAAAGAGTGGTGCAGTTCTTACACTATGTGTGTGTATAAGCGTGCGTGTATATGTGCGTATGTCTATGCAAACACTGCGTGCCTGTGTGTGCAGCCGGCTGGTTTTAAAATAGCGAGTAAGTGAGCAGAACGGAAAAGAGCGTCAGCCAATCAAACCTTTTAAGAATCACTTTTTCAAGTTAGCAACGGATTCTGAGGATTCCTAATTGCCTCTTTTGTCCCTTTCAAAAACACAAAAAGTGGCCAAAAATAATGGCCAAACTTAGTTTGAGTTCACGCACTTGTTCATTAGTGGAGCCTCAATGTCTGCTACTCTTCACATCCCACCAAGCTGTAATACCACTGTTGGAGACACTGGAGATACTGGAAACTAAGCTTCCTTAAGTGACACGTCAGCGAGCCTCATACAATGGTTACGCAACAGCAGCATCTGTGGGCCAAAGCACCAGCAGCACAACCCACTAAATAAAACCAAGAGGGCCTTCATCGCACCATGGACGCCACACTTCACAGCGAGCAGTCGGTGACCGAAGGCTCTAGTGCACAGGGCCTCAATTTGGATATGTGATGGGCAACTGGTGCTAACATGCAAGAGCTGCATCCAATAAGCATCCAATGGGTTTGGGAGAGAAGTGGCTCCTCACAAACAGGCCTTTCATGTGGTCGTCAGTTTAAGTGCTCTAATGCTCGGCGAGACACTGAGGCCTAGCGTGGGGAAATGGAACAATACATTTAACCACATGAAGCAAAGCGCCCAGGATTACTTCTGCACATATTTTCTCTCCCTCTCTTTCCTCTTTCATTGAATCAGTCTCTCACTTTGTCTTTCTCTCTCTGCAATTTTATTCTCCCTCCCTCCCTTGCACACACACATACTTGCCCGTGCAAATGAGCACCACCATAAACAGGGAATTTCTCCTAAATCCTCTTTACACACACGCACGCAGAGACATTGAGTAGACGATATATTACAAAATAAGGCTTATCGCAGAATTGCAGAATTACACCACTGCGCATTCCAACAAAAACATACCATTATGAGACAGTACAATATAATTATAACTGCTGTAACAGTGAATTATGTGAATTATTGCTGGTTATAAACATTCTTCTCTCATGTCTTTGTGTGAATGTGGGTACGTTTGATAAGTACACATCTGTTTCTGCACAAGTGTACAAGAGAGGACACTTATATATTTATATATTTAAAAAAAAAAAGTTGAATCAACTCAGAATTTCAAGGCAATTTACTGTGTATATGTTTTGAAATAAACAAAAAAGTTTTGCCAATTTATAATCTTTAGTTGAGATAATTTTCTTCTCTTCACTAGATACATTTTTGAGTTTTAGAAAATCAAAAACAAAAGTTGTATTTCAAAAGTTAGTCACAGAAACCTATGAACTAAGGAGGAGAAGTAATTATCTAAATAAAAGATTAATAGTTGTTAAAACTTCTTTAAAAAAATAAAAATGAATGAAAAATAGATAAAAAAAAAAAACAATAAAATGCCATAAATTAAAGGGCAACAAATGATGCATTTAAAACACTTAAAATCAATTAAAACAAAAATTTTTGAATTGCATTTCAGTCTATTTTGTAAATTGTTCCAGACAACTGGAGCAAAATATCTAGAAGCTGCCTTTTCCAAGCCTGCTATTTACTGTGGGTGGGAACATGTATTATAAGTAAAATCTCTGAGGCACAGTAGAAATGATTTATAAAGTGATCATTTTTCGAAGATTATCTTTTGGGCTTTTGCCTTTATTCTGATAGTGACAGGAAAGAAGGTAGCGAGGGAGGGGATGACACACAGCAAATGGGCTGCAGGCGGGAGTCGCATGCTCTAACAAATGAGCTATAGGGACACCCCAAGGTGGTCATTTTTGAAACAGTCCTACAGATAAATTGATAAAAGTTCTGATCTCACCTAACAGAGAGGGAGAGCCACCCTTTGTTAAAAAATACAGTGATGGGTGCTATGCAGCTTGTCTGTAATATACCTAAGAGCTAAGTGATAGAAAGCATCTAGAAGACTACTGTAGATTTCTTCAGCACCAGAGAAAACTATATACTTTTTATATCAGTGGTGATTGCTGATTGAGTAGAATTTGCCAAACTGCATTTAAGAGTTACCCTGACACACCAGATGGCTTGTTACACAGAATTGGGAACTGGGAAACTGTGTGGAAAAGGGCATACACTTTCAAAAATGCTTTGCAGGTGATTGGATGGACCATCTGTACCAGTCAGATCAAACTCTTGCTGAAATCCGTCAGGAGAAGTGCAAAAACGTCTTTTCCATCGAGAAAGTCTTCAGTGTCATTCTTTGCTCTTCTTTCCGTTACGTAACTGATGCTAATGTAGTGTCTACGCTAACCGCTTCAGGAACTGCCATTGCTTCCATGGATGCCTAAATACACCTAAAAACCACACCCGTAGCTGCCAGTAGTTCCTCCCAGGACGCTTATGGAAGAAATGGAAAACTGGCAAGCCTGGACTCTCGCAAAGTAAAAAAAAGAGAATCATGCGCATTAAAAAAAAATGGACTTAAGATGGGACCCTCTGGAATGTCCTTAGTCATTAGAAGAAACTCAGACTCAACATCGCCCCCTTTCGTACACTGCTGTCTGTCTGAAAGGTCATTACTAAACCATCTCAAACTATTTGAGTACTTGCCAATATCTGATAGTCACTTGCGTGCGTCCATAATCCATCCTGAACCAGTGACAGTCACACACTCCCTCCTTCTCCCTCCCTTTCGCCCTTTCATTCTGTAAAGACAGATGTGCACACTGACAGGCCGCCCCTTCATCCATCAGCGAGAGAAGAAGAAGAAGACACCGCTGTCCTTCCACTTCCACCCTGCCTGCATCTCAGTACAAAACCAAAACAAAAACACCTAGACAGGCCCAACAATGTGTCATCCTTGGGCTCACAACACCCTCATCCACCCAAGGCCAAGGCTCAGTTCAGCTCTCCCACAGGCGTGCAGCAGCCTTGGGTCACCACCAGACTAAAGGATGGGAATGGCTTCCACCCAAACATGTGTTGTTGTTACACACCACTGGAGATGGTATCTGTTGCTCCTACTTGAACTAGCGCAGGGCTCTTTTTGCATGCTGGCGGTTGACAAAAACAGGTAGTTATGATGAACTGCTTGTCAACTGCAATAACTCATGGAGACGTGCACACGAGTGCAGATTTATACACTCCTATTACTCCTGTACATTCAGACCACCATAAGTTATTGTGGAAAAGAATGATCTGCTTGGAATAAGCATAGCCATAGATAAGTGAATTAAATGGTACTTTGTTTAACCACAAGACTGTGAAAACTGATGCCAAATATTTGGTGAGAGAGAAACAGGCCTTCGTCTGTCTCGAAGAGCCACTCAGAGGACAATTTTGCGGAGACACAGACACCAAGAGCCCCAATGAAGACAATGACAGCTACACGATGCCACCACACTGCAAAGACCATAACGGGCGTGTCAGATGCACTTATATCAGGGCGTCCAGATGTTCCTTTTGGGATTTTTTTTTTTTAATGAGCACGTATGAGTTTGACTTTTTTTTTTTTAAGCACACATATATATTTCAAAAATGAAATATTAGATTTAAAGGAATAGTTCAGACTATTTGATGTGGGGTTATATGAGGTACTTGTTGATAGTCAGTATATTACCTACAGTAGATGCAGGTTGGCACACTCTCGGTTACGAGAAACAGAGGGACACCAGCCTGGAAGCTAAGCAATGATCTGCTGTGGAAGGAGTCAGCAACAAAAGGTATTTTAGCCACTTTATAAAGAGGTATTCCTAAAGAAAATCAATATCAGTTCACGCTATATTATAGTACAAAGTATTAAAAGGATAGTTTGTCACAAAATAACAAACAAACAAACAGATTGAGGAAAAAGTAGCAACTCCCAGGTTCTGCAAGGAGTCTGCTGGTTTGCAGAGAGCAATATTTGGTGTATGTAATTGCAGTTTTTCATCAGAAAATGCTGTGTGAAGGCAAAGTAAAGCAGTGAAACTATCCTAAATATAGCGTACATTTAAACTGATACTGATTTTTTATGCGGAGCTTTTTTAAGTGGCTGCTGTCCACAGCAGTACATTGCTTAGCTTCCATGCTGGTGCTCCTCTCTGCTTCTCCTGACTGGGATGTACCAACCACCATCTGCTGTAGGTAAAATGCAGATTATTGACAAGTATCTCATGCAACCCCACTTCAAGTAATCCAAACTATCCCTTAAGATCTGCTATTGTCTAATGTTTGCAGTAGGTTGGTTCATCCAGACTTCACAACACGCGAAGCAGCGTAAAATCCTTGTACTCACCCACATACATTCCGTTCTCTATCCTCTTGATGATGTCGAAGGCGCTCTCCACGTTGCCCTCCAGGATGTCAAACTTGACGTCGTAACTGCCTAAGTGATAGGATCCATAAGCCGGCACCGTGGTTCTCAGGAAAACAATTTCTGTTGGAAGATAATAATTAGACACAAAAAGCTTTTGGAGCCTAAAGCCTCATAATCACACTCGGATTGCGCCGCCAAGCTTGTGCCAACTCTCGCTTTTCTTTTTTTTTCCTTTTCCAAGAGAAAGACAATAAAATGGGAGATGGAAAGGTCTATGTTTATTGTACACTGAGAGGGTCAGAGGAAGGTTGAGGCTTTTCAATGCTGTTGTTGAACTAAAGGGCCTCGAGTCCTTTACACCCCAATTCAGAGCTTATGAGAAATGACAAGAGCTTAACTCCCCGTGACGTTGAGCATGAGTGTGTCTGAAACATGCACTGCACGCCGGCCAATAGATGCTTGTCAGCTGTCACTGTCTGCGTGTGATTACCGTGGTTACTCATATCCAACCAGCATGGCACTTAAACTCTGGTGTGGGCCAGCCAAACCCGGACTGCATGGAGAGCATCATGGAAGAGCTAATTTGAGGGTCAGAGGTGCTCATATGGATTCTGACAACTGCAGGGAAACATATGTGATGGACGCTCAGAAATTAAAGGAGATGAAGTAGAGCTAAGGGGGAAAAAAAGAGGCTGAGGACCACATTCACACTAAAAAAAACCACAAGTTATCATGCTGTCTTCAAATTCCTTGTTTCCAAAGATCTTAACAGGACACTCTGTCAGAAAATGAGGCCTCAAATATGGGCCTTTGTGGGTTAGTGAAAATGTAGAGTAAAGGGATGCACAGGAGGAATTTCAGGGGAGATTAGATAATCAGTAATTTGGGGAATAGTCATGATTCTAGTGTTGTAGTACTCAAGATCAGCAGTGGTATTGAGATTGGTCTTGACACCACTTTTTGAAGGTCTCGTCTGGGAACTGACTGAATTTTTCCTCTGTCTTGTCTTGTTCTCAAACAAAGAGGATTTTATTTCAAGACTGGTCAGACAGCAATTGCGAGGATATCACTAAATTGACTATAAATTGTCTAATTTATTAGTTAATATTATTGTGATTTGACCGTTACTGGCTGTCACCCCTCCTTGCTCTCCTTCACGGTCCAAGAAAGTGAATGTGGGAGACAGGAGAAGAAGCTGTGGCTGTCTGGGTGAAGATATGATATCCTTATTATATTCTGAAAGAAAATTTGGCCCCTAAACCACAAAGAGTTTGTCTGCAAAACAGCATCCAAAACAAAACACACAGCAGTCTGTAGATTCTGCATTAAACTGTTATCAGCACTTCTGTTCAACACAAAGAAAGGTAAATTAAGTTTAAGTGATGCTAGTAAAGTTAGCTAGCTAAGTTATTTTTTTGCTTGTGATAAACACTGACGAGACAGGACGGATAAAGCGAGTATGCACGTAATGGTACTGCCCGAGATGTGACAGCACTAGGCCTTGACTCAGTCTTGGCCTGCCTCGGTCTTTATCTTGACTCGGTCTTACCCTGCATTGGTCTTGGTCTTGACTTGGTCTCTACCCCTCAAAGTCTTGGTCTCATCTTTGTCTCGATATACTCAGGTCTTGGTCATGGCTTGGTCTTGGTTTAGGTGGTCATGACCACAATTACTGCATGTTTCATCGAAAGAAAGTTGGAGAATAAACAAGTCTAAAAAAAATTGGAAAATATGCTTATTTCCCTTTTCAGCCAAGATGAGAAGATCGATACCACTCGCATTTGTAGGGTAAAATTAAACTACAGCCAGCAGTTGGTTAGCTTAATTTAGCATAAGGACTCTTGGCAAATTAGGGAATAAAGTTTCCAAAATGACAAAAACTCTTCTTTTAAGACTTGTTTATTCCCAAAGGAACCTTCTCTCAATAAAACATGAAAGTATTTTTCCCTTTTTCAAACCTTTACTGCATGTTTGCCCATCTGGATTATGCCAAAAACTTTTCACCATGAGCATTAGGAGTCTAACAATAGATCGAATACTGTGATATTGCAATAAAAATACAATACTTGCCCTGATATTACATAATTTATTCCATTTTATCATGTTTATTTGATTTTTATTAAAGTACTGCAACTGGCTGTTGCATTGCTTTTGTTTTGTTATTATTCATACATTAATCAAACATTCACTGCCAAAGGCAATTCATGCCCAGTGTTTGCACATGCTTAGGTCACTGCTGGATACTTTCATTTCATCAAAGAAGGAAAGCAGAAGCACTTTAAGTTAAAAGGAAAAACAAATTTTACATGAACAGAAAATGCTGCACACAATAGATATATTACTGAATTAAGGACACTTTTTAAGGTTGTCATTTTTCTTTGTTTTTTATAAACACACAATATGTAAATTCTCACTAAAGAAAACAAAAGACATAGTTTGATGATGTCATAGTTGTATGAGATCATGGGAATTCAGGCAGAAATCACGTACGCTGACTTCATTCCTCACTCTTTTGACATATCAAATGTATGTTTCTATGTTTCCCAGAAGTTATAGCAATTAGTAACTAGCTAGCAACAGTTAGCAGGAAACACAACATTACTCTGAATAAATTACGTATTTTTCTGCACGAGAATATGTTGGAAACGTGGAATAATTTACACAACTCAACAAAATATCTAACTTTTTAGACATTTTAACATGAAAATGTTTCATGCTTTAATATTGCATTTAATATCATATCACAGACTTATTCTTGCAATATTAATGTAACATGGATTTTTTTTTTGTATTGTTACATTCCTAGTATGGACAGATAAAATGGACTTGTACCTACCTTCTGGCCTTGTGAACTCTCTGAAGGTGGGCAGTGAGATGAAGGTGTGGGATATTGAGTGCGTTGGGTCCAGAACACAGGCGACGTCATTGGGCTGACAGGTCTTCATACAGCGAATGGTGTCAGAGCGTTGAAGCCTCGGCACTCTGAAGGAGAGGACAAACACACACACCCACAAAAAAAAAAAAGAAAAGAAAACACAAACACACACATGGCCTCTGACCTTTAGGTAATGTCTATATAAAGACTTCAGAGTCAACCGCCTTCGGTTTCTAAAGCTCACAATAACAGGGCATCCTTGAGAGCAGCCCACTGCGTAATCAAGAACTCAGTGGGACAACTCCAATGGCCGCTACACAAACAATATCTGAACAAGACAGCAGGGATACTGGATATAGCAGTCAACATCAAAAACAATCAAATTCTGTGTGGTTTGGAAGAATAATAAACCAACAATGGCCAGAGCTCATGCCGAAGCCAGACTTTGTAGCTTGTGGAGACTAGCGCTGCCATTGATGCCTTTCTGATGCACTATTTCAAGCTGTGTGGGAAATGAATTACTACACTCACAGAGAATGATCCACAACCTGCTCAGGAAAATATTTGGATTTGCTGAGCATCCCCGGCTTCACATCAGATAATCTCTTGAGGAGGATTTATGGGGCAAGGGAGTGTTCTAAAAGACTCCTAAATTGTGAGCAACATGACTAGACAACTCCCCAGCCTCTCCCCAGGGCAGCTCTCATCCTATTATTTAGGGCTTTGTTTATTCCACAGACTAATCAGTGACAGGTCGGAGGGAATGGAGGGCCTCTGCTGGCTCCTAAAGCTAACGCCACCTGAAGTATCGCCATTCACTACCTGTCTGCTCCATAAGACTCTGAGAGAGGTTTCTAAGGCATTAACAACCTCATAAATCAGGAGCATGTCTTTGAAACGACGAGGAACTTGTGATCATGAGAGAGCTATTGAAACAAAATAAAAGCTTTGACTTTGACATCCAAGATGTTAAATTCACAAAGGAGACAAGTCAGTACACGGCTATATTGGGTTATGAAAACAGCCAAGTTGCCATGTATAAGTCCAGTTAATGTGCATGGCAGCCATATAGCCATATTGTGAGTCATGGGCCGTGGATCTCTGGCGCTCCTCAGGGGACCTATAGGCTGCAGCTCAAAGCCCAGGCACGGCTTGGGTTGCAGGGCTTCTTCCATGGTGAGCGAGGAGAGAAGCCCCTGACAAAAAGTCAAGCCACCACTGGGTAGGGGCTTGTAATTAGCAATTAGCGGGTGGGTCCAAGTTTTGCTTTGGCCCAGGCCAAACCCACAAAATGTTCTCCTAGTTTATAATACCACGGCCTGAGCTGCAGAAAGACCCGAGCGGGGCTCTAGAGGACGAGGTGAAAGCTCTGTTGGGGTAGAGAGTAAATTTACGAGAAGATAATGACCCAGGGTGAACTGCCCCCTTACACACAGATGGGCACTTCAAAGCAGGGGCAGCAAGTGGAGCTAATTACAGCTCCATGTGTGTATTAACGCATGTGTGTGTCTGCACTGAATGTGTGTGTATACGCTCATTTGTGCATGTCTGTCTTTGTGCATGCAAACATGCTTGTGTATGTGTGTGTGTGTGTGTGTGTGTGTGTGTGTGTGTATGTGCGTGCGCGCGTGTGCATGCACAAATGCACGTCTTCTTCATCTCCCCATGCCTCACGTGGCCCAGCCCAGGAGAAAAACCCCAATACTTTCAGACCAGAAAGAAAAACAGACTTTTTGGATGAAAGTCCTCTGGTCAAGCGTAGGGCCTTTTATTTTTTTGGTAATTATTATTTATAGTCGGCACATTGATAACGCCCCAACACAAACACTGCAGGGCATCATTCATTCTGTGCGCGGTGATGTTGCCGTACCACAAATTGTTCAGACCACCGGCCAGAGCCCAGAGCCCCATAACTCAATGTCAAAGGGGAGGAAAAAACCTTCTGCGCGCCACTATGTTCTTATTTTAAGGATATCCCCATGAGGGACCAAGTGCATCCTTACTGGCCTGACAGCTCCGGACAGGAGGAACCTAGGACATCTGAATTTACAGTTATTATAAGCCACAGCCCTCGGGCAGCAGCCTCACAGCATGTCAAACTATTTATACTCTCTCCTGCTGGTGCACATTTCCCTCTCCTTTGCCACTGCATCCCATCGCATGTCACTTACTCAGCCTTCATTTGGATTATCTGTCTGCTTTGGGGTTTACACCCGCAGTATGCAGTGGAAATCTGTGTATTTTACATTAAGCCCAAAATGTAATGGGAGCTAAAGAGATGTGCAAGAAAATAACTGCCACAGAAAGATGTATTTGCGGTGCAAGGTAACTGATGTTTGGGGAGCGGTCGAGTAAAAATACATTAAAACGCCTAATTTGGCGCATTTTTGACTGGAATTTGGAGGTGTGGAATTACTTTATGGGCTTCATAAATTATGAAATTTGAGGTAAATGCACATATAGTGTATAACTGAAGGGTTTGACTTATGGATGGGAATTTGACTTTTGTATTTTTTGCTGATTTAAAATACACCTGGTTAGTGTCTGCATTTACAAAGACTACTGATTCAGTAAAAACTTGAAAATCATCAGAAAACAAATAACATTATTGAGAAAATCTGTTTTATAGTGTAAATATGTGTATTAAAAGATTTTTTTAGTCAGACCACTGTTTTTTCAATCAGTCAGATCACAGAATGTCCCTTTAACTTTAAAGGGACAGTTCACCACAAAATCAAAAAGAAATATTTTTCACCTGGCCTGTAGTGCTTTTTATCCATCTTGATTTTATTTTTTTGGTGTGAGTTGTAGAGTTTTGGAGATATCCACTGTAGAGATGTCTGTCTTCTGTCCAATATAATGGAAGTAGATGGCACTCGGCTTGTGGTGCTCAAAGCGCCAAAATGACCCAGTAGCTAAACATAATCCACAGACCTTTGTGTGACCAGTTTCATGTAGCAACTACTTACTTTCTGCAGTTGAATGTACCAGAACTATTTTCTTTCTGATATACAGAAAGTAGTTGCTTCATGAAACTGCTCACTACAAGGTCTGTGGATTATACTGAATAACTGGGTCATAATTTCAGGAAATGCTGTAGAGTTTCAAATGTATTTCTTCTTTTTTTTTTTTGGTGCTGAGCACCACAAACCGAGTGCCATTTAGTTCCATTATACTGGAGAAAAGGCAGACGTGTCTACAGCTGATATCTCCAAAACTCTGCAACTCACACCAATAAAGTCTAGAAATGGGCCAGAGGAAAAAATATGTATTTTTGATTTTGGTTTGAACTGTCCCTTTAAATATATGTATTACTGGAGATTTGCATGTATCATTCGATTTCCTCTGCACTGAAGCTGTTGGAATAATAGTAATATGAAACTATGTGAGGAAGCCTTCCTGCCTCCATCTGTGATTTGGCCCCACATTCCAGCTGCTCCCTATGCTGTATTTGATTAAACCCCACAATGCACTATTATCAAGAACTGGATTTGACTTGAACATGTGTTATTTCTATTTCAATTTTAATAGAAAACTGTTCATCCAACACATAAACCATAAAATACTGAAAAACGTCAGACTTTATCATGCAACCATCATCAAATTACACTCAATTGTAGGCAGACTTGGGTCGTTACCATTTTATTATTTACCCTGACCTAGAACGCCACCTAGCGGCTGTCACAAGGCCTTACCTCCAAGAAGACACATTCAGTTGGACCTAATTTACACTGCTGAATAATGATCCTTAATTCTAGTGGTAAAAAGTAGATTAAGCAAAACGCTACAGTGCTAAAAGCTGTGCTTCTTTATTCTGATTTTGTGATTTGTAATGTTTTTCACATCCGTTCTTAAAAAATGATGTGTCATATTTAACACATGTTTAGTGTGTGACAGTCTTACATTATTAAAAAAATATTATTATAAAAAAAGTAAAGACCTGGCTGAATAATTGATCAAAGAGAGGAGACAGCTGGTCCAGGGTTCTGGATCACCAGTGACCCTGAACGCTCCAGGCTCTGTCTGTTGGTTTGCAGTAAAAAACAAAAACAAAACAGAAGGATATGGGTTCATGGAATTCAAACACTCTGAGTAGTCATCCTTTCAAAACAGATTTTTTTCATACTTTCATGAGTCAACATCACTTTAATGGTATCCTAGCAACTGTTAAAGAGGACATCAGTGAGGACCCCATCAGTGGATCGGCATCAGACTTGATTGTCTCAGGTATCAAGTATTATATGTTTGAATGTAAGAATGTAAGCATAATGAATTATAGAGAAAAGTATCAGCTGCACTATTTAATCTGCACATCTATATTTAAATTTGTCATCACAGTCAGGTAAGGCAAAAGTTAATTAAACTAGGTAATTTTCTGAAAAAAAACCCTTCCTTTAAGTAACATTTGCTGTATTTTAGTCATGTATAAATAAAATGAAAATGACGTTTTTCATGTGTAGATTTTGGCCTACATATTATGACATAAGCATGTTGCAGGCTATACCCTTTAAATTTAGGTTGATTTTTTTTTTTTTTGTTTGGCTATCAGTGTTTCTATAGGTCATCAACTGGCTCTGAAAGTGATCCCAGTGATCATTTGCAACTTTCATTGTCATTATAGTTGTGGTGCAGACTTTTTTAAAACAATATATTCATATATATTGTTATAGTTATAATTCTTGTAGACAGCCCTTTTTATCTGCACAGTAAATATGAAACTACAGCCTGGAGCTGGTTAGCTTAAAAGCATCAACAACTCTAAAATGACAATTTGCAAGTCCACGATGTTAAATAAATCTGTATATTTAAAAAAAAAATGGAAAATGCACCAGGAATGGGACTGAACCCATCAAGCCCTAAAATCTGGTGTACATTTTTGGTGGTCCAAATGTAAACTTATACAAAAGCAATATAGAAAAGGCACTTTAACACAGTTTAGCACAGTCCTCCTTAACTGTGACACCTGTCTTGTCCACTTTTCCCATGTAGTGTGATGTGGTGTCTCCTAAAGGCACGGTTTTAAATGAAAAGTGAGTTAGACTGCTTGACTAGTTCAGGAAACTGGCAGCACACACAACAGTACAGTATATCCCTAGATGCACTAAATGTTATCCACTTAAACTCCTGCTTCCTAAAATTTTGTTGCCATTGTGTTTTTTCACAGTATACTTTTTGTGTTTCTGGTTCTTTTGCATTGCAGTTTGAGTAGACTTAGTAGACCCAGACTTCAGCAGCCCTGATATATCAGTAGCTGGCAGACAACGAGTCCTTTTCATTGTTTTTGTTGAATGTTAACTAAAAGGTTTAAGGAATTGGGATGCTTGTGGAAATGTAACTTTGTGTTTGTGAAGGATCACAGTATGGGGATAAAACTTGGTGGCCACAGAGTAAGTTTTTGTGGCTACAGGCCATAGGGACATGGTTAATGTCAAACCGTGATGCATGGGTCATCATTTTCTCACAGCTCCATGCTTTCACAACTGAAAGAGACAATTATTTTGTGTAAAAACATGAATACTGGTCTTCTAATTGGAAATCATTAGTTATATTTATATTTACCTGCACTTATCAATAAAGTATGTGCTGCAGTCCTTTATATGTTGCAACATACAGTAGTCTGTTGCTATCACCATACTGTGAGGTCACTGGTCTTCTTGCATGTATTTTGCGTTGAGGATTAACTTAACTTCTGTTTTCTCTATGAGACAATGCATTTAAAATGACACATCATTTTTAAGAGTGTAGCAAACTGTGCAACGCTTGTGTTTATTCTAGCAGGGGGTTGTAAGGTACTCTGGGCTCCTCCTGGGTAACAAACACCAGCACTTTAGCCAGGTACGTGCTGACCGTGCCATAGCGACGCAGCCTTAGCTCCAGAGACAGCTCAAAGTCCTGTGCCTGGTTGATGAGCTTTGCCACCGACATGACGCCGCCAGTGGGCACCCGCTCCGTCTTGAAGAAACCGCCCTCATTGCCAGCTGTGATACCAATCTGGATGTCATCGCCGGCCACGTTGTGGGAGGGGCCCATGCGGAAGATGTTGGTGAAGACGGGGATGTTGGTGGGGAACGTGAGGTAGTAGTAGGTTATTCTCAGCGGCATGGCCAGGCACTCGACAGAGTCATTGCAAAGCAAGCGTTCACATCGACTGCAAAAAGAGGAGGGTTGGGGGGGGCGGGGCAGGATGGGACAAGACAGAACAAAACAGGCACAGAGAGAAAGAAAAAGAGACCAGGTGTAAATTTAATTTGCCGTGCATGGCATGCAGTGGAAGGAACTTCAGTCTGCAGCATTTTTACACTTTACAGGCCAGTCGTGGTGCCCTCATGTGGGATCATGCAAGAAGTTTTGTCGCTGGTGCCTCCATAACAGGGTGGTTATACACAGCCTCTACTGTAACTGAGCCGATGAGAAAATATCCATGTGCATTTCATCATTCTAAAACAACAGAACATGCTACAGCCGAATCTTTTCTGAAGTCATTCCAGCACTGAGCATACTGGACATGCAGAGCTTCATACATCCAAAAGGTCAGTTAAAACATTGTTTACTGCTGCGCCTTTCAGACTTGACTGCAAGGAACATGGACCTTACTACATGAGGTTTTCTGTCGATGTTTTTGGTGTTAATGTCGGTCTATTGAAGGGATAGTTGCGATTCTTTTAAGTGTTGTTTACCTACAGTAGATGCCAGTTGGCAAACCCCTGGTTTGGAGAAGCAGAGAGGTGCACCAGGACAGAAGCTAAGCAATGAACAGCTGCAGACAGGGTCAGCAAAAAAAGGTATTTTAGCAACTTGAAATAGGTCCATCGAAAGGAAAACAACATCAGTTTAAGTGTACACTATATGTAGAATATTTTCGCTGCTTTACTTTACCATCAGACATTTTCCCTTTTTCAAAGATACAAGATAAAGACAAGATATTTATACAAGATCAATATTGCTCTCTCCAAACAAACCAAACTCCACAGGCAAAATCGGTAATTTCCTTGAAGAACACAGGAGATAACCATTACCTCGATCTGTTAGTTTGTTTGTGTTATTGTGTGACTTTAGTGAATCCAAACTAACCTTTTAAAAACCAAAGTCCCACAATAACACCAACAAACTAACAGATCAACTAATTTAACTAACTAGTTAACTAGTTAACTCCTGTGTTCTGCAAGGTAAAATTGTTCATTTTGCCCATGGAGTTTGGTTGTCAGTGGTTTCCCATCTGAAAAGGTTTTCTGACAGCAAAGTAAAGTGATGAAAATATTCTAAATATGTCACAACACTTAAACTGGTATTCAATTTTTTTAGGCGGGTCTTTCTTAAGAGGCTAAAATACTTACTTTTGTTGGTGACCCTGTCTACAGTAGTTCATTGCTTAACTGGTGCTCCTCTCTGCTTCTCCTAGGTAACACACTATCGACAAGTACCTCATACAACCCTAAACTATCCTTTTAAGGGTGCTTTCACACCTAATATGTCTGTCGATGTCCGTTAAAGTAAGCCTTGGCGTGCTTGTCAGGTTGCAGGTACTCACGTCTCTCCAACGCGCCGGTAGTTGTTTGGACAGTCGAAGGATAGGCATCTGAATCCTCCTTGTATATTAAAGCAGCTCTGATTCTCTGTGCATGTGTGGGTTCCTGCCACGCATTCATCAACATCTGGGAGTGAAAGACAAAAAATCAGAAAATGCGATTTCAAATCATTCCGAACAATCACTTGTATTAAAACTGACATAAGCTCAAAGCCATCTCATGTAGCATTATGGTGAGGAAAGTTTACCTTGGCAGCTACGCCCGTTGGGTGCCAAGGTGTAGCCACTGACGGGACAGGAACAGTGGAAGCTGCCAGGGGTGTTGTGACAGCGATAGGCGCAGATATGACCTCCAGTGGGCAGGGCACACTCATCTATGTCTAAAAATGTCACAGAGACAGATAAAACCTAGTCAAACCACAGAGTATAGTGAAATATATGCGAAATATGCAAATATAAGCAGGCTGCACATATTAACACATAGTATATTCTAGCTCAAAAGCACCAGAGCACCTGGAACTTCTCAATGCTGGACATATTGAAAGGTAACGTTTCATTTTACCTTCACAAGTCATGCCGTCTATGTCACTGAGCTGGTAGCCACGGCGACAGTAACACTGGTAGGAGCCATACACGTTGGCGCACTCTTGACTGCATGGGTTGCTCTCACACTCATTCAAATCTGCACAGAGACAAGATAATTGCAGACCATTAGGAACTCAGGTTAACTTACGAGTACACTTCAGTTGTCTGAAGAATAAAAACCTGCAGAGAGGTGGATCCTCCCCTGTGCATTTTATTATGTTCCATGTGGATTTGCATGAACAGCAGGAGATGTTAGCAAAATCTGAGACACTGAAAAATAATGATTGTACTGTATTGTGCCTGGAAGATAGGGCTGAAGGAAATGCAAAAAAAAAAAACATATTCTTGTTATTTTGACAGATGAAGCAGTAGAGGTGTCTTGATTTTAGTGGGGATTATCATTTTTGCATTTCATTTTCAATTAAAAAAATATAAAAATGTATTACATCTGGAGAATATGGTTTGTAGATTCGGGGCATCTCTGCAGCATCACAATGCTTCATTCATAATATTATGTTCTGACACATTTTTCCCTTTTAAAAAAGACTGCAGCTCATGTGATTTAGATATTTCACTTTGCCATACTGTGATTTTGATCATTGTTTAGCCCTACAGGCGGTTGGGTATTTTTCAAAGGTGGGTATAAAGGAGAAAAGCGTGCACACTGTTAACTCCAAATAAATATTTTAATTCTCTTTCAAGACATTTCCTTCAAAAGCAACATTCTGATCTACAAGATCTTAGAAATAACAAAAAGAACAAGTATTTCTTATCAACACGCAGCAGGAGAACACAGACACCCACAAGGCAGCATTCATATTACTCAAAGAAAATAGAAATACCTTAAATTTCAACTTTAATGTGCCAAATCCTGAATACACATGGTCTCATCGTCGGAATTTAGCGCTTTGTTGAACTGCACTTGATGTCTTTTATGAATTCCCAAATTATATATTCTTTTATGATGTTTCTTATGATGCTTATGTTTTATGTTATATTATGTGCTGTCAAGTGTGGTTGTTGATGCCTTTTATGGTCCTTGTGCATGACAATTTCCCTTATGGGGCAATAAAGATTTCATTAATAAGGTGGTCATTTTATGAAAAACAGATGACACAAATGTGAACAAGCAGGCCAAATAAACTGAAGACTAATAACAGAATTCCCATCTTCAGACAGGTCTCCGTGTCCATCATAAGACAATGGTCTATAAGGGAGAGAAAACTTTTCTCCTTTGTACTCTTCAGTGATATTTTCCTGTTGCACTTGAATATTTTTTGTCTGGAAGTGGGCACACTCTGTCCCTCTTCTGAAGTTATTTTTCAGACGCGGTTGTCACTTTTACAGTTTACCAGGACGACTGATAAATTGCTGCCTGATCTGATAAAGCAGAGTGGGGCATTTCTTAGGTCAGACATTGAATGTCTCTCTCCCCATCTTGATAAATGTTGGAGGACAGTGAAAACGCCAGGGACAATGATAGAAATTAATCTGAGATCTTCTAATCCTTTCAGCTGTAATCAAAGCCAAAATGACATCAAACTTGGAACTGAACTGTTTCTCCTGATTTAGATCTTACCATCACAATTCCTGCCATCAGCAGCTAGCTTGAAGCCAGTGGTGCAGCTGCACTTGTAGGATCCCAGAGTGTTCTCACACTTATGAGCACACAGGCGGCCAGGGTAGTGCCTGCACTCATTAATATCTGAAATAAAAAGTAATAAAAAATCATGATAAAATCCTCTTCTCACATTTTGACCAGTACTAGTAACCATACGTATGTTTACATGCAGAGGAGGATACAAAAGCTTACCTTCACAAACCCGACTGATGCTGTTGAAGATGTAACCAGCCTCACACTCGCAGCGGTAGGAGCCCAGCAGGTTGACACAACCATGACCTTCACAGACCTTTTCAGGGCCTTTACACTCATCGATATCTGCAGAGGCGGAGGGGGATGCGATTAACAACCTATGATATGAGTTCCTCAGGCAGGTTTGTCATATGATCAGTTGAGTTTTTCAGCCGTACCGAGACAGCGTGTCCCCTCTTCATTGAGGTGGTATCCTCTGCCACAGTTGACAGAGTTCCTCTGGCAGATGTAGGAGCCAACTGTGTTGATACAGACCTGCCCTCTGTGGCATGGGCCTGTCTGGGTGACACATTCGTTGATATCTGAAGACACAGACAGATAGAATTTATAAATGATGAAAAATTGCTTGGTTTCATCATATCCAATATAACTGCAGATACATTTTATAAATGGCTGTGGATAAAGACCTTGAAGCACTACAATCTTTGGATTTTTTTTTCCCAGTGAGAGCATCAATGTGATGGCCAAGGCCACACAAATGGACAGTTTAGGGTAAAACCATGCACACACTCACCTCACTTCTTTGTTCAATGCACAGGTTAATTCAATTTGCAGTCAACCACACCCCAAACAATTCAGGTCCACACTACAGTTTATTTGAGTTACAATTTCTTTATTTTCCTTTAGCTTTACACTGTTTAAATGGAGTGCTCACATTTTCACACTGTAAGGTTAAATTTAGTAATTTTCTGTTGTATTAATCATTTTTATTTGTCTTCTTCTGAGTTACCATGCTGATGGGGTGGTTTCCTCCTGGACAGGCAAAAGGTGTGGCCATGGGGTGGAAACTGTTAAATCCTGTGGCCAGCTCATCAGGCCATACCATCTCCAGCCATGTCAGAGGGGGGTTTAGGTTTAGTTAGTTTTTCCTGTGTATTAGTTTTAGTTGATACCCATTTTGTTTTCCCCTTTTGTGTTAGTTGGTTTGGCCAAGCCAGTATATATGTTCCCTCATGTTTCAGTTTGTTCAGTTAACACCTTGTTTTGTTGCTGTCATTTTGAGTGTAGTTATATGCTGTTGACCTCTTTTATAGGCTTAGTTATTACATTCTTGGTTTATATTGTTTGCATTTTTTGGGTAAATAAAAACCCTCTTTTTTCAACACATTGAATTTATGTGCAAAAAGGCAAAACAAAGAAGCTCCACCAAATGAAAATCTGCTTAAAGATGAGAAACTCCATTACGATCATACCAACACATATTGTTAGGCTGACCAAAAACACTGCTTCTGTCCCTGACCATGTCCTACAGAATGATTAAAAAATGTTACCATCAAACTGGAGATACAGGGATCCACAACTTAATAAGGTTGGGCTGAAGTACTCATTTGTACACCAGTCAATCAGAAAATTAAGCATGGAGCTTAATCCCATGTTAAATGTATGTGTCATTGTTTCTTGTCTTTAATTCATCATATTTTGGCTGGAGTGTGGCACAGGAAATATCACAAAATATCAAAAATGTAAAGGGTCAATTCTTCTAGGGATCTGCGAACTAGATTCTAGACTAGACTATTATTCTGTGTGTACGAGTGAAAATTTGGGCCAAATAGTAATCCTAAAAGAAAGGCCTGGGTGTGCTTAAAAACATTATGTTATCAAAATCGAGAGGCGACATTCTCTCATGACAACTAGCCATTAAGATTTGGCCACCAGTTGTATACACACCATGTTTGGCACCTCTCACTTCTCAGTTCTTGAGAAAGGTAGTTGACATCAAATACCGATGTTTCAAGAATAAGACAACAATCAGCTTTCTTACCAGCCTGTGATTGGCTAAAGTCTCCCGCCATTGGACAAGACAGAGCCAAAAGGAAGAGCAGAAGCTGAATTTTCTCTCATACCACTTGAATTACATTATGCTTAAAGGTTATTATGGAACTTTTGCCTAATGGAGACAAGAATACTACCCCAGCTTTCAGAGCTGTTAGTAAGAAGTATTGTGCTTACCAATGCAGTTTCCAAGGGCATCCTGGATAAATCCAACGCCGCACTTCACCTTAGGGACACAACGGAACGACCCCTGGGTGTTTTGGCACTGAAACTCTGGGCCACAGTTATGGATACCAGTCTCACACTCATCAATATCTGGCGAAAGAAATGACATGAATCATGTCAATAGCTAAAAAGAAACAAACATGACTCAGATACACAATCACAGAGGCAAAGTGAAGGCAGTTTGACTGACCTTTACAATTGTTGTTGTCAGTGAGCTCATAGCCAGTCCCACAGCTGACCTCTCTCTGGCAACGGAACGAGCCCTCTGTGTTGATACAGCGCTCTCCTCCACGACAGTTGCTGGCTCCCAGCAAACACTCATTGATATCTGAGAGCGTTTGAAAGAGATTCTCTTATTGTGAAACCTTTCACAAGCATCATTTTTCTCCATGCTCTAATTTCTTGGACACACAAATTAAGACAAATAGAACAACTCAAAGCTGATGATGGGGAAGAGCCCCGCTTACCCTCACAGCTCTTTCCATCTGGTTTGAGTTTGTAGCCTTTCAAACAGGCACAAGTCTCATTGCCCACACAGAGATGAGCACATTTCCCTGAAAAACCACAAAGATGTTGATAGCTGATCACTGCTTCAGCAAGATTCAATCAGTTATGTGAAGAAAGGCTTGTTATACTTTACCTTTGCACTGATCATTCAATACTGAATTATCTCCATTTTCGGTGGTTTCATCCCTGTTCTCTACTGTGTGAGAGAAAAAAAATACATGCTCATATGTTTATATGTATATCTCACATCGTAACACCTGCCTTTATCTTAAGGGACTAGTGTGTTGGATTTAGTGGGATCTAGCAGTGGTTTGTCAGTTCTGGCCTCCATGGAAGATGACCCAAGCCCTCTGTAGATATAAAAGATTTATTCTAAGTTAACAGAAACACAAGAATCCTTATTTTCAGGAGATTATGCACTAATGAAAACATACCTATGAACAGAATTATTTGTTTAAGAAAACAGCTGTCTGAGTATCTTTGCATAGTTATACTTGGTGCAAAATCAGTGCACAATCCACATAGAAAAGGTCTATTTTCATTCTAGCTCACAATTCTCTATACTGGCCACCATATTGGTAATTGGTGAATTTTTTTCCCCCCTATAAAATCAGTCTCAGCCTCAAAAATCCATCTATTATCTAGTCTATTATCCAATAGGAGCAATAAAAGCCACAAATTGCATCCAGGAAGTTGGAGCAAAGAGATCTTTGGTATTTTAGTTAGAGTGCACATGAACAACACACTAAATCCCTGTCAGCTGCTGTCCTTTAGCTGAACCTGACCTGCTTGTGTTTCAGAACAACCAAAAAGATGAATTTGTCCTTCACATGTAATGACAGTTTACCCTTTTAAATACTAAAAGCAATAATCACATATATCCAGCAGGGGGCAGTGTGGGCTCATGTTTGACAACACAAAGGGGTTTGACTTCTACACTTTCCAACTATCGCATCCTTCTTAGTTTAAAATAGTTTGAGTAAATTCATGTGTTTTTCCCACATAGTTTGTATACCATTACTGTAAAGCTAGTTGGCAGGTTAGATCCCCCCAAAAACTAATTGTTCAGCCCTTATTCAGCCCTCATGCTTGTTTCTTTTTTCCACACACATTCAGTTTGTCCTGTAGGTGTGGTCTGGTTGTCTGGGACTCCATCCACGCAGCAGGCCCGGGACACCAGGCTACACTGGTAGCCCACGGACAGGTTGTGGTCACAGGATAAGCCCTGCTTCTGTGCCACCTTCCCCAGGAGACAACAGTCACAGCAAATCTACAGAACACAGATTCAAATACATTAGAATAACCTTTGTTGCAGACGTAAGAATATTTTATGTTTGTACAAATAAAGGAAAAGGAAAACACTGTGTCACAACCGACTCGTCTCTCTGATGCACCAGAGGAAGTGAAACCAAAACTCCAGACAAGGAAAAGGAGATTGTGGGATGATGTTGGTAGGTAGATAAGACAGGCCTTTACACTGACAAATAGAGGGGTGTGATTCAGACAGAAAGCCAAGCTCTCAATCACACAGACAGGCAGAGAAGGGGGCTGATTGAGAAGACAAGCCAACTGACAGCCCTCAGACAGACAGACAGGCAGACAGGCAGAGAGGCAGACGAAAAGCAGCAAGTGAGTACGCAAGACGGACAGACAGACAGTGATGAGATGACATCATCCCCTCTGGCTGAAGCATGCTCAATCAATCATTATGGCAGCCTAGTAATGTCAGTCGGGGAGCGGGATGAAAGAGTGTGGGGGATGGGTGTGTTTGTTTCAGTTTGGGCGGTGAGGTTATATATATATACCTGAAATGTAACCACGCATGGTGTGTACGTGTGTAGTGATGGTGATAGCACAGTAGAGCTACAACTCTAATAGTTGTGTACCAGAAGGTAACTGCTACTCTGCGTGTCTGTGTTTGTTTATGTGTGGGTGCATGTGCATGTGTGGCCTTGACAACGTCCTAGAAAAGTTTTAGGTTCAGGAAACTTCAGGAAAGCAAATCTTTAACAGTAGCAGCTGAACAGAACAGGACTACCAAAGCTATCACGAATGAATACAGTTATGAGTGATTGTTTGAATATGCTTACAGCACCATTTTAGCACAGTTAACTAAATCAGGAAAGGTTTAGTTATACCTTGTCAGTGTCAGAAAAGTAATTGACACATAAAACTGTTTTAAAGCAGGGAAAACCCTACATTTTGTTTGGTTTTTCCAGCCCACACCTGTTTTGGTTCACTACTCTCTTAGGGCGAGTTCACACCTAGAAGTCCCTGAATCAAACCAATGCAAGGATGAAGGCGAAACTTAACACAAGTCATATGATGGAAATGTCGTTTGATTATTGGTCATAAAGTTTGAGGTTAAAGAGACAACAGATGACCCAAGAATATCACTTATCATGAAGCGCCGCACTATAAATGTCTCATGAGACAGCAGGTATTAAAGCTCAATAATGCAGATGTTTCTCACTCTATTGTGAGTCCAGGTTTTTCCCCTGCCAGTCCACATTTTGGTAGCAAACGCACTGCTGGCTCACCCGCCACTACAACAGGAAGAACGGCACGCTCCTTTGATTGAGGCAGTACAGAAAGCGGTTGTTTGGTCTGGACCAGAGTTCAAGTCCATTGTTCACATCAACCTAAACGAACCGCAGTAAGGAGGTAAACACTCCACGGTTCGGTACAACCGGACTAAACAAGGTTGGTGTGAGCCCGTCCTTACTGTTGCTGTTTTTAGTTAAAAAGCTTTAATAAACCTGCCCAGCACCAAACAGCAGACAGATAATGTTACCGACTATCTGGTGAATATAGCATTTAGCCAGGTATTTTCCACAGACGTAAGTGGAAAGCAAAAACAGAACTAAAATGAGAGTAAATACTGGACTTAGATTTGTCAGGTGGCCAGAAATATGACTCCAAATGAATGTTAACTGTTGCTCTGTTTCACATAGATGTCTGAATAGACAAATGCCTGCAAACAATTTTTTCATATTTGCTTTAAAGGTGATAATATGTCAGTGCTGTACCTACAGCTTTGGTCACTATGTGGTCAAAAAATAAGTTAATAAAATTTGAATTATTAAATGCATTACCTCAACCTCATTGTTAAAGTTCACTGTGTTGACAAAAGTGAGATGAGTCGACTGACAGCACACTCATGTTTGTGCTTTAAGTGCTTCAAGCTGCAGCCGGAGCAGGAGACAGTCATCTTAGATTAGCATAAAGAAACCATTAAAGAAACACTCAACATTTATATAAACATATGCTTATTCAGTTTCTTGCTGAGAGATAAGTGATACCACTCTCATGTCAGCACGACATCTAGCTATAGCCAGCAGACGGTTAGCTTAGCTTAGCATAAAGACTGGAAGTAGAGGGAGACAGCTAGCTCTGGCTCTGTCCAAAGGTAACACAATACACAATCTAAATCTCACTAATTAATACATTATATCTTGTTTCGTTACATGGTGTGGTTAGACGGTATGCTATGCACTGGACCACATCTTGGGCGAGGTGCAGGAACTTCCCTATATCTCCGCTCACCTTACACCAAGACTTAAGGAAATCAAGAAATATCATGTACACTTTGGTTTTCATGTAAGAAAACTTGAGAGTTGCTTAAAGGAAGGTTTTTTTTGACCATGTGACAGAGGCTAGCTGGTTCCCACCACTTGCAGTCTTACATGCTAAGCTAAAACATTGTCTGGCTGTAGCTCCATAGGTAGGTCATGAGAGCGTGTGGAGTATTTGTTTAATGGTCAGGGATATTCTCTCTCATCATAGTTTTGTGGCTTCTTCTATATGTCACTGTATCTTTTTCATAATGTAATGAAACCCTTGACGCTGTAAATGAAGTGAAGCCTGACTTGACCCTTATTTCATCCGGTACGAGCAGGAAAAACTCCTCTCATCCATATCTTCTGTCTTATTCACTTCACCTGGACACATTTAATTATGAGCCAGCATCAGCATTTCGCAGTCGATCAAGTAACGACAAGCTGCCCCGCTGACAGTGATCTCATCCTTTCAAGACAGTGCACCAACTTGTATGTTCCGCATTTTGCCAAGCATTTGTCTTTGTGGTGCGTTGATTTGCAGTGTGTTGTGTAAATAAAAGGGCCACACTGAGGGCTGTGGCTTGAGGGCAAAAAAAACACAGAATGGCTGAAAAGTGCTTGGACGTGAGCCTGCAGAAGATCCTAGAGTCAGAGCTGAATTTATAATCTATCTGACAGCAACAAGCTTCATTCCTCCCCGGAGTGACATGCCTCATCCTGCTCACAGTGCACACACACAAACACACAGTCGCACAAACGCACACAATCTCTCCCATCAATCATTTGCCCTTCAAACTGGCTGTCCAGCAGAGTGATGTACTGTACACTGATTGAGTAGAGAGATTTTTGGTGCAAACAGTGGTTTCGCTGTCTCTGTTTATAGTATTTTCAGTTAGTAAGGTACACATACACAAACACACCTTTGTGGTCTTGGTCTCGCAGGTGCTGGAGAATAAAGAATCGCAGACTCCTTGGTCTTTGGCCATGTTGATGCCAGTGGTGCACATGTTATCCTCCAGCACTGTTAAGCAGCACTGCTCCTGCACTATCCTGTCAGCAAGAAAAACCACAAAACACAGGTGGTGCATTTATTCTCTGCTCTATCTATAATCTCCTTGGTGTGATACATCTCTGCCTTAAAGTGTAGCCCATTAAAATCAGCCTGAGGCGAGCCTGATGGGGATCTCAGGGTTGTCACGCTAAAAATGTGTGGATGAGTGGGCCGAGTGAGTCCTGTGTGAATTCAGAGGAGGAGGGCATGGAAGTTTATTGTGTTTTGCAACGCTGACATCACTGGACTTAAACTGGGTTGAGCAGCACTCCCTCAGGCCTTTTGTTCTGTTGTTTTATATCAACATTTCAGTCCCAAAAAGAACATTTGTCCACCTCCACATGTACTTATTCACAGTTACAATAATATCACTAAAACAAACCGCTCCCTTAAGATAAACATGCTGTGTCCTGTGAGCCACAGTTGCCAGTACATACAGTTTGCTTGGGGTTAATTACATCACTGGAGCAGAATCATCCCAGTTTTTCTGTAGAAATAAATGATGACATGTTACAGGTGTCATTTGAAGCATCGCTACATAAAGTGAGAAACACATCAGTACAGGAAGTATTGCAACAGACCTTGACTATTATTACCATCCCAATATCGTCTACATCGGTATAAGCATACATGTTGTCCAATACGTGCCTATATGACAAGACAAGATATTTAATGTTTAAACTGACAAACATTGTTTTTTGTAAATATATGCTCATTCTGAATTTGATGCCTGCAACATGTTCCAAAAACAGTTGTAACAGAGTCATGTTTACCATTGTGTTACATCACCTTTTCTTTTAACAACTCTGAGTAAGCGTTTGGGAACTGAGGACACTAATTGTTGAAATTTTGAAACTCAAAATTCCTTCCCATTCTTGGCTGATATACGACTTCTTGCTTAAGAGTCCAGGGTCTCTGTTTTCATATTTTGAGCTTTGCACTGGACCTCACATTTTAAATGGGAGAGTCTCTTTTACTACGAACCCACAGTGTTGTAACACATGCAGAATGTATCTGTGTAACAGGTGTTTTTTGAGCCTTCCGTAACTTTCCAAGTCTTTTCCCAACTTTTTAAAAAACAGTTTAAACATTACATATCTTGTCTTCAAGGATTTGCAAATCATTGCGTTCTGTTTTTATTTACATTTTACACTGCAACTAAAACGTTTTTGGAATTGGAGTTTGTATTTGCTTGGTATAGGATTATATATCAAAAATCTCAATGCCTTGTAGTTATTTATAATACCAGTGAAAGTTTACAGTTTCAGTGCCATGATATCATTTTGGACGATCAAGTTTATTGTTAAACTGTAAAATATCCTGTCTCCATTATGTATCTTTGTCACAACTGCTATCTACTTTTGAGGAGTCCTTATGAAAAATATGTTTTTATATTCTATTTTCTCTATAAAGAATATCAACCTATATATCAATATTTGAACTTTTCACTGCCTAATATCGTCCCCAAAGTTCCAGCATCAGCCGGTGCCTCACCACTAATCTCTCTGCGTATGAGGATCATAATATATATGTATGTCTCTACAGGGATCAATAAAATACTGCATATTACTGTGATGGTTCTTTGAATGCCAAAAGCAATATTTGGATCGTCCCCATGCGAACATTGTTATGAAAATATCAGTTACTTAATGTTCCTGTTTGATCAGATCTCATTGTATTGTCTAACATTTGCTGCCTGTTCATACAGTCCAATCAGTTAAGAGTGGGTGACGGTTTCTGTCTGGTCTTGATCTCTGTCTTGCTGCAATTTAACAAGACAGAAAGCATAAAACGCCGCCCCCTCACCTCCCCTCTCTCATTTCCAACAAGCCTCTTTATCAACTTTTACCAGAAATCTCTTTCCACATAAACCAGTGAAGATCTCACATTCACGTCAGGGAGCACACCTCCTCTGCAGAACCTTTTAAGGGCACAGCCGCGCTCCTGTTTTTCTTTTCTCTCCTCTTCCCTCCACTCTTCTCTTCTCTTTCTCTCCTACTTTTTTCCTTCGGTGTCTGAAGTAATCGTTAAGATTTCCTGTTATTGCCTCTCTCCATCGTCCCTCCATGTCGCGTTTCACCTCTAAGGTATTTCCTGGGTTTTGAAACAGCCCCTCTCCTGACCCCCCCTCACCCTTTTCTACCCTGCTCCCCCACAAACCTCTGCCCTTTTCCTCTCCCTACCCCTCACACTATAATTTAGACAAATTTGGGATCACTTAGGGTGGCTACGGTAAATGTGTTTGCCATCAGTGTTCACAGCAGCAGCTCTCCCTGGCTTATAGGCCCTGAACCGGTGGCAGCACACCTTCTAGGGTTACCAGCAGACCTGTTATTATCCCATCACTATTAGTGTTTCCTGCTCTCACGTGAAGTGAATAATGTGCCTGGAGATTTATGGGAGTAAGGTAAAGCAATCTCATATTAAGGGCCTACAGACATTTCCCCCCATACATGGTACGCGCCAAATCCCTCGGGGCCAATACTGCAGGAGTCTCTGTGGTGCAGATTGAAACTGTAAGACTGTGACAAAGGGTGCAGCAGTTAATGAGTTGTAAATCTGCATCAGCCCCAGGCAAGTCTCCTAACCAGCCCTCTTAAGCCTCATGGCGTATAGAGTTGTGACCAGTGAGAGCAAAGTGGCAGACAGTGCCCACTTACCTGCAGGTGGTTGATTCGGAGACGAGAGGGAGGGACGCACAGTCTTCGTTATCATTGCCATGCCTCTGCCCGTCTTTACAGCAGTCCTCTAGCGACATCTGCTCTGCTTCTATGTACAAAAAATAATAAAAAAGAAAATACAAGCTGTTTTCGCTTATGTGAACAGGTGAAATCTCATTTAGTGTGCGCTGTCACAAGGACATTTTCATATCTGGTATTGTCTGGTTTACTGCAGTGCGGTGGCCCCCCTGCGACATAATCACCGCTGGAGACATGTAGACTCCAGATCTGCACTTAAAGGAATAATTCCAATTATTTGCAGTGGGGTTGTATGAGATATTTATCGATAGCCAGTATATTATCCACAGTAGATGGATAGGACACGCCCCCAGTTTGGAGAAGCAGAGAGGGGAAGCAGCACAGAAACTAAACAATGTACTGCTCTGGACAGGCTCAGACAGGTTTAATTTATTTCCACTGCTATACCTTGCCATCACACAGCCTTTTCTAATGGGAAATAAGCTAAATATATAAGCCAAATAATCTAAATGATCCCTTTAACACTCGCCTTGAGACTAGTTTTGTACCCTTTAAGATGTTCATGATGAACAAATAGCCATTATATTATGTTATTAAGCATTATTTTTTCGACAAACCATTTATTTTGGCAAAAAATAAAACATGCTGACTGACACATTGTTTTTGCTGATTAAGTGGCTTATGATGATCAAAACTGGATATCTAACCCAAACACAAAAGGATACTGCCATTGTCCTCTGAGGCAAGTTGCCTAGCATTCTCTAAAAGATGGAAAAACAAAATTCAAAATCTGTCTGGATGAATCAAACTGCCTGTAGGCATTCTTTTGCCAAAGACAATGAATGATGGATATGTTGTTGCAGACACAAGAGGGGCTTTTTGACTGGAGCGTACCCAACTCTGTGGTGATCTGGCTGTTTATTCATGTGGATTAGAGAGCGTGGAATGCCTCGTCTCTGTAAACAATCAGCCGTCGCAATCACATCAAGTACATTCATTCGCCTGTGGTTTGTGTGATCTGCCAAACGTGAAATAGCTTTGGCAGATCACTTCCTTGGACTTTTTTTTTTGCCCTCGGCTGAAACCGGGATCAGTGTGCCAAATTGTTATTAACAATAAGTCCCCGGAGAGACGAAAAGAGAAAACAAACTCACCGTGAAATAAATTTTGTTGATCCATTGTAATAGAATACGAGTTGTTGCTGGTTAGTGACTGAATGCTCTGAATCATAGTGATTGTGAAATGCACTGAACAAATCCATCTGTTTGAGACACAGCGTCTTGCCGTGAGAAGTCTGGCAAGAATCAGCGACTTCAGATAATAAGTTAGATTAGGTAGGGAGGACAAGTGTCTGGAATTGTAGTCCTCGGTTTTATAGATTGTCTGCTTTCTCCCCAGAGGGACAGGAGGAATTTTATTATAACCATTAAATCAAAGATGAAGCACAAGGCAGGAATAGTCATCATCACAAACAGGTTTCTGCATTGATAAACTTTGTAACAACACAAGTAAGCAACAACACAATAAAACTCTCAGAATTTCTCTAAAGAGTATGCAGGCTTCTACTGTATAAATCCAGTTCTGTAGCAAATATGGGCATGATAAAACAATGACTAAGAGTTTACTGAAAAAAACACGTTTTTCTGAAGAAATCGAGTCATTTCTCGAGTGTAGTCTGCAGGAAAACAAAGCACAGAATTGCTACTACATGAAGGATGATTAACCTGGCAGACAGGAGTGAATATGGACAGAGGATTTATTACCAGGCAGCCACATTAGCTGACTCACGACTGACTTCTGGAAGTCTGGCACGTCCCACAATCCTCTGGCCAATAAACCTTGTAGCAGCTGGATGAAATGAGATGGCATTTTAAAAGCTTTTCACATGGGCCTACCAAGTAGGCCCTCTAAAAGTCTGTCTCTCTGTCTCTCAATATTAAAGACTTCTATCTGTCTGCAAAGTAACACCGAGATGTCCCAGTAAGACTGTAACAAACCATTTTGCTTACAAAAGTATGATAATGTGGACGTAAGAGTGCCAGTGATGCCTCATCTAAAGGTGTTAATGGCCAGAGTCAAATCCCCTCCTAATGCAGTTCTCCAAACTTTGCATTAGTTGTCCAAGTTTTCTTGTTTTTGACGATTACCAGTAATTGAGATGTTCTTGCCAAAACACCAAATTAGTATTGAAACTGGAAAGGCATGCAAGGAGTACCTTTCCAGATTCCACACTAACTTAATAACAAAATATCTCAAAATCTTTCTCTCTGGGGACACAGTATTTCTATTTTAAATCAGCCATCCTCAACCACTGGCCCGCAGCCCACTGGCAGGCCTCAGAGCACTATGTAGTGGACCATGGAGGCAGTGTTACTGCTTTTTTGGTAAGGTAAGCTAGTAAGTTTCACATGTAAATGTGCTAAAGGATTTACATAAATAAAAATAATGGAGTGTCTTTTTGTACCCAGATATGAAAAGGCATGCAGCAGCAATTAGACTATTCACACCTGACCCCCTTATTTCAGCTGTAAAGACAAAATTCACTGACAAAAAGAGGCTGTGGTGGATAAATGGGTTAAGTGTGGGGCTTCTGAGGAAGTGGAGATCAAGTTCGTTGATACTGTTAGTTGCAGATGCTGTTAGCACCAAGGAGTCAGTAGCCAACAATGCTATTGGGGTGGACTAGCCAATGTGGCAATTAACACCATGGTGTATGTAGCCTTGCATGGCAGAGACAAGCACCCAAGCATTAGTAGCCAACAACACTATTTGCCTCCAGGATGGACTAGCCAAAGTGGCTATTGACACCTGAGTATGTATTACCTAACATTGCAGAGACAAGAACCCAAGTGTCAGTAGTCAGCAACGTTATTTGTTCCCAAGGCAACAAAACTATTTGGTTAGGTTGAGGGAAACATAATGGTTTGTCTCACCCCTGGGTGTAAATAGCCACCTTGGCTATTCCAACCTGGGTGCAAATAGCATCTGCCTATAAAAACCCCATCAAATTGAAATGTATATTTTCAATGACCAGTGATGTTTTAATATCACCACACTAATTACAACACATCTTCAGGCAGAGAAAAAGGTGTTCTGCCACTGTTAGCTAGTGTTGCTAAATTTACCTTGGACACAGTGACACAGAATGGATCATTTTTGAAACAACCCTGCACCAGTGAAATCTCCAAAACACATGGTGAGAATCTACGATCCTGAATACACTAAACTGGGATTTAGAATGGAATTGATGCTGAGCTAAGAAGAAAAGTGTGTTGGATGTGGTGAAATCCAGGCACAGCCCAGTTAACCTTTTCCCTTTTTTTGTCATGTTTTTTTCTCATTTATTCTGGAATGTACAAATAAATAAACTATTGATTTTTTTTAACTATCAGAGGTGGGCCTTTAGTTACAAAAGGTTGAGAAGCCTTGTTTTAAATGACAGGAATAGTTTGTCTGTTCTTCTGATTTCTCCCCACAGTAGCTCTCTGCTGATAGCTAACTCTAACCGACTAGGCATCATAGAGTCATTCCAGCGCCACCACTGTCTGCTACTCTGCAAACCTAAATTGAAAGACCAGAAGTGCCCTAAACTTAACTGTGTGGTGCTGTTTTATCAAACCAGGCGCAGCCATGCTCTGGTCTAGATGCAGTGTCTGCCACGCTCCTCTGTCTCTGTGATGCATTGTCTGTCTGGAGAGGGCCAATTTCCATCTTGGATGGCGATGCTGGTTATGAGGGCCATTCTGTCTTGGCAGAGCAGCACATGGCTTGCCTGCGTCTAGACGCCTCATGTAAACAAGGCTTAATGAGCCCAGTGGTGGAGCTCCGCCCAGACGGAGTAGTTACCCTCAGCCAGACATCACAACAGCAACGTGCACCTCTTTCATAAGCTGCACTCGAGGCTTTTATTTGGAGGTTCCTGTCAAACTCAGTGGAATAAAAAGGCTGTTACGCAAGAGGTAGATGTTTTAATCCATCTGTCTATGTTAAACATCAAAATATTATTGTCATATTCCAATAGGTTTCAACATTTGGTCACATAACTGGTTGGGCTGATAGCTGACTAAAATTTTACTCCAGTCTGACCCGTGACACAACTCCCCACAGAGAAGGCAATTTAGAGGAAAGTGGCCCTGCTGACTGTGAAAATTGCCCCATGTGTGACCAGGGGACCATGAGCATTTTGACCCTGCTGTGGGCGCTCAAGTGTAAATCACACCCCTCTGTCTGAGATGGTCCTGTCCTGGTGAGCCACTGGTGACTCTGACACAGCATCACAGCATACCAAGGCACTTGGCCTTTGACTTGTGGGGCAGAAAGTAAGAAACCAGGGCAGTTTGAACTCATACTTGTGCGAAACTATAACTCATGCCATGTGACAGTTGAATCTAGGGTTGTAATGAATGAAAGAGAGTTACAGACACACAGTTTAGTTTTTTTAATTCATGTTACAGTATATTACATTGTTTTATCTGCATTTTCCTCTACACAATGCCGTCTGCAAAAAGTTTATAGCGGCTAGAAATAACTTCATGTAACACTTTATATCATTACCTACAGTGTAGGATGTAAAGGAAAACAATGACGAAGGAGAAAAGCAATAAATGAATGAAACTTTCATCCTTCTTGTGATGTTTTGTTGCATGTATGTCACGAAATAATGGTAAATTATAACAGTCCTTGATTTCGAGACAGACCTGCAACACTTTGAAGCACCCAGTTCTGTAAACTGTGCTTTCATCACATGCCCAAACTAGTCCTATGGCAAATTTATCACCTCCCACCCTTACCAGCTTGATTCTTACTGTGAATCTCTTGACAAATGCATGTAAAAAGTTATCTTGCAATATAATATTCACACTCATGAGTGTCATAAGTCAGTTATTTGGCTTGATTTGGCTGAGGAAAAGTCGTCACGCAGCAGTGATACAGTTTCTTACAGAAAGGTAACTTACCTTGGCCAAGCAGAACTCCGAACAGAGAACAGAGCAGCACTACGCACGGACCCATTGAATGAAAGGATATCCAACTTAAAACAGAAAAAAACCAAGGTGTCCGAGAGCTTCGAGCCTCAGCCGATGCTGGTTATTCTGCAGGATGTGTGAATAAGCCGCAGTGCTCCTTTAAAGAAGAAAGACTGAGCCCGAGGATGTGATGGAGTTGAGTGAGTCGCAGTTGCAGCGTGACTGGAGGAATGAGCGTCTAATTATGGCACTGTGAGGGGCGGGCTGGGGCCGCAGACACACACTTATTGCTAATCAAATCAGTTTTTTTTCCTCCAGTATCAACTCCAAATGAACACCATTAATCGTGAGCTCATTTCCAGTCTTTTACAATAAAAGATATAATTTGGCTGCTGGAACTTAGAGATTGCTTGTAATACTCCGACGTGACTTCATACTCTAGGGGAGACTGGGGAATGTTGCAACACTGGGTTAGTTGTAACGCTGTCATGTCTCTTTACACCAAAGTTTGGGTGTGTATTCAGGATATTTTTTAGAGCAGCTAAACTTGCTATATAAAGGCGACTGAATCTTTTCCAGTTGCCAGTAGAAAAGTTTTTCTTTCAGTTTTTTATGTCACCTGGAAAGCCAAGAGCCAACTCATGTGTCAGTACATTTGTATTTTATAACAGGATCTCTGTGGTTTAAAGTTTAGCTTCCCTCCTATGTCGCTGTCTTTCAGCTGATAAGAGTTGGGTTAAGTCACTGCTGATGAAAACCCAACACTTCCTGATTCATTAAAAAGCTTTAATAAAATAATGCAGAAGAAGAAGCATAATTAGAATATTAAATTTTCGTTTATCCACAGTTCAGGTGCTTGAATAAAGACGACCTTGGTTAAATCCGCACCTTCAAGCAGGTCAAGTCAAACCAAGCAGCACACTTGTATGAAAAAGTGGTAAAAGAGTTGCAACAGTTTTTGTCAGGGACGACAAGCCCTGTTTGCCTCATTTTTTGTTACTTCATGCTATAAAAAGGTTTTTTCATGACATGATCGACAGCTGAGCTCTGCTAGCCATTGAGTCGGCCGGGAGTATGGGTGGGCAATCAAAAGCCCGGCAGCAACACTGGTCACTACTGAGCAATCTCAGGCTCCAAATGATGTAACCAGTGCAAGATGACAGCGTTCATATCCGTAATATTTTACCATCAGCGGGAGTGGAGACGTGTCGTCAATCTTTATTTATGACGATGGAGTTAACAGCTGTAACAGTTCATTAAAATGATATGCATTTCTGCATCATGTACGTAGAACACTTAACAAACTCAAGGCCAAAAGAAGTGTTGGTTAAATGTGTACATTGACATTTTTTGGCCCACAAAGCCTGCACCCCAGAGGCAGCCATCATCATCACGACTGTGACAGTAGCTGAACTGTAATGCGACACATTCAGGAACACAGTCCACGAACATGTAGAAGACTTAAGACTTAATAATAAATAACTGTTCTTTGTTGTTCTAAATTATTCAGTTTTTCAAATCTGTATATCTTTATTTTTCAATAAAATCCACTCATAAATTCAAATAAACTACCTCTCAATGTTACATTTATCATCAAGTCTTTGTGTCTGACATTAACTCTCATAATCTGTGACTGTGCGATAGACGTCCAAGTGAGACTTACTTGCTGCAGACAAATGTGGGTACCATGTATCAACGTTTGATCTACACAACCACTGAGTTATTGATGCTCATACAAAAAGCATTACTACCATCCCTGGTCTCTCCTAATCTATTCCTATATTGTGACAGAAGTGTTTATAAAAGGCCCATCCTTCTGAAATCTTTAATATGATTGATACATTCATGTGTGTTGGAAAGTGTCAGACCTGAAATACTACCTAGGGTGATGTGGGCTGCCATATTATTTTTTATTGCCTACAGGAGGAATTGCAAATGTCTTCAGGCTACTGTGCTGTAAGGTATGCACGCACACATGGAAATTGTCTTCCCATCAATAGTAGACTTTTTCTGTCTGTGACTAATGACTGTACTGATTACTCAACATCTGGAGCTGGTTTTGGGGTATTTTAAAAATCTGTGATGGCTGTGTCCAGACTGTAAGCTGTGTAACCTTCTGGATATCTCAGTTAGGGGAAATAAAAGGAATAAAAAAAATTCTCTAAAATTTCTAATGTCTCTGTCTGCAAATAACTGCATTTATTCACTGCTACCTTTGAGTTTGCTGCACCTAAAGCCTCATACCTTAAAGGCATATAGGATTTTCCTTAAAAAAATGTACAGGGTATATGGATATATATAGTCTAGCAAAGCAAAGACAAGCACCCAGCTGTCCTGAGCCAACCATGCAATTTGTACCCATGGTATAGTGAACGTAGCCAATCCCAGTGCTATTTGCACCTGGGGCATAAATAGTCAATGTGGCTATTCAAAACACCATGGCACAGACAATCCATGATCTTTTCCTACACTAAATCAAGTAGTTTTGTTGATGAAACCCAACCAAGCCATGACGGAAAACTAAAAAAAAAAAAAAAAATATGTCAATTGGAGTTTAAAAATTAAAAGTCAACACTAACTTCTCATTTCAAACAGGATTCAAACCCCCAGAGTCCCGTGTGTAACCCACTCATCTACCACCACCTCCTCTCAACAGTGACTGTGTTGCTTTTTATTGCAAATTACGGGGCTGGGTGTAAATAGCAGAAATGCTGCTGTGTGACTATTTTCACCAAAGTGCAAATAGGCATTCTGTTATTTTTTTAGTGTTAGAGTGTGTTGGTTAGGTTCAGGAAACAAAACTTCTTGGTTAGGTTTTGGAAAAGCTCATGGTTTGTCTCTGCAAAAGCGTGCAAATAGCATTGTTGGTTCAAACAGCATTGTTGGCGACTGAACCTTGGGTTCTTGTCTCTGCCATGCTAGGCTACTTACATCTAAGTGTTTCTAGTGTTACTAACTATTACACCCTGTGTGCAAATAGCATTGTTGGATTCTGACCCCTGGGTGCTAATAGCATCTGCCAAAAAATAATCCCTTGCTTGACTAACCCCAGTCAAGCAAGGAATGAGAATCAATCAACGATCTTTCTGGTGCATTTACAAACAGCAACTGGCAAATCCTTCATATTCTACCTTTAGAGAAGATGATAGATCAAATTAGAACCTGGCTGTGTTGTTGCATTAACACTGAATCTGCACAGTGGATTTAATGTCCCTGTAGACCTTCTACTGAGCCTATTTTCCTCTTTAGTTACTAGAATTCACAGCTGCAAAGAAAATGGGGCATTTTCCCCTCAAAGTTAATGAATTAAAGCTTTTATACTGGTGCCAAAGATGTGGGCTCACCGTCAGCCAAAGTGATCATGAACTGTGAGAGGGAGCTCAGTATAAACAAGCCACACACACACATGCATGCACACACACACACACACACACACACACACACACACACACACACACACACACACACACACACACACACACACACACACGTCTACCAGAACTGGCAAGAAGCGGAGAAATAATTGCTAGACTGCATTATAAACATTTTGTACCAACTAGGGCCCTCTGCAAATTCAATCAGTCTACTGACTCTGGGCATGGTGACAAGAGAGAGGTTAAATGATCTTCTAATCAGAGCCATATGTCTCCACCACCAGTCTAGCCAGTCTAGAAACATCACCAAGGACTTGATATCAGGACGCCACAGACATACAGGAAAGCCCACAAGTATATGGCAGTTATAAATGGGTGACTGCACTGTTTAAATGTAGTGTGTGACAAGTCTCGTCTCAATCCCTGCGCTCTTCAGTCCAACACAGTCTGTTTTCTGTCGGCAATTGTACTCTGTTAACAATCTTTCTATAAGACCACATTGGTAATAGACCGAAACAGTGTTTTTGAATGTTTTGCCCCATAAAAATACATAATATACATGTATGAATGTTGTTTGTACCTTCCAGAAAGCCACTTGTCTCCAATCACTATAGTGGGCTAACACTATCACTGGCTTTGATTTAAGTTTGAATTTATTATATGCCATTTATCTTCCTTATTTAGAAAATACAAATGCCTTTTTCAATACTGCTGTCCATGATTCAGTTTTATCTAATAAGCCTTCTTAAAATCATCCCACTGTGGATTAAAAATGAGCTTGCAGAGAACTTGCGTGAGTAGGTGATCCATCACGGTAAACAACATGTCTTATCTACTTTGTGGTTGCATAGTAAAGCCCACAATAATTTATATTTTATCAATCTGTGCTTACATTTTGCCATACTTAGTCTTAACAAACAGCAGATATAGTGTTTATTGTAATGGATTACCTGACAGGTTTTCTACAAGTTGATATTAATTTCAAAGCAAAATGAATGAAAAACAGTGAATGGTAGCTCAGAAAAAGCACAAAAAATAACCACAGAAAAATTGTGTTAAAGATACGAGGAACTTGATGATTTTGGAGCCCCCTGTGGACAAAAGTGGTATTGTTTCTACTGCCATAGCCAAAAAAATATAATGTCAAAAATAAAATAAATTATTAAACAAACAATACTTCTGTTCTGCCAGTCTCTCTCGATAACAATAATAAAAGACAGACTGATGACGTAGTGAAATAGCGTGGAATCAAGGGAACTGTTATCTTCAACATCTAACAACGAATTGAGACAGTTTCATTACCAGGTAAAAACTCTTTGTAGTGTTTTAGTATTGCAGTAAATGAAGTAAAACATGCAAACAACTACGGTAAAAGGTCCTGTAAATACACTTAAACATTGCAGTAGCGCCTAAGAGTAGACTGTTGCAATGGCAGCATATGGTTCCTGCAGACAGCTATCAGTCAAGGATGTGGCAACCCCCATCATGAGGTAACTGTTATCACAACAACAAAGAGCTTCCCTTTACTGCTGACCTGCCCTTAATCTTATCTATACCTTAGTGTAATGTAGAAAAGAGATAATAGGCCATACAAGGAATGAAGAAAGCCTCAAATGAGAGCCAGACCAGAGTGCCAGGCTCCAGCACAGTGAACATCTCATGCCTGCTAGCCTTCCAGAAACTACCAGCCCTCCAATCTATTACATTCGAGCTTTAACAAGAAACAGCAGCGTGAGCTGACCTCCGAGCTCATAAGTGGAGGAAATTGGAGCGGCCGAGGTCGCATTCAGACGGTGTTAATCTTGTTGTGGGCGGTTCAGTACAGTTCCTTTGAAGCTCAACAAAGCTTGTCTTGCCACATCTGTGTCAATCAGCAGAGGGCCACTAACACAGCCGGGCGGTCAGAAGGCTGCCCTGTGGGGCCCAAAGGACTTGTTCACAGCACAACTGTAGGAACTTGTTAAAGGAGAATGTGGCTTTGCTTAACTGTAAAGTGTAAATTGCAATGAGGGTAATAATACTTTTAGTGTTATTTTTAAGTAGGGCATTAATGGACTCCATTAACATGCAGTTATAGAGTGAAGGAGGTGTATTACATATCATGTTTTATTGTACCCTGTAAACACCTGCAAGTTGACTTGCATGCAAGCCAGTTTATGGCTACAGTAAATGTTCTGGCTCTTGGATATTATAATAAAACAGTTCATAATGGTGACTGTGTAGAAGAAATGTCACTGGATCAAAATTATCTTAGAAAAAATACCTTTTTCATTGTGCGTCGCTTTTCACAATAAAGTCTTTTTTTTAAATAAGCAGAAATAAATAAAGACATAGATAAATAAATACAATTACACACAACATCTACTTTTACAACATTAAAACTACCGTTGTGCTCTGTGTTAAAAAAGCCTGACAAATTAGACCAAGCAGAAACATTGTGTAATGATGTGTGACGATGAAACATCTTAAACAGTCTGTGGTCTTATCAAACAGCTTTGATTTCTTTGATGTTTTCATTTTACTGGCCTCAAGGGGAATCACAACATGTCTTATTCCACATAAGATAGACCACAAACTTCAAAGCTCGTGATTACCATCCTTCCTCTGATGGCTGCTATATTTACACACGGAGAGCTAAACAGGAAGAAGATAGCAGAGCTGACTACACCATCTATTAGCTCAGTGTTGATGAACAAATGCACTGTGAGCAGATATTTCACTGGATAAGAGTAAAATGATAACTTGAACGGATAACCAAAACAAAAGACTGCTCGCCATAATGGCCAGCCAACTTTACCCTGTAAACACCTAAATGTGCTGCATATATGCACTTTTTGCATGAGTCCCAGTAAATCTTCAAGCTTTAGTCCGGGATAGAAGGTGTGTCTTCTGATTCAGAGCAACTGCAGCAGCTGTAATGCAGTTCAGCCTGGAAAATGAAACTAATTTGGTTGTGTCATTTAATCATTAAACTTATAAAACATTTTTTGTAACCTGAAGGTACAACCCCAATTCCAAAAAAAAGTTGAGATGTTGCATAAAACATAAATAAAACAAAATGAAATATTTGCAAATAAGTTTTGACTTGTTTCAACTTTCATCTTTTTGTAAATTTACACTCATTGTATATTGGATGCCTGCAACACATCAAGACAACAGAAGACTGGGAAAGTTGTTGAGGGTTCAGAAACACCTGTTTGGAACAGTCAGCAGGTGAACAGGTTAACTGGTAACAGGTAATAGTATTATAATTAGGTTTTTAAGGGGCACCCTCGAAAGGCTTAGTTCTCCACAAGCATGGATTGGGTGAGGTTCAACACTGAAAAAATGCATGGGCAAGTAGTTTAACAGTTTAAGAACAACATTTCTCAACTTACAACTGCAGGAATTTAGGGATTTTACCATCTACAATCCATAATATCATTAAAAGATTCTGAGAATCAAGAGAAATCTCTGCACCTAAGGGTCAGGGCCAGAAACCAGCACTGAATGCCCCTAACCTTTGACCCCTCAGACAACACTGCATTGAAAACCCACATAATTGTACAAAGGATGCTACATTGGCTCGGGAACACTTTCAACAAACACAGTTTGTCACTTCATCTACAAATGCAAGTTAAGACTCTACCATGCAAAGAGAAAGCCATTTATTAACAACATCCAGAAATGCTGCAGACTTCCAAGCTCATCTGACGTAAAGTGGAAAAATTTTCTGTGGTCTGACGAGCCCACATTTCAGATTGTTTTCAGAAATCATGGATGTCGGGTCCTCTGGGCTAAAGAGGAACAGGATCATCCAGATTGTTACCAGCACTAACTTCAAAAGCCCACATCTCTGATGGTATGGAGTGTGTTAGTTTCCATGACATCATGGGTAACTGTCACATTTGTGAAGGTCCCATTAATGCTGAAAGGTACATACAGGTTTTGGAGCAACATATGCTGCCATCCAGACAACGTCTCTTTCAGAGATGTTCCTGCTTATTTCAGTGAGACAATGCCAAGACACATACTGTGTTACAACAACGTGGCTTCGTAGTAAAAGAGTTCAGGTACCACACTGGCCCGCCAGCAGTCCAGACCTGTCTCCCACTGAAAATGTGTGGTGCACTATGAAGTGCAAAACATGACAGCAGAGACCACAGACTGTCCTATATCAAGCAAGAATGAGAAAGAATTTCACTTTCAAAACTTCAACAACTAGTGTCCTCAGTTCTCTTACATCATTGCAGAGTGTTGTTAAAAGAACAGGTGATGTAACACAGTGGTAAACATCCTCTTCTCCCAGCATCTTTTGAAACATGTTGCAGGCATAAAATCTAGAATGAACTTATATTTATAAAAAACAATAAAGTTGATCAGTTTGGACATTAAATATCTCACATATATATATATATAGAGAATATGTCTTTGTACTATATTCAATTGAATATAGGCTGAAAAGCTTTTGCAAATCATTGCATTCTGTTTTTATGTTTTTATGTTTTACACAATGTCCCAACTTTTTTGGAATTGAGGTTATAGTTGTGTATTATAAACATTCATAACAAATTGTAGCACACCGCATATTAGCTGGTGCTGGCAGTGTTCTGAAATATAAACGATTAAGAAGATTTGTGCTTTCATAGTGCTGCCTCCTCTCCACTGGGACGGCTCGGTGTATCCTGGGAGTCTGAACATCTGCGCTGGCGCTTTCCAGGCTGGGATATATTGTCAAGAGATGAGAGCTGAGAGTCAGCAGGGGCAGTAGGTATCATCTCCAGTTTGATTTCTGGAAAGGTCTGGTCAGGAAAAATGATCCTCAGTTGCTCTTCAAACAGGTCTTTAAGATTTCTTCCTGCCATGGTGACCTCTGTGTCAGCCTGCAATGATGAAGGCGATACAGTACATTACAGCTGGTGTCAGAACTGAATAGCACGGAAAAAAAGCTTTTGATAAACATTTCTCTTTACAGTACCTCACTGAGGGCTGCACAGTTCCTAAAGACGAGTCTGACGTCTGATACAAACTCTGCAGTGCTTTGGTAGCACAGACTTTGCTTCGCCTCCAGTCGTTTTTTCACAGTGGAAAGCTTTATCGGCCCCTTTGTAGCCAGCCTGTTTTTAGCACATACCTACAGTATTTAGAAAGAGGGAGATAATTGAACAATAAAACTTCAAGGGAAGGTGTTGAAGTAAAATCATGATTAATAGCTCATATTTAAATGGTTATTACATGTCAGCACTTTGCACAAAAGGTTGTGGATTTTTATTTTACCACATTAAATCTGCAGAACTGGTCACTACAATTAAGTGGTGCACACAAAAATAACGTAGTATGTACTGTAATGTACAGTTTTTACTCTCTAATTGTTAACATTCATCCACTCTGTACCGTAACAAATACAAAACGTTCTGTATCTGCAAGATAAATTCTTGTATATTTACAGTAGCTGGTTAAAGTTTGTCTACATCTGATTCACATTTTAATGTCTGTAGTGATAAACACTGCATACTACACATCATTAAAAATACAGTTACAGTAACTCCATGTGACATTAATCCTGTGAACTTTTCATCTGTAGTCAGCCAGACTCACCAGGGGGGATACAGGCTCTTCAAAGTCTGAACTCGGGTCACTGCAAAACAAGTGCAGCAACAGCTTCTCACACTTCTGCAGCAGTAGAAAAAGACATCTGACTTAATACATCAACCGAGAAACCACATACAGGTCTCCAGTCTATCGTCTATAGCAGTGGTTCCCAAACTTTTCCTGGCATGCCCCGTCTTTTGAAAGCCGACAAAAGTTCGAGTCCCCCCCACCCTTAAATGCTTAATCAATCATTAACAATAAGAATTCAAAAAGTGATTAGTGAAATAAAGGTTAGCAGGATAGAATCAGCAAACTCATGTTTGTTTATTTCCCCTACATAGATCATATTCTTTCAACTTTGTTTATGTCTCTCCTGGTCTTCCATGCCCCCCCTACAGTGGCTCAACCCCCCCCCCCCCAGTTTGGGAACCGCTGGTCTATAGCACTTCCTTAGCTAATACTTAGAGCCTGACAAAATTAATGTATTGTGAGGTTTGTGAGGAACGTATCGGATCTGATCTGCTTCATGTAGCTGATATTAAACCACTGCAAACCTCTACATCATGCAGCTTATTGTTTTTCAGATGCATTGCTTCACACGCTATTGCATTAAAAAATCATCCAAATTGCCTATCATTAGTGTAATTCTTCTACTACACAATGTAGTTGCTGGGAAATGGTGAAAACAACATGGTTGCTAGGCAAACAGTTATTAAGGTTCATTTATTAAAATGATACTCCACCCTGAATCTATTTATGAGTCTCTCACTCTCACCCAATTTAGACATGAAAGGTGGCTATAATAAGTTTGTAGTTTTGTCCTTAAAGGATCAGTGTGTAGGGTGTGGTAAGAGATTGCAAACATATCATCTCACCATCCCCTTCTAAGCATGTAGAAGAAACTGTGGTGGCCATGAAACTCATGCAAAATGTGAAGGGCTGTATCTGGAGCCAATGTCTGGTTGTTCCGTTCTGGGCTACTGTAGAAACAGTAGTCCTCTGTGATATAATCGGCTCATTCTACAGTAATTCTTATTTTCAGGTGAGTATATACTAATGAAAATATACTATTTTATTCCATGACAGCCATAATCTGCCTATAAATCCCTATAAATCACACACACAGAACCTTCAAAGGTCCAACAATTTAGTACGGTCAGTACTGGGCATATCATGGTATACATGTGGGAGTCCAGTTTTGGCCTCATGGTAAGTTTAATTTTCAACCTTTAAAGGTACAGTGTGTATGATTTGGGGAGATTTACAGGGTTTTATTAGGAGAATATTCACGAATATGTTTTCATTAGTGTATCATTACCTGATTGAGTGTTTGTCACCTTACAATAAGCTGTTTATATCTGAGAATGCGGGTCCTCTTCCATGGTGGCTGCCCTGATGCACTTCCATGTTTCTGCAGTAGCCCCAAACAAACCAACACTGGCTCTAGATACTGCCTTCATGTTTCACATAGGTTCTCCTTACACTCTTGGATGTTGGTTGTTGTGAGTGAGATGTTTACAATCTTCAAACTCACTTGAAGCAGTGAGGCTGCTGAATGCCCCTAAATGACACAGACTGGTGTAGACAGTGAAGTACTCTGGATGAGGTAAGCTTATTTTCAGTCAGTTACAATGGTTTCCAACAGTAAATTGTTTTCACATTATGCAAAGAAACACTTCTTTGATGTGAGGCCATATGCTACAGATGTTTCAAAAAACCTGCCAAAACAACTCCAGCCCTTAAATTTTTTTAGTAAACTTCTTTAGACGTGTGCAACACTTTGCGTATGCTGGAGCGCTCACCTCCTGCTCGTGGTCAGGAGAACCGTACAAAAAAAGAGTTTTTGTCAGGCAAGCCAACAAGTGAGAGCTAAGACTCTGAGGGATTCTGTCCAACGAAGCAGCAGGAAGGCGCTGTAACATGTGCAAACTATCATATGCAGCCACTAACATGCTCCAAAAGAATTTACATAAGCATGAGACAGAATTAGCATATTTTGGGAAAATATGACTGTTTGGCGTGGATGGAACTACAAGCTTTCAGATGTACAGAGGTGAGGTGTTTGATATACAAAAGGGAGATTTTGGGAAGAGCATCATTTTAATAATGTCAAGATTTATGATTAAGTTATGGAGTTGAGCTGAAATTGAACTGAATAGAATTCAGTGGCCAGACATTGTTCACTTATGTGTCACATGCTAACAAGAATAGCAAGACTTTCAACTTAACTTTGTGCCAATCTAAAGTTTTCTTATTGTAATTGCGGTACTATGATTCTATAATCTTTATCATAAGCAAAATTATATTTATAATATAAAAGAGTACTGACTCGTTTGTCCTCAGGGGGAAATCCTCCTTCAGAATCTGGCTCCTTCTTAACAGTTTTGGCTTCAGGTTTGCTCTCGCACTCCACTAACAGGTCACAGCAGAGAGAGCAGAACCATTGCCCGCTGAAAAGAGACAGTCCAGAGACTCAAAATAAAGCCAGTAAGAAGGAACATATATTAACATGTGCATGATGCTGCTGTCAGCTGAAAACCCTTTTTTATTCCCCAGAGGATCATAACTCTTTGATTCTAGTATAAACACGAAAATGAAAAAAACAAAAAAACAAAACAAAATGTGAGTGATGGGGTTTCCATCTTAGACCAGCAATAAATAAATTTCCTCTGACAGAGCTTGCCTGGGAGATTTGAGGAGAGTTGGAACGTGGCACGAAAGGTGAAAAACCTTGGGACACTTATCGCAGCAGAGCAGCTCTCCCCCAGTCCGACACACAGCACACAAGACTTCATTAGAGTCTTCCAGCAGAGCTTGGTGCTGCGCCACCTGCTGTGAGGGGCTCTGAGGTTTGTCATCTGTGTTTTGCAGAGAAGCTGGAACTTTGCTCCCCTCATCTTGGCTACTGATTTGGGGTTGGTCACCTGTGCTGTCAGGGAGGCTGGCTCTTTGGTTGGCTTGTACCTGAAATCCACAAACAAAAACTTGATGCCAATATGTAATAAACGGACTAAACTTTGTCCTATAGTTATTGTATACTTGTGCCTGCATAGATAGTTTATCTAGCCAATAAGGGATTATTACTGAAATTTCAGGTTTTACCTGAAAATAAAAATGCAGAGAAAATCTGGTTATGCTGTTGACCTGTTCATAACCAGATCTCACCGATTACTATCGTGAGTACAGTGATATGGAAAAACTCCAAAGCTTACATTCTAAATCATTTACACTAGATGTTGAACCTACATGTCGCAGTGGAAGCTGTGACAATTCAGCAGGTTAATGTTTTGGAGCAGAGCTGATTAGATCACCCCCAGTAACTAAATTTAATTCCAACAAGTAATCACTATCATATCATCAATATGTAGGGAAAGCCTGCATCTCTCATTTGTTTACATGCAGACCTTAAAAGCTCCGATATGGCCACCACGCTGACATATAGTGGAGATGGTGGTGAAGGTAACAAAACAGGGATTTATTTATCTCATATTGTGCCTAACATAGCACATGGGGAATGGAATTAATCTGCACAAACTCCGGGTTAAGATGAACTTCTATGGATGTCAGTTAACAAAGACCAAAATGTGGCCTGCAGCAGACTAGGTAAGCCTTGTTTTTTTTTATCCCAGCAGTTGTTGATGACTTGCAGCCCCTGCCTGCTGGTTAAGGAGTCTTTTATGAAAATTTGAGTCACTGCAGCTGCAGGAGATCCTCGAGCATATCATTAGAAATGTGCACAAAAATCATTGGTTTTGCCACAGTAACAGTCTAAAATCTACAGTATATATGGAATACTCATTTGACTGTAATAATCATTAATTGTCTCCTTACATAGCTGCTGTCATCATCTGGTTCATCTTTGATAACGATGATGGGCCCTGGTGATGACCTTCGTCTTTTCTTGACAGCTGAGCCCACTGCTCCACCGGCCTGCTGTGCTTCTGCAGGTTTCCAGGAAACAGTCCTTGGGAGCAAAGCAAGAACCAATTGGAATGAAGCAAAGCTCAATGGAGAGACCAATGGCACAAAGGGACTTGGGTGATATCAGAGCTATACAGCATTCAAAATAAGAGAGAAAGAATCTGTGTGCATGCAGCTGCCTTACCCTGGTTTCTCCTCTTGGGATACAGCAGCGTACCCTGGTGAATTCTGCTGTCCTTGCACTGGTGGAAATATAAAATCAGTGTTTTCTTTCATTAAGAAGACAGCAACAAATGCAGTGCAAAAGCATAAATGACATTCTTGGCATAAACATACCAGTTCTGTGTGGCAAAGAAGGTGGCAGGCTCTGGGGATAGTTTGGTTTCAACATATATATTGGACCACCTGAATCACTCCTCCTTGTCAGATACGGGGGCTCAATCTAAACACAGCATTGCATGTTGTTTACTACACTGTAAATATATTATATCAATGTATTTTTACATTAAGGGATTCAATCACTTGCCGTGTGTCGTGATTGAGGCGAACTGACTCCTCCATTGATGGGTAGTAGAGGTGAGGAGGAAAATACTTCCATAGGTTTGGGTTGGTAGCTGGAGCTGCCCCCCATCCCCCTCAGAGGCTACAAATGACAGAAGGACAAACAGGAAGATGGATAGAAATCTGCGATCCTTTTCATGCTACATTCCTGTCAGCGTCTGTAAGCACATGATGATGGAGATGGAGATGAAAGGGTGCACTTTCAATGCTCTGTCCCCTGGCAACAACCGGGCAGACATGACAAAACCATAAACAAAACACTCTATCATGAGCAGTGGGGTCCTATACAGTTACAAAATTTTCTGCCAGTTAGAACAGTTGCTGTTATTATACTTGACATTATATGTCAATAAAATCTGATCAGTCCATGCCCACACACTGAGTTTTGAATGTTAAAACACTTACAATTTGAAGCCGTGTTTAAAACTACTTTTTATTTATAGATTTCAGCAATTCCTGTTTTTACAAACCTTCCAGGAATCCATTAGTTTCAAGTAAGAAACTCCACTTGCAAAGATTTGAAACTTGCCTCGTCATGTCAATTTTTCTATTCTTCAAAATGAAATGAATGCTATGAGGTAATTTTTAAAATTAATCTGCTCTTGGAGCTGCACTACAACATAACAATAAAAGTCTCCACAAAATTAAAAACAGACATGCTGAACATGTAAAATTTGGCATTTTTTTTCTTAAATCTCTTTAAGTTGATTGTAGTGAAGTATAAATTTAAAGACAACAGGAAGAGTACACATAATACAATATAATACTCTACTACAGCATGACCACAGCATGCTTATTATCATTAAGTATGCATTATTTGTAGTAAAACATGCAAAGACACTTTACCACGGAGAACATCTGAGAGTTCATAAAGCAGCTGTAACAGCTTGATCACATCAGTATGATAGACTTATGTGTGCACTTCACACGCCAGCATTGTCCTGTCAATGAGCCTATACTTCAGAGCTGGAACCAAAACACACTGTGAACTAGACTAAACAACTTGGATGACGAGATATTATCAACTCTTTCTTATGGAATTTTGGGTCGGTCCTCTGTCACATTTTGGCCGCTGTTGCACTGCAGATTTAGCTGTTTTATTTTATGATTTAGAGTCATAAGCTTGTCCAAGACTAAAATCCATCTTGACAAGGAAAGACATAAATTGCCCAGGATGTGAAGGCTGTCAGCTCTATTTAGGACAATGCCATCCGCTGTCGTTGCTTGTTAAGCGGGCTTGTCAGTCAAATGGATGCGAGCACACGTGCACAATCACACACAGAAACACACACTAACCTGGGGCGTAAACCCAGGGCTCGGTAAGCTGCCAGTTGGGCTGACATGATTGGGAGGAGGCACCATAAACCTGCGTCCCGGTTGGGGAGGCATACTGTGCGAGGGCGAGCCTCCTTGCAGGGGCCCTGGTACGGTTCTCTGCAGTCGGACACTCTGGTACCACGTCCAGGGTGGAGGAGGTGGTTGGGGCTGCCAGTGGGCCTGCGGGTTGAGCTTGTCCACCTGCATCTGGAGCTGGGCCAGTGTATTATGGGGTGCTCCCAGGGCAAAGCTGTGGGGCGAGCCTGAGGGGCCCTGCCCGGGGTGGGAGAGCTGATGAGGGATACCCTGAAAACCACTCAGCTGGTGGCCTGTTACACTCTCCACCACTAAGGAGCCTGAGGGAACATACACACAGAGACCAGAGGAGCATAACAAGTAGGGATGAAAAATACACAATTCAGACAAAACTTCTGCTGAGAACTGTAGGAAAGACAAGGTGGGGGCAGTATGCAGTAGAAAGTTTGGAGAATTTTGGGGATTACTACGGGGGAAAAACAAGTAGGGATGCAACTAATGATGATTTTATCAGTTAAGTTATTGATTATATCTATTCATCTGTTGAAAATAGAAGTTAGGTCTACGGGTATGATTCTCGCTTGGGGTGCCAGAAGTCCCAGGTCCAGATCCTGAACGAAAACCCAAGATGTTATATTATCGATTCTCCCCTCATTCATTAGACAAATCCAAAAAACATAAGAGTTGTGAAAATAAATGTCCTGAACATATTCCCAGAGCTCAATGTGATGTCTTCAATTATTTTTTACATTTCAAAAGCCAGAATATTGGAATTCCTGCCTTATGAAACCAAAATCTGTTTGACCCGCCTCCAGATTGCAGATGAGGCCCCAAATTGTTACAGGGCCTAAGTTATTTTATTGATACTCCCATCATCCCACAGACACATCAAAAAATGGAACAGTTGTGAAAATAAATGTCCCTCACAAGTTCCCAATCTGACGTCTTCAAATTGTTTTCTTTGACACTCCAAAAGCCAGTATATTGGGAATTTCTGCTTTATGAAACCACAATCTGTTTGTCTTAAACAATTAAATATCAGTCAGAAGTTTTGCCAGTTATTTTTCTGTCAGCTAACTCTCTGAAATAGTCAATTAATCTGATTAAATGTGTTGGAACCGCACAGCATTTTGGGTTCCTGTTAAGCTCTGGGCCTTTTGAATCCCTCTGAGCTTTCTCCCCTTTTCAGCATCCTTCATCCAAATGACAGGGGAGAGCAAAGCAAATCTCTGGTAAGTGGTGCGATTTGCATGAAGACAGTGGCAGCGAGCGATGGAAATACTTCCACTACTTCCACTACCCGCTGCGTGGATGAGATGACAAGCCCCCAAATCCTGCACGCAAGCAGAAAAGGGATTTGGGGAAAACAGTGACACACAAAAAGGACGTCTTGTGATGCTGTGTCTGGGCACGTAGCAAATTCCTTTTTAATGCTGTTCAGAGACTATAGCTATTGAATTAGAGAGTTTTTAAAGTAAAACAGGAGACTCTCAAGGGGCAAATTATTAGGGCATGCGACTCATAAACAAGCACTAGATTTTTGCAGTTTCTGCAGGGTTTGCCATATTAATATAGTCCACTGTTTGTTGCCATACTTGTTTAATGAGAGCACGAAGATTCATCTTAACTGGAACATTTGTGGAAAAGGGTGGTAGTTGACCAGTTCAACAATACCTTCAAAACTTAGCCATGAATACAATATGGGTAAGGTATATATGTAACATAAACCAAAACAGAAAAAATAAAAAATAAAAACAGTGTGATATTTGTTCATATCTTACCAAGATCAACATTTGAGGCCCAATAAGAGGATCGACACTGGAAACGTACAGTGCTCTGTGGCACAAACGAGGTACTACATTTTGCCCGCAGGAGGTTTCCAATCTGAAACAGAATCTGCAACAGAAGGGACGTTATTAATAATTTTTAGAGGCCAACACTTGTGTTACAAAAGGCATATGTTCCCACTTCATCACGTCCAAGATAGCCCAGGCTCATGAGCGCTTTCAGAGCTGAGTTCCGCGTAGGGGAAAAAAAAGATCGTGATGAGATATTGATGCTGAGCGGATAAATGCTGAGACAGGCCTTACCAAACGTTTACAGTACAAGAGGGCCGTGCCCCCATTCCTGGCCGTGGCCCACTTGGTGAATCTGATGACATGATCCAGGTGTCTGGATAGATAGCCGATGTCCTCCTGTTGTTTTCGCAAGACGCTCTCATAGTCCTTTGTTACAGCCTGGAAAACATGAATAAGTGAACATCTGCAGTATTCAAACAGCTTGAGGGGATGCGCTCTGGGCCTCAGGGTAGAACAGTCAACTGAGTTTGCAAGCAAGTAGTGCTCCATTGGAAACAACACCACAGCAAGCTACAGGTCTGCAGCATGTGGTAAAACTAATAAATCATATTGTTTTGTTTTTATATTCCAAATACGTTGCCATACCTCAAGTTGATTCATTAGCATCTTGCCCTTCTTGTTTATCTCGAGAATCAAACTGCAGATGGATTTCTTTATCTCATTATGAACGGACGAACGGTTCTGATCAACCTGAAGGAGTCTGAAAAACATACATCACCACCATCAATTTGACAATTTATATGCAAAGTCAAACAGCACATGAAGTATTTCAAAACACATCACAACAACAGTTCTACAAACTATGAGTGCCTTTAGCTTCTGTTTACATTTTGTGCTCTTGAAATACATAATCTCGTGGTATGTGGAAATACATACCCATTGTTTATGGAGTTTGATACCTCTTCAATCAGTTTCTTTTTCTCCTGCAGCTGATGGGTCATGCTCTCCATGTGCTGTTTGTGGTTTTTGTAAGCATCCTCGAGGAACTGGTAACTAATCCAAAAAGAACATTAAGTCAGTGGAAGCAATATAAAAAGTAAATGTTGATTTATGAGATAGTGTCAGCGCTCTACTACTTTAATTTCATCCTTTTCTCTCGTCAAGTGGAGGATATACACAGCAGCATGGCTGAAATCAAAATCACGATAAACATTTGACTTTTTCATGCAAGATCAAATTGATATTTTTTGATAAATTTAATCACATTTAACTGCATTGTATTGTTAGGTGTAATGTCAAACAAAACTGAAATGTATGCACGGGTGTATGAACCTTTGTATGATATAATTATACTGTTATATTGTGCAGTAAATTCTGACTGTACTTGTGGTCTTTGTGCTTGACTAGTTGGCAGTCACGACAGGTTAGCAGGTCACAGGTCTCACAGAACAGCTTCAGTGGCTCTTGTTTGTGGATGTCACAGAACATCGGCCTCTGAGTCGACACGCCATGGACCTCTGGAAAACAACAGGCCCTTCATTCTGGTATCTGTTCCATCGACTGCCTGGGCAGTATGTCATAGACTGTTGACATAATGCTTACCATGATTTCACTGAATGCAGGCATAAGTGAAGCAGAGAGTATGCAGTATTTCCCAAGATTTTAGACTTAAATATTCACACATATACTTATAGCAGTATTAATGGCTGTGTTTACATGGGCAGTAGTGGTGTCAGTAGTAGTACTGTCCCAATTTTAATCATATTTAGAAGTTCGTTTACATGGAACATAAAAAAATCTGTTTATTCATATCTGTATACATGATTCTAACAATATCTGCAAGTACGTCTTGATTACCTGGATACATGCCACATTATGGCTTCAATTGGAGTAGTTTATGTTGGAGGGTACAGTTCATATTTGAAGCGATGCAGTACCAATATCATTAGCACTAGGGCCTTTTTTCTGTACTTTACTCTCTGTGCAATAAAATGAAATTTCTGCTGTAAAAAATAAGTCTAAACTTCTCCATGTCACCACAGCATTTAACGCTGTTGTTGAGTCTTGAAGGAAGCACATGTGATATCCTTTTTGCTATGTTGTTGGTGTCATTACTACCCTACCATAGTGCATGCATACTGTAATATTTCCCTGTTAACAGTTAATACTGGTTTCATACTAAGGTTTGAACAAGCTGCAGGGGGTTATGTCACAATCTCTATTTTACACCATACTCTCGGTTACTCTCTCACTCAGATGTACCCAAAATTGACACCATTTGATTTAAGTTAAATCAACGTAATTTGGTCTGTGCCCTTTAAAGTACCAGTTTAGGTACCAGACCCTATCATGTACTACATTCTGGTTTCTGTTTACATGCACAAAACATAACCTGCACGCTCGAAGAATCTGATCATAACCAGGATACTAGTGTGCATGTAAACACACTCACTGTCTGAAACAAATGAACTCAAGGGAATCGTTCTCCAGCAGGTTCCACCTGGGCGAGAAACCTCCGGTCTAACATTTGACGCCCTTGATAATAGGCCTTTGGCTTTTTCTTCTATTAAAACCACTCAAAGCATCTAAATATTTTAATGTAATTTGAATTCTACTGCACTTAAAGAGCAATTATAAATGTGTTCAATTATTTAACAGAGTGAGAAGTTTTAATTTGAACACAACACCACAATATTGTTTTAAACTTGAGTATGATTAGAGATTTTGCCGTAAAAATGTATATGTATCATTTGAGCCTTTAAAAATACTCTAGGATGAAATGTTATGTTTATTATTTCCAGTGAAACAGCTGTATGTCTGTGTATTAGAATGTGTCAAAGAGTAACCATTTAAATGAAAAAAGAATTATTTAAAATCAAGAGTCAAGTCTCAATTGCCTTTGTTTTTCCTAGTAACTTCCCCCCTGATTGCCAGAGGAGACAAACAAAGAACAGTCTTTTTAAAGCACAGCTGAACCTTTGTGAATCATACCGTATGCTGCGTCATGTTAAATAAAATGTCCTAGAAGAAAGGATATTCAATTTTGACGCATTTACGCCTTGATCTAATAATAGCTGTTTCCTTTGTCATGGAAACACCACAAGTGTTTCGCAGAAGGGAAAAAAGAGATTAGAGTACCTTGTGATACTTCTGCCTTCTGTCTGATGGTGTGGTCTCTGGTGAATTTGACTCTCTGGTGAGCCTCCACACAGGTGGCGCAGAGGTACTCGACACAGTTCACACAAAACCCGGCCGCTTCAGTGTTGTCATCGCAGGTCATACAGAGCTACAGGTGGATGAGACAGGCATCAGACGGGCTTTTCACACCGCATTAAGAGGCTGATACATCTTAGGTAGGAAGGGAACAAGAAGTGGAACTGTTGGAGAGATGCTGGGTCTTGCTTGATCAGGCAAATTAAAGTAGATCTAATCTGTAAAAATGATACTGGAGCCATGACAGTACGCTCTTAGAAATAAAGGTTCCAAAAGGCCTGATTATCTACCCAGAATCATTTGCTTCTGAAGAACCTCTTTTGAAGAAAGGGTTTGTCAAGGATTCTTTGTAAGTCTACAGGTTTCATTAAGAACCATTTTCCTCCAAAGAACCTTTTTTAGAGGAATGAGTTCTTACTACTCTTTCTTCTAAAATTAAGTTTGGAAATAATATGTAATATATAATAATATAAATGGGATCTCAGCAGAACCCTCTAGATAAAACCCTTGGAATATAAAAAGATTTTGAGAAAAAAAAAACCTTTGTGGGTTCTAAATAAAAACCCTTGAATATAAAAAGGTTCTACTTAGAACCCCCAGGTGTATTCTTGATAAAACCCATGGAATATAAAAGGTTGTCAGTAGAACCCACCTGGTGTGGTGGAATATAAAATGTTCTGTGAAGAACCCAGAGTGAGTTCTAACTAAAATCCTTGGAATATAAAAAGGGTTTTGGTAGAACCCCCTGGGTGGTTTCTAGATTAAACCATTGGAATATAAAAGGTTGTCAGCAGAACTCCCAGATGAGTTCTTCATAAAACCCATGGAATATAAAAGCTTTTCAGGAGAACCACCTTGGTGGGTTCCAAATGAAACCCTTGGAATATAAAGGGTTCTGTGTAAAACCCAGTGTGCTTAAGATAAAATGTTTGGAATATAAAAAAGTTCTCTATAGACAACCTTTGGGTGGGTTCTAGATTAAACCATTGGACTATAAAAGGTTTGTGGTAGAACCCTCTGGGTGGGTTCTTGTTAGCACACTTCCTGACAGGGTTCTGGTGGATCCATTACATCATAGAAGTATTCGCCTACAGAACATGTCATGAGGGGTTTTGGGTGGAACCTTTCACAAGATTATTCTAGGTATAACTCTATATGTCAGGTGCTAGGTTGTACTCGCTGAAATAGTTCCAAGTGGAACATTTATAAAATAGTCTAACAGGAACCAAAAATGTTTTTCTGATGGAGACAAGCTGAGGAGCCCATTAAGGTTCTAGTTAGCACCTTTAATTTCTACAAGTGTAAATGCTGCCACCACATGGTAATACATCATGTCATTACCTGGACCGTCCTCTCCACTGTGCTGCTGGGAGCCTCCGCTGAGTCCTTCACAAAGACGTTTTCCATCACATCTACCTCCATACACTCCTGCCTGCACACCGGACAGCGGATCACATTCACTGGAGCAACAGAATCACACATGTTGGTCTAAATCAGTAACACTGGATTTATATGTGATGTAACACGACATACAGTCAAAGGGCAGCACATGCGCGTAAAATGCATGCCCTTAAACACACCAGTCTCATAGAACGACAATGAATTCCCCATGTCTTGCATGCAGGGGAGATGATATAATAGATCCATGGTCGCTGTTTGTAAACAAAGTGACTCACGTGGTTTGGTCGCCCTGTCGACCTGGGAGTTTGGCGGCTCTGTCATGGCCAGATTCCTGGAGGGTGAGGGCAAACATTTCTTGCAGAAAGAGTGCAGACACGGCAGAAGTTTGGGCTCTCGGCTGTGAAAGTTTAGGTGGCAGACGGGGCAGGTGTCCAGGTAATTTTGTCCGGTTGCGGCGGACTTTTCCTCCTGCACGGGCATGCTCTCCGCTTCGTTCTCCACGATGATGACAGCGGCATCCACCGGCTCCTCTTTTCCCACGAGTCCATCCATCTGCAGCACTTTTATCCGTCAGTGATTTATCTGCGTGTACAAGATGTCCCCACACAGGTGAGCAGCAGAGCAGGCTCAACAGTCATTCTCCAGAAAGGAGCATTCTCACACCTGCATCTTCCTCTTCACTCACAGCCAGTTCATCCTTCAGAAACACAGCGATGTTGGTGCATTAACAATTCTGCCTTTTCTTGAAACGACCATATATCGACAAACGCTCAAACCTTTCGCACAATAGGTAACACACAATACACCTCCGCGTGATGGTGTCGCACGCTCGCGTGCCGCAGATGTTGCTCAAATTGCACCGCACGCGCTCGTTGCGGCACGAGAGGGGTGGGGTCAAACAGCGCGCGGTCTGATAAGAGAGAGGGACAGTGACTGAGTGATGGAGACAAACTGCACCTGTCAAAGACTGGCCTTTGTTACTCTTAAAGTTAGTGCGTAACCAGCCATAGATATAATTACTGTAGTTATTTAGTCAGGTAGTAGTGCGTTACACTTTTTGCAACGTTACTCTTAATTACGTTACTGTACATTTGGTAGTTTATCCATCTGACTTAAACACTGCAGTTAATGATCACTGGCATCCATATGCCATCTCCATCACTAAAATGTTTATTATATTTATGCTCAGAAAATACTTTATTCAAAATAGGGCAATTAATTGATAAGTATATATTTTTTATTTTAAAATTTTAAAGGGACAGTTCACCCCAGAATCAAAACACAGATTTTGGATCTGTAGTGCTATTTATCCATCTAGATCACAACTACACATCAACTAAAAATTGCCTTAAAATACACATTAACATGAATCTAACATTAAATTAAGAACTGAATAAAACTAGATGACACTAGTTTTATTGCAAGAGGAAGCATGCATCAACTCAGGGATGAAACTGTGACTGTGCAGGATCTAGTCATTAATGGCGTCCTTCTTGGCTGAGCTGTAACCTCTCATGCACAAGACTTCCTTCTGCGCAACTCTACAGTCAATATCCACAAAAACCTGCTGAAAAACTTGTCTACCTGTTTGGGTTTGACTCTGTCAATTATTCTTTCTCTTACACAGTGAGAAGCCACTAACTAAGTGCATGTAGGATAAAGAGCTAGCGTTCAAGGTCCATGGTCATTTGTTAGATAACCTATATGCAGGCCAGAAAGCAGTTCAGTTCATCCACATTTTCACACATATGAATCTGACTGCAGAGAACCACAGTATCCCTCTCAGCGATGGGAACCGTATTCCACTGCTGGGACTGGGCACCTACGGGGACCCTCGAACGGTAGGAAGAATATAATGTGCGCGCTTTCGTAGATGTGCACGTGAGCTAGGCTTGTTATTGACTGCTTTAACCAGAGGACTCTCTGGACTGTAGGAGTGTTGTCACAGTGATTGGATAAACATTAACAGGAGTGTTAAACATCACTGTAAAATTTGAATATATCTTTTGAATGCATGTTTGCACCAACTACAGCAAAGCTCAATCAAAACCAGGTCAAATATTTACATTGTCTGTGGATTTTCAACAGACACCCAAAGGCACCGCACTCGAGTGTGTCAAGCTGGCCATAGATGTGGGTTACAGGCACTTTGATGGGGCATTGGTGTATTTCAATGAGCACGAAGTGGGTCAAGCCATTAGAGAGAAGATTGCTGATGGATCCGTGAGAAGAGAGGACATCTTTTACTGTGGGAAGGTAGTAGGACTTGTTATGTCAAGTGACATGTAGCTTAAGAATTCATTATGTTTTTCTGAAGGCGTATGCACTTGACATTTGAGCACTGAAAACTAAGAAACATGTGCTTCTCTCCATGTAAATGTCTGTGTTTTCATCCTCAGCTCTGGAATACCTTCCATCCACCGGAGCTGGTGAGACCGGCCTTGGAGAGGACCCTGAAGACTTTGAAACTAGACTATGTGGATCTCTACATCGTTGAGCTTCCCATGGCCTTCAAGGTTTCTGTGTAGTAAACAGATAGACGGCAGTTTACTTATCAGCCTAGTGTCTGAACATTGCCCTTACACACTGTCACAGAGGTAATGTTTAGTTTAAGTAATGCTCTTATGGAGTTGCAATGTCAAACAGAATAGTTTGAAATAATAAGACACTTAGGATTTAAAAATGTGCTGATTTAAAATTGTTAGAAGGATTCTTCACAATGTTTGCAGTGTAACATGCAGTTATTACTTTTTCTATTTCAAGTTTTTAAATGTAGATTAAGATACCAGGACAATTTTTACAGAATTTATACATGATATCTGCATTACAAATGTGTGAAATATGGGTGATACTTCAAATTAGCAAGTCTTATTAACATAGTTTCTTTGACATGTGTATTTTTACAGTCTGAAGCATTTTTTTTTAAGTTGGTCCAACAATTATTTTATAGTGTAGGTTTTGGTCTAGTAAGATATTTGAAATTTACTAAAATAGTCTGGTTGAAGCCGAAGGAACCCAGCATCACCAGCAACAAGTATTAATGCAAAGTATTGAATTTTGCTTAAATTGTAGCCTGGAAATGAGTTCTATCCAAAAGACCAGGATGGAAAATACATCTACCACCACACAGACCTCTGTGCAACATGGGAGGTGAGGTGACTTTGCATGACTCTTTTCTGCTCCTCCATGCTGTCTGTAATGTCTGGATATGGTATTTTCATAACATATTGCATCTCGCTTAATACATTCATAAATTTTTTATTTCACCTTTACTGCATAAGTATAACTTAGAAACATGAAGCATATTAAAAACAGTGATATTAAGTGTAAATGCATTTATTTTAGTGAGGACAGGAAAAAGTCTTCATAATGGTAATATTAAAAGCAGAATGAGTAGGATTTGTTGTTGTAATATACTATATGTCATGAATGGCTTCCAAGAAAAAAGTAATAACAATAAATCATGAAAGGAGAGAAACCAGTTTGACATTGGCATGTGATGTTCCTTCATATTTGAAAGCTGATGTCAGAATATTCTCTGCTGCAGCATCAGAAACTGTCAAGGACGGACTCATAAAAAGACCATTTTTTTTCCCTCTTATGCTGTGCTTTATATTTTTCTCCACTATCTCAGTGAGTCTGAAAAGATAATCACGATCAGTCTTTGACAGGATGTGAATCTTTCCTGCTCCACAGGCTTTAGAGGCTTGCAAAGACGCGGGGCTGGTTAAATCTCTGGGAGTCTCCAACTTCAACCGCAGGCAGCTGGAGCTGCTGCTGAATAAACCTGGCCTCAAACACAAACCTGTGTCCAACCAGGTGAGCCTGCCTTGACTTTCTGAACCCAAACCAGAAACAGCACAGTGTATGCAGTACAGTAGTATGATCTGCTTTCCATTCAACAAATGATAAAGAAATAAACTTGAACTTGACAATATGTGAAATAATAAGAGATGGGAAGCAACTAAATACAAATGCTTTGTTTGTGTACTTAAATACAGTTTTCAGGTAAATGCACTTCACTTTAGTGTTTATTTTTCTGACAGTTTTTACTTTCACTCCCTACATTTTAACACAAATATCTCTACTCTCTTCTCCTTGATTGTTATTACTTTTATTTTGTTTTTGTTTTGTGCACTGCCCTCCCAACATCAAGACTGATTTCAACCTAAATGGGTGGAACAATAAGACATGGAAAAGCCAAGTTCTTTGTGTATCTATCGATTCACATCACGCACAACAAATGCAACAAGACGAAAACAAAGTAAAAGACATAGCAAGATGAAAATTGTGTAAAAGTTGTAACAAAAACGAAAAAAGATGTAACAAGATTTATACAATGAAAATGACATAATGAGACATAAACAACGTAACAGACATAACAAGATGAAACAAGACGAAAACAACGTAGAAGTCGTAACAGGGCCAAAATGATGTTATAGACATAAAAAGACTAAAATGGACGTAACAAGACAAAAATGATGTAATAAGACAAAAACAGCAGAAAAGATGTAACAAGAAGAAAACAACGTAAAAGATGAGAACAATGTAAAAGTTGTAACAAGACAAAAAAACAAAAAACTTAACAAGATGAAACAGACAATACTCAACAGACATGAAGTAAATTAAACTTATTGTCACAAACTAGCCAAAGACTAACTCAAAAGGAATCTTTCTTTCTATTTCCACTTAGTTTTATTCTGGAGCATAAGAGCACAGGATGCTGATGTCATGTCAGACTATTTTGGGCCAACTGTGTATTTTCTTCTTACCCACTTGTAGGTTGAATGTCATCCATATTTCACACAACCCAAGCTTCTGGACTTCTGTCGTCAGCATGACATTGTGATTGTTGGCTACTGTCCAATTGGCTCCTCCAGAGACGCATCTTGGTATGTAGGTTTTAAGAGCTGTGCACTTTTCAAGATATATCAATATTTAAAAAAATCATACAGAAGTTGCTGACAGCTGGTGTTTTGAAATGTTTTGTTTACTCTGATATTTATTCACGGAGGGCTGAAAAAACTCAGGAAGAGTTTTTTAGACGTTAAATGACATTAAAATCTCTGTGATACTAACACAAAAAACACGGGTATGACACATTTTGACAACTTTTGTCATGGAGAGAATCTAACCTAAATCATTATCATTTGGCAATGTTCAAAATGTTCAGAAGAATAATATCTGTGCACAAGTGAGAAAAAAAGACTCTAGTGATCTATTATCTAAGTCTGATCTAGATTATTTTCTCCTCTGTGTTTATTATCTTAAGGTAGAATCAGTAGGATTTGTCTGAGCTGTTCGTAAACACACCGCAAAGATAGTCGATTGTTGAAGATTGTTGAGTCTCTCTGCCGGGACTTCAAATAGTGATGTTTTGGGTTGATTAAGAGCACATAACACAATGATGGGAAAATGAAAAATTACAGGCGGAGGGCAGGTTGTCTGCAGACACAGACACCAACACACACCTCCAGTGAGTCATGTGTGATGATTGAAAGAGATTATCTTTATATGAGTCTAAATATTGTCCTATTTAAAATGTGGGGTAGTGGTGCAATTCAGCCTCCTGTGTCACCTGTTTTCACAGATAGATTTTTTTTAGTTTATTTTCACCTGTTCTTGAGGGATAAACAAATTCAGACCAGAGTAAATTCCTTGTTTGCTTCTCAGGACTTCTATAGTTTAGTATGAGACACTTAAACATTGTTAGTAAACCCTCAACACTTAGGGATGCTAAATAGAAAAAGTTTGTTAAAAGTCTTTATATGTGTAATATAAATAATTATATTTCCTTCTGTCTCTGGTTTAGGGTGAATGTGAAATGTCCTCCCCTGCTGGAGGACGAGCTGCTTGTCTCCATCGGTAAAAAGTATAACAAGAGCAGTGCTCAGGTCGCTCTGCGCTTCAACGCCCAGAGAGGAGTCGTAGTGATCCCCAAGAGCTTCAGCCCTGAGAGGATCAAACACAACTTCCAGGTAGGTTCGCCAACATGCTGTTCATCACAATACAGCATGTATATACTGTACACAATAAATTGTTTGTTATTAAGACAAGTTATGGTCCCATTTTATATGTATTCATAAATTTATTTTATTCATTTCAGTAAAAACAAATCACATTTCTTCCCCAGATATTTGATTTTTCACTCACTGAGGAAGAGATGAAAGCAATTGAAGCGCTCAACAAAAATATTCGTTTTGTGGAGCTGCTGATGTGAGTATTAACGCTTTGTCTTGTTTTTATTGTGTAATGCAACAGTTTTCCTCTTCATCACACTCAGAACACTGTTTTTTGTTTCCACACAGGTGGAGTGACCATCCAGAGTATCCGTTTCATGATGAATATTGATTTTCTTTTTAAACTTTTTTTGTGATGTACATAATTTCCTGACTTGAGCTCTTCAGATATTTAATTAGAGTGAAACATGGACATTTCAGCATCCTTCACCAGTGAAGTTTGCATTGATATGTTTCCACACTAAACACTAGAGGGCACCAGCTCACAGTAAATGAGGGGGAATTAAACACTTTTGAGGTGAACACAGCCTCCAGCTCAGATGTTATGATGATAGAGTTGTTTATTTGGTGCAGTAGGAGCTTCATGTCATACTCATGTCATATTTAAAGAGAGTTAATTGTTAGTTACTATTGATTTGAAATGTATTGATGCAACTTTTACCATAAATAAAGTTTGTTTTTAAATTAAATGTGGCAGAATGCATGTGGATAACTGCTTGTCTGGTTTATCTTTACAGTACAGTATGTTTCAGATACTACTACACATGGCCATACTACTAATGGCCATGTGATCATGATATTTCAAACAATATTTGTTTTTACATTGAGCGAGGTGAGCAAAGTCCTGCAACATGTTCAAGGCAAAGGCTGAAAAAACAACACAGATATAGAACGGTATGCGACATAACCCAAAAATAAAATGATGACCTTTTAGAGGGAGGTGAAGACAAAAAGCAAAGAAAGGCTCTAGGTGTAACAAGTTTTGTCTGGAGGTTAACCTGCTGTAACTGGAAGAGTATATCATGAATTATGTTGGATGGCAGTGCTAGCTGGATTCAGCATCTGTTTTTAGGTGTCATGATATCAAATGAACTAAAGCGATTAATAAACCATAAAACAAACACAAGGACAAAGTCAAATACAATTTGAAATGCATTAAAAATATACTGAGGTGAGGGAAGAAATGAACAGATCTGCGAGGTGTGACATTGAAATTTACTTGCTGCAATCTGTGTATAATTCCTACAGATGCAACAAGCAAAACATGCACATTGCAGGTTCTGTTGAGGCATTACTTTAGTCTGATCTAGTGAAAAATACCACTCTGGCAAGAAGAGGGCTGATGACATATACCCCAAACTGTCTGCAGAAATGCTGTGTTATTAATGGGTATTGGAGGTGTTCACTTGTTGATGTGGGCTGACTTTAAAACATCTGTTGACCTGCTGCCCAAACATTACAGTCCCAGAGGAATTTCGTTTTAAGTGTCTTGCTGAAAGACATCCTTGTCTTGTCATACCCGGGGGGGGTGGGGGGTGGGGGGGTCATCTATTCTATTAAAAATCTGTATCATATATTCTCAGAAATGCACAACCTGTATTAAAAACTACCAGAAATATCCGTAGGTTCAGAAAAATCAGGAATCTGACAATGTCAAGTACAAATTCTCTCACTAACCTGTGTTGGGTTTTCTTGAACAAACTAGACATGAATGATCAATGACACTAAAAGAAGCATAAAAAAATGTAGAACAATCCAACAAATGTTGTTGTCTGAAATAACTAATTACCAGTGTTATGGCTTTATTAAATTTTTAGTCATGCGTATTACCTGGACTCCCACAGTAACATTACCTTAAAAAATAGTTTTTGCATCAGAGTTTTAAACCTTCATAAAGGTAGACATTTGAAAGTAAAACTATATTTCAATCTTTTAAAGTGTTTCTTGAACTTGTTATCAGAGTCAGGTAGTAACAATTTACATGTAATCAGGATTATGTAATTAGAAAATAATAATAATAATATAATAATATTAAAAAAAAAATAAGGGGCGTAATTATAATCAGCCCAGACCACATTTAAAAACTTGTTATTAGATAATAGTTACACTGTGAAAGATTACTTGATTACATTTTTTATTTCATCTTTAACATTTTTGAGAACATATTTCATTCAAAAAGAAAAATAGAAGTGCTGCTGAAACTTCTTTCAATTCTGGTTATTTGTGTGTGTAATTGACTGCAATATGACAGCAGTTTCAGCTGCGTTCACCTTTAAGAACCTGGACAACAACAGTGGAAAACTTTCCATCAGACTTTGTTTGGTCACAGAGGGTACACAGAGGGTGTATGAGATTGATCAAGTCAAATCTGTACAGTGTTGACACACTGCGTGATCTTTATGTACACACCTATTACCTACTTAACCATCATGGCCAGTTTTTGCTGTCTGAGACTGAAACTTTCCACCGCAAAATGAAAGGAAGACACATTTTACAAATGTGGGTGTTTTGTTATTAGTGGCTTAATGTAAAGCGTTCATCTTTTGTTTCAAGGATGAAACTTAAATGCTGTTAGGATGCCCCTTGCTGTACTTGACAAGGTCCCTTGACAAGGTTTGAGTAAATATTTGAACGTGCCACAGCTGATCATTTGATTTCACAGAAGCTTGAAAATGGGGAGAAGAGTGGAGGTGTATTGATCTGCTCGTTCATCTATAAATCTAAGTTTAATTTTCAAACATTCAGTCCAGTTAATTTATCTGATGTAGTTTTCTTTCACTGACCTCAAGTGAGCCAATGTGATTTTTTTAAAGCATGCAGTCTTTCCGATCAAAGTGGTCTGATATTAATTATTAACAAGCCGGTGAGTGAGCTTCCACAACATCTACGGAGCTCTGGATTAAAATTTAACTTCTAATGCCAGCAGACCATAAACCAGATGCACTCACACATTTCAGTTAAGCAGCGCATTTGAGTTTGACATGAAGAGACAGGATGGAGTCTTCCGAGTAAACACAGTACAATCTGAGCAGTGACCTGTGGTCGTACAGTCATAGAGCAGCAGGAAGCTGCAGACAAAATGAAGAACTATAGTTCATTAAGAAGCCTCCTTCTGTTGTTTTGTCTTCTTTTGTGCCCAATGAAATTTTGCAAGCATGACAACGGCTCTAGATGAGCTACAAGTATTTGGAAGAAAGGAACAGTTGCTCAAATTAGACTTTTGTTGTAAATGGCAACGCCACCGAACAATAATAATTATAATGGCCAGAGAACTTCTTTTTTTCACATGCATTGTTCCTGTCATCCAGAGTAGTTGCTTTTTTTTTAGTCAGAACTGATATTCATGTGTATTTATGTAAGACATATAGTTCACTATCATTACCAATGAGCACGGCACCGACCCTTTTCAGAATAAAGGCCTGATAACGATATCATGATTGAACAAAATGAGTCTCTCTATCTTCACCACACTAGTATTACAAAAGATCATTATATTCTGGTTGAAGCTAACAACTTTATTGTGCACTAACTTATTGTGGTGTCTGTTTTTAATAATGGTTGATGGCGAGCCAGATGATATTGATATGGTGGCCTTGCAGGCTACATAGAACCTTTCAGCGGGCTTCTTGTGATCCTGTGGTCTCCTGAATCCAGCTGCCTCGCAAGGTACTGCTGAACTACTTTCTTTCTGTGGTAGAAAAAGTAGTTCCTACATGAAACTGCTCACATCAAGATCTGTGGATTATCTTGAGAGCATGACTTCTTGAAAGAGACATTGTTTTTGAGTTTTTCCAAATACTTTTTTTTTTTACTTTGAGCACCACAAGCCTGGGGAGAAGGCAGACAACTCTACCACTGATATCTCCAAAACTCTGCAACTCTCACCAAAACTATCTAGATGGATAAGTAGCATTACAGGTAATATTAAAAGTACATTTTGATTAGAAATTAGATTATAAATTTAATTAGACCTGTCAGTGATGGGTTGCATTATGTGGTCAAGGTCTATATTCATGCCAGTCAAGTTTCAGTGGGAGAAAACGTGACTGAAAAGGTTGACTTATATTTTGTAGTTACTTTTTAACCTATTCAGAAAACATGAAACAGGTTGTTTGCATGTTAAAAGTCGAAACTGCCGCAAAACTATAGTCAGCCAGATGGCTTCATTTTTATAGAAAGCCAATGTGTCCGTGTCTTGAATTATAATTTGTTTTGGGGGGGGGGGGGTTTACAAGAAAAAAGACCTAACCCTGAAAGATTTGAGACAGGAAAAGCAGAATCACCCCCCCGCCCCCCCATCCCTACCTCCATAAAGACCCTCTGGATTGTGACCTTCGAACAAATGCCTTGAACCGGCCACTCTGGACCCCTGTGGTGGGAAAATGTTCTGAATGGGCTGCTGGGTCTGTGAGGAAGGAGTTTAACTGGGGGAATAAAGACTCCGTTTGGGGGGCTGAATTAAGAATGTGACTGAGCGGGGGGCTTCATGAAGCATGTTTTAACAGAATCAGTCAGAAACCATCAAAATAATATTGGAGGCTCTTATTGTGAAACTCAAACAAATTCTTTAACGTTTAAGAGTTTGTGGATGATGCTTTTTTTTTATTTTTTTTTATCTTACAATCTTTTTCAAACAAACCTCAGAAGCATGTGAGATCACTGTACATTTGCATACACATGTGCACATATCTGACCATCCTCTCCCCCAGTAACTTTTTGGACAGAAAGACCCTGGGAGAATGCGTGTGTCAAAAGGTTACGCAATCAACCCACCACGCTGAGACAGCACAGACCTCTAGTGTGCTGCGGGGAGTGAGTGTGTGTGTGTGTGTGTTTGTGTGTGTGTGTGTGTGTGTGTGGGGGGGGGGGGTGTCTGAATGAATTGGATAAAGGGGAGGGGGGGTCTTCAGAGAGCTAGGGGCAACTCAGAGGGAAAATCTCACTGCGGGCTGCACCAAAGTTTTCAGTCTCTCAGATCTCCGCCCCTCCATGAATGTTATATAGTGAAACGTGAAACAGGAGAAGGCCTCTCTTCTTGAAACTGTCATTGTACAACATTATGAAAGGTGAGTGCCTTTGATTATTGATCATGTGATTTGATTTTTTTTTCATTCAGGGATGGATAATAAGTAAAATTATTGCTATTTTTGGAATAATTTTCATTTCATTGTTTATTTACTGGCAATCATATTCAGTGAAAGCTGTAGTTTTAAAGGATTTCTGGCAATGCAAATAAACCGTGCATGGTTTTGTTCAGCTTATGAGAGGCCTGTAGTATCGAGACATTACTAACATGCTCAAGTGCAAAGATCGTGCATCCGGAAATCAAAATTTGGCTTTCATAAGTCAATTGTTATATTAAGCGCATTTTTATGCAGTCAGTTCATTCCATGCTGATGATCATGCTGCTCTATGCTGTAATCAGAAAGATCAAATGGGGCTAAATATGCTGCTCATCTAAGGACAAGAGCTGTTTGTATGGAATGGAATTCATCCTCAGGCAATTAATTAATGAACATGCACTTGTAACTCGTTTTGCATAATTTTTCTCAGAGATAATTGATCTTTCAGAGATGCTCCTACACTGCTTCTATCACGTGAAACATGGATATTGCTTTGCAATCGAAAAGATCTGTTTGCACATGTTTAGACATGTGACAGAAAATTGTTGGGAAATTAAAGCAGATTACTGAACTTCATCAAAGGTTCATGAATCAAACTAATGAGTCATTATTGATGACATTTTTATGCACAGCTTATGCTACTGCTCTTAATTTGAATTTCTTTTTTCACCAACTACATTTCTCTTTTCTAACTTCTATCTTGATGTAAATCAATTAGTATTCAACATCACATGCTGCAACTGTAAATCCCTATAAGACACAGGTATACATGTGACATTGATGTCACTACCTTATGTAACTGACCCTGTTATGTATTTGCCCACAATTATCCAACTGTGGGAGTTTCGGGGAGCTGGACTTTATGAATGACTCTGAGCTGCACGTGTTTAGAAGAGGAGCCAGATCACTGCCTTTGTTCATGAGACGCCGCAAAGACCGGCAGGCTCAGGCAACCTCAGGCATTTACATACATTTATGAATAAGATTAGGTAGCGATGCTAATGTCGGTGTACTCTTAGACGGATTTTCACTTTCATCTTGATGTCAGAGTGTGAACTCCACTTATCTCAGTTAGAGTCACTGACACTAGTTCAGTAGTGGTACACATGTAAATTTTCTATTTGGATCTGTTTTAAACATAGACAGTACACATTTTTAAATGATCAATCAGTCATGATTACTTGTAGGTGAAAAGGGTTGCTCATAGTAATAAGCCCACAGACAGGAAGTACTACCTGACACTGCAGTTCCCTGCAGCTCTAGAGCATTTGAGCATGATTTGACTCATTGTTTTGGTTTTACAGCTCACAATTTGACTGTCTTTATTCATTCTCACTGCTGTCATCAACCTTGTTTCCAGCTGCAGCAGGCAGCTGATTCCAGCAAAAAAAAAAAAAAAAAAAAAAGCTCCCAGTGCTCTACCTGCTCTGCCAGTGACTAGCAGGTGAACATAGTGGAGTATTTGGTAGCTAAAGAGCCAGATATTTCCCTCAGGGCTTGGTGAAGAACAAAAGGGCAGTGAGCTAAAGCATGAAGGAATACTGGATATTTGTCTGGGAGACAGAAAGGTTGCTCTGTATTTGCTGGATGTGTAAATGAGCAGCAAATTTATCCATCCACTTAACAGGTGATGATATGTCAGTTTTTTACAGCTTATTCCTGTTGGCCGCAAGTGTTCAAATAATCAGTTACTGCAGATACTCAACCACCTTCTTTGATTAGAGCTTGGAACTAGATTGGGTGTCATGCAACTAAAAGGCTGGTAATCAAACCTTGAGTTGCCCCCATAATGCCAAACTCGAGGCTTAAAAATCGTTGTCCATAAACCAGTGGTTTCATATTTGCCTGCTCCTCATCTCTGCTCGAGGCTTGCAGTGTGAGGCTGCTACCAGAATAACACATCTGAATCTCTGACCAAAGTGTCTGGAGCCATAGCAGTTTGGTTAATGCAAGCTCCAGATTTTGACAAGGAAGAAGAATGCATTGTAAAAAAAAAAAAAAAAAAAAAAAAAGTTGCTGGTTCCATTGTGCATCCGACGACATTGTGCAATGCTGAAACTGCGGTGTAACATTTTAAGTACATGGATGCAAATGGAAAAAACAGGATTCATGATGTCCAAGAGGTGACTTCCAGTCAGTCAATCACTCAATAGGTTAGTCTGTCAGTCACTTATTCAGTCAGTCCACAGCTTTTCAGAGGGAGATGAAGTTGGCACTGTTTCATGGGATAAAGCTCCACTGAGTCTCAATGAGATCATTCTTAATCTTGGCATATTTTCTCACAGCGTACCCCTCCCCTGACGTCCTATAAGCATCTATGTATGAAATCTATTTCAGCCTGACTATGTTACTATAAATAGTGATTTTATTTAGTCTCACCTATAAAAAACACTGTGAAGTACAGTATTTGGCTTGAGCTTCTTAGCATCCACAACAAAACTGTGAAAAAGTGAGGTAAACTGTGATCTGGCTGTGCAGCCAATGTGGATTCTTATTTGCCAGTATACAGACCAGAGGGGCTCCTCTGGTTTTGTTGCACCAAGGCTTAATTCCCACCAAGTACCTTCTGAAAACAAGGGGCTCTATTTTTACCTCTGGCCAGAATTTGGCTCCAGGGCTGGAGATTTTGGCACCTAAATGGTCCAGCCTGCAACCCCATGCACACAGGACGCACAGAGTCACATTTGTGCTCCACCTCTGCCCTTTGCCAGTCGGAGCACATTCCTAAAGGTGGGTTCATACAAGGCTTCTGGATAAATGGCATTTCCATCCCCTGTGTTGTTTTTATAACTGAACCCAAAAGCAGGCGGTTCACTGGTCCCGTGAGACCAGGTCACATAACATGTAGAGTGTTTGTTTTTGTGGATGTGTGAAAGATCAAGGAAGGGAAGGAGGTTCGACACGGATTCTTGCAGCCGAATTAGTTTGAGCACGTCTCCTGCAGCCTGATGACCAATTTGTTTGAATTTGGACAGCAGCGGCGTCCACCATGTGCCTCAGAGAGAGGGAAGAGGGTAAGAGAATGGCTGGTGAGAGGCCTGTTAATGCAACCTGACAGGAGTGAGCACAGTCAGTGAGCTGTCTGTTTCCTACACAGAGAGAAATTCTTTCACCAGCACCGGCCCCTAAACAGAAACTGGCGACTGCTCGACTAACTAACGTGGTCACATAACATCAAGTCATGCCTGACCTCATCTGACACAGAGGAAGTGACATACATTATAGCTCATGTAAACATGAACGGGTATATTCGACACATCGCATGTACAGTGGGAATTCAGCTTGAGAACTAGCCAAGGTCCTGAAATTCATTCTTCTCCATCCAGGTTTCAAGCAGAATTAATCTTCAAATAAACCCCATCTGAGGCAGGGTATTCATTCTGCATTTTCTTTTACTTTTACTTTTTAAGACAAGTAAACGAGCAGATAAATGAGCTTTATTTGCATTACAAAAGAGAGAAACACTGTAAGGTGGATTCATTTCTTACATACCTGCTGCATTTGTTTACAGCGGCTTTTATGCTTTGTCACAGCACACCATTCATTTTACTTGTGACAGGTTCGCACATGCACTCACACATGGCAGTGTTAACTCACTGGATCTGTAGGTGCAAACAGAAGATCAACATTTATTTACCTGGAGTCAAACTGTTGCTTTATAGTTTAAGGATGACGTGGTGAAATTTAAAGTTTCTGTTTTGCACTGGAAGCCAGTGAGGGGATTTTAAGACGCGGTAAACAAGCTGTTTGTTGAGTCTCATTCCCAGGTTGTTAAATACACATGTATTGGGAATGAGACAAAACAACAGCTGTCTTACCAACTTGTGATTGGCCAAAGTCTTCATTACAAGTTCGATTTTCTGTCTAGTTTTCTCTCACCTGTGAATGTATACATAAAAATTGGCTGCAGGTTTTCAAATTAGCTGGAACCCTGTTACTGGATGCAATTTTTAGTGTACTGAGCACATTGTGGTAATTAAAGTAATTTGGGATGGGAAAGTTTTTAAAAAATAGAGACAACTGCCATAGAAATCTGATTCAGTAATTCATTTCTTAATTTCTTCCGGAGCTGTTTTGTTTTACCAAAGAACTTTGAAGAGGGCTGTGCAATAATTCAATAGGATCTTGCCAGTGGAATCATTGGGATGATTGGTCATATCAAATTATCCTTTTATTAAATTTGGCAAAATGCATGATCTGGAGGCATTTTCATTATAATTTGATGTTCTTGGTTTACACATTTAAAGAGTGACTGGCGACTGACTGATGTAATACATAACAGTGGGAAAGAGTTCATGACACTGAAACATCATTAATTTGATACTAGTTGCTGCGGTTGGAAAAACATGACTTTGGTGATTTCAGACAGATCCAACTCTTGTGGTGAATCAGTAAAATCTCGCTTTGAGGCAGGATTTGTCTCCAGATGACATCATTACTAATCATATCTTTTTTTTCTTTGCTGCTCAAATAAAATTGTTGACATTTAGAAATTAAAACTGAGCTGTAGCACATTTACTATGGGATTTTCTTTTTTATTTCCCACCAAAGCAATTGAAATTGAAAAACAAGGCAAATTTTCTCCAAACCCTTGGACTTTCTTGCCCCACTCCTTATTAACAGTCCTTGTTTTTTCTCCTCTTCTCCCCTTCCTTCCGTCCTTAGGGAGCACAGATGACATAGAGAACATGTCCAAGGTGGAACCCTCCAATGGGCACAGCAGGGCCCTGGACATCGTTCCCAGCACAGAGGAGAAGATGACAGATAGGGGTCAGTGGGGCAACAAGATTGAGTTTGTCCTGTCAGTGGCCGGAGAAATTATCGGCCTGGGGAATGTCTGGCGTTTCCCTTACCTGTGTTACAAGAACGGAGGAGGTGAGTGCTGGAATTACTCGTCTCCTTGTTTTCTTGTTGTCAGTTCAACACAAAAGAGTTTCTGCATTTAGTCATTTATGTAAAACATCGGGGTGTGGTGTCAGGGTTGTTTTTCCCTTCCTTAATAGCGGTGCTGGCTGCACCATCACACTGCAGAAATGTTGGTGTTGGAAAAATCTCTTAATTTACAGCTCACCCCCAAATCAAATATATGTATTTTTCATCTTTTCCAAAACAATCTAATTGGATAAAGAGCACTCCAACTGTCCCTAAACCCAACCCCACAAAAACACAAGTTTTCTGGTCATGCCAATGAGGAATTAGCTTAAGAAGAGCAGGTTAATATGTGATCTATTCCAAGTGGATCTGTTGCTCAATGAAGACCATGGTTCACTGAAAATGGGAAAAGAGCCAGGCACATTTTGACAGCCCGTTAGCTCGTGTCAAACATGAGAGCTCACTGACAAAGAATGAAACTGGGAAACAATAAAGTCAAGGATTGTTTAAATGTTTTTACATTTGATTCTTTTGGCAACTAGATGGATGATTTCATATTTCTTCGACCAGCATAATATTTTACATTGCTTTGTATCATGACCTTCATCACCATCATTTTGCATGCGTTGTTTTTTTTCCTTGAAATTTTCTAAAAACATTTCTTCGTAAATGTGTTAATTAATTTAAAGGACGTGCACCAGTCTCTGCTTCTCTACATTGCTTAATAGCACATTGAAGGTATCTGAGTGGACTGTTCTTTTAATTTATACGCAGGTGCCTTCTTCATCCCGTACCTCATCTTCCTGTTTGCTTGTGGGATCCCAGTCTTCTTCCTGGAGACGTCTCTGGGTCAGTTCACCAGTGAGGGTGGCATCACCTGCTGGAGGAAAATCTGCCCGTTGTTTGAAGGTACTTTCCCTATTTTCCTCACAGTTAATTTAATGGATATTTCATGACGTTAAAAATGAGCCTTGAAACTTTAGTGCCATGCATTACCAAGATCTGTTTATTTTACATTTTTATGATATAATGATGATGCTTCCTGTGTAAAAGAGGGTCATCAATCTTCTTGATGTTTTGAACATAAATATGTAATGCTCTAATGATCATAGCTATTCTGAAACAATGACTTGCCTATGAACCACAGAGGATACATAAGACTTATGAGGGAAAACCAGTGACATCTAACAACATCTAAACATGTCTGTACAGCAATGTATTTGTGTGCATGTGTTTTCAGGGCCCACTATGTGCATTTGTGGACATACAGTATATGTGTGCCTTTATGTGTGTGTGTGCGGATGCATGCATGTCAGATAACCACTATGCATGCCACACAGATGTGGGTTGGTGATGCATGTCGCTGTAATGGCTGCCAAGCAACCAACATTGGCTAATGTTCCATTCTCTGCCCTCAAATAAGTTTGTAATCAGTCACAATCATAACCCACCGAGGCTGACAGCTGGTGAAGAGTCGAGTCAGGCATGCAATCATGCGTTGGAACAAGAGTTTAACCTAAAAATTGTTCCTATTATACAAATTCACTCTGCATTTAATTTGCTCTGATGCGAGGCAGGCGTTTGAAATGGCAGCACCGGCAAGCTGAGGATGGGTTTAATCAAACACTGCAAAAATGCACTTTTTCCAAGGTTAAATTACGCCTCTTTATCTACAGTGAATGGAACTGTCAGGCAGCTTTTATCACTGAATCAAAATCATTTCTGTGAGCCACTTGAGATAAACCACAGTAACTGCTTGTATGTGAACCTCAGAATATATTGCAAATTAAATCGAATTTGTGGTGTTCTCAGATCTTTGACAAATACAACACACCAACCAAACAACCGCTTGTTTAATGCCGTCCAAGCTGATTCTGAGACATTATGTGAGCATAAATTACCCGCAAGACAAGTTTGTCAATACAAGATGTATTGCTATAATAAAACATACCTCTGTGGAAAATGTCACATATATACAGTATAGTACACATATGCTTCCCTACCAACACAAAGTCTTTTTAAAAGACTTTTTTAAAGACCAGTGTGTAGGATTCAGTGTCACCTAGCAGACAGGTTGGAAGTTGCAACGAACCTCTTGTCACATCTTCCTTTTCTGAGCATGTAGGAGACACTACTGTGGCTGTGAAACTCCCCAAAAACACAAGTCTAGAGCCTATGTTTTGTTTGTCTGTTCTGGCTAACGTAGAATGTGATGAAAACATACTAATGAATATTAAAAAGGCCCATAAATCTTACACATTGGTCCAAGCTACAGGGTTTCTTTTTTTTCAGAAAGTGGTTTTAAATGTCCTTTTTTTTCACAACAAAAAACAGAAGTAATAATGGCAGGGCTCACTTGTAATCTTGGTGTTTTTTGTTCCAGGAGTGGGTTATGCCACCCAGGTGATTGTTGCTCTGCTGAACATCTACTACATCATTGTGTTAGCCTGGGCCATCTTCTTTCTGTCCAACTCCTTCACCTGGGATCTGCCCTGGGCTTCCTGCAACAACACCTGGAACACAGGTGAGACACGGGACACTATGCCTAAAGCAGAAGAAGTGCTCCTGCCATACAGGACAATATACTATTCTTTGTGTAATCTAAATCAGATGTAGCCATCTTGACATGCGGATGAAGGTCTGAATAAACATTTTTAGCCACATGTGGATGGCAGCATCAGTTGGTCCAACACAGTCAGCCACACTAAAATATCTCAACAACTTGTTGGTGGATTATCATTAAATTTTAGACAGAGATTGATGATCCTCAATGGATGAATCTCAATGATAGAGAATCCTTGTCTTTTCCTATTGCACCAATATGAGGTTAACATTTTGGATTTTTACTCAGAGGGACTACCATGACATTTTGCACATTTATTTTCCCCTCAGGATCAACAGAAATAACTTTGTCCATTTGTTTGTTGTCCAGTATGTTGGCTTTATTTCCAAATGTCCTCCCCCCAAAAAAACATTCTTATCAACTCCAGCTGCATTTTATGTGCAATGCCACTTAGCAAATGTTAGCATACTAATACCCCCAACTAAGATGGCAAACAAGATACTATATCAGCATGTTAGCATTTAACTGCTATCATGGCTGTTGACTTTTACTGTTATTTATATGTAAGCTAATGTTGCAAATATTGCTGTTTCTGTTGTTTCCTTCATCATTTCATTTATTTATAGTCTCATTTTATCTTAAATAAGTGAACACTCCTGCACCATTTCACTCCTCCGCCTCAGTGGTGGCATTGTTTCACTTGCCTTGTGTGTAACTTGGAAACCTCAGAGAAAAGCTTGGATTTCTTCACAGCATTGAATGTCTTTTTGTCTTTCCTTCATTCAAGATTCCTGTATGGCATTTCAGAGGGGGAATAGCTCCATCAATCACCATGAGAACACCACCTCTCCTGTCATTGAGTTCTGGGAGTAAGTGCCTTTTTGTTTGGCCATGTCCTCAAATGCCTCTAGGTGCCAACAAGTTCACCAAATATTCAACTTAACAAGTAATTAAATCTTGTATTCCATCCTAAATTTTTATCAGATTTTAAAAATGCATGATTGTTAGACTAAATAAAACTTCTGGTTCCAAAGTTTTGTAATTGTGCTACATGGCCTTTTGAATTGCCTATAGACCCTCTAAGACTTGATAAAATATTTTTAATGTTTGTCCTTCTTTTGTGTGTGCCACAGACGCAGAGTACTGAGAATTTCCTCTGGTATTGATCACATTGGCTCTCTGAATTGGGATTTAGTTATCTGTCTGGCTGTTGCGTGGGTTATCTGCTACTTCTGCATCTGGAAGGGAGTCAAGTCTACTGGCAAGGTTAGACCTCTCCTCCGCTCATGACATTCACATTCATGTATTCACTACACAATAGAAATCTATCATAACAATGACATTCTGCAGCATTTCTTATATAAAGCGTCCGTTATGCTTTTTTGATCTGGTTTTTGCTGCTGTTTTTGTGCCGCTGTTTCCCTTCAGGTGGTTTACTTCACAGCCACCTTCCCTTACGCTATGTTGCTGGTCCTGCTGATCAGAGGGGTCACTCTGCCAGGAGCCTCAAGGGGAATCCATTTCTACCTCTACCCCGACCTGGGACGGCTGTCTGATCCACAGGTAGGCTGGAAATAACAATTGAAACAGCTACAGTACTGCACTGGGATACCCAGCCCTACAGATTAATTATCCACATCCATGCAGATATGGTCATACTCACTAATACTGACAGTTTTTTCCAGCATATTTTTCAGAACCTGGAGTTTCTAAAAGTGTTTCAGGTCATGTCAGAGCAACCCATCCTAAGCTTGTGCCATGTGTGCTGTCATATTTCACAAAGAAATTAACTGATAACATATTCGACATGGCGGCAGGGCGATCTGGAGATACAGACCAGTGACTCAGAAGTGGCACGATCATTATGCGGCATTGAACAGATGCAAAATATTTCACAGAATTTAATTAGATGGTATCTATTAGCTTTAAAGTTATGTTACTCCTCTTGTCTGCACTTAGAAAAGCTCCACTGTCAATAAAATGCGTTTTGAATGAGAGCCTTCCACAATTACCAGCATGAGTATTTCTGATCTGTCGCCCCTTGAGTGAAGGTGTGGTTAAGTTTGGTGAACTAAAAGCACTTGGATATCTTAGGAAAACGATTGTTTTGTTTTCCAGCCTGCAAGTTTTCTATATTGTTCACTCCCACCACTCTCATAGTCATTTTAGCTGCAGCAGACAAAGTGAATGAGTAGCTAGTGCACATAGTACAGCAGAGTATTTAGCAGACAATGAACCAGATTTTTTTTTCAAGAGTTAGTGGAGACTAAGAAGCTTAAAGGAGAGTGAATATTGGACTTGCATTCATTAGGTGACCAGAAACACATCACCAAATGAATTCAGTTGCCCCCAAGTGGCCAAAAAATCAGTTATTGCCGGTTTAAGGAGATGTGAACATCACATTACTTCCTGCTTTTGCAGTGAACATGAATATAAGTTGCCTTAAAGATGCAAACAGCAATTCTGATGAAAGATGTTGACTGTTAAATGCAGGAACGCTGTGGATTCATGGCTCAAAGATGATTTATTGTTGAGTCACATTTCCCAGATTGTGAAATACTTCCATTCTGGGAATGAGACTATTATCTTACAGATCTCTTATTGGCCAAGGTCTACCATGACAGACTAGCTTTCTTAAAGCCTGAAAACAGAGCAAAGAGGTCTAGCAGTCGTCAGGTTTTCTCTCACGCCACTTAAAGTTGAGCAGAAATGAAAAAAGCCTTTTTAATCCTTTCGTTGTCAACCCCAGTCATATTGTGCACCCATTTAACAATTTATGCAAAAAATAAAAACAAATCCATTTATATCAAGTTATTATATCATGATAGTGTCGTGGGGAGCTAAAGCCTCTCCCAGCTGACATGGGGCGAGAGCAAGGGTACACCCTGGACAAGGTGACAGTTAATCACAGGGCTGACACAGAGAGACAGGCAAGCAGTCACACCTCTAGGCAATTTAGAGTCACCTGTTAACTTATTAACCTGCATGTTGTTGGACTGTGGGAGGAAGCCGGTGTACTTGGAGAGAACCCACACAGACATATGAAGAACATGCAATCTCTGCACAGAAAGGCTCTGCTTCAGCCATAAAATCCCCAGCCCCTCCCCAGCTGGCTGGGGGATTCGAACTCAGAAGGCGACAGTGCCAATCCCATCATAGGAAATATGTTCATTTTTTCGACCTGTGAAACATATAGGTGGGAATATGATACAGAGGTTGTTTACCAAGTTTCCTGATGCTTTCCCGAGCATCCTGATAGCTTTACCTGTTGCTAAAGTAACTAACCTATAACTAGCATTAGCTTGGTTAGACACAACTGACTAAGCCCCATGGTCCCAGGAGCCAAGTACTGTTTTCGCTGTTGTCAAACCTCTGTTGATCTCTTCAGCGTTGTTTGGTCCCAGTCTCTCCGTCTTCACTTAAAGCTCCCGGTCTGGGAAGAGTCAACCAGGTTAATGGACCGCAGCCCTGTAGCTGTATGGCTGAGGGGGTGTTTGACTGCAACAAGTCCCTCCCAAGCCACCCGATTTTATAGGAAACTCATCAGTATACTGAAAGAAATGGCCCCCTAATTTTTCTTTTCATGACAACTGTAAATTACATTATGCTTAAAAGTTATTATGAAATTTATGCCCAATGACACTAAAAATAAAGTTAATATCCCAGCTTTATGTAAGCAGTTTTAACAAAGAAAAGCAACACTGCCACCAATTTTCCTTGAGGAGACAGCGTCGTTTAAATATGTGCCCAGCAAAATGTCAGGGATTTATCCACTGCTGAGGGATGGTGATAACAGGGACTTAACAATTTCTTCTTGTCGTGCTGATAGATTCTAACCAGTGTGAAAGTCTAAAAGAGGGGCCCTCTTGAATCCCTCTCAGCGCTCTGGGGATGAATACAAGCCCTGTGTGTGCAGGCCAAGACAAGGCTGGTGGAGCTGGTGCCTTGGGAATACCTGCCTTTGTGTCATGTCGTGTCCGGAGCTTGTGCCGATGCTTGGACCCCAGTCAATCACATCTTCGGTGCTGGCTGCCAGCTATCTACAACATGCCCCAGTGCCCCGAGAGCACTTTACCAGAATTGCAGGCATAAAGAGAAACCTTATTTAAATTTTGAAGTGTGAGTCATTGTTCAAAGAGAGGGTGGAAAAGTGCTGCACTTTATGCCGCAGAGAGACCGGGGTGGATAATAGGCTTTTCTGGATGGGTGATGTCACGGTGGTGGGGTTGAGAGGGCTACAGATTCTGGATTTGATAGATGCATTTGGGATTTTTTTTTTCTCAAAGAGACAAGGTGGTGTGAGCGGAGGTTACTCTCTCCAAACGAAGGGTACATGGGAGGCTGTGTGAAAATTAAGCTTATTATGGACATCACTTAGCTGAAAAAGCATCCTAAGTAATTTTTTCTCTGATTCTTCTGCCGCTAATGTGGTGGGTAGCAGTCCAAAACACTTGATGTAGAAAGAATTTGGTGTTTAATCATATTATATAATGAAATGTTCCTTCCCATTGCACACTCTGGCAGGATAAGTAATGAAACATAAGTGTTATTTTAACAAACAGCAGACCTGGTCCTTTCTCATGTGTAAATGGGTTCTGTGGTGGTTCCTTTTGAACTCTATACCATAATTACTCTGCATGTGAGAGCTGATGTAGCTCAGAAAGCCCTCGGCTCAGTTACATAGGAAGCTGGTTTGGTAACAGGGAAGCTTTGGGTTTTGTGGCTGTGTGTTGAAACCAGTCTGTATTATGTAAAAAGTTTTTTTTAAAAAAAGGAACAAAAAAAAAAAGACTTTTGTGGAAGAAGGTAGTCGCTTGGCATGATGCAAAAAAATTGCTTTGATAATTTACCAACGCAGATGATACACGTTACCGAGGATTTAATTCTAGTACATTTAACTTCTTTCACTGGACACACACCTTGCATATGTGTTTAAATCATTATTTCGTCCTTTTTAAGTGAATTTTCTTTATTTGATTGTCTTGTTTGCGTTCCGTCCTCAGGTTTGGATGGATGCTGGAACTCAGATCTTCTTCTCCTATGCCATCTGCCTGGGTTGCCTCACCGCCTTGGGAAGCTACAACAAATATAACAACAACTGCTACAGGTAAGGATTGAAATGATAATGAATTTGGCATTATGATGAACTACCTCTCTATTCTGTCTCAAAATTAATTCTGTTCTTTAAGCTTACACTACCATATTAGTTGACTTTTTATTATTATTTGGAAAGAACCAAAGCCCTAGTCCACGCTATGTTTGGTACCATTCTCTGCTCTTTAACTCATGCCATTTCTAATCACTATATGTGCCTCTCTGTGTTATGTGCAGGGACTGTCTGTCCCTCTGTTTCCTGAACAGTGGGACCAGTTTTATTGCAGGTTTTGCCATCTTCTCCATCCTGGGATTTATGTCCTACGAGCAGAATGTACCCATCTCAGAAGTGGCTGAATCTGGTTGGTTTTTCTTTTGCTGCTTAGAAAAAAAACTCATTGCACTCATACTTTTATCCTCAGGGAGATTATCTGAAACATGTTTTTAGCAAAGAGCTTCTATTTCTGATTTTGATCTGATCTGATTTTCTATTTATGAATCAGAGCAGATGGATGCTAAGCTTGAAATGAAGGACTTCAGTCTCCCAATGCCCACTGTGGTTTTAATGATACTGGTGATATGATACCAGCAAGACTGGCCAATAATGGTGTGAAATTACTTTTAAAATCTGTCTCACTCAGGTCCAGGTTTGGCTTTCATAGCCTACCCTCGTGCTGTGTCCATGATGCCTTTCTCCCCTCTGTGGGCCTGCTGCTTCTTCATTATGATTGTCTTTCTTGGACTGGACAGTCAGGTGAGGCCAACATGCACCACACAAACACACACACACAAGTTTCAAACATTATTCTTACAAAGCACTGTGAATTATTTATCATGCACACTCGCACAGGTCTTTATAATAGATGTTTGGTTGTTTGTTTGTTTTTTGGATAGGTCAGCAGCATACATACACTCACATGCACAAACACACACACACACGCAAACATCTCATACTTGTTTCTTTCTTGATCAGTTTGTGTGTGTGGAGAGCCTGGTAACAGCCATGGTGGACATGTATCCCTCCACCTTCCGGCGTAAAAACCGCAGGGAGCTCTTCATCCTGGCCGTGGCTGTGGTGTCCTTCCTCTTGGGGCTCATCATGCTGACAGAGGTGGGTATCAGTGGCCTCACTTCATAATGTCTTTTACACAGTAAGAATACAGCATAAGCAGAGATGCATGATGTTTGATCATTCTTGATGTGGAATGCCCTCAGATCAGATAACATCAAGTCTCTCTTGTAGTGGAATTAACATAATATATGCCTACTGTTATCATGATGGCTCACTGGCAGATGCAGACATAACAAGTACATTGCAATGCTTTTCAAAACTACTGTTGACAACCTTTTCCTCTGGTGGCTTTTTCTCTTTGTTCTTTACAAACTCATCATAATGATGGCGGCTCTTTAAAAAATAAACACCCACACCACAGACCAGTTCAGAGTGACCATTCAGAAAGTTCCTTTTCATATAAATAATGAAAAACCATAGAAACAATGCATAAAATTAAAATAATCAACTTTCTCTTACAAGAAACAGCTTGAACACAATATGCAATAAATGTCCCTGTATTTTGTAATAAATTATATTGTGGTAGTTATTAAGATAAGAAGTACTTTGTCACATGATGTAGTGATTTTGGTTGGTTATTACATAAGGCACCATATTATTACATTTATTATATTTGCATTATTACATTTTACACAAAAAAGAGCAAGTCCCACATCTTGTAATAACCACCTCAAAATGTAATCATATTTCACAAAATGCAGGGAAATTTATAACACATGCTGTCAGGCCGTGTTATTACATAATGCATTGTTAGAAGGCCTTTTGTGTTCCATGCCAAAGTGAAAGTGTTCTTCTCTTTGATATTCTAAGCAGGCTGAGGACAATGTAATTAATTTGTCTGCCTACAGCTTCTTAGTCCACATAGACAGATTCTAAATTCTCCTAACCCTTCATGTCCAGGCGACTGTTGCTTTAACAAATTATCCTCAAGTGTATTCTGTGGCTTTCATAATATGCAGAATCTTGGTTATTTGCAGGTTTCTCGTATGGCAGTTATACTTATAGAGTTATAAACCCATGTCTGTCTCCACAGGGAGGCATGTACATCTTCCAGCTCTTTGACTACTATGCAGCCAGTGGGATGTGCCTGCTCTTCGTGGCTATTTTTGAGACTGTTTGCATTGCTTGGATTTATGGTGAGTGTGTAAGTCGGGCCATTTGTGAATCCATAAATGGGGTATGTCAAAGGCAAAGGCTTAAATCTCGCCATTCATCTCTGCCCACTCTGCCTTCTACAATCTGCCGATCAATAACAATGAAAAGCTTGTTCTTCTTTGAGGCAGAAGGCTTAGAGAGGTGAATGTTATTTTCATCAGCTGGTTTGTTTGGTGAATAAAAGCAATAAGAAAATTAATTAAATAAGGTAAAAGCCTACTGTGTTAAAGCAGATCTTATAGATTCCAAGCAGTAATTTTTGTCAGTCATGGTGATTATTAATGTGTTTCTTTTTCCATTTCTGCTATTCAAACAGTCAATCTTGACACAGATAATTGTTAGATATCGATGTAGGTTTTCACTGCATTTCCCTCATTTCTCCCTGATTACAGGTGCCGACCGTTTCTATGACAACATAGAGGATATGATTGGCTATCGCCCGAGCCCTGTCATCAAATACTGCTGGCTTTTCTTCACTCCTGCAACATGCTTTGTGGGTTTGACATTTATTATCATTATTCATGCCTTTACACTGCTCTCCTGAGAGAAGAGCACACTCTGCTGGCCAACACTGAAAATACATTTCAATTTGCAAACTAGGGATTAAGGTTATGGCTAAGGATTGCTATAAAATATTTACTTAAAGTATTTAGTAGTATATCAGATATCAGATACAGATACATAGCGTAGTCAAGATCTATCCATACAGAGCCATGACATATCTCTGTGTCTCTGTTTCAGGGAACTTTTGCTTTTGCCTTGATCAAGTACTCACCTCTGAAGTACAATAATGAGTACGTGTACCCCTGGTGGGGCAATGGCATAGGCTGGATCCTGGCCCTGTCCTCCATGCTGTGCATCCCATTCTGGGCTGCAATGAAACTGTACTACACCCCTGGAACACTGAGAGAGGTAAGTAACCAAACACATCTATACTCTAATTAGACACCACATCCAACAGCACACTGATAAGACATAACAAACTACACTTTGTATCAAATTATAGCAAAAACTAGACACAAAACATTCTTTTTTAGACAGCATTAGACCATTTTTAGACTTTATTAGGGGTAATTAGGGGCACATTACAACAGAACTGTAATGTAAACTTAAGTGAAATCACATATCTGTTACAAATAAAGGGTCTTAGGGTCTAAATAACATACAATTGTAAGGACAACAAACATTAATGAACATCAGTAGAAATACACTGTAAACAACGTCAGTGCAAATACAAATATATAAAGCACAGACAAAAAAGACTAAATGTAATGTGCAACATGCTAAGTTATTGCAGTTTTGGTTTACTTGAAGCCATTGACTGAGATGAGTTGGTTTGAGATATTGGATTCTATTGTCACTCATTATCTAGAGGATTTGTAAAAAGGCGACTGCTTGCCGACACATTCACTTTAGCAATGTTATAAGCCCATGTCAATATTGTGTTAACAGCAAGTTGCACTGCCCCAAGTGGTCAAACAAATCAATCCATTAATGAAGTAAGAACTTACAAGTTGTTAATATTATGTTTTGTTTTTTTTCATAATGCCTAAATATGACAGATGTCATGAATGAGGCAGAACCCAACTTCAGACATGGAATAGGTAGGATAGTGAAAAATACATATCTTTAATTTGAAGATTTTGAAAGGAAGCTCAGACATGGCTGGCAGGAGTTTGGACTGAGAAGACAAAGGTGCACAGGGGCAAAGGCTTGGCAGAGTAATCTGGGAAAGAGTTGCTGTCTGGCAGAATTGGCAAATTGGCGAAGTGAGTTGGCAGAGAGGGGATCCAATGGAGGTTGGCAGTTTTAGTGCAGCGTTCTTGTCGGGAAGAGGTGATGACTTGATGGTAGACAGGTGTGTTCGATTGCAGATGACGGCCAGGTGCGTAGCGAGAGTGAGAGAGGGGGCAAGGGGGAGGGGAACGTGTAAACAGACAAAACCAAACGTCACTCAAAAAAGGCTGAAAATAAGAAAAACACACCACAGCATGCAGGAGTAACAGAATAAGGATCGTGACCTGAGAAATAGTGTTACGGTGTTTTACTAAATAACCACAATGTCCATGGTTGGATATGTGTTGCATCAGGTATTTCATAATAATAATCGCCTCTGTGTGCGAGTGAGTGATCGCTGGACCTACAGCTTGTCCACAGCTGATCTCGAATACTACTGGACTGATCAGCCTAATTTTTTTGAGCACATTCATGACTATATGCTGAAGGACTTTTGTGATTCACAGCTTTAGATAAACCTTGAAAAAAGAACTTTTTTTATGCCTTGGCGTGTTTTTATGAATGTGATATCTCCAGAATGCTGTAGTTTTTGGTGCATAAAGGTCAAAGGTCACATTGACCTTACTAAACATAATTTAGGTCATAATCAAGACTTCATCTGCTAATTATGAAAAAAATTACACACAAGTGTCGAAGAGGATAAAATGAAGTGATGACATTTTATATCGAAAAGGTCAAAGGTCAACTTCTCTGTGCAGCATGTTTCTCTCTGGAAATTATTCACTGAAATCACATACAGTATCAACCTTCATTTTGCCAAATACTAAGTCTCCAATAAATAATAAATACACTATTAAATTCCATCAAAGTTAAAGGTCAATATAGTGCTAAGTTCCATGTTAAATTCCTTCAAAATCTTTACTACATAAATTAAATGAATCTAGACAGACATGGATGTAAACTCTACTTTGACTGGTGGGCGGAGACATACAACTGCGAGGTGGTAATTCTATTTTTTGATTGCTCTGTTTTATACAACCATTGACAGCTGATTTCTCACTTTTCTTAACTGGCGACTAGGGGCCACAATTGATCAACAGCTGCTTCAGTTTGAAATCTTGTTTCAGCTAGAGACAGCATATGTAGAGGTCATTTACATTGCAGTAGGTGCTTCACCATCTGTTGCCTGGCAGGTATCTGCACTCTAGTTGTACATAAAACAATAAAGCTGACCTTTACCTTTATTAAATCTTTTGTTTGAAAACGAATAGTCATCAGTTTTCCTCTGTTTTCTGAATTTTCCGTTCACAGCGTCTTGTCTTCTTGACCACACCTTCCACTGAGTTACCGAAGACGAAGCAGGAACAGGAGAAGCTGCTGGCCATCTTCGCAGCGGACGGCGACAGCCTCCATCAGAAAGCACCTCCCACGAAGGACGGATACTTCCCCGTTGACGAGAAGGAGTCTCATTGCTAGAGACTAGAGGGTTGGAATCAGAGCCTCCTAGGGGTCAAAGGTCACTCCTCAGCTTTGACACTCTCCGGCCCGTCCCAACTCTCTCTGCAGTACCTCACCAGACAAGGTGGCAAACACAGGCACAGTTCAGACTTAAAGAGTCAGCTGACCTGTAACCGCAAAACCGCTGCTGGAGCTGCCGTCAACGTACAGTATGATGGCATCAGAATTCTTACTTAAAGAGTTTCATTGTTTTTTTTGGAGAGTTGGTCAACATTGCATTTGCCAGTGGCAGAGTCACATGTACTTTTGAAAAAATGTGGTCATTGTTGTTACGCAGTGGCTAAGAATTTACATTTGATCTTGTCTGCTTTCTAAGGAAGCATTTTTTCTGTTATGGACATCTCTAATGTTCAGTTAGTCTGACTTGACATCCCAGTTACGTTACTGATTTTAACATCTGAGTGGAGCATATGAAGCATCACATGAGCGCGAAGGACGTAAAAGTTCACTAGAAAGAAACCTGCAGTATTCATAAGCACTTCTGTAATGCATATAGAGTGTAAGCATATTGAATATTCCATCCATCAGTCCAATCATGCTGACCGTTTCTGCTGTGTGGTAGAGAGTTATCATCTCAGGATGTGAAATTTTCCAATGAAAAAACAAAATCCTACAAAATCATTTTAATGACCAATGCTTGATAATGCAAAAAAATGGATTTTACATTTACCTTTAGTTGAACTGACCACAACTAAGCTTTGCTGTTTTTTTTTTAAATTAATGTCAATATTTTCATTTATTCAATATGTTTTTTATTTTTTTCACTACTGAAGATTGCAGAGTTGCATGAATATGTTACTTTTTTCTATCTTCTGAGTACTGACATGATTTTAATTTAGTCGGTTTTGCCTTGTTGCTAATGTATTGAATTGTTTGAAACGATGGATCGAATCACGTGAAATTAAAATGTAAAGTGCCTGATGGTGCCATTTAGATAATATGAACAGGACAGGCAGGTTGAATGATTTTATTCCAGGCATCTCAATCTGCTGTATAATAATGAACATCAGCCTGTGATTCTTTAGATGCTGGAATGGATATTTGATCATTGATTACTGATAGGAATCATACACATACATTTTACATATATAACTTTTATATGCTAAAATTATTTTTTATGACTGAATAAAAAAAATCATTTGAAACATCCATTTATTGTGTATATTTTGTGGGACACACTAGACTTGTGAGACTTTTGACATTCCTGATATTTATTTACATCTGTGCTTCACTCCCAAAGTACAGTGCAGCTTTAATAGATCATGCACTTTCCCAGAAGTCAACATGATTGTGTGTAATCCTTTAAATAGTCATCGAGTCTAATATACCAGCAAAAAATAAACCTAGAGAGATGCATCTGTCACTTCAGCATTATTTAATTTCCTGTCTGTGGAATGCACATAATATTTTTCTTTTTTTTTCATATTCAAATCCTTGGGCTGTACATTTTTGGATAATTTACTTCCCTGACCCTCGCGTCTTCAGATCAGCAGGCTGTTTTGGGTGTTGTTTCACATCAGCAGGATTCTGGAACAAAGTGAGACGGGTGTTTACCCAGACACAACAAGTCTGAATGGCTTCTACAGGAGGTTATTTATAGTCAGTGACGCCGGGGAAATGTTGTGACTAACACAAATCAGCTTTGTGCTGTCATTTCACATCTCAAAATGCTGAAAATCTCCTGAAATATTGGGAATTGCTTAGGGTATTCCCTTTTAATATTTTGACATGATTCAAAATATGGCACTGGAGTAAAATGAATGTTTCAATCTGACATTTATTGAAGTATTATTACCAGAATGATTAGGCTCTGGTTGTAGTGCAGCTCTGAACTCATTAGCATCAATGATTCGGTGCAAAATCAGGCAAAAGTGTTGCAAAACAGTTTAATTATTTAAAATACTCAAACCAAAAATGAAGTTCACGAACGTATGCATAATTCAATATGAGGTAATTCTGGGAACTGGAATGATGACACGCTCAGATAAGCAGGGATTTCATAACAGTATAGCCTACATCACTTGGTTTTAGGCAACTAATCTGAAGGTAACTCCTCTTCAACTATGGTATGAAAAGCTTTGCTGCTCTCATGTTGCTACTTTCACTGCTGTTTGTTGTTTTCCCTTTCATCACATTTCAAAAGGATTTAAGGAGGTGTGGAGGTTTGAACACCAATTCCCCGAGGACAAGAGCTGTTTCTTCAGCAAGACACAAAAACACAGAACTCCAGCAGCCAAAAAAACAGACAAGCTCTGGGTGGAGGGCTCCTTGTGAGATGAGCAGCTCCTCCACGCTGAATACTGTCAAAGACTGGATTGTTTCTTGGCTGCATTTAGATTATAAAGAAGAAAAAAAGTAACACATTTTCTTCTGAAAACTAAAACTGTGAGTGAAACACTGCAATCTTTGCAGAGACATAAAGAGAATCAGGATCCTGGTGCAGTCAGTTTACTGCCTCTCCATGCAGGTATATGTGCGCTCCTTACAGTTGTTACTGTGCAGCCTGAGGGAATGGGTGCTCCTGTTTACCATGGCTGCATATCATTTTTTAGTCTCACAAACAGTATGTACCGTAAGACATCTTATCCCTTCGGTTTAGCAAGTCATTCTACTTAGCGATAAACAATAAAATAAATACCTCTAAGGGCACCTAATAAACTGGCAACCAAGTGCATGTTTAGAAATGGAGATATTTCTTAAAATTATCATAAATAATTCATGAAGCAACATTTTAGTTTCACTGTGTACTGTTATCCAAATCTGAGTATGTCAAACTAATGTCTGAATTTAGTGGGGATATTCAGATTATTTACATAAGTAAAAGTAGCAATAACACAGTGTAAAAATACTCCATTGATTAAATGGGTTGTAAGGATGACTGAAGCAAAAACAGGAACTGGATACTTAAACTTTCAGCAAATTTTGGGGAAGTTTGAATAACAAGTACACAAATGGATTGGCCATTTTGATTGATTGTAATTTTTTGTGATCCTAGTTTTACCATTTATTAACTTTGAAAGACTTGACATGAGTTTGAGAATTCCCAGATTATTATACTGATGCATAAATTGCATTTCAGTGTTACAGCTCATTACGTTGGACCTCATTTTGACCACTTTATATATTGTTAGGCAGTATAATTCATCATGTCATGTTTTTGGATGCAAACAATATTAATATGCACCAAAAACTAGCAACTAGCCTATGCTGTCACACAAATATTTATCTCTGAAATGTATTAATAGAGTAGACGTATAAAGAAGCATTTTGCAGAAAACCGAAATATTTCAGCAAAGGACACATTCATCAAAAATGTGCATATGGTAAAAATAAATACATATTTAAAGGTATCAAAGTTAAATGACAAATATATGTATGAGGAACAGATCAAAATAGTAAGGAAAGAAATTTAAAGAATACATACACTGCTACTACTACTAGTACCACCACCACCACCACCACCACTACTACTACTACTACTAATAATAATAATAATAATAATAATAATAATAATAATAATAATAATAATGAACTGAGGTACATGAGATCAAATATATTTTGGCATTAGGCACCAGGGACAAACATTATTTATAGCTAGCTTTGTTTTTAATATATGTTTTTGCTCTTTAATGACTTAAGTGACTTTAGCCGAATTTATGTGAATTTAGTGCAATCTTTGGAAGAGATATGAACAATTTCTGTTTATGAAAAGAAAAAAAAAGGCATGCCTATAGAACAACAGAGTTAATCCAATATTCAAGAGCACTGCTATATGGATTATTTTATTAACAATAATATATTTAAAATTAAAAAAATAATCACGGTGAACAGGTGCAAGCTTCTGCAACGTCTTCCTTAGCCTGTAGGTGGCGCATTTCAACTACATGACTGCACAGAAGCGCCAACACAGACGTGGCTGGTCGTTTTCCGTCTGTACCACAGTCTTCCAGCAGGGGTCGCTGTGGTCATTTATGTGAATCGGTCACTGTTTACGGAAGTCCAAGTGACGTGTCACTGTCCACCGAAGCATTGTGGGAAGGAAAGTGGAGCTGTCGGCCGCTGATGGCAGACTGCTCAATTTGGCGAATATCTTCGATTTGTGAGCAGCTTTTAGAGGCAGAAATAAAGGGGAACGATGCCGTTTGACGGAGCTAATGTCACCGGGCTGTGAAGAAGAGGAACATATGCCGGTGTCATCGCTGCTCTCCTGCGCACCGCCGCTCGCAGCACAGAAGTGGGATACTGTGTCAATGGACCGCGGCGTTTTTATTTTCTTTTCCACGGCAGCAGAATAAAGTAGCGACGGATTATATTCCCGCTGTGGATGGGTGGGGGGCGACTGCGCTCCGGCTTTCCTGATCGTTTTAAGTTTCTTGAGATTTGTGTCGAAGACGCCGTCAAAGATGTCGACCAGCAGTCCCGAAGCGGTGAAGAAATTGCTGGAGAACATGCAGACGGACCTGCGGTCTCTGTCCATGGAGTGCAAGAAGAAATTCCCCCCAGTTAAAGAGGTTAGCCCCGGCTAATTAGCTTCACTTAGCCGTTACCTTGCTGTTCAGCAGGTTGTCTCGTTTGTGAATGTGGTTTTAGTTTCGTAATAATGTAGGTTTTACACATGTGTTTGTTTGAACTCGTTTCCCCATCAACCACAGGGCCTCTGCTCTGTTGTAGTAATGTGGAAACATCACACCACTGAGTTGTCTTCATACTGGACGGGTAAATTAAAAGTTATGTCAGCTGATGGGCCTTCAGCCAACCAGACGTTCAGATAAACCGTTACACAGGTGTTTAAAATGGCCTGTGTCACACCTTTCGGTTAATATAGCTAATATACAGCATTTACATAGCCAAATAAACTCAACTGACCCACGTTTTTACTTACATAATACCTTACACCTACATGTTTTGACTGGCTGCAGGTTATTTACATGACAGATTCATTCAGCACATCAGTTAGCAGTGTCACACTGTTGGAAATGACATGGAAGCAGAGCTGCAATGATTAATCGATTATTAATTGATAATCCAATTAATTGCCAACATTTTATTGACCTAACAACAAATAAAAACAAACAAATTAGCACCATCCACAAGTGCTACAAGGTGGCTGGTGCTAATTTTGTGCCCTGTTTTTCAGCCGTGCATACAAGGAAGATATTATCCCTACAATGTATGATCTTTTGTGTCAGTTCCAAGTGTCAGTTGACACACACACACAAACAAATATATTTCCTCATTTTTACACCGTAAAGTTTATGAATCCCAAGTGTGACATTATATCCAGACATGTTGCTCTCATTTTCATACCCTTTGAGCCCCTCAAGCACATTTCCATTCAAACCTGTTGTACAGTGGTGGCTGCAGAAAGAGATTGAGATCTCAGAACCTCCAAAACCAAAACCAGAACAACCAGCAAGGCTAGATAAATACCACTAATGCAAAAATACTGTGTGATTTGAGAGAACTAACACGGCAGTAGAGCATTAATGAGTGGACCACGCTTAGACCATTTCCAGCAAAACGTTTTGTTTTTTATATTTGTCATAGGAAACCTGAGTTTGGTCTACGCAGATCTGTCTAGGATCTCACATTGCAAGGTGGTTTCACAATAAGCATGCTAGTATTGACACAGCCCAGAGCAATTTCATTCAAGTGTTTTGTTTTTGTCATAGTTCGTGGACTTATTCACTGGCGTTGTTGTGTAGCAGTGTTGGTGACATCATGGCTAAGTTTGACAATAGAACAGTACAAGGAGGAGCAATGTCAGGGCGCCTTACAGTGTATGTGCATTGTTAGATTCTCTCATAGAAGACAACAGTCAACTCAGCATGTATGACTTTGCCCCAAATGACACAATCCTCTTTATTACGTCCTTGGACTTGGGTCACAGTTCATTTACATGAGGAATGTATTATATTTTCTCTGAGCTTTAATTTAAATGCTGGAAGATAAACGCATGACTATGAGGCTGGTGACATATGATATTGGATAAACACAACTTCCATTCACTCTCCGTCATGGTTTGACTGTGCTGCATTTGCTAACTGTGTAGAAAAATAGATGTTATTCTATCATTTACTCCTCGCTGAAATGCACACTGAGAGCAGATAATGTTTGCCAAAGTTATGTAATTCAACTGACACCATCTCCGTCAGAGCCTCTTTACCTTAATTCCCTGTAATTCCCAGGTATAGCAAGCTCACTGTTTGCCTGCATATGTAACAGTGGTCACACGGGTCATTAGATGAAATGCTGTACTGTATGTGTGGGGCTTTTGGAGCCGTGGAAATATTCGTCAGCCAGCTCAGCGGGGCGCTACATATCAGGCCACACTGGCTTAGTTTGTTTTTCCTCAGGTCTCACCTTGGTTAAAGAGAACATTATAGTGAGAGAGTGACATAGTTCAGCACGTGCTTCCAGTTTCCTTGTTTCCGCCACTGCAGACTAATTCAGTCCATTGACTTGAGAGCCTTACACTTCAGTATGAGCTGTGTGACTGCGATGCAGGACCATAAAAAGCATACATCTGGTCTTGTGTCTCAGGCTGCTTGCTAGCCTTTGCCTGAGGGCCTCAAGAACCATCTTCTCCTTCAATATTGATTTATTATCACCCATGTTTCCTGGTCCTCACTAAGATCTTCCCTCAGGGATCACAGCAGCACAGGGAGCCACTTTGATGTTTCCCACAACCTGAGCTCGCTCATGCTCCACTTAATAGTGTTGTGATTGAAACAAGGTTTTCCAATTTGAGCCATCATGCTTATATTTGCTGGGATGATATTTTGCTGCAAACAAGTAGGGGTATAAATCAGAGGTTTCATCATGGTACAATATTATATCGATTTTTTTTGGACAATGATATAATATTTGCAGATATCATTAAGTTTGCCATGATATGATATTGATTTGATTAAATTCAGGGGCCTGTGATTGATATCAGGTGATGATAATATATGCATTTAACACATATGTGATAAGAGTAGTGGAAATGATCATTTTAGCATTACAATTTTAATTTTTACTGAAAAAATAAAGGTTAAAATCATGATGATGTGACATTTCTTGGTGTCTGTACCAAAACACGTTTTCTTTCAGCTGAAGGACAAGAGAGAGTTGTAGGGCAGCGCATCTCTGCAACTTGTAATGCTGTTTTGTCACACATTTTTTTCCTTTTTATTAAAAAAAAAAAAGCAGTTTGTTTCTGGTTCTGCAATTTTGATATTTCACTTTGCCATATTGCAGTTTTGCTTTGATTGATATTAATTGTTCAGCCCCACTGGTGGCTGCTGTTGTGAAATGAAATTATTTGCATTCCTGTGACAACTAGGGGTGTAACAGACCATTGATCTGGATCAATATGTCAATTTGATGAGCAACAATCTAATATCATGGGTGCAAAGTGAAAACATTCATCCATGTCATCATCTTTAAGATATGCCATTATTTTGAAATTCTCATGGCACATCTATGTCTGTGAATGTTGATAGTTATTGAACCAAATTTTGTAATTTTGTCAAATATTCTTGCTAAGTCATATTTTATGTATTAAGTTGTATTTTATGTGTTAGTGGAGAGTAGAATTAATTTAAAGTAAATTTGCACTTCACTGCATTGCAGCTTTTTCTCTACCTGTTCGTGTTAAGTGGACACATGATATTGTTTCACATCGATTGCAAGCCCCTGAATTGAGTTAAATCAAAATCATGTTGTGGCATACTTTGTGATTTCAGGAAATATAGGCCTAATATGTTGTGATGAAACTTGCAATTTACGACCCTAGTTACAACACACAAATATAGTTGTCACTCTGTCACTCTAAATGAAAATGTGATTTATTGTTAAGATTTATGGTTAATTTAACAGAACTCCCAAATCTCTTAAGGAAGACTGTCTTTTTGTTTGTTTTAGATTTTGTCCCACATTTTTTTGCATTTACTACTCTTAAATGACTTAGCTGCTGAGACATTTGAAATGAATTGCTGTCATGTTTGTCAGTAAATTAATCAAAACTTACTGGCAAGGCATTTTGTCCTCATTGCAAAAGAAGAATGATGAAGTGTTGTCTTCATTTCCCAGCTAGTCTCCATTCCAGTTCCTCCCTCATTTCCCAACCAATCTCCCACAGTGACATTGCACCACAGCCAGTGGTTTCTCCGGGTTAAGAGGAGCCAAGAAGAGTCCCATTGATTTTTCTGCATGCTTCACACTCAGAACCTCTCTTTCATTGAGTAGCAGTCAGTGAAACCACCCGGGCTTTTGCTGTTTGTTGTGCTCTGATTGCTTTTGCCTAGGTGAAAAGGAAAACATCAGGCAGCCAGCCCTTCGCTCGCTCTCTGTGGATGAGTCAGGTGCTGTCAGCTGCATGTGGCTCACAGTGAAATGTGAGTGGTTGTCTTGGGAAAACCAGAATTAATGAAAGCATTATGGGCAACCTTTGTATGGCTCGCTTAGCACAGCTCATTTGCCAGACAGGTCATGTCGGCTGTACAGAGACGAAATAACAAGCGACATGGACCGAGGATTTGGTGAACTGACACTATCGCACTGACGTTCTGACTGAATAAGCCTTTTTCATAATATGCTAAGTCAGTTTCCAAAAACTGCTGAGTTTTGAAACTCTCACAGCATGTTTCTAAGGAAGTCAATCTGTGATGAGCTTCACTAATGTTTCTTTTCAAAGAAATGAGCTGGCACGCAGACGTGGGTCAGTTCCGCTTTGAGGATCTCCGCACAAAAAAAAGAGTCTGGAGAAGTGAAAGTACTGAACACTTCCTGAGACGGCCTGGTCCTGACATCATTTCTACAGCAGAGACCAATATTAAATGTTCCTTTCAGCTGGGTGATGAGATTTTAAAATCACCTTCATCCAGGATTGTATATGCATCCTCCACAGACATTCCTGAATATTTTGGCTTAACTGTTCACATTCATAGCATTCTAAAATATTAGCATGGTAAATACTAGAAGATTAATATACTGTCCGTCATTACATGGTGAGATGGAATGACCTACATGGTAAAAATGCAGGGCTCAACAATAAGGATTGCTCAGTTGCCTGGGGCAGGTAAAATGCCATGTCGGCCTTATAAATTCAGCAACTCATTTTTCCATCTAAAAATGTAAGAAAAATGCTGTTTTCAGCCTCTTAAATATGGAGATTCCCTGCCTTTCTCCATTTATTATCACATTAAATGGAATCTCTTTGGGTTTTTGAGTGACGAACAAAACATTGAAAGACGCCCTGGACTTAAAAAAAGAAAACAACCCTGGAACTGACATTTTTTTTAAACTATTTTCTGACATTTTATAGACGCTGCAGCCCTGGATTAAACATGACGCAATACTTCTTCAGTACAGTCAGTTTAGTTAGTTCTGTGGTTTGTGGTGATTTTTGGCCTCAGCTTATAAAAATTACAGCCTGCAATGTTGTTGCATAGCTCTGTGTGCAGTGACACAGCTAAAAAAAACAAAAACAAGAGCAGAAACTTGTTTACCAACCACCTGTTTCACCATCTCTCACTAGTAAACCACCAGCACATCTTGACATGTGAATTTTTTTAATGAGTGCGCCAGCTAATATGAAATTCTATTTATGATTCCCCTTATTTAGAATACCTCACTGAATTCTTATTCCTCTATTTTTGTAATGTTTTATCCATCTTATCCTGTGCTTGGAACTCAGTTCTCCGTCGACTGAGGGATCTCAGACTGATGATTCGGCTCATCAACTTTCATGGCGCAGCACGGACAGAATATGTCAAACCTCTCAAAATCTGTGTTCTTGTTGTAGGGGGGAAACGATTACGCCTTCCGGTTTCATGATAAACCACTCTGAAATTCCTATGGATTGATATTACGTTTCAGATTTTGCTCATGCTCATGGTAAATACTGTCCAGTGTCAACCAGTTAGCTTGTGCAGAGATGTGAACTTTGACCAAAAAAAGTAGTATAAGGTTATGATCTTGATTAAGAAATATTAAATCAACCAGTAAATAAACAAATCTTAGAGGCTGACTAGTGCAGTTCTGATTCTCTATACTTTTTATACCTGATGCCTGATATCCAGCTGTAGTAAAGACACTTCAAACCACACTGAAGTTGCAGCAGGATCTAAAGCTAGAAAACAGTATTATGTTACATAATGTGATCAACAACTAGAGCAAGCAACCATGAGGTCTTTACAACATGTTAGTGGCTAAAAGTCATATGTTGAAATCTAATGGTTAGGCTGTTGAATGCCAGCAAACTAATCATTATTGTATCCTGTATCTTTGTTCAAATTTTACTATCCCAAAGAGTAGTACCGTGTACACATACCTCCATGAACCGGTTTAGCTTTTTACAAAGACTGATGAAAAGATAACACTGTGAATGGATAAGGGTTGAATTTCTTCTTTCTGTTACTATGACATTATTAGGCCAGAGGCATTTCCCTCCATGTTGTGGTAACCTCATAATGCTGAAAGTTTTCATCGAGTAGTAAGGTCTGCAGCTAACTACAATACAACATAAAGCTTAAACGGCTCTTTCTGTGAGGAAGTAGGTGGGAAAATATTTTTATTTCACTGTTCTCATTTAACCTTGAGCTCTATCAAGAAGGCCGGTATCAGAAAGATTTTTATTGTGGAGCTCTGTAAGGTTTTGTGCACAGAAATGTTACCTTTTTTCCACATGCTGTGATTTATTGTCTGTTTTGAAGATGGACATCATGCTTCCACTCAAGGCTGAAAAAACCCGAACATATGCTTCTAATTAAAGGGATCTATGGGTTTACTGGTTGCATTTAACTGACTCACAGATTATACGGTAATGGAAGAAAACACCTTTTTGATGAGTTGTGCAGAGATTATTTTTCAAGATGACACCTTTGTGCCCCATCATCATCAGGCTCAAATCGCGGAGGTTATTAACTTGTTAAATCACCTCCCTAACATCCACTATCATCATTTAACATCATCCGAGGGCCAAATTTCTTGATAAATACCTTCAGTATTTCCTCAGCTCTACTGCTCCATCAATGTGGACTCTCTATCTAAACATGCATGGCCACTTTGGCAAAACCAGACCTCTTGATAAGCACAAAGATCTGCTCTCATCAGAAGTATTCGAAGAACAAACTTGGTGATTGGAGAAAACATGCTCGTGTTTCTCACTGGCCTTGGACCACAGGTTGCACAACTTCTGCATGACTCATTCCAGTTGATTAGATTGACAGCTGTAGTATGTGTGCAGTTAGGTAATGTTGTGGAATAAAGGCCTTGATAGAGCATCACAGGTTCACAGGTGTAAAGATCTCTGAAAACTGACAGTTAATAAAACACAACTTACCTTGAGCTGCAACTAGCAATTGTTTTCAATATCAACGAATCTTTCTGCAACTCACGATTATGTTCATCATCAATTAATCATCAGTTGTTTTCTTGAATAGTCGATGAGTTGTTTGGTCCATAAATTGTCGGAAAATTTTCATCACTGTTTCCCAGAGCCCAAGGTGACGTTCTCAGATGCATTATTTTACCCAAAACCTAAAGATATTCAGCCATATAGTAGAAAGTCACCGTCATAGAGGAGTTAAGAAACAAGATAATATTCCCATTCACAGGCAGATTTTCACAGGCAAAAGTTATATTGAAGAGTACATTTGCCAGTTAAAAGGAAGCAGGGGGAGAGTTTTATTCAGATAAATGTATTTTTATGTTATATTTTCAAGTTATAACAGAACTGAAAAGTTCCTTGTAGTAGCTTTAAACTACAGAACCCAAACAATGATATTAAAGTGACAAGAGCAGCAAATGTAGTTTGGGGTTCTGGCAAATACCAAACTAAAGCTTAGTATCTTTCCTTCAGAACTGTTTACTATTCATTCATTCGTTCATCAGATCACACCTGCAACTTTCTAATTTAAATGACCAATGCAAATGCCATAGAAAACATTGCCCATGCTTTAACTGTAAAGCTGGAAATACAGTTTCTGATGTTTGTTTCTTTAAAAACTACCCCAGACTTTGTAGTTCTAGCAGTTGTCTATTCAGTTATCCGTCATGGGTACAGTATATTATGGTCTCAGCCTCTGGCAATATCAGAAGTAGCCACAGCCATGGTTGTAATTATTTGGGACTAAAAAACTCTCTGTGCTCTCCTCGTTGCCCTGTAAAGACCTCTGGCTCGGTCAGAGGAACAAAGGAGAAGAGGGAGACTAGCATTTTTTGAAGATTAACTTTTTAAGTTGCTGCATGGTAAAAGGCCAGTTCACAGTTTGTATTAACAGGCCAACCCGCTAACCAACAGTTGCTTGGTAACTGACTGTTCGGCAGGTTGTGAATTGTTTACTTCTATAGTGGCTCGACCTTGTGGCTTTTTAAGTGATCCAATTGTGTTGTTTGCCAAATACTTCAGCCACTCCAGCATAAGAGGTAATCATATTATTTCTGCCCATCGAGGGAGTCTACTCTAAATTAGTATAATTAGCTTATTATAATGTGCTTGAATATGGTGGAACGTTTTTTTTTTTTAACTAGTTTAAAATCATATTTTTCACTTCAGCATCACTTAAAATGATACTGTATTTCTGTGGCTGCAGAGAATAAAGAATGATGATGGTTTTGAGAAGGGAGTTGAATCATTTGTAGCACATGCACGCTTGGGATGTAGTCAGATCATGCAGTGCCTCTATGAAAAATGCATCAAGGTAATGTAGGCCTATTTACTGTTTGCTCAGTTGAGGAACGTTGCTGCTACCACAAATGTGTGGTATGTGCTCCAGTGATGTGCCAGATGTTGTGATTAAAAGCTGCAATATGTGAGTTTTTTTTTTATAAAATTTATTAATGTTTCATTTTCCATTGAAGAACAACAGTGATTTAAAAGCATTGCCAGATTGCCTTTGTTCACCACGTGCCTCTTTCTTGCCATGTGTGGGCTTTAAGGATGGTGGGTACCTCAGCATCAGGTTGCCAAAAGAAATATGCTCATTTAGATGATTGATAAATGAGATAAGTAGTGTAATCTGCAAAATAACAGTACAGTTGTGTCTGGGACTGATTTGATCCAGGCATAGTATCAGGGCTCGATATTGACATAAGGCATTGAACAGGTAGGACTGTCGCACTCGCGACACTGATCCATATACCCAGAGTAAAGAAATGTAACAGCCACCTCGCTCATGGTGTAACAATAAACCAGCACAAAACTTACAATTCCTAACAAAAACCACCATATTCTGAACAAACACATTTGAAACGCATGACAAACACTTTACAAAAACTAACAAACAGTACCATTTACATTTTGAGACGTAAAATAGCAAATGTAAACTCTCAACAATGCACCATGGGACATTATACAAATGAGAGTCCTCTCTCAGCCTGTCCGCTAACATGTGAACCTCATAAGCCAGAATCCTGCAGCACCCCACAATGCTTGACGGATGCCATTACAAAGCTACATTCCAGACACTAAACAAGCTTTCCAGACTGAAGTCCAACCTCATATAATTTTACCTCTACTACTACTGCAACTACCACTTTTACTACTACTAATAATAATAATAATAAATCATAAATGTCAAGGGAAAAGGGTGCTAGTTTCAGTATAGTATTGATATCGGCAGATATCCAGATTCAGATCAGAACTGAAAAAAACGCATCAGTGCATCTCTAATTGTCTCAATGTGCAAAGTTGCACATTATATCTATTCGACAGGTTTTTTGCTGCACTGTTTTCTTGTGGTTATGACAAAAAGTTAAATTAAGAGAAGATGGTATTGGCTAGTGAAGGAAATTGAGAAGAAATAGTGAGGGGGGGGGGAGAAAGCTGATGAGAGCAAGAGCAGAGGTTGGACAGAAGGAGAGAATATTTTGACAAGCTTTCTGTGGCTTGCAATTGTTGTGGAAAGATAAGAATAGCCTCTATTTTCACTGTTAAATGCTCAGTATCGCTGGTTCTCTCACAGAGACAGACTGAATCACATTTAATCTGTCTCCATGTCATTCCCCCTTCCTGCCCTCTCTCTCTCTCGACATTCCTCCTTCCCCCTTTCTATATCTTACCGCCCCTGCCAGACACTTCACTGGGGAAATCACTTCCTACTAGCACATCCCTCTGAGGCTGAAGCTCATTCTCAACTGATTTGCCAGCCCTCCTTCTGTCTTTCTGCAGCCAGACCTAGCTGTTCCTCCCCTGTGGCCATCACAACGAGAGATTGTGTCTACATCTGGTAGCACTGTGGTGCTGCACCATCAGCACCTTTTTGATACATGTTACATAGAATATAAATGTCCTCTCTCTTCTTTTTGCCCCCTAGGCCGCAGAGTCTGGCATTGTGAAGATTAAGACCATTGCAGCCAGAAATACAGACATACTGGCAGGTGAGTAAGAAAGTGAGAACGGTGGTGGTTTACCACAACTGAGATGTCGAGCTGCCACCTTGTCACAGGGAGCACTTGAAAATGATTGATTCTTCCACAGAATATTGTATCTATTTCAGTTATTTAAGTTTAATTTGATCACAGTAATGAACATCTTGATAATATTCCCTTGTTTTGTCTCTCTTCGGTTATCTTTCGATAATCTTTATTTAAACTCTTAATATTGTTATATTTTCACCACTTTTTTCAGTGTTTTATTGATTGAAGAGGACCTATTATGCTTATTTCCACCTCTACATTTTCATTCTGGGAGTCTACTTGAGTAGCTTTGGATTATTCATAGTTCAAAAACTATGAATATTTCTGTTTTACTGGCCTTTTATGCAGACCTTCTATTTACCCTCTGTCTGAAACAGGCCATTTTAGCTGCTGTCTCTTTTAGGCCCCTCTCCCTGAAAGCCCACTTTCCTCTGATTGGGCATCTTCTCAGACAACAGCAGAGGGGAAGGGCCCATGCTCAAAGACAGCCACAGCAGTACAGACTGTAGGCTGCCAGGCATCCCTGATTACTGCACAAAAACACAACTGTATTCATTGATTTTGGTGAAACTGGATTATATTTCATGGAGAAAATATTTGTGTTATCCTTTGGCTGCTCTTCCTCAACTTTTTAGGATTTATGCTACAGAGTTTTCTGATTGTCAGACAAGTACATGTTGTCAGCAGCTACTTTAGCTACTAGGTGGCTAGTTAGCTCAGTAATGTGGCCGGCTATGCGAGACTACAGCACCCAGTGCTCCTCAGCACTGTTTTAGAATGGAAAATGGGGGGCACTGAATTTGATCAAGATCACAAAAGATTCAAATTGGAAAATCGATAGAGGCAGTCTTTCTGGGAACTGACTACTGTACACAAGTATGTAGTTTTCTAACTTCTTTTTACTTATTTTGGTGGAACTGGATCAAATTTTATGGACAAAATATTTTCTGGTTTTCCCTTTGATGTCCTCCTGCTGCCCTGCCTCAACTTAAGTTGAGTTTCTTGATGGTCAAAGGTTTACTTGTTGTTAGTGGTTAGCTACTTTAGTTGGTAGCTGCTGTTTAGCTCAGTTAGCCATGCAGCTGTCTCTGCCCGGACTGGGCGCTCAAACACCGGGGGAGTGCACAGCTAACTAGCAGTGGCAGTTAGCTACATTAGCAACAAGTGATACCCAACCATCAGAGACTCTGTAAATCACAGAGTTTAGCAGCAGCATGACATCAGATGAAAAACCAGAAAATATGTAACTTTCCTTCGCAACTGTAAAAGCAATTCCCGTGGGACTAACTGACCATGAACATAATCCTGAGCAGAGCTCTTGAATGAAGGCAGCCTGTGTGGGTTGGCGTGTTGTGCATGCTGTGCTGTGCGTAGAGTGGATGACCATCAAAAGTAGAAAAAAATTTGAAAATGTTGCATTTAGAGCACTCTGAAGCCTTAGCATTTAGATCGCAGGAATTACTTGTATGTACCTCATTATTTGACACTGCCCTTTTTACTATGAACATCCAATATTGTTACTTTATACATATTATAGAAAATAAGGAAACGCATATCAGGTCCCCTTTAATGTCAACAGTTTCATGAATGAAAATAGAAAGAAATCATATTAATGTTTTTAAATTTATATGATACTAAATGTTGTTGAAATCATCTACTGTATTTTGACTTTTTTATTTATGGAGTCAGCCTGTGGCAAGTCATGCGCACATCGCTCAGCTTTATTTGCAAGTTGCCAAGATTGAATCCATTCAGCTGATTAGATATCTGCATGTTCCAATTTCACTACAAAGCACTTTCAAATGTGCGCTGTCCCTAAACATGTGAATAGGAAAATGTTTCTGTGCTGTCTCGATAAAACAAAAGTCCAGCATTTAGTAACATTTGCAGAGTTGACACATAGTCGGGATTTTCCGAGTTCCACAAATCCACTGACTGTCCAACTCAGGCTGGCCCTCTATGAACTGTAAACTGTACACTGACTCACTGCAGAAGAATTAATTTGTCTGTTTCCAGAATGAATTTGTTAGTTGTCACAGCAGCGTAATGAGGTGTTACAAAAAGAGTGGATTGGCAAACTCATTTGTGCAGGCTATATAATCGAAGAAACTAAATCTAATATAATAAAGGTGAAAATGATGCAGGTAGTTGAATGCAAAGCACTTGACTGTTATTATTAGACATTACAAATGCACCAGGGCCACACTTTCATTTAAATTCTTTTATATGTTGTTGTGACATTAAAAATTTCATGATAAAAATGCTGTCCTCATTTTATTACGTTTTTAGAGAGTTTTTTGAAACCTAACCTTGGATTAATAATTAACCAATCTAGAACTTCCTCAAGCCGTTATTTAAGGTTAGAATGTGCTCTTTCTGTTATTTTAGTTTGTAGTTTTGACCACTGACTCTATGCCTTGGTACAATATTTGTTCTTCATCGCTTCCTCTGCAGTGCCAGTATTTAATAATACACCAAAGGCTTCAGTTGATATTAACAAGCTTTAATTTGGATTCTTCAAACAGCATGCTGTGTTTTATGCAGCAATGACTTATATTTTAACACTTAATAAATCATTTAAGTAAATCTACTGACTGCATCTTTTTACTGTTCACCCCCCACCCCAACCAGATTGGAAGCATCTGTACTAAATTCCAAAAAACGTACAATGACATTTAGTTTTTATCTCTGTCCTTTCCCTGCAGCTCTGAAGGAGAACAGCTCAGAGGTCGTGCAGCCTTTTCTGATGGGCTGTGGCACCAAAGAGCCCAAGATCACCCAGCTGTGTCTGGCTGCCATCCAGAGACTCATGTCCCATGAGGTGGTATCTGAGGTGAGGACCATGAGCTAGCCTGATACTCGAAATGCTGACCCTATACATACACTACACAAAGGCTTCAGAGTTAAGATATGTGCACACAAAAAATAGAGCTTAGAATAGCCTAATCAAAGAGGAACAGTATGATTAAAAAAATATCAATCAGGGCATAAGAACCTGTCAAAAGCTGGTAAAAATATGCTATTTGGCCAGGTAGGGCTGCAACTAATGATTATTTACATCTCTGTGAAGATTCTCAGTCATCCAGGTCATGGTATTCACTAAGGGTTACGTTGGCAACCAGACTTGTTTTTCATCATTGATAAATCTGTCAATCATTTTCTCGATTAATTGATAAGTTGTTTGACCAGTAACTTCTTAAATTAGGATATTTTCTGGTTTCTTTACTCCTTTATGACAGTAAACTGAATATCTTTGGGTTGTGGGCAAAACAAGACATTTATGGACATCACCTTGGGCTTTGGGGAGCACTGATTTACTTTTTTTTTTTTTTTTCATTTTCTCACATTTTATGAACCAGACAACTAATCCGTTAATTGAGAAAGTAATTGACATATTAATCAATAATGAAAGAAAGAAAGAAGAAGAAAAAAAAGTCAAAATTCTCTGATGCCAACTTTTTAAATGTGAATATTTTCTGGTTTCTTCAGTCCTCTGTGGTAGTAAACTGAATATGTTTGGTTTATTGACAAAACAAAACATTTGAAGATGTCATCTTGGGTTTTCTGAAACACTGACGACATTTTTCAACATTTTCTGACATTTTATAGACAAAACAATTTATCAACTAATTGAGAAAACGTGGAGAAATTAATTGAAATAACCATTGACTGACTTCTTTGTGTCAGTTCTGAATCTGAAGAGCATAAATGCATAAACATTTAGCATCAAACAGTAAAAACACTGAGCTGATATTAAGATGTGCCAGATTTTTCACAAAATCCTTCAGGCTCCATTTTCTCATCTACATTTCCCTTTTGGTTGGCGATTTTAACAAGTGGAATCAATAAGAGGTCATTGCTCTCATCTCGATTCATCACCTCGTGTCACTCTACATCATTGGAGCAACAGAAAGTGATTATCATCTCCAAGTCAAAAGAGTGCGGAGTCAATACACGTGTCCTTGTGTTTTTCCCATGTAGTTATTAAGAAAACACATTTCTAAAGCACCTGAGCACGGAGAATGTTTCTCTTTCTCAGATTTTTGAGTGCTTGAGGTCAGGATCACCTCTTGATCACTTGAATAGTGAACTGTTTGTTTTTCTGTATCAAAGACTTTATTACGATATTATGGGCTGTCACTACTTGCCAATTCACCAGCCACCAAATAAATGCATATTAATGAAGACATCAATGTTTCTGTACAGTCAGTCTATACACGCATGCAAATTGAAGTTCACCTACCACCCTAGGCACATCCTTTCTAATACCCTGAGGGGTAATTCATTCAGATCAAGGAAGATCGGGAATCAATGCAACTCATCAATACCCAATCAGACAATGTAAATATTAGACTGGTTAATCTAAATGTATTCCTGCCACTCACTGGTGGCTACATCTGAAAGGCTCCCAACCCCCTGTCCTCTTCCGCTGCTCAATCTGTCCTGCAGTCGTCCATCTTTTAGTCTTTGCACATGATCCTAATGTGCACATGATCATGATCCATGCAACGGCAGTTAAAAAGCCCTGAAGGTACCCATCTCAGAAAATGGGATCTATAATAATTTCTTGAACATAAATGTATTTTAATATAAGCGTCTGTGATGAGCGAAAAGGATTTGAACCTCTGAAATAACCCAGCTGGAGTCAGACCTGTGATCAGAGCTGTTTCAAAGCTGGCACCCTGCAGCTGCTGCACAACTGCCTCGTTAATACACCGTAAAAGACTGTTATTAAAAGCTGATTGAGCTGTCCCATGCTTTCTACATTTTGATGTCAGGCGTTTATTTAATTAGGTTAACATAGGTTTCAAAGCCTCTGCCTTTGGTGGGAGAGTCAAAGTGCTCCACAAAGCTACTCATGAGACAAGTGTAACATGGCAGGCTGCTTGGTGTTAATGTTTTTTATCAACTCTTTCAACAGGTTTTTCCCTCTTAGTCCATTTATCAGAGCTGCAATTATTAGTCAATCAACTATTTTGATAGTCGATTAATCATTTCAGTTATTTTATAAGCAAAAATATCAAACATTTGCTGGTTCCCGCTTCATAAATCATGGTTGGTTGGACAAAAGCAGCAATTTGACAACAATTTTTGACATTTTATACACAAAGCAAATTAAAAAAAAGTGTCAAAATAATAAGCAGATTAATCAGTAATAAAAATAATTATTAATCTGTTAGTTCTATTTCTGTTTAATTGCTAAACTATAAAATATCAGAAAAAAAATTAAAAAAGACCCATCCAATCCCAATTTCAGAGTTACATCAATTATTAAATTAGTCTGCAACTATTTTGATAATGGTTTAATTGCTTTGAATAACTTTTAAGACTTAAAAAGTCCATATTCTCTGATTTCAGATTTTTTAAATGTGAATATTTTCTGGTTTCTTTACTCCTCTCTGACAGTAAACTGAATATCGTTTGGTTGTGAACCGAACAAGACGTTTGAGGACATTATCTTGGGCTTTGGAAACCACTGAGCAACATTTTTCACCGTTTTCTAACATTTTATAGACCAAACAACTAATCAGTTAATTAAGAAAATAATCAACAGGTTAATGAACAGTTGAAATAATTGTTAGTTGCAGCCCTATTCCAAACCCTTACAATATTTCATTCCCTACTGTTTAAAAAAGGTAAACGCAGATAATCCTCACATTTTAGAAGCTGAAACCAGCTGTTGTTTGTCATTTTTGCTGTATAAATTACCATGATTATCAAACCCGTTCATTTATTTTATGTCAACTGTCAACTAATCATTTCAACACTAATCCACATCAGTTTGTACTGTTGCATATCTTCACACCTCACAGATACTGACTATAATAAACAGAATTATATTGCTGCCTGCTTGAGTGGGTGGTGGATGTGTGCTTTGTTCAAGGGCAGATAAGCGGAGTGTGTTAGGCAGATATTCTCTGCAAGTCTGAAGTTTGGGGAATTTCTCTTGGCCTTTAAAAAGGAATTTAGTCTTTGTTTCCTTTTTTACTGCCCTGTCAGAGTTCTTTATCCTTGTCTCTGAGTGTCTGTTATCACATTGTTGCTTCCAACAAACATCTAGAACATCTTAAGACACACACTTCACATACTCTGCACCACACACATTTTCTGATCCATTGAACATTGTATCGCCTCTCTTTTTCTCTTGCCAGCAGCACTTTACTTCATCAGCAACTCTGAACTGCAGGGTCTAAAAGCTAGCCGAGGGCCTCACAAGACAAAACCTCGGTATTGATTCCTAAAGTGTCACTGGAGAAAACCGAGTCAGATACTTTATCATGTAGAGCGAACGGGGTGACAGTTAATGTCATTTTGTTTCCTTGGGGAAGGAGAGGGAGCTGTTCAAATGTCTTGAAAGAAAATGTTGTAATAGGACAGAACAGAAACTGAATTGCCTCTTATTGATTGCACACCTGTGAGATCTTCTGGTCATGTCCAACACCCCAGGAACAAAACTGTTGACATGTCCAAATCTGGGAATAAACCCCTGCGAATAATAATCATTTTAATGTGTTTTTCAATTAAATTGACAATAATGTAATAATTATCATTCCCTCTAATATCTCATATCATATCACAATTGCAATATCAGTCAATATAATTGCAATTAAATATTTTCTTTAAAAATCACAAAATATTGATAAGTTCCTGGACAAATCATATTGCAATCAGTATTTATGTATTGTTACATAAACAGCTGACGGGGCAAAATGTTCAAAAGTGTGAGTTCACTTTACTAAATTTTATGAAAATGCAGCTAAATGTAGTAACTCAGGAAATAATTTAACTTGTTACCTTTGCAAACTAGTAATAATACATTTTTGCATCAAATTATGGCAAGTACTATCAATAAAAATATTGATAAGGATGATGTCCTCCATTGCCTTGTTTTGTCGACAACCCAAATATATTAAGCTGACTGTCACAGAAAGCTAAAGAAACCAAATGAAATGTACATTCACAGTAATACTGACTTTCTTTTTTCTTTTATTCCATGTGGGATACTGCAGCTATGTCTCGTGTGTTGTTGTGGATTTAGAACTGAAACAAATAGAATTAGACAGAAAATAAGACAGCAAATTGATAATCAAGAAAGTAGTTAAGCCAATCAAGCAAAAATACATTACTGGCTCCAATGTCTTAAATGTGAGAATTTGCAGATTTTCTTTGTATATTTCTTATCATAAGGATTTTTGTGATACTTTATAGACTAAATAAATTATTAATTGATTGAAACAATAATTAATATTGTTAGTTGCAGTCCCACTGTGTACCTGAACCAAACAGTTCCAAAAACCCATTAGAAATCAGACATTATCATGTTTCTTATTTTCCATTCTTGTAAGTAATGAGTCCTCCAGTGACTCCAGCCAGCAGTCTACAAAAGAGCAGAGCTCAGAGGGGTTTGCGTGATGGTTAGTTGTATTTTAGACTGTTTGACCCAAGAAAGGACATGCTGTGTCACTTATTGTGAGCATCAAGTGACATAATATTAACTGGCAGCTAGATTTGGTGTTATTGAACTCTTGTGACGTTGTGACCTCTAAGCAGGCAGCACCAGCTGGCCCCACAAGTGTGTGTGTGTTTTTGTGCGTGTTTGGTTTAGGGTTGTGTGACCTCAGGGTGATCCTCTCACTTCTGATAAACTAACTACTCTGATACTGCTCCCGGAGTTGAACTGAGTCATCTGTATGCGGTCAGACTGTGGGATGATCAGTAATGTGCTATGATTTGATAAAGAGCAATGTATAATTGAATGTGTCTGTGTGTACATGACAGGCAGCTGCAGGGAACATCATCAACATGCTGTGGCAGCTGATGGAAAATGGCTTGGAGGAGCTGAAACTTTTGCAGACGGTCCTGGTCCTGCTAACCACCAACACAGTCGTACACGATGAAGTACTTTCAAAGGTACAAGAACAACATATCACACAAACTGTCTGGACTACTCCTTTATGTCTATATCTGAAGTCAGTTCTGTTTCTTGATGATTCATCTTAGATCCATTATTGAATTGTCACTATATTGTATTATTATACCCATGAGTACATATATTTGTGATATCCTGCTCTAGTTTGTGCACCATTATAACACAGTGTCAAATTATGTCAACTATCAGTCATTCTGTTCACACTATTTTCGTTAAATGTTACAGGACAGACTGAATAGACTTCTGTGTTACTGCTCAGTCCTTTATTTTATGCCCTCAAAAAATGGACCAAAATTCAGTAGTAACTCATTTAGGCACAGTTCACTCAATACACATACATGTATGTAAACATGCTGCATAATGCTTTTATGTTTTGTCCCGACCCAGGCCATTGTGCTGTGTTTCCGCCTGCACTTCACCAAGGACAACATCACCAACAACACAGCAGCTGCCACCGTCAGACAGGTCGTCACTGTCGTCTTTGAGAGGATGGTAGCGGAGGACGAGCGTTTCAAAGGTCAGAGGGTGCTTGTGCAATCTGAGGGAAATGGGGAGACCATATAGTGATGGAAGCTGCAAAGTTTTCACAGAGAAATGTGTGTCATGTGTTTACGAGACATTATATACTGATGTAGGTGTGTCTGCATAGAGAGTGCAGAGTAATTAGTCAGACTCACCTCATGCACACTGTTGTTATAAGTCTGCCATTGGTCGATTGTTTGAAGCGGTATCGCAGCCTTGGGGAAAGGAACAACTTCGAAGCTGCAACCTATATACTAAAAAAGGCAAATTGGCACCTGGGATGCTAATAGCACATACATAAACAAGCTAACAGCTGTTACCTTTTCTTTTGCTGTGATGTAGTCATTTTATTGCCAGGGCTTGCATCCAGATGTGCATGTGTTCCATCAAAACATGTTCCCCCTCAACACCATTTTGCAGCAGCACTGTTTCAGCATCCTGGACTTAGCGCTGCCCAAGATGTTTGTGATTGGTTTAAAGAAATGAAACAAGGTAGGGCATTTTTTTGCCCCTGTAGAAGAATTTGCCAAGGTCTCTCTATATGAGACTAAAGAATAATTTGCAGGTGATATATAGGATTCATGGTAAGTCAAGCTCAAAATTAGAGGAAGTTAGAAACAGCAAGCTAAGTTCTTACAGCCAAGATCAGAGTCTAGCAGCACATGTACAAGCTTCTCTTTTTAGAAGGCAAATATTGCTTTTTTTTAAGTTATGTTTCACCCAGTCTTAAACATTTTCCTCAGCTACTTAATTGTTGTTGGCAATGAAATTCTTAGATCTCAGGCTCCTTTCAACAATGAACAGACAAATATGAAAAAGTCACTTATGGAAAATCTAATTAGACTCACAACATAGTGCAGCAGCTAAGCTGTATGATTAAATAGAAAATAAGAGTATAAAACAAGATAGAATACTGTGAAATAGAACATGGCGGCAGCTGTGGCTCAGGTGGACTCAGGCACGTTGGGTCATCCACTGATCATAGTGTGACTTGTAAGAATGACGTAAATTGGCACATCTGGCCAAGTGGTGCTATCCACAGTACTGAAAGGAGTGTTGGGGGATTTACCTCTAGCATGTTACATTAGGATTTAACCTTTTTTTTTTTGTTATATATGATCACATCTTATATCCCTGTCTGGTGAGGAAAGGACAAAGAAAAAAACGTATGTGTTTATTTGAAACATATGTCCATAAGTTGCTCTATATAGCCAAGATTCTGTAATGTAGTATTAGTAACCCTCAAAAAACAGTCCAGCATGAACTCTTAGAGGTATACTGTGATGTAAACAGCTTACAAGCTGGTGGTAAAATAAATACATATACTGTGATGAGTAGGTACAAATGGGTAGTAATAAATATATGTACTGTTGTACTGTCAGTGAGTTCCTTAAATGCTTAAAAGCTAAATTGTATTTCCAATTGCAGGCATTGTGGAGCAGCCTCCTCCTGTCCAGGGAAACACCAACAGGCGGTCTGTTAGTACTCTGAGGCCCAGTGCAAAAGATGCATACATGCTGTTCCAGGTATGTCCACCAGGGGGCAGCAGCCTTCTACTCAGCGGCCTCGGGTGAAACCTTTGGAGCAAGTTGGATTTTATACGTGGCTCATGAGCTCATCATTTCTGGACTAGAGACAAGAAGTCAAAATAGTGCCAACAGCTGGAAACTACTGTAATTACAAGCATCATAACCTTGAGTTTTGAAGCTGAAAATAAGTTAGTAACTGCTTTCATCTTTTCAGTGAAGTGAAATTTGCCAGAAGTGATTCAAAGCTCCCTTGTCTCAAAGTCCCATGTCATTCCTCGCCCACACTGCACTTTTGTGTGATCATGCAGAGCTCAGTGACTGCACTGTTTCAGCCACTGTGATGTGTGCAGGACATAACACGCCATTGTTTCAAATGTGCTGTTGTGCACCTCCCCTGCAGGACTTATGCCAGCTGGTGAATGCTGACGCCCCCTACTGGCTGGTGGGGATGACGGAGATGACCCGGACATTTGGCCTGGAGCTGCTGGAGTCTGTTCTTAATGATTTCCCTGGGGTATTCCTACAGGTACATGCAGCCTTACATATTATGGAACTTTTTTAATACAGAATTTAGAAGTAGCATAGATGCAAACCCTCAGAGAAGTATATTTTGACCACCTCTTGCATATTTTATATTATCTTAATGTCAGAGATTATGGAGCTTTGTGCATTGAGGTGACTCTTAAGCAGTAGTCTGTCTTGGTATTGCTGGGTTTGATCTGATCATACCTGTCATCACTGACATTTGATATTAGGGAAGTTTTCCACCCAGGGCTGCCCCATCTCCCCTGCCACTATCCACATGCCCCTTACCTTCAGACAAGGATACACAGTAATTCCTAAGATCACCACTAGGCATCCACTTGCTTTAAAATATCCATGCAAATCAAGGACTGGGTTACTTTGTTCCTACATTAAGCTCACATAGATTTTTCCTCCATGTCATACACTAAAATCTGTTTGTCATATTTTACAAAAAAGCATGACTTTGACTGACATTGCTCTTCACTACTCTACATCACTCACAGCCTCGCATTTTAGCTATGACTCAAGGGTGTAAATGCAACCTGAAGCATTTATTTAGACTCCAAATAAATTTTTTTAACAAATATATTTATCCATATTTTGTAATTTAGGTGGAGCAGAGTATGTTAAGTTTGTATTCACACACGCTGTCCCTTCACTTGAAGACAAGACACAGGGACTTGTTGAACTTCTTCTGCAGTGTTTATTCATGGGCAAGCTGTTACCTTCACTGTACATTTACTGCCACTTGACAACTTCAATGCTAAAACCGCTCTGAGTGCAGCCACTGCTCTTTCTTTTAGGAGGGAGGGAAATGCAGCAAACCTTTCTCTACCTTTCTCTCAAAAGTCAAAAATACAAGGGATTTATGGGAAGATATGTAAGCGTGAGGAGGGTAAAATTCTGGAGAATCTCAGGACAAACAGGAGGGTGGACAGGTATGGATCTAACCCCAATGTCCCTCTCTCTGTTTCACACCCAGCACCAGGAGTTCAGCTTCCTGCTGAAGGAACGCGTGTGTCCCCTCGTCATCAAGCTGTTTTCCCCCAACATCAAGTTCCGGCAGGGCAGCAGCAGCGCAGCCTCACCAGCACCTGTGGAGAAACCTTACTTTCCCATCTGCATGAGGCTCCTGCGTGTGGTCTCAGTGCTCATCAAACACTTCTACAGCTTACTGGTAAGGGACCAGTCTGCAGCGATGGTCGACTGGCCAGAACTATTGCCTGATGCTTTATGAGGAAGGGATTTTCTCCAGCACATCGCTGATACACTTATTTGATCTGCTCTGATTAGCATTGGATTAGTGTAGTAGTAGTTTTGTCTTAGTTCTGCTTCAAGCGCTTTAATGAGCTTAAGTGCAGCTAAATAATTAAGCATTGCAGCTGTTTTTATTTAGTGATATTTTATCAGTCCTTGAAAGGGAAATTTGACTTTTACCCATCTCAGTCAAGAAGCTTGTTAAGCCACAGAATAGCTTCATCAAAGCCCAAAAGGACTCAAGGATTTTTTAGGCCAGCTTCCAGTTACAGGACAAAGCTCGGCAAACGTCTTTCCCAATCTTATAAGTCTGTGTTTGTTTTGCAGGTGACTGAGTGTGAGATATTCTTGTCTCTGCTGGTGAAGTTTCTGGATGGGGAGAAGCCACAGTGGCTGAGAGCGGTGGCTGTGGAATCAGTCCATAGGCTCTGTGTGCAGCCACATTTATTACGGTAAGCAATATAGTATGAAGCTCTACAAAAGCAACCACATATTTTATTTAATGAGTCATAAAACTTTCAAAAGTTTTTTTTTTTCCTGTTTCACTTAAATATGAACACAATATTCCGCAGCTGAGTGAAAAAAGACCGGAGGTGTTTTGTGCCTCACACTGCTTAATTGTTGCTAATTGTTCCTTAATGACTCATCAGCTAGCAGCCATACAGCGCAATGTATCTGGTCATAACAGCTAAATGTGTTTATAATTACTGATTTATCTACTTCTTGATGCAACATGAGAGGTTGAGCTAAGCAGGAAAAGAAACCTACAAAACATAAACTACCTTGATGGTACACTCTCCTCTACCATCCAAGTAAAATAAGTGGTCATTATATAGCCATTGTGATGTTCAGTACTTAACATCACTGTGCTGCCAACAGGATATTAAAAACCTTAAATGGATGAAAGCAGCCATATGTCACTTTCCTCTACTCCGCCCCCTTTTGAGTGAAAACGAGCTGTTTAAGTGCCAAATTGAAAAAGCTTATTTGCATGCATGTTAATGTTGGTGACGTAATATGTTTACCATAACAGCACAGTGGACAGACTTCTAAAAGAGCAAAACAGTGTCTTAAAAAGTGACAGATGTCAGACATATATTACTTTCATTAAGGTACTTGTTTGTCAGGATATGCCACTTCTGGCCACTCGATGGGGTTGTTCTTCCACTTTGAAGGAGGCCAACTGAAAGGACACTCATCAACCTCCATTTCTTTCTTTTTATTTTTTTTTATATGTAATGACACAAATCATTGATTGGCAAATACGTAGCATGATTGCACACCTGACTGGCCATGGGATTTTGGGCTCCCAATAGCTCAAAAGCGATAATTTTCTTATTTTATGTGTTTAAATGGGCAAAGACCTTGGAATTTGTACTCTTTCAGTCAAATTGAAGTGGATGTTTTCATCCAGAAAGGTGTGCAAGCATGATGCAGGAGCAAAGGAGCAAAATTCCCATCCATAGTATAGTATAGTATAAATGACTCGACCTATCCATTGATCTGTTTGGTCCACGCTGAAATGTTTTTTTTAGATTGCCATGAGATTTGAGGTTCATCGTTCCTTAAATTGAGGATGATAATTGATTACCATTTAAGTTAGCAGCCAAACCTGATGGATGTTCAACTGAACCCGACTGCAAAGCTTAGTCTGATGAAAGCTGAGATGAGTCCAGCAGAGTCTGAGACGACGACCAAAAGGATGATTTTCACAGTATAGTTCTGAAATATGTCAGCACCCAAATGGCCAGTTTTTTGCTGACGTCTTGTGTTTCGTCCTCTCTCAGTTCATTCTGTCAGTCATACGACATGAAGCAGCACTCCACTAAAGTATTCAGAGACATTGTCAACGCCCTGGGCTCCTTCATCCAGTCCCTCTTCATCGTCCCCAACGCGGGCAACACTGCTGCCGTCAGTGCACCTGCTGGTCAGTTCCCTCATTGTTAAAAGTAATCAAGTATTCATATTGAGCTGTGGGAAAGTTATCAGTGTATTACGTATACATTTGAAAGTCTTTTCTTTTATTCAACAGTTAGGGTTATGGTTAGGGGTTAGATGCCAAGGAAATTTATTGAAATGCAACTGAAATTCAGATTTAGGTGAGAAATCCAGTGAGGTACACTTGAAAACTAAAATCCTGATTGGAAAAAGTCTCCCACACAGTGTCTAACTTGCAATATAATATTTATTTGGATGTTTCAGTCCTGGACATCAGGCCAACATTTTTTGAAAATGAGAAGCCATCTTAAATAGGAGTAGATTCATAGTCTGCAACAAATCACATTCCCCACATGCAATAAAAAGACATATATATCAATTTGCTATTGAACAGGCAACAATATCCAAAACAAGTAGAAAAGTAAAGCACTGTGTTTAATAAGAGTTGTGAATGTATCACAAAATACTTATAATAAATGGGTAAATATTTAAAAATTATGCCACATTCTCAAAAAGATATATAAATATTATAGTCCCAGATATTGCAGTTTACATTTGCAAATTAATCTGAAGTGATGCATTTAAATAATAAGTCAAGGACAGCATCAGTCAAAGAAAACATAGAACCCTACATAATAGATACGGCAAGGCAAACAATTGATCAATATCTTAATTAATGATAATCAAATTTACTTCTGCCCCTCCAGACTGCATACATTAAATCAGTTAGGTCCCTTTAAGCACATCCTTCAGGCAACCCAAACAAAGCATATAGAAAAAAAGTCAATACCAATAATAAATTTAGAACCCTCCACAATATTAAATGTAACAAGGCCTCAAAAACTTTGTACTTATTCATTGATTGATGCTGTTCTTCACTTATTATGTAAATGTAACCCTGCAGATTCATTTAAAAATGTAACCTGCAACATTTGGGAATGTACTATTAAGATATTTTTTTTATTTATTAATTTAATGCAAGCATTTCAGGATTCATTTACAATTGTTATTATACAGAGTGCTTTATTTTTCTAGCTTTGTCTGTGTATATTCTTGTATGTTTAATGGTTAATTGTTTTTTCTGTCTTGTTATTGCACATGGGAAATGTTACTTGTTGCAGACTTACAGTCACTCCCCATATTAGATGGCTTCTTATCGTCACGAACCGTTTGCCTGATGAAGGTCTAGTACCTAAATGTCGCTAATATATGTTACCTTGCAAGTTAGACAATGTGTGGGAGTTGTGTTGCAACTTTTTGGCGTGCAAAGTGTTCTTTTGTGCTCTGGTTGAGAAAAAAATCTCCTAAAATGAAATGAAATGAACACACTTGATACCAGACGCAAATAGTCATGGGAATGTCATGGATTTTTTGTCTATTTTGTTTTGTTTTTTTCATGTGTGATTGTTCCACTCTGTCCTCCTGACTTGTTTTATCCACTCTTCCTCCTCTACTCGGACTTTCTGCTTTCTGTCCAGGTGGCTCAGGTTCGGGGCCCCAGGGTGCTGCACAGGGTGGCCCGGGGACAGGAGGGGTCAGCGGCAACCTGACCACACAGGCTGCATTTGAATACCGTGGAACCTGGATCCCTCTCATGACAGTTAGTGTCCAGGGCAGCGCCAAGGCCACATAGTAAGTACTGTTACCTCATGAACTGTTACATTTCACCTTTCTGACTGCCTTTATTCTCTTTCATTCATGTATACACACAGACAAGTGAACAGTCATTGTCTCTGGACTGCTAAGTGGCATAAACATAAGCTTGTACCATCACTGTTAAGTTAGTCGTATCCTGCAAGCAGTGATAAATGATTTTGCAAAACAGCAGGGGATCATAAGAAGGCTGAGATCAAAGTTTCGACGCTGCATGAGAATGAAAATACTATTGTCATTAATCTAGTTTTTCACAGGAAAGCAGTGTTTGAAATTCAGGATACCACATTAGCCAGAGGCTTTCCTGTAACAAAGAGAGGTGTTGTCTAAATTACTTAATTAGGATACGTGCTGTTATTTTTGGAGGCTACATGGAGCTGATTTTCTGTAGTATACACACACATACATTATGGATGGACCTTGTAACATTAACAATTTATGGACAAAATTCATTTCTCGCCAGCACGTACACACACTTTAACCTCCACCTCATTTGCTGTGTCTCTTTCTTTCACCCTCCAGTCTGGAGATGCTGGACAAGGTGGAGCCCCCGTCCATCCCGGAGGGCTATGCCATGTCTGTGGCCTTCAGCGCCCTGCTGGACTTGGTGAGGGGCATCACCTCTATGATCGAAAGGGAACTGGCCGCAGAGGAGGAGGCAGCTGCTGAGTTCAGGGAGGCTCATCCTGATCAGGAGTGGCAGCCACAACCTGGTGAGAATGGACAGGGGAGGAAGGAGTGTAAGGAGGCAAGCAGGGTCTGATAAAACAGTTTAACGTGTGATATAAACCAATCAAATTAAATATAAAAGTAAGCTTTAAAGAGGTGCAGCAAAGTGAAAGCAACCTCTGTACAATCTGTTCACATATGTTTACAGACTATGTTCTGTATATCATGATTGCCAGTCCCAGTAGGATTCTGGGTGGTCGCACGTCTGTGACCCCTGGTGGCCAGTATTCTGCCTTTGTGTCTGTCTATTTTTAAATGATATATCAAACACTGCGCCAGGTTTTATGTTTTCACAAGTGAAGCTGTCTAATTATTTCACTGAAGTGAAGTAATTCCTGAATAATCTCACAAATGTTTTGTGTTTCTTTCTCAGGAGCTCACCTGGTGTGGGAGGAGATGGTCAGTGCTTGCTGGTGTGGTTTACTGGCTGCTCTGTCTCTGCTGTTAGATGCCAGGTAAGAGGACTCTTCTTTTTTTTTCTTTCTTTCTTTGAAAACTGCTGTTTTGCAGTCATTTTGGATGAACACATCTGGTAATCAGGCAGGAGAGAATGGATTGTCTCATAGGAAATCCCCAAATCACACTGTATACAGATCCATTTATTTCTCATGTGCATGTCACAGTTAAAGACAAAAACTTTTAATGTGCTCTAATATATTTCCTCCTGAAGTGTTTGAAAATGTCAGTAGTTGAACCTTAACTGATTTCTAGCAATGCAATTCAGAGGGAATAACGTCTAGACTAGAGCTGCAATGATTAGTTGATTAATTGATTAATGGATCAAAAGAAAGTCAGTTACCAGCTGTTTGAGAATGGATCAGAGTATAAAAATAATGTAAAGTACAGTTCAGGCCAAACAAAACTTTGCCTTCAGGATAAAATACAATTTAGTGTTCAGTGTCTACACAACTCTACCAGCTATCCTGAGTCTGAGATGAAGATTAGTTTGTGATTTTCAATAAAAAAACAGCTTAAGTCTTAATACATCACACACCTTTGCTGCAGAAAGATATTCAAATCAATGTTGATGGAACTGTTGTAGACATCATCACTTAAGTAGTAACATCATACATGCCAACACACAACAACGCAGCATTTAATTGCCACAGACAGGACAGGTAGCTACTGTCAGATGTACTGAGTGACTATCAGACCACAGGCTTCACATTTTCTTTTTTTTTCCCCTCTGTTTTGTCCTGTCTCTTTAGCACTGATGAGACGGCCACAGAGAACATCCTAAAGGCAGAGCTGACCATGGCCTCGCTGTGTGGTCGTCTGGGCCTGGTGACGCCCCGCGACGCATTCATCACAGCCATCTGCAAGGCCTCTCTGCCACCGCACTACGCCCTGACTGTGCTGAGCAGCAATGCTGCCAACCTCTCCAGCAAAGGTACAACTCTTCACATGAGAATAAAACCGCATATCAATACATTAGATGTTCTGTTCCCCCCTTTTTTGTACAAGACGTACAAGACCCACATGCTTTGTTGCCTGCACACCACACACACAGAGAGACAGACATACTGTATATACAGAAATACCTTGATAATACTGCAACCCATTTGGGACTGAGTGATGTATGCCGGTTTGTATTCATCATGAAATCCGGTACATAACTATACCACACACTGCTAAAAGACCCCTTTCCAGCCCTGAGGATGCCCTCTGGTCATGTGTATTTATGTTAAACTAATGAGCACTTCTGTTCTCCCATATGGTTAGACATGCATACTGCGAAACTGAGCTTAACATGTCAACTGTTTGCTCTACCTGTCCCTAATGCCCCACTCTTATTGCGTTAATCCATAACTTTTCACTGTGGCTTCTAATTAGGAACACCACAGAGAATGTGTCTGGAGAATGTAGATGTACACACACAGACAAGTGCACACACACACACACACACACAGCTGCTCTCAAACCATCCGCTCAGACATTCATTATTTGCATATTAGCTTGTTGAGATAAAGCTGGCAAATTGGGTCTCAACTCGCAATGGATGTTTGCCTTGGAGTTAATTAAGAAAGCTTTTCTTGCATGTCGTAAGCTTGTTACAAAACCTGTTTGTGTGTATTAGTGACTCTGATCGAAAGACTTGACTCCTGAGTGTGTGTATGTGTGTGTGTGTGTCGGCGTGTATTTGCTCATGTGCGTGTCTGTGTGTACTCTCCACAGCCTACTCGATCCAGGGCCAGAGTGTGCAGATTATCAGCCCCTCCAGTGAATCCCATCAGCAGGTGGTGGCTGTGGGGCAGCCACTCACTGCCCAACCCCAGGGCACTGTGGTGGTGAGGACACACTTGTACCGCACAGATCCGAAGAAGCTATGGTCACACTTGACATTTCATAATGAATTTAGTGTATCACTTTTCCAAAAACAAAGCTTATATTCAAGACAAATAAAACAAACAGCGCTACAAAAATTGCTACAAAAAGAAAGCAAAACTGTTGCTTTTGGGGCAGATAAATACCCCAAATACTCTAAAAGAAGCTGTCCAAGTGGGCTCCAGACTGGGTCAAGACAAAAAACATAATAAGAAGAATCAGTCAAACGTGCCATGTATTAAAAAGCTGAATATTGTTTGTCTGAGCAGTTACACACAGATATACACATGCTCTCGATTAGAATAAAATGCAAAGCAACGCCATTTGTTTGCCAGGTTGTCTGTGTTATTAATATGCATAATATGCACAACACCCTAATTATAATAATGCCCACAGAAAAACAGACGCGCTAGGCACTATTCAGGTAAGGGACATATCAACATAGGCAGGTCAGTGTTACTAAATTTCCCTTGAGGACAATAACATTTCAGAATACATGGGCAGTGACCTCGACCCTGACCCAGAATCATTATGCTGTAATTAGAATTCTCCCCGCAGTAAAAAGAAAAAAAAAAGTTCACATGTTCTTTGCTTTTTGTGGTCTTGGCTCTTACAGTATTGCGAGCGTGTGTATTTCCCTGCCTTCTTTTTCTTACCAGGGTTGTATGGCCATGACCGTTGCTCTGTGTCTTACAAAGACATGAAATTTGATCTTTTTTGCTTCACTCATTGTGATTTACTCTGGAGGAGCATATCAGCTCAATACCTTTTGACATACATTCAAACGTACTATAATATAAGGTATAATATAAGTATTAGCACTTCAGTGCTTTTATCAAAGGTTTTATCAAAATCACAATACATTCTGCTGCAATTTTCAAATGACAAGAGGTGTAATATTCCTAAAAGGCAAAATGTGTGTCAAAATACCATTTTAAATTGAATATTGTTGTGCTGGAGAGATACATTATCTTGGCCTAGACATTGTATTCTACAGAATATGGACCTTTGCTGTGTGTCTTCTTCTCTCCACCATTTCTTCCATCGCTGCTTCCTCCATTTCTTGTCTGTCGTATCAATTAAAAGCTGAAAACCCCAAAAATGTTTTTGAAGAGATCCTCCCCACTAATAACACTATAGTATTTTTATGTTAGTCAATGATAAAAAAAAAATGATACTGACATTGAAATTATCATTCCCTATAATATCACAAATCATATGGCTATTGCAATATCAGTCAAAGCAATCACTGTTAGATGTTTTTTTCAAAATCTTTTAGCCCTTTTTTAAAATGATGCATTATTACTTTTTACTTATAGCATCAAAGTTCTTATTGAAGACCTCAGTACAGTTCAGTCTTTCTTGTCCTGCCTAAAATTGGTTTGCAGCGTAGCAAAACCAGACAGTGTTCAGTGATTTTTTTTTCCTGCACCAGCATTGTGTGCAGGTTGGTAGTAAAGAAAGAAAGAAAGGATGAAATTATCCTGCTTTGCATGCCGAGGACTCCTTTTTCTTTTTGCTGTGGTATTGTTGTTGAGTAAGTTTTTTTTAATACTTATAATGCTATAAGTAGTACTATACTCATGTACTATAACTATTATTGTATTGATGGTAGTATACAGCATTTTAAAACTGTTATTTTGCTATGGTCACAACATTAGTCTAATGTAACTGTTTGTCGCCCTGTCAGCTGACCGCCAAGAACATCCAGTGTATGCGGACCCTGTTGAACCTGGCCCACTGCCATGGGGCCGTGCTGGGCACCTCCTGGCAGCTGGTACTGGCTACACTGCAGGTATTACTACCACCTGGTACCACATGTTTACACATAACCACACACATGTATGCACACACTCTTAATTAATTAGACAATGCTCTTGTAGTAAGGCAAAATTATATTTATACATGCATAAATGAATTCTTACACTGCACTTTGCCTGTTGTGAATACTTTTTTGTTTTTTTTTGTAACTCGCAGAAACATAAAAGAGCTGATTTAGAATTGAAATCTAATCATTCTTATTTACATTTCTTGTTGGCATTATCTGTTGAAGCAGAGTAGGTGTTTAGCACAAGTCTACCTACTTCCAGGGATCATGGAAAAGGAAAAGAGGTCTAAACTCCAGAAACACTTTTACAATATAGAACAGCTTTATTGTTAGACCAACCTGCATCAGCTTGTGGACTTGTCAGGGTCATCTTGGAAAAAGAAAACAGCATTCAGAAAGGGAAAGTATGATGCATAAATAAGGTGAAAAAGAGAGAGACATACACAGACACTTGGGGTCAACAGTTAAGATGTTCTACATGCTCAAAGTGTTCCTTTATCTGCAAGTATGTCAGTATACATTTCTTACCTGTGAAACCATGTCAGTCGATGTAAAAATAGTTTCCCCTCGTCTCCACCCTCCTTCAGCTTCTCATTTTTTTTTTTTTGTCCCAGCACTTAGTGTGGATCCTGGGGCTGAAGCCGGGGGTGGGCGGTGCCCTGAAGCCTGGCCGAGCTGTGGAGGGACCCAGTACAGTGAGTTGAAACATGCATTTGAACTGTGTGTTTTTAACCGCATTGTTGGAAGTCGATGAGCTAACTGGCTGCGGTTGTGTCTTAAACCTAAACAGGTGCTGACCACAGCCGTGATGACAGACCTGCCCGTCATCTCCAACATCCTGTCCAGACTGTTCGAGAGCTCCCAGTAAGGATCAGTCCTTCATCTATGAAAACAAACACTCACTATAGAAAGTCCTATTACTTATCCTTGTGCTGATGTTTTTTAAGAAATACACCTCCTGGTAAGGTTGAATGCAACTACATTTTCTGTTCAGAACTAATAATAACCATATAGGCTTAAATATTCACTTTTTGTGCCTACAAATTTAGTAAACATTTTTCCTTGCGTAGGAGTTTTAGAAATAATGAATGATAACATTTCATCCTTGAATCGTCTTACTCTGGTTTTGAAAAGAGTTGTTCATCTTCATAAATATTAATCAGGCTGACCTGCAGAGTATAATAAATGCTTGTGCTCTCGAAAGAATGGACGTTCCTTGTGAAAATCTGAATTGCAAGTATTTATTCTGTGCAAAATATGGATAATATATGATATGCAATCTGTATTATTTGTGTGATCTAGGTATCTTGATGATGTGTCCCTCCATCACCTGATCAACGCTCTGTGTTCCCTTTCCCTGGAAGCCATGGAAATGGCTTATGGAAACAACAAGGTTAAAGACTATTTATTTTAGTATAAAGTGAAGCTTACTTGCCTTTGGTTAAAGGTGTTTTATACAACATTTGCCCTAGAGGTTGCTGTAGAGCACCAGTATCTCAGACAGTGTGCACAAATGACGACGTGTACAGATCTTACAAGAATTTAAAATCTGGTGTTTCCTTCTCAAGACTTGAGTGGCTGTTTAGCTGTAATGTAAGAAACTCACCAGGCTGCCATGTTGAAATTGGACACGGGGAAGACTGAGAGGGACTCGCATGCACGAGCACACGTGTGCACATACATGCACACATGCACGAACATGGATAGACGAGTAAATAACAACAAATTCCCAGGGAGTGTGACATCATTATCTGCTTAGAAAGGCATTACTTTATTATATCTTTACATTGCAAATGGTTGTTTGCTGACATGTTATGAGGCTGAATGTTGTATTTAGCACCTTTTATATTGTCAAATACAGACCAAGAGTAAAACTTCTTTATACAATTTTACAGGATTTTGCTTTGATAGATGACCATACTTGTGCATTTTAACAGGAAAGTAAATAGTATTTGTATATTGTTTCTATTTTCTGGTCTTGGTTTCAGGAACCTTCACTGTTTGCTGTGGCTAAGCTACTGGAGACTGGTCTTGTCAACATGGATCGTATAGAGATCCTGTGGAGACCCCTAACCGGCCATTTATTGGAGGTAACATTTATTCAGAGGCACATCCCACAAACTCTGATCAAAAATGCCACATTTCATTAAACCTGGTGAAAGATGGAAGATCCGATTTATAAATGTGGTACAATTTTGTCAGCCAAGGTCATACATTAATATCCTTGCAATCACTTTAAAAGTGCCATATATTTTACTTGTTACATTTTTATCAGACTTGATTTCATCTTGCACAATAAGTGTACAAGGAATTTGACCTGTGAAACTGAAGTTAGAGAGGAATGTTGAAATTTAGAAACTATAATTGTCACTTTTTCCAATGCTGATGCTCTCAGTGGAGATGGCATTGAAAAAAAGTGGAAACAAACTCCTAAACTAATGAAAGCTGGAACCTAAAAGAATGTCAAAATTGCCCCCTTCTGTTAAATCCTTTTGGTAACTTTACCCAGTACCAAGGCTCTAATAATGCCCCTTTTTCCATGGAGTCTGGAGCACACAAGCCCTGAAAGTTAAAATGAAATGGAATTATAGCTGCAAACGGCAACGTGGAGATGGAGCTCCAGCCTAGTGGTTTAGTCGTGAAGAAAAAGAGCTGAGGTAGCGTTTTTAATGAGTATTTCATTTTTTGATAAAAGCAGAGTGATGGATTTAATAATGTCCAGTTGGTTATAGTGAATATGCAAATTTCCTCTTTCCTCTTTGTTCTGATGTGTTGGTGAAACTTTCAAAAATGGAGCATGTTCGGCTGAAGTTAATTTCCAACATTTTCTGAAAGTTAGATGGTTGTTATACAGTAGCACTGTTATTAGCAGAAAGAAAGAAAAAAATCCCCATGCACACTTCGTCTGATGGTACAACATGAGCACTTGAAAATGACCTTTTTTTAATGTAGTACAGCCCTGGCTGATGTTCCAGCTACTAACAGATACAGGTTTAAAGCACTTACAATCACAAGTGTTGTGTGTTAAGTGGTGTTAAGTGCAATATACTGTATACAATGTTGAATTAACTAGAGGTTTTCTTCACATTTTCTCTGTCTATCTCTCCTCTCTTTTGCATTCCTGTCTGTTTTGCAGAAGGTAAGTTCAGATTTCCTCCTCCATAATCACCGGCTTTCCCATTTCTTTCTTTTCCCCCCCAATCTGTTCTCTCAATCTGGCATCAACATGTTGCAGTTGAGAGGTCACTGTGTCAAAATGTGTCCACTTGCTCCGCTACCAGTGTTTGACCTTACATTCTCGTGTGCATTTTGCAATGTGAAGCTCTGATTTATCACAGAAGAAGAATCTGAAGTTGCTCCTGCGAAATATAAAACGCTGCTTATCTTTCTTTGCAGGCTTGTTCAAATTCAGTGCCTTTATGTTTTGATGGAAATGTGACCATAACATCGCCTTTACATAATGTCTTCATTTAAAGATGCACATTATGATAAAGATACAGATTTAAATGTGAGGCATTAATAAACATGCAAGGCTATGGAAGCCAGATTATTAAATGGATACACATGAGCTACCCGGAGCTACTTTATGCCAATCTCTCTGTGTGACTGTGTAATGTTTTCTCTTCATACACTTGGTTATACCAACAAACACGAATTTAATCTAAGATAAGTTCTATAAAACTAAGTTTTAAAATGAGTAAATCCAGATTTAAAATGAAGCTGAGGTCTGTTGCTTAATTAAAAACAAATCTCAGTTTAGTGAATCCAAGTTTAGTGTTTTAAACTTAAAATAAATAAAGTTTAATCAATAAACTCACCCAAGTTAATATAAATAAGTACATAAAAAATTTAAGTGCTGTCAGGACTTAGTGTGTATTAAGAAGGGGGAAGTGTTCCTTAATAACCTCCCCTTCCCTCCCCTAAAAAAAACATTTTGTTCACTAGCTGGTTAAAAACAACAACAAAAACTGTGTATTGTTTGCTAGATAGCTAAAAGGATTAGAAAGCCTTACATTGTTTGCTAGCTAGCTAAAAAAAAACATGTCATTGTTTGTAAGCTGGATAAAGAAACAAAGAATGTTATATTGTTTGTTATGTAGCTAAACAGCAAAAAAAAGTTTTTTTTCTAGTTGGCTAAAATGCACAAAAAATATTACATTTGCTAGCTAGCTAACAAAGTTGGTTAACCTAGTAGTTAGTCTACTCATGAAGGCTCAGAAAATAATTATTTTGCTCAGTCTATCTCAAAAAAGTGAGTGTTAAAAGTTTTGGTTCAGCAGAACCAAGTTTAATCCAGGCTTAGCGTAAAAGCTAAACTTAAGTTTCAAGAGAGGTTTAAATTTAATGTCTTAATTTTGAGCTGGTCTGAAAGTTTGGTTAAACCATGATTTAATCAGGTTTAAAAAGTAATCCTTTGTGGTGGAATCCAGCTGTCGAATTCTAAACTCCTCACACTGTAAAAGTAAACATGTATTTGACAAAACTCCCTGCAGACCAAAGATGATTAGTTTGGATCACAGATGTGTACATACAATACACGTGTTTTATTTTCACTGGTATTCTTCAAGCAGTTCTGTACCACACAGATATACTTGTGTCTGCTGAGCCCGGCCTCTCCATGTGCATCTTCACTAGCTTTAATGATTACACTGTCTGTCACAGCGTATCCTGTTATCACAGGGGATCCCAGTCTCTATCGCACAGTCTGTGGTTTATTTCACCCTCTTGTTTCACACCCACCCACTGTGAGCACTGCTGGGAAACATTGCTCTGGATGGCCTCTGCATCAGATCTGTGTCTGTTGTGCACATGTGTCTGCATTTGTGCGTCTGTGTGATGTGTCCTGCAGGTCTGCCAGCACCCAAACTCCAGGATGAGAGAGTGGGGGGCCGAGGCTCTCACGGCGCTTATCAAGGCTGGCCTGGCCTTCAAACACGATCCTCCACTGGCCCAAAATCAGGTAGCTAACGCTGCAGGTGTTTGTGGTCAGAAATAGCTTTTTTTATGTATAAAAACTGAAAGCAATGTATGGCCCTTCTTTATCAAATGAACATTGAACACAAGATATTGTTGGTTCTCTGGGTTTCACTCCTCAATATTGGTAGTTTGTAATGCTGACATTTGAGAAATCTCCTCCACCGTTGCACTATATGTCATGATAGATAAGAGTGCGTGCCATATGCTTTAAAAAGTGGAAAACAGAAATGTCACAGTCACTTTCTCTTGCCACTCACAAACACCCAGCCTGTGACCTTCACCTTAGTGTGACAGATAAAGGGAATGGCATGAAGCTTATCTAAAAGAGGACGCAAGAATTGTGTGGAGGTTAATAGAAGAGCACAGCGCCATACAAGTGATGGATTTATAGAAATACACAATACAGTCTTTCAGTGTATGTTCAAGGCCTTTCTTGCAGCGTGGGTAAGCTTTTAGAACTGCATGTTGTTATGTTAAAATACCGCATTTGCACAAAAATATGGGGAAAAAAATAACTGAATTCAACTCAGACTCACTGAACACACTAAGACACACTGAAGATGTTATTAAATAGCCATGGAAATAAAGATTGTGAGTTTAACTAGCTGTTTAAGTGGTAAAAAATGAGGTTTATTTTCTACTATGCCCTCAAATTCATTATTTGAAAATGACTTTTTTGAATTTCTGAACTGCTTTCCTCCAGAAAAGGGCCAAAATGCCCCTAATGGCTACTGTATATTAATTATCAAGACATTTTGTCTCCCCTACACATTTATTCAGATTTTTCTGTAATTTATACTTACCTGTGCTGTGCATCACCCGTGCAGCTCAGAGAACTGGGTTTATACAAGTAATCCATGTGACGGAACAAATCAAGTAAAAGGTTATGAATCATATTTAACATCTCTATTTGCAGAAACATAAAAGCACCTTCCCTGATTTTGCAAAGACTTGGAAATTCACCAACTCTTAATCACTTTAGGTATGATCCAGTGTAAAGTCAGCATAACAGTAACTCTTGAAGGGCCAACAAGTCATCTGTACTGATAACATTAATTGTACAAAGTTTAAATTGATTTGAATTTTTTTACAGATAAATATCTGAGGGCGTCTTTCATCAGACTGTTTAGATGCATTCACCACATTCAACTGTTCTAAATTTTAACTATATTAATTGTATGTTTAAAAGCATAATTTACAAAGAATTACATTGTTGTAGATGATCATCTGTCAGTTAACAAATCAGTTACTATCTCCTCTTTTATTTCCCAAGCGGCTGCAGCTTCTGTTGCTTAACCCCCTGAAGGAGTTGTCCAACGTACTGCATGCAGACATCCGGCAGAAACAGCTGGAGAGTGTCCTGCAGATCCTACAGAGCCAGGGAGACAGCCTGGGGCCCGGCTGGCCCCTCGTCTTGGGTGTGATAGGCGCCATCCGCAATGATCAAGGGTAAGAGCACAAAGGAGGGGAAGAATAGTTCTGGTTGTATGCTAATTATGAATATTTTATTTGTGAGAACATTCCTTAATGTCTGTTTTAACTACAGTTACACTGCATAGACTCAACAAGGCGTGTCCTGTGTCTTGTTTCCCTTCAGCGAGTCGTTGATCCGAACAGCCTTCCAGTGCCTGCAGTTGGTGGTGACAGACTTCCTGCCCACCATGCCTTGCACGTGCCTCCAGATCGTAGTGGATGTAGCTGGCAGCTTCGGCCTGCAGAATCAGGAGCTCAACATCAGCCTCACCTCCATCGGCCTACTGGTGAGATTACACATATGTCGTTGAGTTGTCTTTAGAGCTGCAACGATTAAGCAATAATTAATTTATTATTAAACTGATTGCTAACCATTTTGATGATTGAGTAATCATTTTGAGTCATTTTTTAATAGAAATTGTCCAAATCCTCAGTTTTCAGCTTCTCTAATGTAAATATTTTGGGGGTTTCTTTATTCCTCTATGACAGTAAACTGAATATCTTTGGGTTGTGGACAAAACAAGACATTTGAGGACGTCATCTTGGGCTTTTGGAAACATTGATCAACATTTTTCACCCTTTTCTGACAGATTATATACTCAACAACTAATTGATTAATTGAGAAAATAACCAGTAGATTAAATAATAATGGAAATTGTTTGTTGCAACCCTGGTGGTCTTTATGCTTGGACACACAGGCAGGATTCCTACATGTGGTTTGTTCTTAGCTTTCTCAGATATTGGGCTCTTGTGTAAGATTGTGGTTAAACTGGTCAGTTTCTACATGTGCATGTTTGTAACTATGAAGGTGAAGCAGGGCTATGCTAACAGAAAATATGGTAATATAAATGAAAATAATTGAAACCTCCTCCTCTACATACACCCTTATTGAAATATGACTTGTTTGTAAGAGAGTGACAGGTTGGACACTTTTCTATGTTTTAATAAGATTATACAATCAAACTATCACATAATTCCTTGTTTTGCATCATTTTATCCAATTTAACAGCACTTAACCACTTTACTGTCATTTCATAGATACTCTGTCCAGTATTCAGGACATGCAAAACCCGATATTGATCTGTGGTTTGCAGGATTATTTCTCCTGGAGTGTGGCAGTTCCTGCGAGATTACTTTATGGTAATAGGATAGCAAAACTGCCAGAAGCATTTTACCGACCTTCCTGCCCCCGCTCTCTACCCCCGCTTCCCTTTTTTTTTACCCACAGTGGAACATTTCGGACTACTTCTTCCAAAGAGGTGAAGCCATCACACAGGAGCTGGAGAGGGAGGAGGAGGCTCTCCAGAAGCAGGCCCAGGAGAAAGGAGAGACCCTGAACAGGCCGTTCCACCCCGCCCCGCCCTTTGACTGCCTGTGGCTGTGCCTCTACGCCAAGCTGGGCGAGCTGTGTGTCGACCCACGGCCCGCTGTGCGTAAAAGTGCCGGGCAGACGTTGTTCTCCACCATCGCTGCGCACGGCACCCTGCTGCAGCAGCCAACATGGCATATTGTGGTCTGGAAGGTAACATACAAGAATTAGTCATTGTTATTTAACTTAGATATACGAGAGGAGACTGCCATCTTTATTGTTTACATCGATGACTGTTAAAAGAGGTTAATCCAATATATTGTTTTAAAAAGATTTTCTGTAATATATTAAAAGATCAAAACCATATTTCCTTTGTATAATTACTTAATATTTCCTAATCATCTTATTTTAAATGATTATGGATTCGAAGATAAAAACTCTAAATAACCTGCTCTTCTGTTATTGGCAGAATGAACTTGTTTGCACTTTGCAGCTGATTTATCTTGTTGTCACCATAAGGTGCTGTTCCACCTGCTGGACTGCGTGAGGACGTCGTCCACCACAGCAGACAAGGAGAAGATCGAGTCTGGCGGCGGGAACATCCTCATCCACCACTCGCGTGACACGGCTGAAAAGCAGTGGGCAGAGACGTGGGTGCTGACGCTGGCCGGGGTGGCTCGCATTTTCAACACAAGGCGTTATCTCCTCCAGCAGTTAGGTGAGCCTCACACACCATTCTCTTCCACTGGACGCGGGTCTATGACATTGCGTCTGTGACAGTTTAGTTCCTTCCTCCGCACAGCTTCGTATCCTACCTGGAGCGCTGCAGAAGTGTTTTACGCTGGCCTCCTTTTGTCACTTTCTTTGATTTTTGTCCTCTGACCAGTGGACTTCAGGCTGGCCACTGGTTATGATGTAATGTTGATGTATTGATGTGATTTACGATTGAGAGTTTGCCCCAGAGTTATTAGTTTTGTATTTTCCATTAGTTTTTATTTGAATTTCTTCTGTAAGTTTTGGTTTCAATTCAGTTTAGTTTCAGTTTCCAGAGTGGTTTTATATTATTATTTATATTATTATTATACTATGGGGCTTTTTGTCAGGGACAACAAAACTTTGTGAAGACAATGGACTGAGACATATAGACCAAATTGACAAAGACTAAAACTCAAGACATTTTTCATATATATATTTATTTTGTTAGTTTTGTAATTACAAAATATTATGTCAGTTAGTCTAATTTTTGTTTTTATTCTCTATTCTTTTTTATAAGTTCGGTCTACGCAGGGTGTTTTATTTTGAAAATTGACTGGATGCTCTGTGCCATTCCTGTGTCTGACTTCCTGCCTGGCTCTATGCAGTCTGTGCAGCTATATACGGATCCCTTAAAAAATATACTAGGAGCGTATTTTAAGCTCGGCAGAGGAGAGATTTGCTTCTAGGCATCATGAACATTGTCTAGAGTGGCTCGCTGGAATCACGCATTTAATCTGTTCTGATGCTCAGCCACTGTATCCAATGCTGTTGCCCATAAGATAGACTGTGACACACCGCTTCAGTTTACCAGAGCCGCCACAGAATTGTAAACAATAAAAATTACATATTGAAATGTATTCATAAATCTGTGCCAAATGTAGCAAAGGTCCAGAAACAGCCCAGCTGTTACTGCTATATTACCACACATTAAGTCATGTTAAGCCCCATGCAGACAGGATTAATATTCCAGGGAGATATGAATGATAAAACATGAGCTTCTCATTAACTGCACTCATCCCTCCGAACATTTTAGCCAGTGCCAAATTACAAGAGGTGACTCATAATATACAACACATTCCCAGCCTACTACTCATAAAATCACTTAGAGGAAGGCTGCTCTTCCTACACACAACCTAGATAAAATGAGCAACAGTTGCTGGCAATGTAATATCACCGTACGGGCCTCATAGGATGATTTGATGTCACTGAAAATAGGCTCAGGCTCATACTGACAAAATGTATTAACAGAGAACTGTGTTAGAGACTGATTCACCTGCCATTCTGGCCAGTGCTCACTATGTGGCCCCTCTGAACCTCTTGGTGCCTCATGTTGGTTTGAAACCTCACATATCAACGTGCTAATTGTCACACTTTATATACAGTTGGCACACACCTCTAATTGGCAGCCTCACACTCTCTCCGTGTCTGCAGGTGATTTCTTCGAGGCCTGGGAGGTGCTGCTGAACCACATCCAGTCAGCCGCTCTCAGCAAAAACAACGAGGTCTCGCTGGCAGCCCTCAAGAGCTTTCAAGAGATCCTACAGATCGTTACACCTGTGAAAGACTCAGACAAAGCAGGTGACGCATTCGCTGCTATGGGCGTCCCCCCAGTGCTCATCGACCCCCTCTCGGCGTCAGGTCCCGGCAGACCCCTGGTTCGTTCAGACTCGCTAGTCGAGCGGTTGACGCGGTACAATGGTGCTGAGCTGCAGGCCCCTCCCCCAGGGGAGGAGTCGGCCTTAGAAGACTCTGCGTTGTGGTGGTCGGCCTGGAACACATGGTATCGAACTGGAACGGACAGCACGAGGCCGCCTAGCGGCCCGACAGAGAAGCTCTCCTTCATCCCCAGCCAGCCCTTCCTCACAGCGCTGATACAGATTTTCCCAGCTCTCTACCAGCACATAAAAACCAACTTCAGTATGGAGGATCTGAAGAAGCTGGGGGTCATCCTCCACGGGGCCGTGTCCGTGCCTATCAGTAGCGACGCCTCGCCCTTCATCCTACCCTCCTACACTGAGGCGGTGCTCACCAGCCTGCAGGAGGCTGTGCTCACCTCCCTGGATGTTCTTCAGAAGGTGAGTGAAGGAAATAAGTTGTCAGAAAACAAAAATATGGGTAACAAGGATGTTACACCAAGGTTGGGCAAGGTATCAATATTATATCCATATTGTTATGAGAAGAAAAAGTAGAAAACATAGTTATCCTCATTAAATGTTGCTACCCTTGCTTCTTAGCACCAGAAATACTAGTTAGTTAAACTATCTAAGATGTTACGTGGCCGCCCACCACTTAGTGGATTTGCAGGCGGCAGCCCCACACTCCCTGTGCTAATAACCGGATACAGACTAGCCTGTGGAAAGTGGGACAGAGATGACATTACGTAAAACCAGTGGCAGTAGTTTGATCCAGACAATGTCATAACCACTCAACTGGAGAAATGTGTAACTATATTCAGCACAGTCATGTTGACCCGCAAGGATGCTCGTCTCGTTCTCCTTGCAGTGCAAGTGCCAGGCTGTACGAGGAACATGCACTGATAATGTTAGCAGGAAAACCAAGGTCTCGTCGATTAGGGATGCATGATATGGATTTTTTTTTTCAACTGATACTGATTATTACCTGTTTCTCTCATTATTACCTGTTTCTCATGGCTGATATCAACAAGAAAATCCATAATATAACATTTCTGTATTTACTGTGACAACAAAAATGGAGAACAGTCGTGACTCCTCAAATTTGTTTATTTTTTCATCTAAGTTAATTTTAAAAAATCACAATATCTTTAGGCTTTTATAGAGCATTTTTTAAGAATTCAAATTAAATACTTTGACAGTCTGTTAAGTCATATATAAGTATGTATTATTAGTATATTTATCAGCTATTATACGTCAGTATACCAATATAGCTGGATCATTTATCGGCCCTGATATTTAATGTGCATCTCTAATTGACATGGAAATTAGTTGTTGGGATTATCTCTACTGGAAATTGCAGTGTTACTTTAGAGAGAGCAGCTCTAATGGTTTAATCTGTTTTTTTATTCTATGTATTCAATTTACAAATGACTTTTTAAGGGCTGTAACTGATAATTATTTGAACAAACGGCCGAGAAAAATTGATTTGCAAATAATATGAAACAGAAAGAAGAAGCAAATTCTCACATTTGGAAAGTTGGAACCAGGGATCCTGTAAATGTTTTTCCTTATTATAATAGATTATCAAGATTGCTGGTAATCAATTTTCTATACTAAGTCAGTGTGACTTGAATCAATCATTTCAGCGCTACTTTCTGTGTTTTCACTGGATTAACATGTTTGATAATTGGGGCAAAACATTTCCTTGTCCATTTAATTGATTGATTCCTTGACTTGATACAGCAGCTCCAGTCCTCTCTGACATGAGTACAGTGTCTTTGAGAAACAGACCTTTACTCTCCCTGTCAACCAAAAGTTATTTCTTCCCAGTTTGTGTCCGTTCAGCCCAGGAAACAATGTGTCAGTCTGCTAAATTATGCAATATGCAGTCCCGTGGTGGATGTCAGCAGTGTTTGTTCCTCCGTTCCCTCCCTGCTGTAGGCCATCTGTGTGGGCCCGGAGAACCTGCAGGTCATGTACCCCGCCATCTTTGAACAGCTGCTACTCTTCGTGGAGTTCTCCTGCAAGCCTCCCCAGTACGGCCGAATGGAAACCAAACACGTGGCCAATGCCAAATACAACCAGGTAGGAGGACGCAGGATTGGCCGTAAAACTGCTTGTTTTTCATTTGCGATTTCTTTCTTTTTACAGTTCGTTTCATTAAAATGTTGGATGGTGTACGCTGTTGTTCATCAGCCTTCTCTCTTCAGCCATTCTTAACAAGATCATCTCTCTTCTTTGATGTCCATGAAGCACCTGCCCTCCCTCCCCACCTCAGTGTAGTCCTTATGAAGGTCCTGTTGTGGCCCTTTATGAGATTGACAGGTTCCTCTGGACCCCAGTAGTAGCCCTAAGCTACATCATATTCCCTACCTCATGCTTCATCTTGCTGGAAGCACGCAAAGAGAAATATTTCACTACTTTTACAACAATTGTAAAACCACAAAACAATTTCCTCTCAAGAATAGCAGATTTTTTTCACAACATGGTTTTCAGGGTATACAAAAGTATGGCATTTGATTAAAGTAATTTTCTAGGTTTGGATAAGTATGGAAAAAAGAAAAAGAGTACGAAAAAGATTTCCAAACTATTGTCTCATTCTGTTTTCTAAGATGTAAAATTCACAATTTCTAAAAACAAATAATAAAAATATTAATAGAGATTCTGTGGAATAATATAGTATTTATTCCATGTGTTAAAGGAGAAATAATAATAATGATAAACATAATAAATAAATAATAATAATCTTGTAAAGGCGTATTTGTTTATAACGATTAAATTGAATAATATTTGAGTGTGAATTTTTGGAGTAGTGGGCTTTTGTTTTCAGGACATCGGGCTTAACTTTACATTGACAGACAACTGACAGTTATAAACAGCAGATCAACTTACAGTGTAGGACTCGTCGTCACTTTTTATTGTCAATTTAAGATATTGCTGTACACATTTTTGTGTGCGTAGTTGCTACATAATGCTCCTTTAATAGAAAATAATATGAAAAGGGTAGAACCGGTAGGTTATTTCCTCTTTGGACAGAGATGTTTTGACAGTGGAACGTCAAACTTTCTGTATAGGGGTGTGGACTGAACGGCCACAATGAGCAGAAGCAGGTAAATACGAAGGCTGGCTTGACAATCCCAAATATAAAAGCCTTTCATTAACACATTGTAGAGGATAAAAAAATCACTTTTGCAAATCTCTGTGAATGTGGTTCAAATGTAAATGTTCAATCAAAGTCAGTGAAAAAAAGTTCGCTTTTGAACAAATTCTTAGTCTTTTTACTGGTGACCACAGTTGGCTTTTAAACATCTTTTCAATTGAAAAATGCTTGTGTCCTTGAAACCTGTAAAATCCAGTAGTTGCTATGCCTTCAGAACAACGGTGAGAGTGGTCTTGCTCTAACACTGGCAAGCTGGTGCAGTAATGCTAAGAAATGTTAGCGCCACACACTTCATCTCTCACATCTTGACTTGTCAGGCTGCTTGTCCTGCATGTGGGGTCCAGACTCGGCTCTATCCTGGACATTTTTGTTGATCTGAATCTGTTTAAATTGTTTAAGCAAGAGGATCAAACAAAATCCCCACCCAACCAAACAGATGTTACGGGTGGTCTTTATTGCCTTGTTGGCTTTTATCCAGTGCTGTCAGATTGCCTAAAATGTCCTTGGTGCTAGGAGTGAGTGTTTTTTCCCCGAAATCAATCCTGGTTATTGAACCTCATTTAGCCAACAACAGCACTGCAAATTCGATACAACTGAAACACCAGTTTAATTGCGATCTTCTCTCATTCTGTTTCTTGGGACTACTCACTGGATAACCATTTTAGATCCAGCTGTTTGCACCGGTGAGTTCTGTCATCTCCTTCAGCCCCCTCTATAGTTTTACTAAGATGTGCTGAATGGTGACGACCTACCCTCTGCGGTAGATGAAGTATCACGCCGCATGGTAGGCTCTCACGTCTCATCTGCGTGACTCTCACTCACTCCATGCTCCCCCCTCTCTGCCTGCCACTAACTGGTGGTTCTGCCTCTGTGTGCACAGTCCCTGTGCAGCTCCATTTTCAGTTGATTTTGTGTTTTTTGGTGATGTTCATTATGCACACGTGTGGTTCTGTTTATATTTCTTAAAGACACACTTTGTAGCATCAAGTCATTTGTTTCTGCTGTTGTACTCATATAAGCCTAACAAAACTTGAAGCAGACTAATTGTCACTGTTACTTTAAAATAAATTTGTGTGTTATTTGTCAACTTATACAAAGTGTGTCTTTAAAAACTGCTTTCAGTGTGGCTCTGCCAAAAAAAAAAAAAGTAGTGATACTGGTTGATAGATTTGTTTGATTAATGTCCACTTCTGTTTTCTCTTGCCCCTGCAGGCAGAATGGGTTGCCTTAAATTATGTGCCCTTTGCTGAGCGCTCCTTGGAGGTGGTGGTGGACCTGTACCACAAGACAGCATGCCACAAAGCTGTCATCAATGAGAAAGTTCTGCAAAACATCATAAAGGTATTTTCACAAGGATGGGCGCGTTCATGGTTTCCATTATCACAGAACTGCTTGTAAAGTTTTGAAAATATTGTTTTAAAGACTGTAATTGTGAAAGATTGCGTAACAGTCAAAATCAATTAAAAAAGGTATAATAATTCTTAAATTCATTTTACATGTATTCTCTCTAGTAGGGAGTAATGTGTTGATGTTAGCCTAGAGGCAGCATTGTGGCCTACCTGTTTGAGGGTTCCTCAGTTAACATGACTGTCTGCTGGCCTCCCATTGACAACTAGTTATTGTTGAACCCCGTGCAATCACTGAATCTGGTATGATGTTATGAGAAAACTTTGTCATTTGAAGAGTATATTAACAAAGGATTGCACAGTGAAAATTGTGCTACACTGCTTTCTGTGGGATGAAACTTTTAGGAAAGTCGAGATTCTGACATAGCCTATTAGTGATGTCAAAGCAGTTGTTTTCCACGAGCTGACTAAGGCAAAGTACCAGCTTTGGAATCGCAGGAGTAGTAGACTGTATTTGGAAATGGGATCCCGCGTCTCACGTGCAGAAGCAGGTGGTATAAACTTTGCTGTGGGTGTGAGCTGGCAGTTAAAAAATAAACTACATGATGGAAATTATAGAAATAATTTCCTTTATATGTGAGTTAATGGTCAAACTCTCTTGAAATGACAACTGGTTTATTAAGAATGAACGCTCTGTAACATTATCCAAGTCCCCATAGCCTACATGACGGTGAATTCAACTAAACCTGAGCATGTTCATTGGTGTTGCCATGGATACACATACAAGGTATGGTGGCTCATAATAAGCAAACAGAACAATCATTTAGCCAGATGATGTACAAAAATCTAATCAAAGTGTTATGTTAAAATGCAGAGGATGAGAACGTAATTTCGCTGCATTAATACTGACAGATATGCATTAGAAGATTGTATTGGGATCCTGTGGGAACACACACATTGCGGGAGCAGAAGTAATAAAAGCACAGGGCTCTACGTCAAGTGTTGATTTTCTCTTAAAGCTGCTAGAGAAAATCAACACTACACAGTATTTTTTATATCAACTATGGATCAAATGACTATATGTATCTGAAAGGGCGTTGCTTGTAGAGATGAACCTATAGAGAATTATCACCCACCCCTCAGCTCTTGTGAGTTTTTTTTTTTTAGCATGTTTTAAGTCGTTGTTTTGGTTTTTCAGCCCACCACAACTTTACTCTTATTATTGACTGTCACTGATCTCATCACAGTGATTTTGGCTGCAGAAGGCAGCTGTTTTCAGCGAAAAGGCTCTAAAATCCCACTGTACACTACTTGCCCACTACCAAACAGCACACAGACAAAGTATTAACAAATTGGTGAACTGCTGAATGTCAGCTTGTTGTGCTTTCCCAAAATGTCCAAGACATCAATTATTACAGTTTCTAACAATACAATAGATGTGAGGTAGCCTACATAGTTCAGCAGTATTAGAGAACTGAGGTGAATTAATTATTTTTTTTAGTATTTTGTAGGCATGTAGGTAGACAGACAGACTATGAATAAGTGAGGAAGAACTGTTCATGTCCACCAGCCTCTGGGAAACACTAACTTTACTTTCAAGACTTAAATCTCACATGTAGCAGATGTGAAATGCAGAAGAAAAAGATTTTGTTAGTGTTAGTCCTAGTGTCTGTTGTCAGAAAGTTAAGCCCTTTGACTGAGTCTTCCATTGTATCCAGTTTCTGACACCTGCATTTAACTACTCTTTTCCCATAGCCTGTTTATAAGAAACCTCAAACTGAAGAGAGTTAAATTGCCAAGGAACTATTAAGAAGGTTCCCGATAGACAAATCTGGCCCCCGTCCCTTTTTTTGTCTCCAAAACAAGAAGGAGGTACTTGTAAAATCTCAACCTTGGGGAACCCAGCTGTTCTCTGAAAAGAGGACTTTGTCATGAAGATGGTCTATTACTTTTTCTGGTTTTGTAGAATGAAACTTGAATAGGGTAATTGCTTGGTGCAAAAAGTGTCTTGTTGAAATTCACATTTCAGCATAAAAGAGAAGAAGTTAAAAGCCTTACGGGGTACTCCAGTTAGTTTAATGACTTTTATCTTGAAGTCTTTCTCTGTGTTTTTCTTTCTCGTGATCTATTTATTCACTGTTTCTTCCTTTCTTTTCCCCATCACTCTCAAGACTTTAAGAATGCCCTTGGGTTTGAAGTATGCCTGTCCATCAGAGAGCACCTGGAAGCTCGCCGTTTCGTCTCTGCTCAAGGTGCTGTCTATAGGATTGCCGGTTGCACGCCAGCATGCCTCATCTGGAAAGTTTGACACAATGTGGCCAGAGCTGGCCAATGCCTTTGAAGACTTTCTTTTTACCAAAAGGTACAGATTTAGACCATTTTAAAGTTACATGCACACAATTTGGAAGTTCTGAACACTAAGCTCATTGTTTTGGTGGTTTTCTTTTTGCAGCACACCTCCAGATAACCTGTCCATCCAGGAGTTTCAGAAGAATGAAGCCATTGATGTTGAGGTAAATATTTGCTCCTGCCATCCAGTGCGCCAACATGATTTTGTGAGGTAGCCCACATCTGCATTGTGTCCTCTTCTTTTTAGGTGGTCCAGCTGATCAGCTCAGAGATTTTACCGTTTGCCAATTTCATCCCCAAAGACTTTGTTGGTCAGATCATGGCTATGCTCAATAGAGGCTCCATTCACTCACAGTCTCCCTCATTCACAGGTAAGATGTCACTTTTGCAGCTAAAATAATTTGACATCAGCTCAGCTGTGTTGTTTACTTGCGTTTCTGACACTTACGGGACAACAGAGTGGCCAAGTGCTGGAATCATACTGGAACCATTAAGTCCGTGGTTCGTTGCAAAAACCCCCTCAACAATGGCTCCCGTCAAACTCTTCATATGTTGGGCAAGACAGTAAATCCCTGTCTGTAAATCACTCTGGAGAGCGGCGTCAGTGAAATAATCTAATAAGTGAACGGTTTTCTGTTTGCAGAGGCAGAGATCGATGTGCGGATGAGGGAGGAGTTTTCTAAGGTGTGTTTCGAGACACTGCTGCAGTTTTCCTTCAGCAACAAGGTTTCGACCCCACAGGAGGGCTACATCTCTCGCATGGCGCTCTCCGTGCTCCTTAAGAGATCCCAGGATGTTCTCAGACGCTATGTCGAGGACGAGAGATTGAGTGGCCGCTGCCCCCTGCCCAGGTACACCCCACTGTCTGTTTTTTTCGCATGTCTGTGGACAGAAGTCCGCATCAGGAATTCAGCTCCAAACACTGGTGTTTGTCAGTGACATGATTCTACCACTGAGACATTTAGCAACGCAATGTCCCCGTCATTTGTTCCTTTTCTCTTTTGTAAACAACACAAAACCACTGCACATATCCAGTTTTACACACTGACACCACATTTTATGATGGGGTGTTGCACTTCATTCTGCAATATGTGTTTTTTTTTTTTTTTACAACGAAATGATGGAAGTGAAATGATGCCCAAGGGCAAATTGCACCATTAGTACAGAAAATGGCAATGAGATGGTGGGGGGGAGTTCAGAAACAAAGGATAATTAGAATATACACATGAATAGCAAATGCAAGGTTACTAATTTAGACAAACATTTTAAAAACTCATGTATGTTAAATAGAACATATATGAATCAAAAGGAGAAATCACATTATTAAAGCATGTAAAAAAAAAACAGCAGACCTTTGAGAGTGCAGTATCTAATATAAGAAAATAAAGAAATGGTAACATTATAAAAATGTGTTTTACTTTAAGGGGAACTCCGCCAATTTGACACATCAAAGCATTTTTGTTTACAGGTCTTTAGTTCTGCTGTGTGTGTGAAAAAAGTTGAATAAAGCCTTTGTGGCTCCAGAGGAAGCTGCATGAAATCTTATCAAATGGTGTCTGTCACCAGCAGCTCGAGGCTACATTAGCCGCTACTAGCATAACACATTCAAATCTTCCAACTGCACTGTTTAGTGGTCTAGATGCATTGTGGGTAATGTAGTAATGGGTTTTTGACAAGGAAGAATTAAAAAGGTGACATCTGATCCTGTTTTTATTTGTCCGTTGTGAGTCTGGCAGTGTTGCAGTATGTGAGTGAAATGCTAAATCTATGGGGCATTTCATAGATTTAGAATTGACTTAGCATTTATTATTTTTGACTAATACTGTAATTGTGATATGATTTGTGGTATTAGAGGGAATTATAATTTTTCATTATTCTCATTTTTATTGCATTTGGTATTTCTTTGGAGATCTGTCCCCAAAAAAAAGATGTTTTCTTAAGTCTGTAGAAAATGATGTGTAGGCCAGGACATCTCTGCAGCACGACAGTATTAAATTTTACTTTTTGAATATTGCAGGCCACATAATAATAAAATTGTGATTAATTGTTCAGCCCTATGTACATCTAGTCATAGTGATTAAATACATCCTTAATCTTGATCACCAAACATTTTTGTCTGCTTATCAGAACTAATATCTTGTATTATTGTAGACTCAGTGTAATAAATTTTGCTAGTTGCTATATAATCAATGCAAAGTAAACCTTTGAAAGATGTTCAGTAACCTTTTTTCCACAAACTTAGTTCATTTCTTTCTGTGTTGGCTTGTTCTCTAATAAAGTGGTGCAGGAAAGAGTCCAGAAACATGAGTTAGCATTTTTGCACTCCCAGTTCCCTCGTCTCTAAGTCAGTGAGGTTTTTTCAATGGTTTTTTTTGTTAATTGCCTGAAATAAGGTCTGTGGTTAACACAAGCCAAAGAGATTTTCACGCTTTGTTCTATGACATAAAATATGTCAGTAAATACCCCACTGGTGAATTTGGAAGCGTTTATGTGTCTTAAAAAAGGCGGTTGCTAACAAGTGGTTAAATGGGACTGCAGAGGTTGTTGGGGATATTAATCATCATCATGTCGAACACTAGTCACTTAGTGGTGGTATGGTTGAGTCATGCGACCATGTTGTAGTTCTTTTATAGCCTAACGTTGGCTTTCTGCTTATGACGACTGCATTCATGCTTCCAACGTCCTAAACATGGTGTTAATTTGTGAAGATTATCTTACTGCAAGCATCATTAAAGTTGTGTGCCACAGAGCTTATTTTCTGCACTAATCCAAAAATCCAATGGAAAAAATCCCACTGGCTGTTTGAGGAGGGAACCAAGACGATACAAATTTCCAGGTTGACCTTCAAAAATTTCTCATCCCTGCAGCACGCTATTGTCTCTTATTCTGTCACAGACAAGTTCATCATTCAACATCTATGGGTGCATCCAACAGCTCTCATCAGAAAAGATCTGAGATCTTAATTAGATGTTGACACTCGCCCTCTCTCCTCGAACCGTAACATCCACAGGTTTGGTCTTTGCAGCTAATGAAAATCTTTGATCTTTTTCATTTTAGGCAACAAGTGACAGAGATTATCTTTGTCTTGAAAGCGATCAGCACTTTGATGGACTCTCTTAAAAAGACACAGCCAGAAAATGGTGAGTATCAAACTGTGTCAAGGATTAGATAGATCCTGGAAACACAATGAAAAAATACTTATTATTGCCACCATATCTATCATCTTCCTTTGAGATAAATGTGTCAGAGTACAGCTGGGACCATTTTTCAAATGAGTTTTATCTCCAATCTGGGTAGAACTGTTTATGTTTTCACCAAGGTCAATTACAAGATTTTTTTTTTTCTGCAATAGACTGAAATGAGACTAAATTACATTTTTGAAGTGCCCTTCAAGATGTTTACATTACAAAACTCATTTCCATATTCCTGTGGGAATTTAATCTAGGAAATGATTTCTTTGATTGCCTCTTATCACAATTCATATTCTCCTCTTCCTCTCCCTCCCATCCCCATCCCTCCTCCTCTGTATTTTTCCCTCATGTTCTGCAATTCTTTTGTTAATCGCCTGCAGTGGATGGCAACACATGGGCTCAAGTGATCGCCCTGTACCCCACGCTGGTAGAGTGCATTACATGCTCGTCGTCTGAGGTGAGCTCAGCCCTGAAGGAGGCCCTGGGGCCCTTTAAAGACTTTATGCAGCCACCCGTCTCCAGAGTCCAGAACGGAGAGTCCTGACCAGGCTCGCTCTCGGCTCTTTGTTTTTTATAATGAAGAAATCTTGAATGTGTCTTCTCGACCCACGTGCTTTACAAGTGCACGGACATGAACTCCACGTGAGTCCCATGAAGCAACCCACGGTGAACAGAGATCTGAGGCCCGCTCAGGCCACGCCGATGACCCCGACCTTCATACGCTTCATCGTATGCTTCTCATGTGAGCTGATTACGCCTCTCTGCCCCTTCCATTCTCATACAGACTGGCTGCACTCTTGTGTTAAACTACAGAGATTTAAAAAAAAAAAAATTGCAGTGTTGCCTCTGGGTTTAGTTTGTTTTATTCTCCTGATGAGGCCGAGTCGATGTACAGTGTGTGGTGATAGTGTTGATGATGTAATTAAGAAAAAAAATGCAAAAACTGGGGCTTTATTGATCTTAAAAACGAACACTTAGACTTTTGCAACATTTTCAACAGTGAGGATTTTATGCAAGAAAACAAATCTTACTGTAACATTCCATGTCATCTTTAGCCAGCCATCTGAGAAGGGATGTACTTGTCTGTATAAAATAAATGGGACAATTCTACAATCAGCTCTGTGCTGTGAGTGTGCTCAGTTATAATGCATGTCAGGATCCTCAATATACCACAAGTAAATGCATTTTGAAAGAATATGACAATCATCAACAACATTTCTTTCGTTTTTCTTAGGATTTTTTTATACAGTGTGTGTCCAGGGTCCCCAACATTTGAATAAAGATCTAGTAGATTCACTCACTCTCTCAAAAATTAAGCCTCAAAGTCGCACAGAACAAACCCGCAGCTTTAAGAAAAGGGGCGGGAAATTAAGCTATAACACACATTGCCTGCAGGTGGCGCAAACGTTTTGGTGCCACATTGCAGCAGCTACTCTGTTTACCTAGAACTGTAGTTACTGATAATAACTAAATAATTCCCTTTGTGGAAAATGTGCAGCCTGCCGAACAAGAATTAATGAGTTTGCCACTGAGAAAGGAATCAGTTTAAATATGCTGGGATGAATCACAGGGAAAGATATTTAAATTATACTGCAATTATATTGGCTGTAATGATGTAGAATTTTACTTAAAGTAATAATATGTAACATGCTGCATTGAAATGTCTAAAAATGCTCGACCTACCAAATGTTTCCAATAATGACCAAACTCAAAGAAATTTGTAATTTAAGGGTAACATTGTGTTTCCTGCTAGCTGCTATAACTTCCTGGAAAACACAGGATATGTCAGATACTGTCAAAATGAAGGATTTAGTTAGGTAACGTGAATAAATCTTTAATAGGCTACATTACCTCATCTATGAACATGATTTCAGCCAGATTTCAGTCAGATAGATTGTCAGATTTTAATATGAGCGAGCTCCATAGTGGCAAAATTTACATATTGTGCATTTAATTTAAATTTAAATATTTCACAATAAGATTATCATGTTGTAATGTGGCCCACACTTTAATTGCTAATGAAAACATACCATCTTATAACAATAGGTGTATCAATATTAAGGTGTGGTATTACAGCAGTATCACATATATTCATTTTTATTTTCTGCTGTTAATGTTTTATCTCACTTTGAAATTGAGGGACATTTTAAAGAGAAAATCTTCAGGCAGAGGTGTTTAAATTTAGTCTGGCTCTTTTGCACTTGTACTACAGCACTGGGTGTCAATACTGTACAGTAGGTGGAGTTATAGTGACAACAGGGAAACCTCAGGAATAGAAAACACCTCTTTACACTTCAGATCGTCGTGCTCAGCTGCCTACACACCAAATCACACGGTGAGCCGCCCCCCTGCACGCTGCAGGGACCCCTCGGCTCCTGCTCAATGTCCCCTGGAGGTCCCCGAGCCCGAGTTTTTGGAGCACCCAGTAGGTCATATGAGGGGAAAGGACCGTTTTGTGGTTATAGCAGCGAAGAAAAGGAGGAAGAAGAAGCAGCAGCAGCAGCAGGAGGGGGAGGAGGAGGAGGAGGAGGAGAGCGGAGGGAGCAGGTCTGCTTGGGCGGGGTTTCCCTCTTATTTCAAGTCTGCACAGAAGAGGAGCGAAGCGGGAGAGGACGGACCATCTCCGGCTGCATGGGAATGTTGCTGCGGGCCAGTCGAGGCTGCGCGTTTTTACCAGATTTTGTAGCCTTTTTTTTTTTTCCTTGAATGTCCTCGCTTTTCTTCTCGCATTGTGACCACGTACTGGCTGAGGTAGTAGTTTGTGCTGTTGGTTGGGTTGTGACACTGCCCGCTATGGAGATGACTGCGCAAGCTACTGCCTTGCTAGTGCTGGTGCCTCCACTTCAGCCGAGGAGAAAAAAAAAGCCCTGCTCTCAACGCTGTTAGACGGTTTTAACAGGTAAACGCACACCGCTAAGGTAACATAGCTGCTGTTTTATGCGCGAAGCTGTAATTTACTGCTTTTAAACGGTAAATTGCTTGTGGTTGCATTGTTGCATTTTGCGCTGAAGCCTTTTTGAGACCTGTATCATGTTTCATCCAATAAAATAGTGAATGGTTGTGGGTGAAAAAGCACTTTGTTGTATGCAGTTTTAATTTTACACATGCGAGATTGACGTGCATTTGTTAAATCGGTGCCATGATGTCTCTTTTTTTCCTGCAGGATGGAGGGGGAAGCTTGCATGCATTGGATGGAAATCCGATATGCAAGTTTGTATAATTTGTATGCACATTTTAAAATGCACGAAGAAGTCGATATATCTGCTCTGGATATGCATAGTTTTCCAGCACCTCAGGCGGAGTGGGCTGTGTAGAAAGCATGTAGGTCAACAGTACTGTTGCTATGAGCAGAGGAGTGACGTGGCTCCTGCTGCCCACAGAGGTATCCTACAATACATCTGCTCTGATCCACACAAGCTGGCTTTAATGGCTCTCCCCGACGTCCTTTGTTGATAATGCTGCATACCATCAGACACAGGAGCAGATAGCGCGAGCTCCTACTGCACCTAAACGCCCCATCTATCTATGCAGGGCAGACCCAAATCTGTGCAGCGCTGTACTGCTGCTGCTGCTGCTGCTGCTGCTGGCAATGTTCACCTAATAATCTGATTATTATGCTAAATCTGGGTGGTGTGTGCCTCAGTGCTTGAACTCTATGGAATGCACAGACAGGCGCACCACATGACCTAACCCCCCCCCCCCCCCCCCCCCCCCCCCCGTGGCGTTTCAGCAGTGGTGTCCTCACTACTGAGGTCTGGACTGGGAGTGCAGCGCTGATGTGAGTTAACCTTTGAAATCCTCCCTCTGCTGCCCAACAGCATCTGGCTGCTCTGTATCACATTAGTATGGGCAGTCAGGGGTCTCGTGATGGGGGTGGGGACCGGAATGGGTAATGAGCTTTGATTGGCTGCAGGGGCCAGGCAGCCTGGGTCGATGAAAGCGTGCAGGGGCTGCAGTCTTGTGTTCAGACCCCCACACAGGCCAGATGATAGCACGCCGCCGCTGCTGCTCACTCAACGACTGACTGACTGACATGACTGACTGACTGAAGATTGAATCCTGCGTTTGACCTTCCAAGAAGACTCATGAAATATTTATGAGTTCACACTTGATAGTGTGTTAGGCAGAGTTATGTTCATCTTGGGCTTCAGCTCTGCCCACCAGCATCTGTGCTGATATTAAACAATAAATTCTGCTCCAGCCACTCATTGTAGAGGCACACGTAGGTTGAAAAGTAGGAGTTCCTTTGAAAAGAAGAAGCAGACTAGTAAACAAACCACGCAGGAGACTTGTAGACATTTTCAAGCCTGTTGAGTAGCAGTCCTACAGGTCTGCCTTAGATATACATTCAAATAAATGTCTGTTTCATGCAAGAAATACAAGTAATCCAGCCTCCAGGGTAAAAACCAAACATCATTTATCATATCCAGGCTGTAAAGAGAGGCAGCCTATGGACCAGTGAGCAGCGCAGAGGCAGCCTGTGTCCTCCTCATCCATCTTGTGTCAAAGCTCTCATTTGAGCCGGGCCGCAGATAAATCATACTTCAGGCAGCCGAAGCCCTAAAGCAGTAAATTAGAGCCCCCTGTGGAAAGGCTGCCCGCTTAGATGAGGATCACAGCTGCACCATTGAAGCAGCCGCACCCTTGTCCAACAAATACCTTCACACATGCTTACGGCTGCAACTGACCATTATTTTACAGATCAGTTATCTAATCTATAAAATATGGCTTCAGTCTGTCCATTTTCTCGATTAATCATATTTTCGTTTGGTTTATAAAATGTCACAGAATGGTGAAAAATGTCCATCAATATTTCCCAAAGCCCAAGACACCATCCACAAATGTCTTGTTTTGTCCACAAACAAAAGATATTCAGTTTACTGTCAGAGATGGATAAAGAAAGCCAAACATTTTCACAATTAAGAAGCTGGAATCAGAGAATTTTGACATTTCTTTAGCTTAAATTACTCAGACCGATAAATTGGTTATTAAAATAGTTGGTGATCAATTGTTTTTCTTTTTATAAAATGTCCAAAAAATCAGCATCTTCATATTGCTTCTTTTGTCCAACCAGCAGTTCACAACCCAAAGACATTTCATTGACTATCATAACTGACCAAAAAAGCAGCAAATCCTCACATTCAAGAAGCTGGAGCCAGCAAATGTTTGACATTTTTGCTTGAAACATGACACAGTAAATTGATTATCAATCAGTCAATTAGCAAATGATTTTCTTTCAGTTGTCTTATTGATTTATTGTCTAATTGGTGCAGCTCTATACGCTGCCTCTGCAATTAACTGAGGAGTTGATGGTCAGAAAATTATTTTCCAACAATTTTAAAAATGCCAAACATTGGCTGGTTTCACCTTCTCAAATATGATTTTGAGCAAGGCTTCAACTAAATTCATTATTTATTAATCTGCTAACTACATTATGGGTCTGTAAAACATAAGAAAACAGTGAAAAATGTCCATCAAATTGTCCTAGAGGATGAGGTTATTTGGTCATTAAGTGTCTTATTTTGGCCAACCAACAGTCAGAAATCCCCAAATATTCAAGTAACTATAATGTAGGACCAAGAAAAGCAGCAATTTCTCACATTGAAGCATCTGTAAATATCAGATGTTCTCCTTTTTTCTTGAAAAAATGAACAATTAATCAGTCGAAAGCAGCTGCCAAACATTTTTTTTTTTTGGATCAGTTAATCAACTGATCACTGCAGCTGTAATTGCGCATTTGGTGATCATTAGATTTTGGAACAAAACAAGCCGTCTGAAAACGCCATCTTGGGCTCTCAGAAATTGTGAAGGTCATTTTCCACATTTTCACACTGTTGTTCTATATACTAAATGATCAGTTGATTAGAAAATCATAAATGAGTAGGACTGAAATGATTATAAAATTGCCAGGAAATCTGAGCTTTTCCTCGTCTTACATTATAGTAAATTTAATATCTTTGTTTTGAAACTGTTAGACACAAAAAAAAGCCCAAAGAGTCATTGAGGAAGTGAAAATTGCAGAAAAAAACAATGAAAATAATTTTAAGTTGCAGCCCTATTTGAAAAGCAGGAAAAGGCTTATGTCAAAAAATTATATAAAAATAGTTTGTTTTTATTTAATCCTCCTTTGAAAGGAGGCTTAAGGGCTGCGGTCCCAGCAGTCGTCACCTCTCCAGTACAAGAGATGAGTATCTCACTGCAAGCCCACTCAGCATCTCCCTCAGATCTGTCCACGGGTGGGGTGGGAGTGCTGCAACCTTGGAAAAACAAGCCACCCACAGGAATGACTGTGTCATCATTGCCGTCATCCAATCTGGACCACACACACACACGTGTGGAGAGTAGGAGTGGAGTGCCAGATCAGTTCTGGCCTGACTGGAGGAGGATGCGGCGCTGGCCTGTGGGGACCAGATGGCCCTCCAGCTCCTGCAGAGGACCCAGGAGTGTGAGACTCCCACGATAGCTCTTTATGATAGTCTGAGTGTATGTGAAAGCATTCATAAAGGTAGGTATGTATGGTCCGCTCATATCTGAGTCTTAATGTGAAGGTACGATAATGATAACATGAATTTAAAAAAAAAGAAGCTGAAAGTGATTGTTTACATTTGTTATAGACGTGTAGACCATAAACCTCTTCTGGCTCTTTGATCTTTCATCCTTGAGCATTTAATTCCCATTTTACAGCATGTTTCTCATTTATTTACTTTAAGCTTCATTTCAAACAATAGAAGTAAAAAAAATATTAAATAAAAATGGGAGACAAGTAAAAGAAAAGGATAATTTATCAAATGAAGAGGTAAAATAAGGTAAAGATGTTACATCAACTGCCAAAGACAAAAACAAAACTTGTTTATCTTTGTGGAAGTCTGTCAAAATCATCTGTGCATATGAGGCTGTGTAGACTTCCTCATCAGCCATATTAAAATGAAATAACAGGGTAAGCATAGCTGTTATTAACGATACTAGGGCTGCAAATAATTATTATTTCCATAATAGATTACTCAGTCGACTATGTTCTCGATTAATAGTTGATCACTGTTTCCTAAACCCCAAGATGACGTCCTCAAATGTCCTGTTTTGAAGACAAACCAAAGATATTTAAATTACTGTTATAGAGAGTTCTTTTCTTAACCGATTAACTGTCAAGATTATTTTGTATAATAATTGATTATTCGGTTAATCGCTGCAGCTCCAAATGATACTAAGGTGCCTTTCAGTGTAGCAGAGCATTTGCAGTAAGCCAATGAGCACAACAGCACCACCAGATATGATCTGAAGACGATGCAACCTTAATTAGTATCATTGCTAACACCTGTGTTTTAGCCTGTTATTTCCTGTCAAAATGGCTGCTGTGAGAAAGGTCTGTTCTGTGGCAGTGCCTGTTAATTGGTCTCAGGTGCAAACAGTCTCACTGATACAAGACAACTTGAAACTCTCCCCCAACTTCCCAGGAACAAAATGTAAGTTCTCATCAAGACAAGTTAAAGGCCCTTTTCCACAAAAGATATTTTGATGTGCAATAGAAAAAGTTTCAGGAGAGTATTGTACACGCTGGCTCGCTGTTATGTGGTTCACTGAACAGAACATTGTTAATATTAGCAGCACCTGTCCTTTTCTTACAAGTCAACATGCCTGCTGTGAAATGGGTCTATTTTAAGATCTTACAGATTAATCTAATATCAGGAGTGTTTCTGCAGACACTGTCCTCAGCTAATTGTAACAATATGATTTTACTTGGACCTGTTTAAAGTCTGGCAGTCTGTAAAGCCTGCAGTGAAACCTGCTGCACTCCAACTGTTACTAGCATGAGTTTCACATATTTAGTGTCACATTATGGTCTTAAAGGGAAGCTTTTCGTGTGGATGTCCAGGCAGTGTTGATGGTAAATGTAGTCAACTGAAATCATAAATTCCTCAGTGTGTCTGGCCAGCACTTCATCACAGGTTAGTAAATGATGTTACCGAGTAAATGACGCATGCCGATTGTGTCTGGAGATCAAAATGAATCAGAATAGAGTCATAGGGATGGTGCATCTAATGTTTTTACTGTGAAAAAAGATAAAACACCTCGTTTTAGAATGAAGTTTGGTCCAGTAGTCTGCAAAAACAGATAAATTAAGTGCTTAATGATATAAAAGTGACAGATGCCCGAAATACAATACCTGTAGATTCATTAAGAATATCAGGTTTTCCCATTTTGTTTTTTTTCTATGATCAGTGATCAACAAAGACAAAGCGTTATTGTTCACCTGACTGGCCAGAAGCTTTGGGCTCCTAATTGCCAAACAGCGATACAGTTGTCTTATTTTATGCATTGAAACAGGTAAAGACCTCAAAATTTCTATTGACCACCTGTCAAATAAGAGTCACCCAAAGTGGAGTGGGTGTGTGATGATTCTGATGCCCATGCACATGTTCTCACTTATCACCACCGTGGCCTATAGTTGTTATTTTGGTGGCCAGAACATAACTTTAGGTGACAAAAATACTCGTCTAGCATGCCCTCTGGCTACCCAGAGGTGGAGACCATAAATCCAAGCTGAAACAATCGGTAGTTCTTCCTTGTCACTAACTACATCACTGTGACAACACTGGATGCAGGAAGAACAACAGATTTTGCAGCATTAACCCTGCATTTTTAATCACATACCTTTTCTTTTTACTTTTAGTACATACTGCAGCTGACCTTACAGAGTACACACTGTTGCATGTAGTATGAATGCAATTGGGACATGGTACTTCCTCATAACATTGTGCCTTGAACTTTTACCCTCTTGCTCATACACCAGTCACAAAGGATTGAGAACATCTGTTTTTTGGCCAGTCTTCATTTGACTGCTTACTAGGTATTGGCACATACCATTTACCACCAATGGACTGGACAGCCACATGAAAAGTGCTAATTTTTTTCTTTAAGTATGTTCAAAGTCTCTTCAACCTACAAAGAATACAATTCTTGGAATAAATGTGAAATCCTTGGTGTATTTCTGAGCAATTTGGAAATGAAATTTTTGCTGTTGGCAGTGGCACCCAGGAATACGTTCACCAACTTTCTGATACTGACTTTCAAAGGGAAAGACGATCTCTATACGGTGCTGCATAAAAGGGCACAGAAACATGCTGATTCACACCAAACCTCTGAGTTACCCATGTTAGTAATGCAAGTTCTCTGGTGCCAAAAAGCATCAGGTTTCCTCTCAATGCTCCCATCCCACACACTGGAACACATCATTCTTCACATGATAGCGCTTGTCATGTCATGAACTATGAAAGGTTGATCCTGTGATTTGATTTCCATCTTGGGTCTTTCAGGTATTTCAAGTTTTTGGTATCACAGCAGTTTCACTTAAAATGAGGATGTTTTCCTCCTTGTTCCACACCCCCTCTCTCTTACTGTATTTAAGTGAAGGACCAGTTGAAATGGGGTTGACTGTCTCAAGCGCTACTCTTTTATTTTGTTATCAAGTTGTCTTTCATCATTTGAGGGTGTGTGTGTCTCAGTCTTGAATTACACCCCTTGCAGCAGCTTCCACCATGAAATCTTGTGTAAGGCTATTCTGTGAACCGATACCCTTCATCCACATAGCGCTTTGGGGACTCACTTGACACAGTTTGTCAGAGTGGTGATGGTCTTATTCTGCACACTTGCTGGAGTGTAAAGGAGTCCGTCCCCATTGAAGCCTAGAGTCCTTACAGTATTTCTTAAAAGAATTAAATTCCCTTTTGGATTTGACAATCAAATATCTGGACATGTACAGAATTTCACTGCATCCAAGATGCAGTTTAACACAGTATAGGCAGGCAGTGATGGAAGAGGTTTTCATATCTTTTACTTAAAGTAATAGTTTAGATTTTTTGAAGTGAGAATGTACAGGGTTCCATAAAGGGTTCTCTAAAGCCACCAGACTCCTTTGGCAAAAACACTAATTTTATTCACAGAACGCAGGAGTTGCTGGTCTACAGCTGCCTCGTTCTGTTAGTTTGTCCGTCTTATTGCGTGACGTCGGTGTGGGAAGGTGTTAATTTGGATTCATCAAAATCCCACAATTACACAAACTAACTAACCAGTCGAGGCTGCGGTGGACCAGCGTTCTGTGAGGTAAAATTACTGATTTTGGCAAAGTACTCTGGTGGCTTTGAAGACAGTGATATTTGGCTTTTATACCAGAGGTCTCCTGTCAGAAAAGACTGTCTAACACTACAGTAAAATGGTGAAAATATTCTAAATATAATGTACACTCACACTGATAATGATCTTTTTTTTTTTTTGTTTAGGTATCTGAAATATGTTTTGCTGCTGACTCTGTCCACAGCAGTACGTTGCTTAGCTTCCTACACAGGTACTCCTGCTGCTTCTCCCAGATGGGAGCCTGTCGATCCACCATCTACTGTAGGTAATACACTGACTATGGGTAAGTACTTCATACAATCCCACATTTAATAATCCCAATTTTCATTTAAGTAAAAGTTGTAGCACTAAAGTTTAAAAAAAAGTAAAAATGTGAAAGTATTAGCATCAAAATATACTTAAAGAACCAAAAGTAAGAATACTAATGAAAAATGTCTCATTTGAGAATCAAATAAAATGGACTGTAACTGCTACTAACTATTATCCTGCTGGGTATCTTAACCCATAATAATATATAATCATTTACTAGATGATTTGTATGCTGTATTGAAGCTGGCATAGGCAGTTTTTTTTTTGCATTATTGGGCAAAAGTTTCACAATAATTCTTAAAGGGAGAATTGGTAGGATTTGTCTGAGCTGTTTCTAAGTGGAGGACGTCAAATACCAATGTTCAGTGTTGGTCCTGAGCACAGCAAAGTAATGAGATATTAAGACAACACGGAGAGACAGCAGGGTCTCTGCTGACTAATCACATGGTAAGATAATTGAATCCCAAAACACATGTATGTCACGGCCTGGGAATGAGACTTAACAATCAACCATCTTTCTCCAGTGTCACTCACTCCAGCTTTAATCATCGAAATCTGCAAAGTAACTTGTAACTAAAGCTGTCAAAAAGTAGAATGTTTGCATCCACAATGTCATGGAGTAGAAGTGTAAAGTAGCATAAAATGGAAATATTCAAGTGAAGTACAAGAACCTCAAATATATACCAGAGTACTTCAGTAAATTTACGTAATTACATTCCACCACAGGCAGCCCATTGTGCTGGTTTTGGGTTTTAGATATTTTAAGATGAACGAAAATTATATCCGTGACAGCTTTGCAATACGATAGTCCACTTTCTGTAACTGTCCTCATCTCATCCTCACATTGTTCTCATAGTAGTGCATCCCTGAGCCAGGATCAATCAACATCTCATGTTTTTCTGTCTACTGTACAGTTAAACCAACTTTACTATACAGTTACACCAACTCTGTTTTTTAATCAACATCACGTGGAAAAAGATTTTAAAAGGTCAGAAATTGTCCATTTTTTTAATAGAGCAGAAAAGTGAGCATGTAAACCATTTTTTACACGGTTCTAGGTTTCCAAAACGGTACAAATTACGTGTCTTGTTTCAGTAAGATGTACATCACTTACAGTAAATAAAAAGAAAGGAGAGAAGTGTCCACTGAAAACAGTATATACATTTTGTACTTGTAAATTAAGTTACTCTGTTCCATGTTTCACCACTTTCAGCCACTTGTACAGCAGTTAAGATACAACATTTGTGCACAATTAGTACAAGCTGAAAACTACAGCTAAACTTAATGAACTAAACTGTGGAAGACCACTGGGTTAGGGAACGGTATTGAATGTAAAGAGACATAAGGTTAGTGTTGTCTATTTAATTGTCTGCAGTGATAGTTTTACTTAAGTTCACATGTTAAAGATCAGAGCGATTGTCACTGTTAGAGGCACCTGCTGTGCATGAGAATGGGTTAAACAGGGAGAGTATATCCAACAGATACTGAGAAATGGTAAAAAATAAGGGCATGACAGTTGGGTTTTTGAACATAATATATATAAAAAATATATTTTGTACAACAGCATGTCCTTCACACAGTTCCCTGGGAAGCTTTTTTTTTTTTTTGCTTCAGTGCTTTTTCTGAAAACGTTTTTACAAATCTTGCAGATACGTAAGTAAATCATAACAATGTAACGGGATAATGGCACAGCTAGCAACTGACGACGCACCTGACGGAGCAAACAGCCACGCAAAGACGACGATAATTATGTATGTTATGTGTGATACAATTAAAGGAAGAAAATTATGAGGTAGATGGCTGACGGTGAATGAGCGCAACAGAAAGACTAATCTGTCACTCCATCTTAAAGGGACAGTTCACTCCAAAGTCAAATATACATTTTTCTTTTTACCTTTAGTCCTACTTATGTAGGTATTTAGCTAGCTAGCTCAGTGTTGAGGAGAGCAAGCTTTCCAGATGATTTCTTTCTTGTACGCTGTATGAGTGTTTCCGTAAACGACTGATTAGAGGCTTTCAGTTTTGTTTCCATGTGCACATTAATGTCACTACAGCAAAAAACTTAATGATTGTAGTTATAAGCTTAACACAACAGAGGAAACTCTCCAGACAAAAGAAGATTAAACAGTCCCTCTGGGAAGTTGTGACGTTACAGTTTTGTCCAATCACTGCAGCTTTTCTGCAAATTTGACCAATCATCGCAGCTTCCTGTGAGTTTCGACAATCACTGCAGGCCCCATGTGAACCACTTCAGTGGGTTTTTTTGTATTTGTATTTTTTTATTTTGTCATGGGTGAGGACACAGCAGTTATTTTTTTTGGACATTTATCAATGCTCTGTACTATTATATTTTATAATTCTGTGCTTGCTGTTTTGACTGAAATAGATCTGCTTCCTTGCACTTCTTCATTTAACAACTAAAGCTTATTTTGCTTGAATTTTTGTAATCCTGAGCCTTTTTGGAAAGTTTACTTAGAACACCCAGAACAGAGTTTGATTTTATTCTCCCCGGAGCAAAAACAAACCTAAAAAATGCAATTTTCATTTGCTGCCTGCTTGTAATCAAGCATCTCAGGCTGCAATAATCCCAAAAATAGCCAGCATAATCACGGAGGGATCGATTAAATAATCAAAAATGTTGTGTGGCTGTACAGCTTGTGTAAATGCGCACACAATGTGTCTCTTACTGGGGAAATGCATACTACAGTATTCCCAACCCACGACCCATCCCCTTATTAATTATAATGTTAACTTTCAGGACCCAGCCTGCCTGATGCATGGATTAAGCGCAGTGCCTGCAGTTGTAACCGCAGTTGACACGTGACTAATGTACATGCTTAGTAGATGTACGTAGAAAGAAAATAATCCCTACATGAAATGGCTCAGAAGGCCTGTAGGTTATCTTGAGTAACTGGGATAAATGGCATATATTTTTGATTTTGGGGTGAACTGTCCCTTTACATATGAATTAATCTATAATGCTGAACTAGATTCAATAGTATGATAAGACATTGTAAGCAGTGTCACATGTGGCCGGCTCCTCCTGGTAGTGTATTCTTCATTTGTGTGTTTCCTTAATTTCAAAGGAAGCAGCGTTCCTTAATGGTGAGCACAGTATTGCAATGCAATACAACTGTGTTACAAGTGAACAAAAACAGCAACAGCAGCATTAGGAGAAGCAGCTGACATACTGTCTAGAGAAGGCCTGAAAGTTTTTTTCTCCTATGGACAACAGACTAACAATTGCACACGACTGAACTTCATGGGGCAGAGAAGGTTTGACTTGTATATGCAGGACATCAGTCATCAGGTTAGTTTTTTTTTTGTTTTTACACTGTACAGGTGTTCAACTAAACACACTAATCAAATGTCTTACGCGGGGACTATTTACAATTTCACATTTATAAATATTGTGCATTAGTTAGTAACAGCAATCCTGAGATGCACGTCACCATCTCATCCACGAGAGCCCAACCTCTCGACCTTCAGCATCGCCCCGAAACAAGATTCAAGATGGCTTCTTAGAGTAAAAAAAAAAAAATCAGTCGTTCAACTTTTTGCCAGCTCTTTTCAAGATTCAGTGTCTTTTTTCATACCACACAAAAACAGATCATCTGGATTGATGATGATCAAGGGGAAAAACAGCCAGGACAGAAATTCTATCTCCGACCAGAAACGTCTGGGATCCCTCGGCAGAGGAGGTGGTCCACACTAAAGCATTTTTAAAAAGAGCACAAGGGACAAGAGGAAACTGCAAAGAAGTTGGTGGTGGGGGGGTCAAGGCAGGGTTATGTTTCCGTGGTGGCTGCAGCTTCGTAGCTTGGCTAGTTCTGCTTGTTGCCGTACATAAGAGGAATGATGTAGACAGAGATATCGTCACCAGAGCCTAATCTGTCGTTTGATATCCTCCAGCCTCGATCCTTCAGCACCCCTCGTGCTCTCATCACCAGGTCTTGAGCTGCCATTGTGTACCTGACATAATAAAAGTGATAAATGATTAAGGCACAGTCATAGCATGGTGATATACAATTAGATAAACGGGCACATTTAATCATAATTATTCAAAATATTTGTCTAAACACCTGCCTGCAGCCAGATGAAAAAAAGAAAAATCAGAAAACATTGTGAACTTTCAAAACTGAGCTTACAAGAGAAGAGTCAAAGCGCCCCGTTAGTAATCTCACAAGCTTTTCCTTCACATCAGAGAAATGACTTATCTAAATGTTTGGAAATTTGCATAATTACAACAAGATAACAATGTTGATCCTCTACAAATAAGACAGGGGTGAGAGGGAGTTCAGGCCTGACTGGTGACAGCAGCTGGGTGATGAGCGAACGTGCCTGTGCTGGTCGTCTGGGTCGCAGTTTGCCAGGAAACAGGTGACTGCCTCAGCTACTTCCTGGTTAGAGAGCACGTCCCACAGACCGTCGGTTCCCAGCACCAGAACGTCGTCAGCGCCGTGCTCGCACTGCGCCAAAGGGTAGACTTTGACCTGAGGGTGAAGGGAAAAAAAACAGGCAAGGGTTGAGAGATGGATGGTTCCTAGGAATTTTTTGAGCCTGTTGCATGAATTTCCAATCAAAATGTCACATCGAGGCTGATGCTGCATTCACACGCTGTTGGCAGGATGGGAAGACTGGGAAAAACACCCCTTATTCCAACATGGTAGTCTTTCCCACATTATTCCAAGGTGGTTAACCCCAGTGCTGACCTTGTACTGACACTGCTTTTGTTGTGTTAGCAGCTTGTTACTAAGTGAAAGTAGATACAAACAAGTGTATTGCTCCTACAAAATAAGCTGAATCAACAATATTAAAGTTAATGTTGGATTTTATTTTGGTGTAACTGCCAGCAGTGTTCACTTGCTGCCAGTTTTCTTGACACTTCTGTAGCTCTTTTCACCAAGTAGAACATATCGTTGATGTCTACCTCCGACTTTGAATTAGGAGTTGGAGGCTCATGTGAACATTTTATCTGCTCCTGGCTGCTAATTACAGATCAGATGATATGACAAGAATGCGGCACAAGTTCTATTTTGAAGGTTATGAAATTTATGAAAAAACAACTTTAATGAATATAATTTATGGTGCTGTTAGATTGCTGCTAGACTGCCCCTTTTAACACAGGTTTAGCCTCCTTGTGTGTGACAAGCCAGGAGGCAGTTTTGTGAGTGCAGAGAACATGTTGTTTTTGAAAGGATAAATGAACTTTGATCCTCTGGTGTTGTTGGGAATGTTTGGATCGCACAGAAACTCTGTTCGGCATCCTTCATCAGCTGTGCAGGTGAGTCTGTGACAGGTGCTATTAGCTTAAAAATACAGTACACGTGAAGTTTGCAGGCATATTACCTAAATCTGTCCATGGAAAATGTTTTTTCCCGGCTGATATCTTAGTTAAAGCAAGACTGAGCTAGCAAAGCAGTTTCGTGTTCGTATGCGTGGTATTTATTCAGTTTGCTGCAAGTGCCTGAAATGACTTGAAAGGGACAGTTCACCCCCAAATCAAAAAAAAAAAAATTTCCTCTTACCTAGATTGTTTTGATGTGAGTTGCTGGGTTTTGGACTGTAGAGATGTCTGCCTTCTCTCCACCATAATGGAGTTAGATGGCGCTCGGCTCGTGGTGCTCAAAGCACCAAAAAACTACATTTGAAAAACTGAACAGCAATGTCTCTTTCCAGAAATCATGACTGGGTTACTCAAGATAATCCACAGACCTTGCTGTGAGCATTTTCATTTAGCAGCTACTTTCTTTCTAGTGGAAAGATTGCAGTAGATTCTACTACAGAAAGAAAGTAGTTCTGGTAGATTCTATCATAGAAAGAAAGTAGTTCTGATATATTCTACTTCAGAAAGACAGTAGTTTTGGTAGATTTTACTACCCAGATATGAAACTACACTCAACAAAGTCTGTGGACGATCTTGACTGATCAGGTCATGATTTCTGGAAAGAGACATCGCTGTTGACTTTCTCAAATCCATTGTTTAGTGCTTTTGAGTTTCAGTGCCATCTAGTCTCATTATATTCAAGAGAAGGCAGACATCTCTACGGCTGATATCTCCAAAACACAGCAAAAAACACCAAAAAACAATCTACATGCATAAATAGATAAAGGAAATAAACATGTTTATGATTTTGGGTTGAACTGTCCTTTTTAAGCTCATCCTCTAATGTTATATTGCTTAATTGAAATGAGTACCACAAACAATACAGAAACCTGAAAATACATGCAGGGCTAGATACCATTTTATTTTGTAATATGGGTGAAATTACAATCCAGTTTCCATTTTCTTGGCACATCCTCCTCTATGTATTTTTCTGAAAGCAACTACAGAGAAGAGATGTTACTGTGGCAACTCTTGCGAGGCACAACCTCTTAAATTACTATGCCTGAACAAAAGCATACAATAAAAAAAGCAAGCAAAATACACACAGTGGCCTTGGACTGCCGTAAGTTTGGTTGCTTCAAGTAATTCCTTTGGGGGAGTTTCCTATTCACATCAGACACAACGGCTTGCTGCAGAGGCTGCCGTGAAAAGAGCACTGCATGCCCACAGCAGCTGTGAAAGCAGTCGTAATAGAATCAGATTGACCTCCATGTAGGATCATGAGCCTTCATGTTGTGGTAAACCTTGTGATTTAAGTCGGAGAGAGAAGGACTGAGGCTATCAATACATGAAAGGGAGACGGCGCTTCCCAGAATCCATTTCAAAATAGTGATTTCAACAGCAACAAAACATCTCTGGAGGAGGGGTGATGACAGAACATTTGATTTCTGACCCGACGCCTATATTTATCTCATGAGTATCATCTGATGACTGCAAGTGTCAAAGTCAGCTTTTTTCATAATAGGGCTGGGGTGATACATCGATAACATTTGCTACTGTTGGGTGTGAATTAACGTGCGATACAGCAGATGACCATCATATCTGGGTTTTCAGTGTTTCTGCTGGTCGCTGCTGAGGGGCAGCACTTCTGTCAGCCATGAAGTGTGTAGATCAGCTCACACTGCAGTATAATAGTTACTGAAAGGCTGTGTGTTGGGTTTGCAGCCTTAGCTAGTTTGAATTGCTACTTTATCTGCCCTAGCGGAAAAGAAATCACACGACGAAAATGCAGTTCATCTGATCACATTTGCTACTCTTTTACTTTTACAAAAAAAATCATGTTTATGGTTAAAATAGACCCTTTCACAACATTAGAAAGGACTTCCAGCAATCAGACGGACTTTTCGTCGAGGCAACTAGAACTAGCCAACGACAGCTCAATAGTATTAACCAATCACAGCACAGCAGGGCAGGACAAGGCGGAACAGTCTGGAGAACCTCCATCACACAGTTACTCTCAGGCCCGCCCTCCTTAAAGGGGAAGGCTCAGCCAATAACACAGGTGCAGTGGGTGTGTAATTCAACTCAGTTACTTAAGCAAAGTACTAATACCCCATGTGGAAAATACTCCACTACAAGTAAAAGTGCTGCATCCTAAACTTTACAAAGGTAAATGTAGTACTATAGCAAATTTTTACTGAAAATGTCAAAAGTAAATGTAGCATCACTAATTGTGTAGTAAAATGGTCCCTGTCAGGGTTTTACTATTATATCTGATGTTTGTGGATTAATATTATTTCCACAATAATGTTTATGTTGCATTTTACTATAGATCTTTAGTATATGTATATTGAGATATATATATATATATCATATATCATGGAATAGCCTAAAAGTATCAAGATATTATTTTTAGGCCATATTGCCCAGCCCTATGTTATGAAAACTTAGTTATTCCAACTTGACATGTCTGCAGGAAGGGTTTTTCACTCTCCCACCTCTCCCACACATATGATGTCTTTATTTAGTCACTGTTTATTTTTCACTGCATTTAAACATCCAGCGGGACCGCTAATGCTCAGGTTTGACATAGACTAATAATGTGTTTACTCTCAATAGTGACTGCAAGCATCTCGGAGGAAAAGAAATAAAACATCAAAAAGGAAGCTGAACTATGACTGAACTCACAGGCCAATGAATTAAAGATCAAGAGAATTCATGGGCTTCGTGACTACTGCAATCATGTGCGGTAGACACTGGGAAGGAAAGGAGTCATTTGAGAGCGAAGGCCGGTGGGGAATGTTAATGTGCAGTGTGTTGACCACGTAGTTCTCAGTGTGGACTGCTGATGGCTGAAGGCATTTTACATGGTTACCTCTGCGCTCTCGTTTTATCAGGAGGTTATGAGGTAAAATAAAAGGAAAGCTCCATCATAAACACTGGAACACTGTTGACACACCGCTATTGATGGTGTGAGCTGAATTTCCATTATTCTGTTTTGTGTTTATCTGGTTTAAATGCTGGCACTTCAGTGTTTGGACATTCAGCAATTTAACAGGAACAAATGCAGAGAGGAGGATAAATAGACACATACTGACACACCGTATGGGATGATAGGACCCCAACAGTCCTGCCAGCACTGTGCATTATATACAAATATATGCAATTGTTGGATAATGTAGCATATTTATTATTGCATAGTATTCTTAACAGACACATACAGCATGCTACAATGCCAAACAATGGCATAATGCAGCACACATTATGCACATAAGTATTATATTTAACTTTCTAAAACTTTTTAACTTAACCTCTTAAGTGTTTCACATTTGTTTTACTGCACTTTATCACCAAATTAAATTCCTCCTAAGTTGTGCATTTAACGAATAAAGCAATTCTGATTTGTATATCCACCTTTTTTGTGTGAAAAAAATCATCCCTTATGTAGAGAATAATATTCACTATGGATACAGTAGTGTAAATGTAAAAAATCGCTAATTAAAGTGACAGTTTGAGATGAGTATGTAAGACAAAACAAGGATTAAGACTGTTATACAGTACTTATGTGTAAAGGATAATGTGAATTTGTCCAGAGGACAAAATGGGGGACAAAATTCAAAATGGAGCCTACCTCTGGGCAGCAGGACAGGAAGGGCTTAATGTAGATGTTGGAGTCGTGCACTTTGAGATTGTGGTCCCCGAGACCTCTGGTGACCCCGATGGTCGCCAACACACGAGCCTGAAGAAGATCAGAGGCATGTCAAGCACAACCTTTAGACGAGTCAAACAAACAAAGCAACAACCAAATCAGTAGTGTTCCAGGTATTCTGTACTGAACAGAAAGACTTTTAATCTTTCCCAATGATCTGAACTATCCCTTTAAGGGATATTTCAAGCTTAGTGCACACACAACTACAGTGTGGCAAATACACACAAAACCAGGAAATAGGTCTGTAAGTAAGACATAAGTTTGGGTCATAATTTTAGAGTTTGCCCTTTTTTATCTTCCAAGTTAGTTTGGCTAACGTGGGGATTCATTTAAAAGCCGTCTGCTTGTGTTTCTTGCCCTGTCTGACTACTTCTTAAATGATGTAACTGCACTCCCACATCTCAGCAACTCAGTGCAATATTGTCAAAAAGTCCAAAAGTAGGCCTGTTGCAATAACCACAATTTTGAAATACCATGCTATTGACAGGCCAGCTGCAGGGGATGGCAAGTAACCACAACAACCGTAACGTTCATGCATTTTCTTTTTTTTTCACCTTCATGTTTTGCACTTCAGTGTGTGTTAAATGAATGAATTGATGCTCGAAAAAATTCAACAAGCATTGAGAGGGCCGGTGACAGTTCAAAATCAAGGATGGATCAATACTGGCTGTCCGTGATCTGACTTGAAACTTGGAAGCTGTAAGCTTTTCCATGTTTTATGTTGTTTTAGTTTTTTATTTTCTAGGTTAACCAGTTAAACTGGGGTGATGCTGGATTAATGTGGTCATATTAAGGGACAGTTAAGCGGCGCCTCATATAAAGTAAAGTAAATAATGAGACAAGTAGGTCAAATGCTGGTAACTGTTTTTACCTGTTGCTTTTTGTGGAACTAAATACCGCAGTGTGAGCTGCGTTAGCTTTGTTATACGCTGGTCCTGGTCCTGTCTGTGTTGCTCCTGTATGTAAATTTACTTTATAGACATGCCCTGAAGGATATGATACAGTAACATGTGAAAAAGAAATGGTAAAACTGCAGAAATTCATGTGCAACATTGTGTGACTATGACTAGCACCCAGCAGCTAGGTGAGAGGAGGTCAGATCCACAGATAATGCTGCATTCTGCGTTGCTGTACCAAATTACCTCATTTATTATAAATGAAGAAATTTGCCAAAACAAAACCAAAGAATGGCGCTAATGCCACATAATGTTCTATTGAGCCAGCCTAAATAACCACAGGGGTAATTCCATCATCGGAACGACCCCATCCAAAACTACAAAAATAAGACCGGAGTTGAAATAAATTGGAATGATGAATTAAGCCTAGAGAAGCAGAGTGGTGGAAACTTGTCTGATAGATCCAGTAGGGTGTGATGAGCTTTTGACAGCTGTAGGTTCCTGTTCCTGAGCACATAATTTGACCACAACTGTTCTAATGAACTGCGTGTAACTGTGAAGCAGGATATTTTTGACTATGCGCACACAGACTCCTCCATGTGAATCCTCCCTGGATGAAGTTTTCACTTAGTTCATTAAAATACTATATGACTCCAGTGAACTTTCTGTAAGTCTATTACATTCATCCCTTATAATTGTAAAGAATAACCTGCCTGACACATCCCCTGCCACATTTCTCTGACAGATACGGGCTACTCCCACTGGGAATCTTTATCTGGATGGATGAGCAGCATTTAGGCAAATAAACACAAGCTCATTGTCAGCATCTTCCAGTTTTGTGAGTGCCTAACGATCGTTCCCCAAGCCCCAGGCGCCATCAGACTCATTTGTAAGCTGTGCAAAACTCTTTTTGACTCCTACTGTCTGCACAGATCGCCACCGACGTGTCTAAAAATGGCTGCTGGCACAGGACTGGGGAACTGGGCTAATTGAATCTACTGTACAGCGAATGAGACAGAGCGGCACATAAGGACAGAGAGAGGGCGACTGAGGCCTGGTAGGAACGAGCCCGGATCAGTATGCAGCACAGAGAGGTGGAGAGAAGGGAGAGCCTTTCAAAGTGGCGGCAAAGCTCCTCCGGCGGAGAAGGGGAAACATCCTGGGATTAATTGTTGAGCGTTGGGGCCCAGCAGGCTGCGCGCCGGGCTTTGAAGTGCTCTGGCGTTCCTCTCCCTCGCACAAAGCCCCCTCGCTCTATCTAGCCATCCATCTCCGCGCCTCACTTCAAAGGGAGAGGACGCGACGTGGGCACGGCCAACTGTGCAAGGGGGTAAACCCGAATGTGGTTGGAGGCAGAGAGCATGGTGGGGTGACATCTGCCCCAGTCATCAGTCAACATAAATCTACTGTCTGTCTGTCTGTGTATGTTAAACAGAAAACCAGAGAGGGCCACGGTGAGAACATATTCACATCTATCATGTTTCCCATCTGACCTTTTCAATGCAACAAGGACAAGATGCCACACCACCACATGCGCAGCATCGCTGAAGGAAAAGGAAATGTCATGAGCAGTGTGCTGAGTTTTTGACCTTTTCTCGTGTCAAAACACTGACAAGATTCTCCTGCAAGTCAATGTTTTAGCAGCATTGTATTCCAATTAACATATGTCACTTTCTGGACAGTTTTCATCCGTCTTAGATCACATTTTCATCGACTAACGGGTACCTCAGATGGGAGTTCCACCTTTGACCCCCAGCTGCGTTAGCGCTAGAACTGCCGTCAGCAGACATTTTACCTGTTTGAATTCCAAACTCTATAATCTCTCATGATTAATACCCAGTTACAAGATGATTACATTTATTCTGTCAGGATATCTTTTAAAATGAAATAACACCAAAATATACACTTTCTGAAGTTTAATTATGTAATTATCAATATGTATGTTATTGTATATAGCAGGAGTCGAACTGCTGGCCCAGGGGCCATTTCTTGCCCACTACCAGTAGTGGCCCTGAGCCAATTTGAGTTTAAGACCCCTGATATAGTAAACTATAATGAATGTATGTATTCACAGCAGTATTTTTCTGTAGGGTAATAACCATCCCATTCAAATTACAGATTAATTAGAAATTACTTAGAATGAGAAACTTTTTAAAAATATTTACAACAAATTTCCTGCCAGAACTTTCACAGAAAATAATCATAGCCTATGGGAAAAGGCTGGAATCAAGGTGATCTAAAACACAAAAGCATAAAGAGGCAAACAACTAGTGCTAGAGTGTCAAGACGAAAATTCAGCAAGTTATAGATAACGAGACAAAAAGTGTTACAAGCGTCCCCAGTCTCCCCTACTTTATGTTCCCAATAATTCTTTACTTATTCTACTGATTAGGACAATTTAGTTGAATTATGTTGTTGATGCTTTTAATGTACACAAATTAATGGAACTCACTTCTATCATAGTTTCTTTGACAGAAACTATGATAGTTGCTAAGCAACCAAGACCCATCTCCAACCACGCAAAACAGTTACAACCAAAATACATACTATACACTATATACCCAAAATGTCCACTATCATTCAACATACTTTTGTGTAAATAAACAGCGTCTTTTCAGATGCACTGCTGATTACCATGGTTACACAAAAATGTAGTATTATATTAACTGAAGCATTACTGACATTAGGCCAGAGCTGCCATGGTCACTGTCTTGCCTTTATCTGTTATAGTGTTGTCGTTACTACTGCATTGCATTGTGGGATATTTATGCTGACGTAGTCTCCAGTGCTTGCACACTAATATTTCCATGAAAATCATATGTACCTTGCGAACTACTGGTTTCATACTATGGTGTCAGACATACTAGTAAATCATATTGCATTTTATTTAACTTTTGTATAAATCATATATTTAAAAAAGAATTAGGAAAAGTCAGGTACCAGCACTATTGTGGATTTAATTCTAGAAAGTTGTAGCATGTAAAAAAATTGAAAACTGTCCAAATGCCCATCATGGCTGTTCTAGTGACTTACGTTTTACCTGCTTAGGGACATAAAGGCACAGATTCCATTAGAGCAGAGATATTTTCTGTGCCATAGGTTGGTGCAGGATGTGAAGCCTTGTGGAAAAAGGGGCCAGGAATGCTTCCCACTAGCTGGCTCCTCCACACAGTGACAGGAGAGGTTGGGGAGGGAGGGGGGGGCTGACTAATGGTGCCCTGGCGAGCTTTGATTACAGGCGAGGCGCACAAGGCCGTGGGAGTAACTCTGTCAGCAAGTGGCCGCTGAGCACTTCTTACCTTCTTTCCTTCGCCGTAGATCAGGGGAAACTTTAGGTCATCGTCCTCGATGGTTTTATACGCCCTGCACAGAGGAGAGAGGACACTTTAATGGGTTTTTGGTTTATGGCAGGCAGCACACACGTGCCCTGGAGATGCATTGCCTCCGCGCCCCCCCGCAGGCCATGCTGCCGAGGTGACTGGCACAGAGACAAAGAGTATGCCAGGAAGAAAATGTTGAGAGGAAAAAAATCCACCTAGACATCACACAGAGAACGACACAGAGCTTTTGCATATTTCTCTCCTTTTTTTCTTTCTAACTGATCTTGTAAAAGTCTCCCTAGCGACAAAGAGTGAGACGTCTATGGATGTCTCTTGGATTACTGTTGGTTTTCTGTGACTGTCTGCTGCAGCTGTGTGTGTGTGTGTGTGTGTGCATGTATGCATCTGAAAGCCTGGATGTAAAGCAGCTGAATGATGCAAGAGTATCCACGTTTACATTCCCCCACTCTCAGAGCAGTGTTTAAACTTCCCCAACCGATGAATAATTTACCATCTTCAGACTGGGACCAGACAGATCTGCAGTACAAGGAAAAAATACTCTATAATACTGTACTGTATGTATTCATGCCAGGTCTAGAGATACACTTTTCACCTCTACAGCTCAGAAACTTGCACTCGTGCTCATAGCGAGAAGATTTTTTCCACCCATGAGCAGTTTTACTTCAGAGGAACAGCTGTGTGACTATACAGTATCAGAAACATTACAAATTTGAGCCAATTTCCAGCAGAGCGGCCAGGACAAAGTTTTCCATTCACAACTCACACCAGGTGCTACGAATAGAAAAATCTGGCTCCGCTTGAAGGCAGAGTCCTTACCTGGATCAAATAACATTCAGAAATACAGGTGGAAATGAAGGGAAAAATGCTTCTAACTGCCATAAAAACAGTTTGAAGTGAATTTAGAATGCCTTCGGTGGAAGAAAATAACAGCTATCAGGACTGAAAAGCTGCTTAAAACAAATGTTAAGTGTTATTTGCAAATATCATGTGACCCAAGCCTGCCCCACACACCTTATCCAATGTATTTCAGCTGCTGTGAAGCAGATTAGCAGGGACTGGGATGGTTTTTACATTACTGCTGGTTCCACTCAGAGAGACCATATGTTTCCACCTTAGGCGAGCGCTATACTGCTGCACTCAGCACTTTTTTAACAGTGTGCAGAGCGAGGACTATCACAGAAAACGCAGCCCACAAACACAGAAATACAGTTTGAAGCCCGAGTGGAGAGCTGAAGCACATAATAACGGTCCGTAGAAGAGTTTCCTCACTAATGTTTGCAATATTCATGGTGTGGAAAAACCTCTAAAACAGCAGTTTGATGATGTAGAAGTTAAACTGAGCATTAAAAGAGGTATTAATTGAACTGGGGCAAATCTTACCATCATACGCAAGTCTTAAACGCACAATATGTAAATTCTGCTGCTAAGAGTCTCTCGCATTTAAACAATAGACCCTGTTAGTGCTTACGTCATGATAATGTCACAGTTTTAGCTGGAGGTATTACATCAGAGTAGGATGTTGTTCAAAGTGGTAAAAGCTCAAAATTTAAAATCATTACATACCAGCTGTCAGTGCCAGCAAAAAAAAAAGAAGACTATAAAAGCTAAAAGAAATTGTGAAAGTATGAACCTCACCACTCACACACATCTGCTGAAAGTCCAGGGCATAAAACTATCACCTCTAGTGGCTCAAAGCGGTATTCCTAGACAGGATGGGTCGGGGCTAGCTGGCTAGCATGCTAACATCAGGAGATATCTCTGCAACACAGTACATACATGTCTTTGATGTAATATCAAAACTGTTATTTTACTTTCTATTATTTGTTTACTTTCTCCTGATAATATTAGCTATTTTTTTTATTTAAATTCTGGCCATATTTAACACATTGCTCCTTTAAACAGCTACCATTGAAGATGAAAATCTATCCGCCATCTGATGAGGGGATGTATTAAAGTTGTGTTCACATTACATCTCCTTCCTCACTCTCTGATATGTTGGACATATCCTGTGTTTTCCCGGAAGTTCTAACAACAAGTGGCTAGTAGGAAACGTGCTGTTGCCTTGAATAAATCACAGATTTCTCACAGACAGTCAAATAATTATTGGAGGGATTCACTGTAACAGCACCCATTGGTTTGAGAACTACTATCGGAGTCCTCAAGCTTGTTATCACGGAGGTTGCCAAATTAGTTTTTTGCGACCAGAGCATGCGCAGTACTGGTGGGTGACATACTGTGACTTGGGCAGTGCTTGGTTTTGGCTTGTCTGTTCAACAGGAAATAATGGCGGCTTGTCTGGTCATGATCTTTATTACATTTATTACAACTGAACAGTGCACTCAAATATGTTTCATTTACATTTTAACCAAGAAATAGGCCGTGTAGTACTCTAAATAGGACCATAATTTGCAAATGAACATCATGCTGTATTGAAAAGACTTGAAATTATGTATTGAGACCATAAAGTAATTGGGAAACTGTTTTCTGAGGTCATAAATCAAGTAAGAATTAGCATCGTTTTCTCATAAGACTCCATACAACTGGACTTTTTTTGCAACCAGAGCAGTTGCCCCCTGCTGGCCGTTAGAAAAAAAGGCACTGGCATTGGCTTCACTTTTCAGGCCCAGAAGCTTCGTCCACTTATTCTACTTTCTATGAGGTTTGAAACATGTAACATAGGTCTTGCGTTTTTTAGACATTTTAATGCAAAACTATTGAATATTATAGCTTCTTATCTGTTGCCATGCCACTCCAAACTTCTTTCATTTGAGTATTTCACCTTCAAGAAGCGTAGTCTCCTAAAAAAACACTACAACACAGAGACACATTTTATGTCATTATTTCAAAGATGTCTTGGATGAAATCCCCAGAGCCTGCTGTCGGGGACACTCTCCCTCTCGAGACGTTTGTTTACAGCGAATCCATCCTGTCAGACTTGAGATAACAAGTGTGTGACAGAAAGAGAGAGATACACATTAATCCTGTTATAATACCTGCCTCTCGCTCTGGGACACGGAGTTAAAAAAAAAAAAAATGGCGAGGAGACTTGCTCAAGGGCCGTACTGTTTGACCACAACACTGAGCGCTTTCACATTCGAGGGCTGTTTGGACGGCCGATACGTTGCAGAGCGAGGGAGTGGGGGAGGGGGGGAGGAAGAGAGGGATGCAGGGAAGGAGGGAGGGAAGGAAGAAGGGGGTTGTATCATCCTCTCTGCAGGTGACGAGAGGCGGGCGGCAGAGGAGAGGAATGATGTCATCTCTGCACGGTGCAAAGAGGGGCGACAGAGAAACATTAGCAGTGTGTGTGCTCAGCAGCATCCTGATCTGCACACACTATTATATACATCTCTACACACACAAACACACACGTCTGCAGACTTTGAGGTGACATTGTGGCGGGCCTGTGTCAGCACCGGATGAGTCAGACAAATTGGAGCAATTGACAGCTGGGTTCAAATAAACTTTCTGGCCAACCTTGATGGGCTTTTCTTAGACTGAGTGGTGCTTTCAGGAGCACCAGTAAATGGCAGCGACTCTCTGAAAGTAAGACGTAGGTCTCAAGCTAGAGTTGGATATTATCTGGATTTTAAATGTTTTATTATGTAAAGGAATAAAAAAAACATTCACAGAGCTTTTAGAAAAGGTGCAGACTAAAAATATCAGTTTTCCTAAAAAATTCAGAAAATTTTGACGGGTCCAAAATTAGTGTTTTATTTATCTCTGTGTGATGTGTGACGTTTGGTTCCTAAGCAACCACTACAGCAACCTGCCAACCAGTAGGAGGGGCAGTGCGACCGCTAGTAGCTAAATGTTATCAATAGCACCTTTAACCATTCTGATTCCGTTCTTCGCAGCAGAGTTATGGGAAACGCTAATTACCAAAGCTAAATATAACCAGTGGAAACTGACCAGAGCTAATGTTAGCTGGGTAACCGTAGTCGTGATGGTCTCTTTTCTGGTTTCTTGAGTATTTTGTGGTTTACTTTACTGTGATGACAGAGTAGTATCTCGTCCTTGTAAAGAGTTTTCTAGCATAGAATTTAAATTGAGATGATTGTTCCTTGACTGACAGTCTGAGCTATTCATCTGCTACTCAAGAAACTTATTAGGTTAACTGGCAATAATGGTAGACTCACAATTTAATGAAACAAATGGAGTAGGGCTGTGTATTAGCAAGACTCTTGTGATATATCTATCATGATACAGGGGTTACAATTCAATATACTGCGATACCCTGCAATAAGCAAGGTAATATATTAAATATTAAATCTGAGTTTTAAAGCTGCCTTTTTATGCAATCAGAACAGTAAAGATAGATAAAAGCACTACTATCAAGTGTTTGAGGTTTAAACACGAAATGAACCAGTCCCATGAATCTTTGTGTGTATCACAACATCACAATGATACAGTTTTTTAAGAATCAATACAGATCAGAAAACAAAGTATCGTGATACTTTTCTTACACCCCTAATTAGAAGACGGGAAGATATGCATGCATTCAATTTGCATGCCTATAGGCGCAGACAGATCAATAGCCACGTTGATATATGGTGAAATGTCTGTAGGAATCAATAAGCAGAATCGAAATGACAAAGTTTTCTCTGTGATTCCTTTGGATCCATAAATGTGAAATCGATTCTTATTTGGAATCTGTTCTTGATTCTAAAGGCATGAACGAAGGAGGAACAGGAGAGGGAGTGATGACAGTGATAAAGGTGTGTGTTAGTCTCCCCCCTCTCTCATTCATTGTCTATAGGATCAGGGGGAGGACAGACACCCCAGCAGGCATGGGCACTAAAGAGAGACAGCTTGAGCACCATTCACTGTCATTTATCATTGCTCTCCTATGTGGTCTTCACACCATCTTTTTTCATTTTTTTTCTATCTTTACATCGTACTAACCTTTTTTTCCTCTCCTTCTTTATCTCTACTTCTATCTTTGCACTCTTTTTACATGCAATTTCTCTCTCTTTTGTTCTTTTTTCCTCCCTTTCTCTCTGTCCTCTCGCTCCACCATCCCCTCCGTCTGGCTGGCCATGTTTTGCCGCGGTGTTTGGATCATGTCGAACACGGCCGACCGCTCAACATTCATCACTCTGGGACAAACAAAACCGCCCGCCATCCTGGACAGCGTCCACCATTACAGTTTGCAAACGCCAAAGCCAGCACACACACACACTCACTCTGGCCGAGGAAGGGGAGGTAAAGAAAGCGGGGGAGGAACACAGAGAGAGGTGGGCTGCAGACCTGTATGCCTTCATTAGAGCATGGCCTTGATCATGGATGCCTTTGAGGGAACTGGATGGCAGCTTACACCCACTCACACTGGCTGCACATAGAGAGCGTACATGTACAGAGAGAAAGCTGCACAGACATAAAAAAAAATATCCTCTGTACCTATAGAGCGTCTGAACTGCACCTATATGAGATGACACACTTAAGTCACCCCCACGCACATCAGAGCAATCAGCCACGCCGGCTGACGGGGTACTAATTTAAGACCCAGACTCAGTCCGGGTGAAGTGAGCAGAACTGGGTTATGGGTAGAACCTGATTAAAAATACATCACAGGCCGTCTGCGCTGCTGAGACAGTAAGCAGGCAGACGGGAGGCTCACAGTTCTGGGCCCAATAAGGAACACAGCCGCCGACTGACCTACATCTGCTGAACCGAGCAGCGCCGCAAAACACAACCGCACGGAGGTGGTGTCAGAGAACATACTGCTCAACTCTCCTCCATCACCTGCACCTATCACTCGTATATCTACATGCATGAGTGCATACATATGCAGAGCACAGTTTCTACAGGCGGTGGACATAATTAAACACACGCAGAATAGAGAGCTTCAATTTTCAAAGAACCAAAGCAAAAAACACAGTGGTAGTATGACTGTTTATAATTTTTCTTTACTGTTACTTTATCTCTAATCCACAGCAATTTAAAGGCACACATTGTTCTTTTTACTCAGCGACATCTATCTGACTGCTATAGTCACCAGACATATTAAGATTTTATATACAAAACATATGATCAACTAGCTAAAATTAGCTCCGCCTTGGTTAGTTCTGAATTGTTAAAGTGGGGTTGTTTAAAGTACTTCTCCATAGTCAGTGTATTAGCAACAGTAGCTGGCAGTCGACATGCCTCCATGTTTGGAGAAGCAGCAGGAGTCCCAGTGTAGAAAGCTAAGCAATGTACAACTTGAACTAACAATATCAGTTTAAGTGTGTATTATATTAAGAATGATTTCTTATATAATTATATTTTTTCTTATATTCTCAGCTTTACTTTGCCATCACATAGCCTTTTCTGACAGGAAACCGTCACGTAAACAATAAATGTAAGCCATTATATAAGCCAACTATCGCCTGGATCAGTTTGGTGAATCCAAGCTAACCCTTGAAAACACTGAAGTCAAACCATAACACAACCAGGGCAGCAGTTAGACAAGCAGCTCCCATGTTCTGCAAGGTTAAATTAGTGATTATGTCAAAGGAGTCTGGTGGCTTTGGACAGAGTGATACAACTGTTCATGCAACCAGTTTCCCATCAGAAAAAGACTGTCTGATGGCAAAGTAAAGCAATGAAAATATTATAAATATAGCATACATATAAGTTGATCTTGATTTTTTTAGGTGGCTAAAATACATTTGCCTGCTGACCCTCTCCACTGTGGTACATTGCTTAGCTTCTTACACTGGTACTCCTCTCCAGTGTTATATTCTAATATATTATATTATGGGATTATTATTGCTGATTTAGTACTGTGTGAGCAGCATTTTAATGCTGAAGCTAGCTGAGGGGGAGCTGGTTTTAGCCACTTTATATACTTGTGTTTATTGACTGTGTAGCCACGCATTGTATTTTATTTTATGCTCTTTCTTACTATAGCTGTCAGGTTAATATAGGAGTAAAAAGTACAGTATTTCTTTGTGATGTATAGCATAAAATCTGCATATTATTACTACGTAAGTACCACATCCATATATTACTTGAGTGAATACACTCACTGTCTTTATATTCTGTAATTAATTTTTTTGAAAACAGGAGGAGCATTTTCTTTTCTTACTGTGATAATGCTATTCTCACACATCTGAACACTACTTCCCTTAGTGGCAAAAGCTGCTGCACAGGTGAGACACAGGTGTCAGTAGGGTTTATGTGTCCTCATTATGAAACACTGTTGTCTTTCACACATCAGGGAAAAAGTTGTAATTGTTCCACAGTTCACACAGAATTTGGGCACACATCATTTGTTTGCTTCAATGCTCATTTCTGATCCCCAAGAATGCTGATAATTGGCACTTACCCTGTTATTGCCTTACTTTTGGGTCCTTGCCACAAAATTAAATTAGATAATCTACCCCCTGGACACCTCTACTATCTTTTCTCTCGCTTTTGCATTTCCATCCGTCTTTCTGCGCTCGCTCTTTTTGTTCTTCTTACGCCATCTTCCTCACTCTCTGGCTCTCTGCAGAAATATAAAGAGCCAGGTCCTCGCTCTGCCCACAGATTCCTTCTTACCCTCTTCTCACACACAGAAGCAGAAATGTCAAGGCCATTTCCTGGCCTCCCTCTGACAGTGAACCTTTGAATTGCTTTATTTTTTTACACAAACTGAATGGGATGGAGATTGCTATTATTGGCTGTTTTCATCAGGTACATTATAGAAAATCACTCAAACGTAGAGAACGTTTCAGTGAGGCATAATTACATTTGGCTAGGTAGCAGAAATTATTTTCACACAAAGTTCTCTCACATGCCTCATAAATGGATTCTTCCAGATACACAGGAAGTGTGAGGATGTAAAAAATTGAACAGTTTTAGCGTTAAATTATTTAGCAGGAAGGCAGGAGAGAAACTTACTGTCACACATGCTGAAGGAAAATGCAAAGTGGAAAAAAAAACTGTGGTATCCTTGAAATTTGCATTCTGTGTCACTTATGCATTGTATTAGATCTTAATTCAATCAATAAATCAGTCCAAAAATCAATGAATTAATGAGTCACCCACCATCCCGCCATGGTGAAGTCACGGTACAGCATCCTCTTCCCCACCTCCTTCCTCTGGACTCTCCTCGGGAATTCCAGATGTGTAAACTCATTCCCTAATAAGTGCGGCTGCATGTAGGCCTTTGATATGAAATGAAAAAAAAGAAAAACAGAAAAAGAAGAAGATTGGCGTGCCCAGGGGATAGGAAAAACAATTCCATAGTCTATTAAGCTGGCAAAGAGAGCAGGCAGTGTAAGAGAGTCAGAGCTAAGCATAGCCGGTGTCTCAACGGGAGGGGAGGTCAGCCCTGCTAATATCTGACAGCTGTGCTCACTAGAGAGGAGCTGAGAGAGGTTGTGTCTTACCAGGAACTGCAGTCGCCGTCTCTCTGACTCTGGCGTAAACTCTGCTGACATGGGGATGACTTCCCCGGCCCGGATAATGATAGCTCTGAGGGATGGAAGCAGACAAAACAAAACTCTGTTTACTTAAGCTGGGACACTGTTGCTTCTGCTGGCTGCAGGGCACCCAAAGGTGATCAACATCGTGTGTGTGTGACATTTCAAGTTTAGAGGTGTGAGAAAATATCAGTGCACTTTAGTATCACAATATTATGTTTATGATACTATATCAATTCTCAAAAACACTGTGATACATAAAAAGATTCATAGAAGTGGTTGATTTATTTCACGACACATGATCTGTATTTCAATATTCGCATTTTCTCTAAAACAATATACTGTTAGCGCTGAGCAATATGTTAAAAAAATCAAATATGTTATTTATGACCAAATACCTCTATGTCAATTGTGACAATATTCTGTCCCTCTGAGATTCTGTGGGCTTTTATTTGGATTTTTGTGGCCGAAAATGCCTGATTTCACTGCTGCTTTTCTAAAAAAAAAATAAAAAAAAATTGTGAAGCATGTTGCAATGTTTTGTATGGTTCATTAAAAATCAAAGGCAGCTTGTTCTGGTGAGAATAATTCCTCATTCTATTCTGAGTACTGACTCCTACGTAACGTTATCAATAAAGCTCAGGATTACAAAAATTAAAATGAAAAAAATAATAAACAATAAAACATTGAGTCAGTTCATTGAGGTTTATATGTATGATTGGTGGAACTCGTGGGAAGCTGCAGCAATCGGTCAAACTTGCAGAAAAGATGCAGTGACAAAATTACGAGGTCTTGGAGAATTCACAGGGATTGGTTGAAGTTTTGTGATAAATAATCATCAGTAATGTGGATATAATGACTAAGTGGCTAATGCTTCTCAATCCTTCAATGAATAATAGCTCATAAAAAAAAAACTTTTATTAATAGTGGAGTGCGGAGGAGGAATTGAGGAATCTCACAGCCTCAGAAAAGATGTTCAGACAGTCTGGCGTTATGGCAGCAGATACTTCTGTATCTCTTACAAGATGGCAGCAGCGTGAACAGGCTGTCGCTGGTGTGGGTATTGTCTTTAAGTATCCTCTCGCTTCCTTTAGTACCGCTGGGATTTAATTTTTCAACAGTCTGTGCGGCCTCGCCGAGCCATTTGTTTACATGAGTTGGCTCTCGTCTTCCTGAATCACTTCCACAGATACGCAGTGAGATCATGGAGTAGCATACTGTCGCTGTCCAGTGAAAACCACTTATCTCTCATGTCTTTCCAGATGATCCAGTGGCTTTGGAAATGGTTTGTTTGGCTTAAGAACTAGGATAATTGTCTCGTAAAGGAGCACACCCTCCTTCAGTTTTATCAAAATCACCAAATCTGGAGAAAAGTGTTTTTCATAGGACAGTGAGAATTTGGATTTTTAGAAAGACACGATTAGTTAGTGAAATATTAAAAAACAAAAAAACATATGTTTATGAGACGTTTTATGGGGCTTGTGGTGGCTTGTGGCTTTAGGCAATTGCCGACCTTTGCCTAATAGTAAGTCCCCCTGACAATATCAATCTAGTATCAAGATACTGCATAAGCAGCAGTGTTGTTATCTGCACTGTTCTGATTGCATAAAAAAGGTAAACAGTTTTCCTAAAACTAGATTTAAAAAAATACTAATATACCATCTTGCTTAATTGAATCGTAACTCCTGTATTGTATAGCCAGATTCCTGCCAATACACGTATGCAAGGGTACACTCGTTTTGTGTGTATGACTCTGTCTCTCACCTGCTGTCCCCAGCGTTCCCAACGTAGAGCTTCCCAAGCAAATAGATGACTACCAGAGCAGTGCAGCCACCTGAGACGTTGTAGACTGCCTTCTCCTTTTCTATCTGCACATCCTGAAAACAAACACACGCGCAAATTAATCGTCAGATGAGAGCACATAATCCAAACCCATCATCTGCACGTAATCATGTTCCTAATCATCACAGCAGCCTTCAAAAACTTTTTCCTATCACGCAGCGGCACATAACATTTAAGCAAGAGCCTGATACTCAGTAAAATATTGCCTTGATGCTTAAAAGCCGCCATGATGCTATTATTAATTATAGCAACATAATGAATTCATTCATCAATAGCACCATGAGTCAAGGAGCAATAAAACGGAATGGAGACCAAAAGGATTGGAGGGAAACTTTGGAGGGACCGCTGGTTATTACACCAGTTAATTAGCCCAGATTAATTTGTTGCTAATTAAACCAAAAAAATGATTTGAAAAAGCCCATTCTATCAGTTCATTAATTAGATGAATAATTAACCTGTCAACGAATTAATCAAAATGCTAACATAAATTTGAACCGTGCTGCTCACACTTGGTTTTAACCCTTTTATGCTCGCTGTGGCTATTGTTGGTCTGTGGTTAACAGCTCCTGAGGGGCCTTTAATCGCAAAACAGAAGCAGGAAGTTATCCCGGAGAAATGGATGACCCCTCCGGCGCCTCCCTCGCATCCCTCCTTCACCATAAACAGATTGAGTGGGATGAAAAATGTTGGCGAACACATTTGCAGCCAGGCCATCCCTAACATGTTTTCCCATGAGGGATGTTACCCCAACTAAATCATATCGCCTTCTGCTCCGCTGCTGACGACCTCCATCTGATCACAACTCTGTCAGCGCGTGTGCATGTGTGTGTGTGTGTGTGCATGCGTGTGTGAGTGTGTGTGTGTGTGTGTGTGTGTGTGTACAGTAAGTGTTTCTCTGATGGGAGACAGCAGAGGATTGAAGTATACACGCTTAGAAATAAGGGTTCCAAAAGAGTTCTTCCTGAAGGGCTTCGACCCAGAACCACTGGTTGTATTGTAACTCTCAGAACCCTTTTTTGAAGAAAGAGTTTGTCAACCTTTTTTTTATAAGACCAGAGGTTCCATCAAGAACCCTTTTTGGAAGAAAGAGCTCTTCAATGACTGTTGAAATCCTTGAAGATCCTTTTTCGTCAAGGGTTCTTTCTATCATAATATAAAAGGGTGTTCTGCAGAACACCCTGGGTGATTTCTAGATAAAATCCTTGACGTGTAGATGGGTTCCTAGGTTCTTAATAAAACCCTTGGAATTTAAATGGTTTTGTGGTAGAGCCCACTTGGTGGGTTCTAAATTAATATCTTTGGAATATAAAAGGGTTTTTGTCACAATCCTCTGGGTGAGTTCTGGATAAAACCCTTGGAATATAAAATGGTTCTTGGAAGAACCCCCTATGAGGGATCTAGATAAAAACCCTTGGAACATAAAAGGTGTTTCAGCAGAACCCTCTGGATGAATTCTAGATAAAACCCTTGGAAAATTAGTGGTATATTCTTATTAACACCCTCAAAGGATGGAAAGTTTCTAGAAAGAACCCACAGAATCCTTTATGTTTGGTTCTAGGTTGAACTCTCAGAAATAAAGGTGCTGACTACAACCACAAAGGATTCTTCAGCTTGTCCTCATAGGAAAACCCTCTTTGGTTCCTGGTAGAACCTTTTACAAAGGTTTCACTAAGAGCCCTTTCAAAGTCTGTATGCATGCAGTGTATGTATAAATATGTCTTTGTGCCTGGAAGCAAAATCGCACACACGTGCACACAGCTGTGCATTTTGTGTGTATAAAAAGAAATCATTTGTGTGATTGCCTGTGTGTGTATGACTTCACATGTGTGTATGTTTGTGTACATTTTTTGTGCAGAATATTTTGTACAAAACAGAATTAACGTATGTTTGGATGCATGCACTCCATCAGCCTTTCCAGTTACAGAGCAAACACACACACACACACACACACAACACTGTTGCAGCTGGACACATTTCTCAGGAGTGAGGGGGCATGACGTGCGTGTGTGTGTGTGTGTGTGTGTGTGTGTGTGTGTGTGTGTGTGTGTGTGTGTGTGTGTACTGGCGAGGGTGAACAAATGTGTCCTTCACCCTGAATGAATTATGAATCCATAGTGAGCCATACATATTTATCCTCGCTGTATCCAATACCTCTTGCTGCAGGCAAAGTCTTTAATAATGAAAACGTCTGCATAAACATCTACACCTTTCTCCTCTCCACTTCCGCCAGGATGAATCTAACAACCGAGCTAAATAATCAGCAGGCACAGAGAGAGACATGCAGTGCCAGACAGCACACATCCCATTCTACCAAAATGGCATAGTAACTATCATTCTAAAGCAAAACATGTTTCTGCACCTTTTCAAGTTAAATTATTATTAAACGGAAATAAGAAAAAATGCCACGAGGTAGGACTGACAAATCAGGAATTGTAAGATTGGAAATCACTAGATATTATTTAAACAAGCATGAATTCTCAATAGCTGTGACCAGCTATTGCAACGTAACGTAGCTCATGACCAGTCTTTCTCTAAAATCTTGTGCGAGGCTGTAAAATCCATTTGGAAGTTCTGTGCTTTTTTGCAATAGGCCACACACACTCTCTCTCTCTCTCTCTCTCTCTCTCTCTCTCTCTCTCTCTCTCTCTCACACACACACACACACACACATTGACCTTCAAGCCAAATCAGGGAACTTAAAAAAATTAGGCTAGGGAATTTTCGTGGACCGTCTGCCCAGCCTGAATTCCTGAAGTAATCGTTCTGCATTTTCTGCATTTATTTTTATTTTTCGATGACACAGGTTTGTAGTACAGCCAGACTTTTGACACACTGAACTGCCAACTCCATCAAATACACCAGGCTCAACTTCACCACACCACAGACTGTATGGAGTGCTGCAGCTGTCGCAGGCCAATCACATGTTGCATGCAATCTCAGAGCAGTTGCAGTGATTTTTGGTGATATTTGGTTATTTTGTTCAATACATTAAAAGTATTTAGTACCAATACCAAGCCCTACTCCAATTTCACATATATGACCCCATCTGCCATATAACAAAACATGACTGAAGTAATTAAAAAAATTATAATTCTAGCAACAAGCGAGAGGACATTACAGATAGAATAATAGAAGCAGATTCCACTGAAATCCAAAGAACAACGTGATCATTATACACAAAAAGTCGTCCTGTTGTGCAGCACACATCCACACATCTCACCCCACCAAACTACATTAACTGTCATCTTAAGGCTGTGAAAGTTTTATTTGAACAGAACCTTGAGGAACGACACACACACTGAATCATCTCTCAATGTCTCTCATCTACAAAAACATCTTAACATGGTTCTTTTTAACCTTTGAGATACATCCTAAAGTACCGTTAAGTGATGTGTTTGACCAATTCAATAATGGAAATTTCTTAAAAAAAAAAAAAAAAAAAGAAAAAGAAAAAAGAAACATTAAGCTTCACTCACAGTAAATGTGATTAAATGTTTCATAGGTTTGACCTGTGTTAATTAACATATTGTATCATGAAGGCCACCATCTTCACAGCAATAAAGCAGCTTACTTGCAAAAAGCTCCCTTTTTTCATGTTGTTTGCAGTGATATCTGAGTGAGTCTGCAGAATCAGTGGAAAACTGATGATGGACAGTGAGACAGGTAATTAACTGAATTAATCATTTGAACTAATTAGCCAACTCAGTGGCTGTTTTTGAGGGCAAGAATGACCTTTGGGCAAATTCTTTTGGAAAATCAGCTAATGCACCTTTAATATAGAGCATTAATAACACCGCTGCCAACACACACGCACACACACCTTGGTAAACTGACCTGTCCTGGTTTTGACCTGCTTTTTACCAAATAAGATAAGAGCCAGAAAATATGAGCAAATATAGAAAATGCATGGATGGTTCAGCTACTTTTGACAATTCATACCACACACACACAAAAAAGGCACATGCTAAATCTAGCATAACATTGTTAAAACGTTCTGCTAATTTAACTTAATTTCCTGAAAGCTAATGCTTAACGACAACTTATCTCATGCTAACAATTACAGTGACTACAAGGAACAGTTGAACATTACATTATGTGCTTATTTGCTTGTCTGAGTGAGAAAAGATTGATACCAGTCTCACGTCTGTCATGGCTGAAGCCAGGAGGTATTTAGCTTCACTTAGCACAACAAGAAGTTGGAGGCAACAGCTAGCTTGGCTTCAGTGTTCAAAAATACGCCCACAAAGCCTCCAAAGGTCACTAAATAAGGAAATGGTTTGACATTTTAGGAAATATTCTTATTTGTTTTTTCTCAAGAGTTAGACCAGAAAATAAATATCACTCTCTTGTCTGCACGGTAATATGAAGCAACTCCAAGCAGCTAGATAGCTTAGCTTCGGTCATGTTAACAGACTGCCTTCCTTACTGATGTATCCTGTGTTCTCCCGGAAGTTATAGCAACTAGCAACTAGCTAGCAGTGGCTAGCAGGAAACACACTGTTATCTAAATAAGTTATGGATTTCTCTGCATTTAAACATTGTTGGAAATATTTGGGATAATGTAAGTACACAACTCAACAAAGTACATAACATAGGTCTAGCATTTTTAGACATTTTAGTGCAGAAATGTTACCTATTATAGCTGTAAAACGTTATCTTGTTTGTCTGAACTTGGCAAAACTGAAAATACCAAAGAGTTTCCAAGATAGGGGGTCATTATTCTGATTTTGGCGTGTTCATGTGCTATTAGGTCATAAAGCGGAAACAACATGGTAAAGTAGGGTAGAGCGTGTTATTCTGAATCCGTTTGTAGGCTACCTGACCTGACTTGTTCTACTAATACATGAAGTTTCTGGTTAATCTAGGCCACTCTATTTGGTCAGCAACTGATGATTACAAAGTACTACTATATTACAAATCACATGACCAAAATAATTCTATGCAATTTGTGAACTGATAAATAGCTATCAACCGAACATTTACTCTTTTATTCCCAAACATTTACTCTCGTCCGCCATATTTATGTGTAGATGACATAAACAGACAACAACTCAACAACTTCCCAGTTGAGTAATCATTTTTCCGATTATTCTGACACCACATGAATGCACTACATGTGCATGACTACTTCTTGGCCAGGAGCACTGACTTCCTGGAGTCTCTGCTGTTTGCCTGCACGCTCATGGTGATGATAAGACTGTTTTTACACTTGTTGTGCAGATTATACACATGAGATACAGGGCCTAATGTGATCCGTACTGAGCGTTAAAGGTTATTCAAGCTGTGTTTCCCTGTTTCCAGGCTTTGTGCTAAACTGAGTTAACTGGGTGCTGAATTAAACAAACAATAAGCGCATTTCTTAAAACATTAAAAAGATTAACCGAATTGTAAATTAAACCAATAGGACAAGTAACAGTGTGCATAAATATAGCTAAACCTGACCACACACATATACACAGTAGTAATCCTACAAATAAATATCTTATACTAAGGAGGATCATATGAGGACCGTGATTTCACCCACTCTTATTTCTGTCTTGGGCCAACCAACAGTTGGGCTGATAAGCTGCACGTTGTTTTTGGTGTTTACACATCCCTGAGTGATTATCAGGCTTCAGCAGCCGCTCCACACACACACACACACACACACACACACACACACACACCGGCCGCTTCCATAGGAATGCAGCGAGTCGTGTCAGAGCAGAATTAAAGGCGGATCCCGCTGATAAGATACAGGGGCTCGGCGAACTCTGAGACAAAGATTTAGAGTGATAACAACCCTTCCCAAGATTCTCTGACACTTCCCATTTCCTTAAAGAATGAGCTTCATTAAAAAAATAAGACGGGGTGAGATTCTGCCAAAATCGACTTTTGGGTAGTTACTCAGCAAAAGTAGAAGTGACTGTTTTTTGTTCCGAGCAGAAGTGTGTACCACTTGAACCAGATTGCAGCTAATTTTGAAAAAAAAAAATGAGTACTGAAATTAAAATAAATGACAGCTGTGGAGGAATGTGGGTGCTCTAATTAGAGTCCAAAGGTGAGGAGAAAAATGCTGTAACCACATGCAAAGCAATTAGTGAAACACTGAACAATGAACTTGAAATATGCTGCATATGTTTTCATATATAGCTTGCTGGAAAAACAACTTTAGATCACTATCAGGCAGTTTTGCAGCCTTTATAGCTGCAGTTTTGAGGTACACTGTGATGTGTGATCAACTGCAACGTTTGAAATGGTGGATTTCGGAGTACTTGCTCTTTAAGAAAGCGAGAGGACACAGAGGGTAAAAAGTGCAGATTCAGAGCCAGAGAGGCATGTGAGAAGAGAGATGGCAAGAAGAGTGAGACATGGATGTTTGCTGATTGCTGAGTCGTGAGCAGATATGTTTCTGACAAGGAAAAAAATGACTAGAGAAGAACAGAGGCAGCAAAAAAGACTGAAACTATTACAGTGTAAAGTCAGAATATGCACTGATTTGTAAAAGCGGATAAATTTTTAACATCTCATGACTGGAATCCTGCTCAAAACCTGTATTTCTGCTGATTACAGCCATGCTATTTTAACAAAATGTATAGTGAGATAACTACACTGTCAAACTGTAGTTCTATCATTACCATAATTGAAAATTTAATCCTCATGACTCTGTGAAACATCACCTTATCATTAACCAAAAGTTCACAATAGACCGTTCAATTCATTAACTGATACTTATACAAGCATTAATTACACCTACACACACCAAGACAGAAGTGCCCCAATACAGTATTTCTCTTTTATGGCCATGTAGATTGGTAGAAATAGTTAATTGCACAGTACCATCTAGTGGTTAAGAAGTGGAAGCACCGGGATGCACTGAGAAATAGTATTTGATAATGAGATTTTCTGCACTGCCGTCCATCAAGCTCTAATTTAACCTCCCGGAGTGATCTCACCCAGAACGCAAATGTTAGCCTTAGCAGAGAGTTTGTGTTGCACACACTTTGGTCGAGCATTACCGGAAGATAATTCAGAGTGTCCGTTATAAGCTGTCTCTAAGACATGGAGGCTGACGTTTTACTGCAGCTGGACTTAGAATGATCACATCTGTCCAGCTCAAATCGATCAGAAGCTGATGATTATTATTACTAAACTACTATTTTATATATATAAAGTGATGAAACAACTTTTCCAAAATGCAGTACAGCTTTTTCAAACACTTTTCAAACAACAGTGCTGTATATAATTCAAATACACTAGAACGCAGTATAATGCAGCTTACTGTAGTTTTGCTGCTGCATCTCACTGGATCATTTTTGGCAGTTGATCATGCGTTTCAAGGAGACAATGTTTTCCACTGAGAGGAAATAACTATCTTTTTCTCATAATTATTTCAATGTGCATGCAACATATCAAATGGTTACCACGAGGCAGAGTACAGCATCACTGTAGAGTTTTTTAAAAAAGTGAATTATTCAGCATTTCTGAAGGAATGATTCTGTCCCATGCTTTTATCCATATCCACTGAATTTATAAAAGTTTTTCAGGTATTTTTTTATTTTTGTCCCTGGAAAGCCTGGATATGTGTTCTTAGCTATTTTAATAATCAATTTATCGTTCAAAGGTGTAATTTTCTTTAAAAGCAATGTATAGACTCATATAAACATAACGAAGAGAAGTCTGTGGTGGTGTCTGTATCTGCAGAAATGCTGCCCTCTGTCTGTATGTCTTTATTTTCCTCATTATTTTGCTGTGCTCTGTGCTGTTTACTAACCCAAAACGTCAATATTTGATGTCCAGATAACTTTCTGGTGCGTTAAAAAACACAGCGCAGACGAATCCTACTGATTCTACCTTTGACATAAAAAATAAACCGCCTACCTCAGTTTCAAAGTTTCCATATTAACTTTCAAGCATTTGAGTCATCTGAGAGAAAACTAGACTTATGCTTCTACTCTTGACTTTGTGTTCAGGCTTTTTTAGCTCCTGACAGGAAAAACGAAAAAAAAAATACATGTGTTTCTCCAGAATTACTTACTGCACCTTTAAGTAATTTGGGAAAAAATTCAGTTTCTTTCCAATTCTCAAATGTGACTGCATACTATACTTAAAGTAATTTGCTTGGTCAAATTCGCTGGCAGGCATTATAATGTAAAAAAAAACTATAAATTTGAGTGGCTTAAATCTTTCATTGTAACTGTACATGAGATCACTAGTCTTTCACAATCCAGCAGAGGACAAACATAACGGGGCATGTTGATCCAAACTCTGATGGTGAAACTGAGGCCAGCGACCTCTTGCCCCTCAAAGCCTGTCCGCCTGTCAGGCAGCCCTGCACTGTTTTGATTGGCTCTGATCTTGATCTCTTGGCCTCCGCATGAGTCAAGTCTCCAGCATCTGCTTACAGCATGGCCAGATGGCTGATGTGTGTGTGTGTGTGTGTGTGACCTGCAGCAGCTAGAAGGGAAAAGTGCATCACCTCTCCTGGCTCTGAGGCTCACTGACTGACTGACTGACTGACTGACTGACTGACTGACTTAGGGGCACCGTATGTTTCCACTTTGACGGAAACATAGTCCATCCAATAGTCATCCCTACAATATTGTTGCAGTATCGATACTGAGGTGTATGCTAAAAATATTGTGATATTTGATTTTGTTCATATTACCCAGTACTACTATCAAGTCAGGAACAATATGGTAAAATTAAAAAAAAAGTGACTATTTGACAAGTGTTGCAATTGCAATATTATTCATAATAGTGGGAATGACTAGTTTTGCATTACAAAGTTTATTTTCACTGAAAAAAACTATTCAAATTAGGAACATTTGTTGGAGTCTTTGCCAAACTTCATGTTTTCTTACACCTGGAGAACAAGATTTATAGGTCAGGGAAAGTGCAACTCTACAGTACTTCATTATAATGCTGTTTTCTCACGCATGCTTCTCACACTTTATCAAAAAATTGCAAATTTTGCAGTTGGGATACTGCAGTTGGTCATACTGTGATTCTGATAATGTTTTGATGAATTTTGCGGCCGTACAGGATGGCTCTATAAACAGTCAGACAGTGATCAAGTTTGCTGTTTGGAACATACTGAGGACACAGATGGGAAGAGGAGAGATGGATCATTGTGGTTTCAGGGGTTTCTCTGTGTGCTTTGATAATTTTTTTTCCCCACCAGACGGTGAGAATAAATTCTAACTGACACGTTGCTCTATGAAGAAGGAAACAGAAAGTGTTTTGCAGCTACCTGCAAAAGGGATGGGTTTTAATACTCAAAACACAGATTTTAGATATGAAATACAAAAAGGGTGCTTGTGCTCTATGGTACACTCTATTTATTGTATCCACAGGTCAAATTCAACAAGGAAATGACTCATGTATGTTCGCTTATCTTTTTAAACAAACAGCAGGAAGCTGTGAGGCCTGTGTGCCTTTCACTTGACCGTCTAATTACAGTAAATCAATATCAATTGACTTAGTAAGTAATTAGAGTTAATGGATGTTAAGTAACTGTAGTGATTCATCCATATGTGCACAGAGATAAATGTGGCAGCCTGTTGTAAATTAATGGCTGCTAGGAAATTCTGTATACAAATTGTGTTTATGTCATTGTGCCGTTTTTACCAATTTCTGTGGAGTAAATGAAAAATGCGTGCAAAGAAAAAAAACTTAAATTGACGGCTTACATTTTGTGTCATTCTTTTTCCAGCAACTCCTTGCTTCCAAGCAATGCAGCTGGAAAAGCCCTTGTTTTTTTTGTTTTTTTGTTTTTTTTTCTTTTAGAAAAAGGGCATGACCAGCCTTTTTCTCCAAAATACACACAAAACCAGGGTGGAGGCAGTAACTCTGGTCTATTTAACAAAAGGATTTCACATGTTGTGAATTATAGGATTATAAATCACTGAGTGAAGTGGCAGTGCACAAAGAGTCTGTATAATACCACAGTCCACAAAATAATATATTAGACATTATGGCACACCAGTCAAACAACAACACAGACGTTTGTCTGGTGTGCTGTGGATGTTTGTCCTCGTTCAGAATTGTTCAGAGATGTTTGATCACGTTTGACATGTTCAGTCTGTGTTTGTCTGTGTTTGATGAAGTTTGGTCAGGCTGCCATACTCTCAAACAGACGGCTACCCTGACAGCACACGTATCCATAGCAACACAGCTGTCGCATGCCTGGTATCAGCATTAAACTCACTGGACCAGCTGTGTTATCTGTTGTCTTTATTGTGTTAGTTGAGGCAATGTGACTGAAATGGCTTGAATCCTGGAAAGAGAGGAACCATTAGTCGAAGTGGGAGAATCAAAAGAAGGAGCTGTATGACGAGTCATGATCTTCCCACTGAAACAGCTGGAAGTAAGCAATCGAAGACACTGCTGAAAAACTCGACATTACTTGTAACAGGGCTAGCTTAACGTTAGTTACTTGAACTGGAATCTGATACAAGATTGTTGCAAACTAAATAAGCTAATAGCAAAATGAGGCAATTTTAGTCAGCAGTCAGTCTGTTAAGTTGGGTCAGTTTTCTGCAGGTTAAACTGAACTGACTTCTTTTTTTTCCTCCTTTTTAAAAACATTTTTAAAACATTTTAAGACCTATTTCATATTTACGTTTGCAAAAAGAACATTAATCTCTTCTCAATTAATTAATATGAATTAATCTCTTAATAAAATCTGCCAGTCCAAATCATGTAATTTAAGACGTCTTGTTCTTTCCACACTAGAAGGTCATTAGTGGTTATTGGTTCCATGTTGGTTTTATATTCTAGTTTAGTGTGGTCAAAAGTTTTTTCCCTGCAAAAAAACATGAGTAACAAGAATTTCATAATCAAATCAAAATTAATATGTATCAAAGTCATATTTAGGACATTTTAAGACATTTTTAGGCCTTTGGGTACAAAAACAAAATCAGACAGGCTTTGTTTAAGATTGACTGAGGGTGGAATTGTCCTTTTTTTGCTGCATCTATAGGATTAGAAGCACCAAATCAACACGCTTTCTATGTTCTGTGATTCAATGGTGTGTATTATTTTGGAGACTTGATCAGCACATTTAATTCAGTTCAATTTTATTTCTATAGCAAATCATAACAAAGTTATCTCAGGAAACTTTTCAAATAAATCCAATTGTTCCCATCAAGAGCAAGCACTGAGGTGTCTGTGGTGAGGAAAAATTAACTTTTAACAAATCAGAAACCTTTCTATCATCAAATGTCAGATTTGTACGTCACACCAAGCGCACACCTCTTACCATGTCTTTGAAAGCGTTCTCGATGGCTCCGATCACCAGGCTCTCGTGTGAAACCTTCTTCTCAGTGAAGAAGCGTGTGGGCGGGGTGCTGGGTGAACCCGGAGCCCCTGCGGCGCCACGGAGCGAGGCGGCCCTGGTGAGGGCGCGCTGGGAAGTCGGGGTGAGGTGGTGATTGATGGGCTCCTCCCCCAGACATGTCGGGGGCACCAGGTTCGGAGTGCAGAGGATCTCCATCACCTCCTGAAGGTGCAGCGCAATGTGGTGATGCAGAAGACGGGAAGCCACTACAGCGGCCCCGGAACCAGCATGGCCGTCAAACAGCGCCCAGTAGTGGAAGGTAAGGTCTTCAGAGCTGTCCTGAATATAGATGAGAGTCAAACACACATCAAACACAACACAAACACTCATTAATTGTCTCAATACTGGCATCTGCAGGATGTAACATGTAAGCAGAGGAGTTTCGTCAGACCTCACATTCACACTGATCAAATAACCAGGGACAGAAAATGTATTTTTCGTAGAGCAAACTCATCTAAATGTATGAAGTCTGTCAGCTGAGAATACAACTCATGAATTAACTTTTTGTAATCACCAGAAACAACAGTCAGGAATTGATCCCAGACACTAAAATACAGTTTTGTAAGATTTAATAAGCATCATTAAATGGATGCTCGGCAACAACTGCATCCAATATTGCAGTTTATGTAAAGAGTTTGAGAAATTTTATGAGTATTTTTAATTACAAGATACAGAAATGAAATAAAATGTAATGTCTCATTCCATAATTATAAAAGAGTGAATGTGGGGTAATTCAAAGCTTCCCTTCTTCTTGCAATCATATGATGTACTGCTGTGGTTCCCAACCTGAAGGGACCTTCTAGTGTCAACATACTGTAAACCACAGGGGGAGAAATAAAACTTTGCTCCCATATTTGCTTTCATCTGAATACTGGATAGCTTAAGTTCTTTAGTTCTACTAAAATGAAACAATCTGGCAGGGGAACAACACTGAGGAAACCACTTGCAACTGACAACCTGCAGCAGGGGTCATAGGTAGATGTTGTGTAAAAGGTCATAAGCCGTAAAGGTTAGGAACCACAGATGCACCACTGTCTCAGTGAACAGAAAAATACAAGCCCTTGTTCAATACCACATTGGACCAATTTTAGCCCTGAGCACAGCTGCCACAGAGACTCAAGCAGGAAGCTGTACCAGGTGTCCAGGTGTTGAAGCTGACTCATGTTAATACATGCCCTGGGATCAATGCTTCAATCTGCAATCTTAATGGACCCACCTTGATGCACTGTACGTCTGCACTGTCTTCTGTGTTCGCCTACAAAGTGCCACCTCCCACATAATAGATTAAAAGATTAGACAAAGTGTCTTGTGTTCCGCTTCATTCATTGCTGTCCTTTGAGTCTGCCGCCTTCAAAAAACTGCAGCGACTCTATGATCTTCCTCCCTCCTGGAACCAAGGGTCATGCTTTTTCAAAGTCTGGCAGACACAAATTTAACTCAGTTCTTAGTAATTAAACGGTTACTTTGGTGTTTTTCGACCTGGACCCTGTTTTCTCATGTTTTTTGTGTCCAAGTGACTAATTGGGGACAACAAGTTTTGAAACTGGTCCAGTATTGAGCGAGACCAGTGCAGCCTGCAAAAAAGGCCTGCAATGTAATCCTTATGGACAAAGTGTGCTGACTAAAAGTGCTTGTTTTGTCACTGTCAAGCGCAAATTGTTATTCTGTCTGACAACATTATGGAAAGGATCCCTGCAGAGATAAACTTTACACAGAGGATTTGTTTTGTTTAATCAGGAACAGCTGTTAGGCTACATCACTCTCACCAAGCCCACCAGACTCCATTTTCAGAAACAGCGATTTTATCATCATAAAACATATGTTCAAACTTGACAGAAACAAATAACACTCATCTGGCTCATCTTTCCACTGCTGCTACAATCACCAACTCTGGTTCGGGTCAAAATAAACCCTGAGTTTTATTTTGTTTGTGTTGAGTTTGAATGAAAATGATAATGATAAAATTACTGTTTCTGCAAATGGAGTCTGGTGGGTTTGGCGAAAGCAATAAAACATCTATTTCTGGTTAAATAAAATGTTTCTTACTTTAACAAAAATGTCTATCACTGTCAGATACTTAAAATAACAATCTGTCAGTGTCCCTGTTGTGTTGTGATGTGTCACCTAGACACAAAAACGTGGGAAATAGTTACCCTTTCATTTATACATACCAAAAATATAGACATGGAGCTGCAATTGCACAGATTTTATCATGTAATGATGCATACGATAAGTGAAAAAGAGAGGGCTGACAGGGTGTATACTGCATTTTTCTGGTCACTGAGTGTAGATCACTGCTAGCACATATTTCTGCACACACTAAAGCACTGTTTTTCTAAATATAGTGCAGGCAGATTCTACAACATGAGCCTGCGAAGCAAACGAAGAGCACCAGAAAGGCTCTACACTACTGATTTTGGTCTAGCATCTCTGCAGTAGTGAGTCATGAGGTACTTGCATGAGTTTGCTGTAGGCTCTGGGTGGGCCTGAGCAAAGTACTGGTGGGCTGAGAGGACATTTTAGCAGCAGCATTACTTTATATAGACACACACTGCCTTTGCAAATTAAAGTGACAAAGAGGTTTTTATGAACGGTTAGAGGTGAAAGAACAGTGAGCAAATTCAGACATCACAAACAAAGTGACACACAGGAGAGACATCAATGTTTAGCGCTTTCATAGTTTTTTCAGCCTAGTAGCTAAAAAGGGACAGAGCCACTATTATCAGTAAGTGTGTCAATATGTTGTGTGAGTTTGGTACACTGCCCTAAAAACAGCAGTGAGTTTACATTTCATAATAATAAACTGTATAGATTTCCTTTGTACATGACAGACTGTACTTGTGGAAGGACACAAGGTTAAAGCCTATTTGTGTGTTTCTGTGAGCAAATGCATTCGCCTTTGCCTGCCCGTGTTAGTGGCTGTCAAGAGCTGTTACAGGTCACCGTGGTGTGTAAAGGACACGGTGCTGTACGCCCCAGTAAACTGCTGATGGGACAGGATGGAGGGGACAGTGGGTCCCATCAGCAGGCCCCAGGGACATTCAACCTGATTATTACCTGGATTGCATCAGTGAATAAATGTTAAAGGTGCAGAAGCTTCCAGTCTGTGATCCGTATTAGCCTAAACAGTAAGTTGGAGCAATAGACTGTATATTAAATAGGCTGAAATCCTATTTAATGTATGATCTATGGTTGAAGCGTCGCTGTTTTCCCCAACGCCTTCCTCCCCAGTCGCTTGACAATAACAAGCGAGGACAAGTCCTACACTGTAAGTTGATCAGCTGTTTATAACTGTCAGTTGTTTGTCAATACAAATTAATCCCGTTATCCTGAAAACAAAAGCCCACCACCATGAAATAATATACTCTGGACCTCAAGTTAGCTGCCTGTCTCACAGCCTGCCAGACTCCATTAATATATTGCTCATTTGTTCTTTAAAATTCATGTTTAAATTAAAGGATAATATGACTTGTCATTTGAATCATTTTATATGATTTCAATAAAAAAAAAACCTTTAGTTTCATACAGTGTTAAGTTTTATGTTTTTACTCATCAGTTCCTGAGGTTGTAAAAGGTTGGATGTGGTGGAAAAGGTGGACATTTCCTAACTGACCAGGCACTCTCGGAGGCCCAAACCCTCTCCATTGGGCAGGGAAGACCTCCTGCGGGTCATGGGGGTCCGGTTGGGCGTGGAGCATCCTGTAGGTCTCCTTTTGACCACCAGCACCTCACAGCTGGCCTGGTCCTCGTTTAACGTGCTCTTTCCTGCATTGATCACCCTGGACAGAGAGAAAACAGGACACAAGAGAGGGGATTTTAAGACATACTTTAGTTTAACAGGACATGTAAGATAAGAGATAAAGAGTGACCTCAATAGAGTGCAGATCTCTGCCAGGCAACAGATGGTGAAACACCTACTGCAATGACACCATAATGGCCAGATGCAACCAGCAAAGTTCTGAAGAAAGTTTTTTTGCACAGCATTCAATAGTATAGTGCAAGGTTTCCTTTGTAGATGTATGCAATTGTTTTGTATAGTACAGTCTCAGTTTTTAAGATGTATAGAATAGTGTAATGGTGTTTACCTGATTGTATAAAATTAATAGGGAAATAATAAGTGGGACAATAAGTCCAAACTACTCTCTTTAAACACTGTCATTTATTTAGAAGATTTTTAAATTTGTTTCAAACATAACAAGCAATTAAGTGGCTTTGCAACCTTCTAATATATGTAGAAATCTACATTGTACACTCACTCACACAGTGCATGATCTCCTGAGATAATGAAAACTATCCTAATCAATTAAGTAAAAAATACTATAAACTATATAAATGAATTGTGAAAGTCTGTTTGACAATGGTGCAACAGTAAGACATGGTGTGTGTTGTATACACGCATACAATATATGATTAATAAATACAATAACCTTAAACATTTTGTAAATAGTGATACAAAAAATAAATTTTAAGTATAGTTTATGTGCTGTATAATAATAAGTTGATAGTAATTATTGGAATATATATCTAAGACAAATAGAAAATACATTATAATAGCTTGAGACAGCATATAATATTACAAAAACCTGCTAAAAAAACAAATCCCTGGGGCTCCCTTTTAGCTCAGTTGGTAGAATGTGTGCCTCATTTACTGAAGCTGTGAGTCCTCAGCAGTGTCCGTGGGTTCAACTCCCACCTGCGGCCCGTAGCTGCCTGTCATCCCCTCACTCTCTCCCCCCCTTTCCTGTCCTCACAAACCCTTGGGGATCTGAGAGATGAACTGTTGCCAAGACATCGGTTGTCATCTTCGCTCACATCATTTCAATCACTCCCTCCCTCGCTATCACAAACAAAAACAGTTTGGGAGCAGCTGCGTCTTGGATTAAACTTTTAAAATGGTTACAGAGCCTCTCTGCATTTCTCACGACTTAGACAGCAAATTTCCTGAACGCTGGTGGTGAAAGATGATACACAGCTGCAGGTAATAAAAGGTTTCGATGTCCTCCTCTACAGTTCACCCGAAGCTGTGACCTTTAATCCATTAGATGTTTTTTTAGGGACTATAAAACCTTTCCAAACCCAATTTCTGTATGAGTTTCCCTTCGTGGTGAGTTTTTCTGCAATAAACAACATGAGACGATGCAGAGTAAAGTCAGCAGATACACACTCTTTAAATACACATTTCAATTTGAGACCCACGCATGTAGGGCAGAGGACAGAAAGACACATAAATACTGCATTATACAACACCTGGCAGATGGTGCACTGCTGCTGCGAGCTGCTGTGGTCATGGACAAACACACGCTGCTAAACAATACTCCAGGCATTCTTCATTTAGCCACACCGTAGGAGATCTTAGGCCTGCAGTGGCCCTATTAAAACTGTGCATAATTTAACTTATGAAATTAGAGCTCCAGAGGGTAGATAACCAAGGGACACCCAGGAACAAAATGTCAAATATCTCTAGAAATATGGATTTTTGTGGCATTCTGTCACTTTTTACCTGTCAGTTTCTGCTGTCAAGAGATTACAGGCATAAGAATATTATTACTAAACAAGATGCAGAGAATAAATTAGATTATACATGAGGGACAGGCATGATTACTTTCCTATGGAGGATCCTATATGATCCTAATTGGTCATGGGGATGAACGTGCAGAGCAGAGACCGTCTGTCCCCAGCTAAGAAAACACAGTGGGTTGTAAAACTGACAGGATATTGACTGAGCAGACCTTAATTGGAGTCTTACACAATGGGTTTATTCACCACTTCCCTATCCTAAAAAACTAAGAATAGCCCACTCCCTGCGGTGTGTCAATACGAGAGGTATAGAGGAAACACTTCATCTGCCCACACGGCTCCCCGACTATCATCATGAATATACACCCACTGACGCAAGTATGACACACATCTAGGTGCTCACTTTGCATCAGAATAATGCTGAAAAGATTGTCAATTAATCAATAACTAGGGAAGGGGGGATTATTCTTAGATGCATTATCACTCTCAGCCAATAATCAGAAAGTAAGTGGTAAGAAAGAACAGTAAAATCAATGGGACGTTGTACTCAGGAAGGCTACTGTGCTGACACGTTAAAATCTGGAAGAAGGAATGACTGAATCAACACTGTTATGGAATCAGCAACAGTTGTTTTTGTATTTAAGACACTGTGAAAGACGTTTCAGAGAACACTGTACTTTGGTCTTCTCTCCATGCTGCACGAGTTAAGAGATTTGATTCATCACGCCGACTTTATGATTCTTCAGAGAACTAGCAGCTCTCACCATTTAAGGTGACAAACATTTACAACATCCACACAAAATGTTAAATATTTTCTGGTTCCAGTTTTTCAAAGTGAAGGATTGGCAGTTTTTTTTTATTGTTTTATATCATTGCAATTCACATAAACCGACCTATCTTACCGACCTGTGATTGGCCAAAGTCTCCACTCACGGGTTAGATTTTCTAACACTTAGTTTTCTCTCGGACCACTTCAACTACAACATGCTGAAAGTTTAATATTGAACCTTTGTCCAATAATGACCACACCCCAAAAAACTGCATACCCCAGGTTTAATCAAATGATTAAAAAAGTAATTAAGACATGAATTTACATAATGTGATAAAATGAAATGTCATAATTATTAGTTGCAGTCTTACATCAGCACTTTACAAATGATGATACAATTATGGTGAAGGCAACACAAAAATGCATCGAACTTGCATTTGCATTTAACTTCTTCAGTTTATAAACTGCACTGATTTTGTGGTTCATAAGAATTTAATAATGTTCTCTCCACCCACCTCCTTTCTTAGGTTTCAACCACATCTCACCATCTGCGTCAATGGTTGGGGTTTTCTCAGTCGCTCAGAGATGCGGTTGACAGAAGGCCCGACGGGTGTTCTGGTCGTGCCCAGACACACGGCTCTTTTTCGTTTCTTTCTTCCTTTTCTGAGTAACTGGCTTTCGACACCTGGCCATTGTGGAAGTTTACCAGAGGGGCAGAGGCGCTGGCTTACATGTTAAATCTTTTTTTTTTACCTTAAATTAGCGTGATGGACCAAAGCATTTTTTGCATTATGGGGCGGAGGCTAAAATTGTTTTCAACAACTTGTCAAGGAAAATCAGGAGGATAAAAAAAAATGTAACAAGCTTTTATATCACTCACAAATATATATTTTGACAAATTATTTCAGCAGACTCAACTTGTTGGGATGCTTATTTTGCCTTGAAAACGCTCGGCTAATGTTAAGTCTTTTTAAACTACACCCACAGTGTCCTGATGAGCATTTTTTTTGGCATTTTTATTATTAATTTATAGACAATTCAGTTGAGTTTGAACTTTAACTGTGACTGTTGCTTATTTAGTCACAAATATTTTAGAGAAATACCAGATTTAAAATCAAATGTTAATGTAAATTGCTATTTTCCACCACGTATTAAGTGTTTTTAGATCCAGCCTCTCAGGCAGCAGTCGGTCTCAGCTTAAATTAGTTCACAACTCTGGTCTTGCATGTAGTTAGATTTTTAAATTAGAAGTATGGCCTGGGAAATAGTCAAAAGACATTTAAGTTTACAGTGTATATGATATAAGTTAATAGGTTAAAATGAGCAAAACCAACAGCGTGTCCCATTTACTCCTCTCCTTAACTTCATATGATGAGTAGAGACCACAAACTTCATGCACCATCATGCGTGTCCGAGACCAAAGACAGGCTGCAGGGAGTGATGTTCATTTGACCCTGGGAGATCACAAGATTTACAACAGTTGAGCGTTCGAGCCTTTCATCTCTGATATGAGAGCAAAGGCCTTCCACACCCCGAGGCACGAACCGTGTCAGAGAGCAGGGCTGTCATATTTGCTTATCTTGTTTTATTTCTCCCCGTTTGAGACAATGGCATGACCTTAATTACTGTGCCAGAGCTGCCTGTAATATACAGTGTGCCTTGCACTCACACCACTGAAGTTTCGCACTCCACCAGCTCCTTTTAGGGAAATTTTGATAATATAAATGTGCATAATGTGCCAAAAGAGGTAAAGTTAGCCGATTAGTTGATCAACAGAAAATTAATAGACAGCAATTTTGACATGCAATGAATTTAAGCAAAAAATTGCTATCTACAGATATTTAAATGTGAGGATCTTACACTGTTCTGTAAACGTAATATTATATTGATTTTGATTTGATTTCTTTGTTCAGATATATACAAAAATACAATGTGATGGAGATGTGATGGAGAGGTGGAAAAAAAAACCTTCAGAAGGGCTTGATCACTCACCAGTGCATACCTACATCCACCAGAAAGGCAAAAAATATATTAAATTTATTAACAAAACAAAAACAGAGGAGTTCATGTTGAGCTCTGGGAGTATGTGATGGTGATATTAAACTATTTTTAACAGACTGAATAATGAATTCATTATTTTGCAAAAAAGAAAAAAGAAAGAAAGATTAATTGGTAATGGGTATCACCATTAGTTGCTGCCCTAAATACAGCTACATTTTCAAAACTGGATCCTTGCTCTGTTCTGCAGCGTCCTTTGTTGCCAACTTCTTGCACAACCAAAAGCGCACATAAGTGTTGCCAAGAAAAAAAAAACTACCCTGGAGGCAATGACTACTACAAAGACACTATTCACAAAATGCAGGTAATTACAGTTTTTCAGGTTATCTATTGATTCACGGCACCGCTTAATCTGTAACAGATCTTCTATACTCATCCAGCACTTAAGTCAATGCATCTTTTGTGTTTAATCAAATACTAATTAAAATTCCACAAAGATAAATGCATTTAAAGGGTTAGATTGGATTATTTGAAGTGGAGTTGTATAAGGAACTTATCAGTTATCAGTGTGTTATCTACAGTAGATGACGGTCACTGACCATGCTGTGGACGGGGGTCTGCAGCAAAATGTATTTTAGCCACTTAAAAAAAAGGTCTACCTAATAACATCAAGATCAGTTTAAGGTTAGGCTATATTTAGGATATTTTCACTGCTTTACCTGGCCACCAATCAGCCTTTTACAGTGTCATTATATAAGCCAAGTATAGCTCTTTCCAAAGCAACCAAACCCCTTTGGCAAAATGAGTCATTTTACCCCACAGAAGATGGGAGTTGCTGGTCCACCACTCCCTCAGTCGGTTAGTTTGTTTGTGTCATTGTGTCACTTCGGTGTTTTTAAAGGTTATTTCAGATTCACCAAGTAACTCAATAATGCTATAATATGGTAGATCAGCAACTGGCTATCTACTGTAGGTACTGTAGGCACACTGACTATACATAAGTACCTCATATAACTGTGCCTTTAAGATTTTTGTAAACACATCTATTGTATATTAAATCTTTCTGTATATGCAGCAGAATGTCAGTAGGAGCTCTATACCTTCGTTTTGAATTATTTCTTATTGCATATTCTATCTCTGTTTGTATAATCCTTCTTATCTTTGCTGCTGTATGCTCGTGCTACTGTATTTCCTGCAACACATCATTATAATGATGAAGATGATCCTATTATGTGATTACGGAATCACATGTTTTGTTGAACGGCAACTCATACTTCAGTTACACGTTAAGAAAAGCAGGCACTGAACTGAAACAGCATTACGCTGTTCCTGCCTCAGAGCGATGTGCCATGTTGATGTAGCAGAAACAACACAAGAACATGTGCTGGATCATGTGACTGAGGACTGGGAGGCTTTGTATGTAAGAAGTGCTGCTCATGTGCTTCCTCTCCACAGTTGAATGTCACACTGACTTTATTTAGCTGCTTTACGATGGAAAAATATAAATAAAGTAGTGGAAAAGACTGAGGAAAATGGGTTTCATGGTTAAAACTACAATAAAAATAGAAGGACATCATACATATTAATAGAATTTTGGAGGCATTTGACCCTTTTTTTTTTATCTTGGATATGATTTTATTTTATTTGTATTTTTATGATTGTTTCATGCACAAATAACATGCTCATCCCAAACCGGTTTACGAGACATTATTTATGTAATTATGGACATTATTTAGAAAAACAGACCAGAAACACAGTTGCAACTTAGCCAACTTATAAGCATTAAAATTTTTTCATCGCGAATGCATCAACAGGTTTTCCATTTAATATAGGTATTTAACTCATCATAAGAAAGATGAAGAAAATGTCAACTTCTTCACATAAGTCAAACAACCTGTTTTCCTCTTGTATGTTTTTAAATCTGCCAACTTCAAGGGCCAGGGGGAGGATTCTTGATCTCAGCCCTGCGACTTTAAGACCTTTGACTCCTTGTTTTCTATAACATAAGATTTAGTGCCATAATTGTGCTGAATTCAAATTTCTGTTCATAATTTTTGCTGTAAAAAATATCATGCAGCCATTTTGCATCTAATCAAGCAGGTAACTTGTGTTAATGTTGCATGACAAATTATTACTTTACATACATCATTGTGACTGAACCTTTTCAAAAGTAGCATGAATGTCTTTAGCGCAAAACTGTGTGATTTACACTAAAGAAAAACCTTCTCATTGATCCAGTTTTCTGACATATTAAGCAAACAAGTCAGTCTTATCATTTTAAGGCTGCAACTCAATTATTTTATATTTGATTAATTGGTTGATTATTTTCTTGATTAATAATTGTATAAAATGTTAGAGAATGGTGAAAAATGTCGACCAGTGTTTCCTAAAGCCTCTGTTGATGTCCTCAAATGTCTTGTTTTACTCACAACCCAAAGATATTCAGTTTATTGTCTAGAAATCAAAAAATATTTACATTTTAAAAGAACGCTTGCATGTTACGTGTTTGCTGAACATGAATGCCCTAAGTTCATTCAAAACCTTCACACTGTTCTCCACACCCTTGAGCTGTCATTGTTTTTAATTGGCGTTCCCTTGACTTAGATATTAATGCTGACTCTGCCAACTCACAGCCCTCTAGTCAAGAGTCAAAGCCCTGACATGCCCTGTCTCACATGCGTGTGGTCTGCTGACCTGCAGACAAAACGAAAGCGCGGTGGCTATGCAAGCATTTAGCTTACAGACACGCATATTGATTAACCATTGATCGGACAGCTGCTGTGGTTGCAAGGGTTATGTGTTGCTGGTACTGGGTCAGTAAAGAAGGTGAGTGAATAAGTGACCACAACATATCTTTACCCTCTCAGTGCAAACAAGGAGGTTGGAGGAGTTGAAGACAGTAAAGACGTGGACAAGAAGAGCTGACTATGGTTTCCTTTATCATCATTAAAACTGTATTTCTCTTATTGATGAAGTGGCTCTAACATTCTTAACAAACCTCTTCTTCAGGCTACTATTTTTCATGCTAATTGCAATTCCTGATTAGTTCATAAGACCACAGTAAGTTGAACCCCATTTTTATCCAGACTGAAGTTACACTAAGTGAAGGTCCACAATTATTCTCTGTCCTTTGTCCCGTCTCATTCCTTTTTCTGCTTGCAAAGAGTAACCTGGAGCAAACAAGGTAAAAGCTAGAAACAAGCAGCCCAAACCAAATGAGGATAGAAACATCCAAAGGTCAAGGGATGAGGTGGAGCAGAAGTTATGAGAGGTTCTGTAAAGATGGCCGAGGCGCTGAGTGAATCTGACTGAACCTACAGGTTAAGTAACCATGTAACTAAGACTGCAACTAATAGTTACTTCATAGTCTATTTATCTAGCAATTATTTGGTTAAACCAATCACTTCCTTAATTGACTGCACCCACAGAATGAAGTAATAGTAGTATCTAGCAGTGAGCTTGTAGAACACGAACACCTCCTTCTCACTCTGAAATTTGCATTTTACACAAAGTGTTGTATCTAGAGCCCATGTTTTCGTTTGTATGGTATGAGTTACTGTAGAAGCATGGCGGTGCAACATGGCGGACTCCATGGAAGAGGACTCCCGCCCTCTTTAGATATAGGCAGCTCATTCTAAGGTAGTGAAAATGTAACGCCATATTCTGCCAATAAATCCCCATAAATCTTACACACTGTAGCTTGAATTCAATTATATGCCTTAGCATTGAGGTCATAGTGAGTGGTGACGTAAGTGGTGAAATATAGAAAGGAAAACATTATAAACAATATAATTCAGTTCAGTACAACAAAACACTAACTTTGACCTAAATAATAATTTGCATTGCAATTGCACTGACACATTTCCAACAACGTCACCAAAACTAGATACTGTAGAGTTTATAGCAGAATTATTGTACTTGTTGTGCTGCATTAGATTGCACGTGTACCAAATAAAGTGGCCACTGTTTTTATTTTGCAAATTGTCACCGCAAGGTCGACCCCTCCAAAGGAGCAAAGACTCTGTTGAGAGAGCACACCTGCACAAACTGAAGGTGACACAAGTTTCCCTCTTTTCCCTCTACTTTTGGAAACATCGAGCAACATGACAGCAGTGACACAAGGGAGAGTCATCAGTGGTCAGCGCTGGTGTAGACATGAAGGAAGGGGGGCAATGGCAGAGAAACACGGCAATAAATGTAGCCTGTCTGCAAAAGTGAGGCCTGTGAGTGTGCTGAAGGAAAGTAGGTGACACAAGTTAGAGTGAGCAATACTCACTGATCCATTCAAATGATCATGCTCACTGGACCTGACAGTCGGTGCACCCGCTCGGAGACAGCACATCAGAAAGCTCCTCCTGAAGCAGAGCTGCTCGTCCCGTCTCCACGGGGAGCAACACAATAACCCAGGATAACCCCATCGAGCTGGGAGGGGCCTACTCAAGACACGCAGGGGTATAAAGGGTATGAAGGAGAAAAACACGGGACAGAGCGAAGAGGAATAAAATTCTTCCTGCATGGAACACTACACGTCAATTTCACTTTCCAAATGATCTTCAAGTATTGGTGTAATGACACTATGTACAGTCATGACCTTGAAATAAGATGGAAATAAGTGTAACAGTATAACTGTTTCTTAAATAATGTGAGTATAAGTGTAGTCTAATATTTACCAAACCAAACCAAGACGAACGAAATTGAAGTATCTGTTTTTTCTTGCTGTTAGCAAGTCATAATTACTGCATGCTACATCTATGTATGTAGAAAACATAAACAAGAGGCTACAGGCCTGCGAGCAGCTCAGTGATGCTGCATTAATGTCATATGGGATGGATGTACAAGATAGATTCCCATGTTAATGACAAGTGTTCACTATGTGAATGTGGTTGATTACAGAGTTGGTTGTGTGAAGATTAAAATACTGCATGTGCACTGACAACATAACACCATATCTGCTAAATTTGAGTTTAATTACACTGAATGACAGACTCTAGCTGTTGTGAGGGTTTTGGTCACTTCCACGTTATTTTCAGAGCTTTTGGAAAAATCTCAGTTTGCCAGTTGCAATTATGACTTAAATTTTGACTTGACTGGAACATTATTTAGTCAGAAACTCGTAATTACAATAACAGAACGCAGAATTAGGTACAGCAGTGTTTTGAGCTGAATACTAACGCAGGAGCATGTTAGCAGGCATAATATTTACCATGTTCACCTTCTCATGCTGTGTTTGAGACAACATTAGAGGTCAGAATTTGCTGGTTGAAATTTCCGACTTCCAACCTCAAAGCGTTCCAGGTGCACAATCCCAACAGTAGGAAAAAAAATGGCTGCCCCTGAAAGACTGATGAGTTTCTTTGTCAAGTGCACTTAACAACATTAGCAACATATTCTGACATAAGTTTACATGCAGAACAGGCTTTTACTGTATGGTAGTGTGTATTATTTTAGGCTTTCGTGGGTGCTGCCATTGTTGTGTGATGTCAGACACAGGAACTCTGAGTGGACTTCCATTGTATTTTTTCTCTAGAAGGACATCGGAAAATTGCAACCTTCAACACAGTCTGGAAAGCAGCATTACTTTATCATGTTAACATGCTAAAATGCACACTAAATACAAAGTAAAGTTGAGGTTCAAATATCATCTGTTTTGCAGGTATTTATCATAAATCAATGTATAGGCCAAATTTAATTTAGATTTTCTTCAAGTTCTTTATTGAAATATACAAATATCCACAAAAACCCCAATTCCCACGCCTAAAGGAACATCCCTCATCCCCTGCTGTCACTCGGCTGGTTAAACTTGTTTCATTTTACAAAGGAATGTACAACATGGTTTGCCCACATCACTGTGTACACAATGAGAGACACTTGTTACTTAAAGGCGCTCAGTGAGGTGGAATTAAATTGAAAAGCAAAATATCTGAGAAAATATCTGAGTGTATGTCAAGTGTTGCCTCCACAGGCCTGCATCCATCACAAAGTAAGGTCAATTTGCGGGTATATTTTAGCTAATTTGGATCTGGAAAGATGCACATGGCGTACCATTTTAAATTTAAGCTTGTGCACACTTTTTCCCTTGTCAATTGTTATTTGCATATCTTGTTCCCATGCGGCTCTAATGCCAGACGAGGAAGAGGAGTCTAAATTAGAGATTAGTCCAAGTACAGATGAGAACTGATCAAGAAAACTAAGAAACAAAACTAGAACCTCAGTCTCACAGTGGTTCTAGAGTGAAATTCAGAGGATTATCAAAGTCATTAGGGTTCAACACCTGCAGAGCACATTTTTTCGTGCAACATTTCACGGTAACTACTCCAATAGTTGAGATATTTCAGTCTCGACCAACATGAGGGAGGGATCGACTGTGCAACACTGCTGTTGCTAAAACCGTGTTCCTGGCATGGCTGCAAGGTGCAAAATGTAACTGTTCTCAAATAATCTAAGTGTGAATGCAATATTTACCCAAATTGGCAGGATACAGAAAAACACACACAAGCTCAGAGATTTTCCTCCACAGCATGCTTTCCTCAAAGAAGCAAATCAAAGCTTCTATTTTGTACAGTCATAAAGCTGTATGTACATTTACTGTATGTAGGAAATATGAAAATATGTCACCACCAAGTCTTCAGATGCACTACGACCTGGCTCTTCATCTTATCGGAGAGATCAATGGTATCTGACCCTGTTAACCCTCCCACATGGATCTGTGTGGAGCTCATCATCTCATATGGTCTCAGGTTTTTTTTTTCCTCCATTGACAGTCAGATTTCACTACAACAAAGCCTTCTGGTCAGCCAGCTGTTGACAAATCCCCAGTATGGTTCAGTCCTGGCTGATGCGATGCCAAGCTGGTGCACGCACACACGCACACACATACACTCACATCTGCAGCCTCACATCTATTCATGAAGTAGGACTGTTCGAATGATCCTGTAGAGCTATACATCCCATTTAAGTATGTTGGCTTTAATAACCTAAGGCACAGAATCCTTAGTCAACTAATTGTCTAATATCAATCATAAATTTGAAATAATTACGATAAAAAGTGAAATGCACAATTAGCAAATGAAATTCAGGATTATCGTTTCAACTAAATTTATGCGACCCACTTTAGAACATATATATGAGTGGGTGATGGTTTCACAGAAGCCAATTATCGTTCTTTCTTTTCCATCTTGAGATTAAAAATTCTTCATGGCAGATTAGTAGGAGGAAGCATAGAGGAGGGCGTGTGTGAGAATCACACAATTTAAAAGGATCTTTTCGTTCTATAATAAGCAGAGACCATATGGATTTCTTTTACCACTGAAAACTATATTCATTAAAGAGTTGGTCATTCAACCAAATTTTCTCTGGTTCCAGCTTCACAATGTATATGTGAGAATTTGCTGCTTTGACCGAAGTGGGCGTTGATCAAACAAAACAAGTGATCTGAAGACATCATCTCGAGCTCTGGGCAGATGTGTCACAACTTTCTAATATGTTTTGTTTCAAAGTCTTTGAATAGAAAAATTAAACAGAGTAACTGATACTGAAAAGTACTGCTCATTGCAGACCTGATCGAACTGCAACGATTAATCAATTGATCAATTGTCAACTACTAAATTAATTACAAACTACTCTGATAATTGATTAATCATTTAAAGTAATTTTTTAAGAAATGTCTGAATTCACTGATTTCAGCTTCTCAAAATTTAATATTTTCCAGTTAATTTACTCCTCTATAACACTAAATTGAATATTTTGGATTCTAGAGAAAACAAAACATTTGAGGATGTTATCTTGGGCTTTGGAAAACAGTGATCAACATTTTTAACCATTTTCTGATATTTCATGAACCAAACAACTAATCGGATAATCTGGAAAATTATTAACAGATTACTCGATAATGAAAATAATTCTTAGTTGCAGCCCTAATATCTCTCTTTGCTGTGTTACTCTTCCCTGTGTTATTCTTGTAAACAAAGAAGAACAAACTGCCTGAGGGAGTGAGACAGAGCTGGTCAGTTGTGTCGAGCCTTGGCTGACTTAAGATGACACATTTGCACGTCTAAATCGGGCTGCCAGCAGGGCGGCTGAAGTAGAAACATTAGCTGCAAGGAGATAGGAGGCGTTTCTGCACACAGTGTTCTTACTGAATGTCTAACATCATCGATAAAACAATTAAGCTTGAGGAAATAAGCACTCTATCATAACAGTCCATCAGCAGCGTGAAGATAAGACTTTATATTGAGAGGAAAAACAGAAAAAACAAACTGTTCTTTGTGAATTTCAGAATTCAGGGCAGTAAATTGCCGTGTCGACCACTGTGTGCTTACGATTGCCTTGAGGACTGAATTGTGACCTCTGAAGTTATGAAACAACCTCACTAACCACCACATCACCTGGATACTTAATGTGGGATTGCATGAGTAGAAGTGATTGTGACTCTGTGCTCTCGGGCGTTAGACAATATTTTTTGAGTCAAAGGTACATGTAAACCATGTAAAATAAAAAGTCAACTGGTTTTGTTTGTTTAGTGCAGGTCTTGTTTTAGCCTGAGGATGTGCACAGCATCCTGCTCTTACCCAGCATGCAAATGAATCTATTATTTCCCTGTCCGGTTTGTTTTTTGTGATTACTCAAAATATTTCACCAAATCTGCATTTCTCATGTTCTGCCTTTTGTTTTGCACTTGCACTCCCATTAAACGGCACAGTTTATCAAATCGATGTAAGAACTTAGCTTTTCAGGAGTCAAGCTGCTGCACTAAATGCTGTTTATAGCACTTCCTTTTAAATTTACAACACAGCCGGTTCATTACAGCCCTGGAAGGAGGATGCAGGAGGCCGTTAAATGGATTCTGTACATGCTCAGACATAAGATGTGATATCAATAATACAACAGATGATCTCAGGTCCGGTTGCGATGCCAGTCTCAGATGTCAAGTAGACGGAGGATAACTTTTAGTGTTTGACAAGGCAAACACTGAAAGAGCAAATACTGCAAACCTGCCTTTCTACAGGTGATTGCTGTGCGTTTCATGTCATATAAAAGGACATGGTCAGATTTTTTCTGAAATATTAACAAATTACTATTCATATAAGACTATGCACACAACATGGCACTGAAAGTGGTAAACGTGGTAAACATGGTAAGTGTTTGTGAGAGCTTTTTCTGCCTCTCCTCGCACATATTTAGGGGAGAGCAGGGACAAAAGTACAGACAGGGCGGTTACAACACCTCTTCTCTTGTAACACAAAAGTCAGTAAGATGCTGTGAAGTCCACAGGATAAGATCTGCCCCATCAGAGCAGAGTTTTACTTGGAAAGTAAAAAACACAAAGCAGAGGTGTTTTTTTGTTGACAAAGAAGATGGTAAATGTATATCATCAGTTAGACGTATCCATAGGTTAAGACTCAGTGAATGTTTGATTTATCATGCTAGTCTTTCTCTGGTGCTGGCCGGGGTAAAGTTGACAGAGACAGACGGTCTTACTTACGGTGTTACTTTTGTCTAAAGAAATATCTTTACTTGTTATATTGGCAGGGAATGCCGACACGGACAGCACCGGTCCACATGTGTGCTCGGCTGTTTATGTCCATTAAAGGCGATGATGCACTAAGTTAGGTTTGATGCATAGGACCGAAATATTAAGTTCCAACCAGTACTTTCGTCTGACACCTGTGATTTTTTAGTCTCAACAGGGAAGGGCAAGAGTAACCATGTGCAGTGTTAATTTCCAGTCTGATTGCGTCCATTTCATTTATTAAAGATTCTAAAAATGGTTGGCATTGGTAGAGGACGTGTATGTTGTTCACAATGAAGTATGGTAACTCTATATCAGTGGTGCCCAACCCTGGTCCTCAGGGACCCCTGTCCTGCATGTTTTAGATGTTTCCCTGCTCCAACACACCTGATTCAAATGATCAGCTGATCATCAAGCCTCTGCAGAAGCCTGACAACAGCCTGATCATTTGAATCAGGTGTGTTGGAGCAGGGAAACATCTAAAACATGAGGACCAGGGTTGGGCACCACTGCTCTATATGAATGCATATCTATGTGAAGACAAAAATAGATTTAAGTTACACTTTCAGCCTTGCTCTCCCCTACCAATGAAAAAAAACACCCAGTTTTGAGGGTACAGGTTACTATGAAAAAGCACTACAGTGTGATCTTCTGTCTTACAGTGAGTCTGCACCAATCCTAAGCTTTCAGTGACCTCATCATAACCTACTTTATGGTATTTTTTCCATCTACTACATCACCTCAGTAATAAATCATCACTATATATCCATAGAGGTTAGAACATACAAAACACAACATAAGATATGATATGAATAATACAACAGGTGATCTGAGGTCTGGTTGTGATACCAGTCTCACCTGTCAAGTAGAAAGAGGATGACTTTTAGTGTTTCACAACACTGAATGAGGAAATATTCAAAACCTGCTATTCTACAAGTGATTGCTGTAATGATCCATGTGACATAAAGTCCATCTAATCCAGGTGTTGTGATAGATTTTGCATATTGTTTTATTGTGATATGGCATGAGTGTTGTTTTTTCCTAGTTTTAAAGGCTGCATGCAGTAAAGTGACGCATTTTTCTGAACTTTGTCTATTTGCCTTTGCCCACTTAATCATTATATCCAGATAACTGATGATTATTTATCAAAAAATCTCATTAGGTTAATATTGTGTGAAACCACCAACGGTCATCCCTACAGTATTGCTGCAGTATCGAGGTATTTGGTCAAAAATATTGTGATATCTACTCATTTTATCACCTTAGCTGTTAGCACCCCTCATTGTACACAACAGTAGGCTGTTAGAAACAACCTACATGATCAGTGATAGGTTTTTCAGCTATATCGCCCCAGACCTACGCTGTTTGGTCCATAAAATGGTGAAAAATGTTGATCACTGTTTCCCAAAGCCCAAGATGACGTCCTCACACATCTTGTTTTGTCCACAATTCAAAGATATTAATTTTACTGCATAAAAACACAGAAACCAGAAAATATTCAGACTTGAGAAGCCGGAATCAGAGAAATTTGATTTTTTTTTTCTTTAAAAAAAGACAAAATAATCAATCGAGTTGTCAAGTATGATTATAAGTTGATTAATCTATTAGTTGTTATTATATATCTGTGAGAGCTTTCCTGCCTTTGCTCACATAAGTACCACTAAAATATGTCAGTGCTATGTAAAAATACAACCTAGTTTTGAGGGTGCAGTTTACTATGAAAAAAAAAAAACCTGAGTGTGATCTCTTATCTTGCAGTGAGTCTGCACAGAGCTCACAGTGACCTTATAATAACCCACTTTGTGGTATTTTTCTAGGGCTGCAACTAAAGATTATGTTCATTTTCTAGATTAACCAGTTAGTTATTTGGTCCAGAAAATATCAAAACATTATGAAATATATTGATTTTATCTGTTTCCCAGAGCCCAAGGTGACGTCCTCTAATCGTCCTGGGTTTTTCTTGTCCACAATCCAGAGGTATTCAGTTTACTGTCAAAGAGGACTAAAGAAACTAGACAATATCTGCATTAAGAAGTTGTAATGGGAGAATTTTGACTTTTTTATCGATTCAAACTGATTAATCGATTATTGAAACAGTTGGTGATTAATTAAATAGTTGACTACTGATCGATTCATTGTTGCAGCTCTAAAAACATGTCAGTGCTATTTAAAATAAACCCCAGTTTTGAGGGTGCAGTTTTACTGCTGATCTCTGGATTGTGTTTTAAAAATCCATTTGCCTTCAGTGTGATCTTTTATCTTACAGTGAGTCTGCACTAATAGTGAGCTCACAGTGACCTTATTATAACCTACTTTTTGGCATTTCTCTATCTAACACGCCACCACAGTAATAAGCATCACTATATATCCATAGAGGCAAGATTATAGCGACCTTATCTGTGTGATAAATATATGTTTATGTCCTGTGGTGTTGGCCTCCCATTGGGAAACTGTGATACTGTATCTCTGCAGGAATACATGCAGCTGCACCTTAACCTCCTAATTTAATATCCACATGAAACCTGCCACAATAATAACAATGATAAAGGCGGCTGGCGGTTGTGTTTACGCCTGGCTGGGTGCACTCAGTGGTCCAGAAGGACGCGCTCACTTCCAGAGGATGCTGTGTGCGCTGTGCAAGAAAAGATGGACGCATACAGGTTACTCACTCTGCGTAGCCGGTGGACCACGGCAGCCGCTTGGTCTCCTTCAGGATGAGGATCGGTCTCGCTATGTGATCCGCCGAGCACTCGATCTCGTCGGGCGACAGTCCCAGGAACTCCGGTCTGCTGTACGGGAATTTGAGCGGCAGATCCGAGCCGCCGGGATGGTCACCGTTGGAGCCACCAGCCATCATACCTCCCATAAAATTGGCCACCGCCGATTTCACACGCGTGAGCATGGTCCCGCAGCAGCGTGGCTCCAGCAGGCGATGCGATTGCGTGAGCAGCTTCCCCCCGCCCGTCAGGACAGATCCCCGCACGGAGACGCAGTTTCGCGGCGTGAAAGACAGACGCACAGCGGCCGTGAAGACTCATTCAGCTCAGCTCGGCTCTCCTCTCGGTGAACGCGGAAATAAAAGACACACACACACACACACACACAGAGAGAGAGAGGCAGGGAGCGCTGCACGCTAGTCATGTGACAAACCGGTTGCTGCTGGTGGATTTAGACTCATTGGCATCTCAGTGAGCAGCTTACTGTTGACAGTGCTGGAGGTCAAAGGTGCGTAATCCTGGAGTGACGATCACCTCCTGGGCAAGGTGCAGCACAGAGCTGGGTACTGTCAGCAGAGGGCTGAGCCATGTAGGCCCTCACTGACACACAAACACACTTTTACACGACACACAAACACACTGAAATAATTACCACAGTGAGCATATTCTTTCTTAATCACATTTGCAATTTACATTTAGACTAATATGTTTAACTGGACATGACACTGGTTTTACCTGGTCTCACATGCCCCACTGCTGTACATGAACAGAATAATTTTAACTGCAAAACAAGCCATTTTTTTCTCTTTTCTTCTGATATTATTAAACGTAAAAAGAAAAAGAAGAAAAGGGGGGGGAAGAAAATTATTTGTTAGAATTGTAAAAAGTTAATGTCCAAGTCAGACTAGGGATCAATCAAAAAATTTGCAATGCCTGCACCGTGGCTTCGATATTGGTTCCTTTTCTACATACCAAATCCATTTCAACAAAAGGATCATTACAATCCTAATTCCAAAAACACTGGGATGTAAAAGGTAAATAAAAATGCAACAAATTCAAAAACTTTTTAATCTATATTCAGTTGAATACAGTACAGTTTAATGTTCAAACTCATTAACTTTTTATTTTTTGTAAATATGCTGTCATTCTGAATGTGATTCCTGCGGCATGTTCCAGAAAAGTTGGGACAGGGTCATGTTTACCACTTTGTTACGTCACCTTTTCTTTTAACAACACTCAGTAAGCATTTGGGAACTGAGACTGACACTAACTGTTGAAGTTTTGAAAGTGAAATTCCCAGTCCTTCTTGCTTGATATACGACTTCAGCTGCTCAACAGTCTGTGGTCTCTGTTGTCATATTTTGTGCCTCATAAAGCACCAAGTCTGGACTGCTGGCTGGTCAGTCTGGTACCTGAACTCTTGGGATTTCCTTGCTGAAATAAGCCGGGACATCTCTGAAAAATATGATGTCTGGATGGCAGCATATGTTGCTCCAAAACCTGTATGTACCTTTCAGCATTAAAGGAGCCTTCATGGGTGTGACAGTTACCCATGATGCCATGGGCACTGACACACCCCCATACCATCACAAATGCTAGCTTTTGAAGTTAGTGCTGGTAAGAATCTGGACAATCCTTTTCCTCTTTAGGCTGGAGGTCATGAAGTCAATGATTTCCAAAAACAATTTTAAATGTGGACTCATCAAGCGACTGGACACTTTTCCACTTTGTGCCAGTCTGTCTCAGATGAGCTCAGGCTCAGAGAAGTCTGCAGCGTTTCTGGATGTTTTTAATAAGTGGCCTTCTCTTTGCATGACAGGGTCTTGTAGGTGCAGCAACAAACTGTGTTCACTGACAACAGTTCTCCCTAAGTGTTCCCAGGTCCATGTAGTAGTTTTTATACAATTATGCGGGTTTTTAATACAATGATGCCCGATGGGTCAAAGGTCACTGATATTCAATGTTGGTTTTCGGCCTTGACCCTTATGTGAGATTTCTCTGGATTTTCTGAATCTTTTAATGACATTATGGATTGTCGACAGCGAAACCCCTAATCTCCCTGCAGGTTTGTGTTGAGAAATGTTCTTAAACTGTTGGACTGTTTTCCCATATAGTTTTTTACAAAACCATCCATGCTTGTAAATGACTAAGCCTTTCAAAAGTGCCTTTTTATTTCCAAATTATGATGCTATCACTTGTTTGGTCAGTGAATGTTCCAAGCAGGTGTTTTTTCCACAATTTCCCAATCTTTTGTTGCCCTTGTCCTAACTTCTGGGATGTGATGCAGGCATTCAGAATGAGTGTTTATCAGTTTCAACATTAAATATTGTGTCTTAAATATTGGATTTGGGGTTGTATAAATAAGAAGGACCTCAGGAGAGTTTTGACTCACAAACAATCCATGTTGTGTAAAAAAAACAATATCAGCATCAATCACAGATATATAGCATATGAAAAACCCCTGCATGTATTGTGTCCATCCAAGCCACAGGCTGTTCACCCTCCTGCCATCTGACAAGAGATACAGAAGTATCTGTTGCTGTACCACCAGGCTACAGAGCAGCTTCTACACTGGTACAGGCTGTGAGACTGCTTAATTCATCCTCTGCACTCCACCTTGTAAAGTAGTTTTATTTTTATTTCTGTCACTTATCATTTACTCACCCAATCTCCTGTATATATTTTTTGGCATAATGTTTATTTTTCCTTTGAGTAGCAAAAAAAGGAACTGCAACTTAACTTATACAACCTGTGTTGTAAAATGATGAATAAATCTGCCTTAAATCTTTTTGTAGCCACATTTTACAGCTGTACAAACAGAAGTAATGCATATTTCTTCTGGAGCAAACTTCAAAACACGTTATCAGTTCAAGGTTCATCATGTGTAGATGCTATTCCCACAAAACTTGGAAAAGTCATCCAAGAATTAAGCTGATCAAACGATGCTGAGTATGTTTTTGGATCTGTTAAGAGGTCTCAGTGTCTCCAGGCTGCCAAACAGAACATAAGGATCAGGCATTATAACAGCTGGATCTAATCCTAATTCTGTTGACCGTCACAACCCCTGTTCACTCTACTAAAACGATTCTTCAGTTCTTAATAAAGCAACTTGTTTGTCCTCTTAAGACGGAATAAAACAAAAGGAACACACACACCTTAAAACCAAACAAAGGAAGACAGTGTGAGTGCAGACAGCTGACCTGGACTTGCTCTTTGTACCTGATAAAGCATCCGATGTAATTAAGAGGAGTGGACAACCAAGACTAATTGATAAGAAACCAAATAAGCAATTAATGCAAGAAGTCTAATCTGAGTCACATTAGGAATAATGATAATAACTAAGTGAGGTAAATAATACTCATAAATTAATTAATGTGAAACCACTTACATGGGACAAACTAAAATAAATAAAATTATAATCAGTCAAATCATGGAAAAAATATAAGAATATATAAGTGTGCATGTTTTCAAAGAGATCTGAGACATTATACTGTTTGGCGAAGTCTCGTTTCCTCAAACTGAGTTCACTGTACAGTTTCAAACTGACACTACAAAAACAAATTGTGCTCTGTAATTAATTTAGCACACAGAAATCAGCCTTTTTCCGAGATGACAAACAATAAATCAGTTAAAGAAATTTGTGCATACATAACACACATCCAGTTTTATGGAATATCACATGTCACTTTCCGTTGTTGCTTTGGTGTTTGTGTTGTTTCAAATTCTGCTTTCAGTTTATTCTGGCCAGTGTGTCAGTGTGCATCTGATTGGCTGGGCGTTCAGCCAACCCACCAGGATGTGTGTGTCTAGACATTATGAACTTACGAGAAGTAAACCTCACAAAATCATCTGTTATACAATCCCACAGGCTGCAGAACAGCCAACCCACAGAAGGCCAGACTCACAGGCTTCTTTCTGTTCGCAGACCAATGGCAGTGTAGGATGAAGATTAAAATCATGACAGGCTGAGAATGACGTTTGAAAAAAAAACACTCTACTTACAATGATAGAAGAAAACTGTCACATATTGGCAGCGTTAGACTCATCTGGGAATTGATTCAAATCCATTCGGTCCAAAGGTTCACTGGGAAATGTTACCATTTGGACCGAGTTTGCTTCTATCAACAAGTCTTAAGTCAAATTTTGCTTGAGTTAACTGAGAGTTGGCAGACATCTGATCAGCCTTCAAAAAGAAGTGCGCATGTTTAGCATCATAATCACAATAATTACTAATGCTGATGACATGCTATTTATATCTCTAAGCATAATGTTTATAAAGCTTTACATGTACTTTTATTCATAAGCTCTACTCTTTATCACGCTTTGTACCTAGGCCTATCATTTTTAACGCACATGCCTACTAGTAATTCTATTTGAGAAATACTTTTTTTTCTCATTTGTCTATTCAGAAGTTCCATTTTCAAATCAGTTCCCACACAAGCCTAAACTGAAAGTGTTTGGCCAAAAAGATACCTTTTGTTTGCAAAACTTCCATAACTCATAACACGTAACAAAAGCAAATACTTCCATCAAACAACACAACTTGTGGTCAAATTAATATATTCTTTTAATCAGTCATTTCAGGCAGTGAGCTTGTGATATTTGCTAATATTTGTCATAGGTATATATTATGTGTCCAAAAAAGGCAAGTAAGAATATAACAGCATCTTTTCTCCAACGATGATTCTTATTAGAGATAGCAAACCCTGCTGCACACGAACTTTTTACTCTTTTATGAGATGAGATGCCCTGTTGAAATACTGGAAGAGAAAAGACGGTTTCCCTTATTCATTTAGTAAGTCTCAAGTCAAGAATGGCCAGATTAACTTATTTGGTTGCCACAGTGCAAAAGTTTGTTGCCACTACTGGACCCCGACCCACTGGACACCATTATACTCGATTAATACTTCATGGTAATTATTTGATTAAACATAAATTTAATTAGTTAAGTGGACCATTTGAGCACAACACAAAACACACACATACACATTTATTTATCATCTGCAAAATACATTTCACATATTTGTAACATTTTGAACAAATTTCACCTGTAAATGCCACATGTAAAATGTCTCAAATCAAACTGCACCTGTAAACTCAGGTTACATTTTTGTGAAAATAATGACAAAAGTACACCGTGAACATGTTAATTTTCTCAAGTGAAATATCTGAAAATCTACTGTGCCTCATGTCAATTCCTAAACCACATTCTAATAGGTGATTTTCCCACCTGTGTATGTGATAAACATGTGAAATGTGCTTTTTTCCTAAGTCTTGAAGTTGACTGTTTCTGACGGTGCACAGCATGGTACTCTCTGAAGATGATAGCAGCACACTGATATACACCAACGCACAGTTGCATTATTTTCAATCGTTAAAAGTTTACATGCCCATTAAAACTGTGAGCTCACTCATTATACAGAACGTCTCCAGAGAAAATTAATGAACTCCAGTGGAAGTGGAGTTGCCAAACTGGCAGACTATATCCAATCAATAATTCATGAGTTTGCCAGGAAAGAGCTCTACTGACCTAATTACACACAACGAGACAGTCTGTGAGCTGGAATACAGGAGATGGTAGTCTACCTTCGGCAGGATATGTGATCATCCATGGTTAGTAAATGTATGAGACCCTGGTCTATTCTATACTACAGAAATATAGCAGGCTGATAAATCTGCAGAGATTTTACATATGTTCTGGTGAGGTGGTAAACTATGTACAGTACATGCAGTGTGTCTTTTAATGTGGGCCCTTATCAAACATGCTGAGGTGACTGGATTGTGCTGCAGGTGCCAGCTGTGGAAAATTTAGTTTTTCTCACTGTGCACCTGCAATCTGGAATAACATGCAGAAACAATCTAAAGCTTACCTCTTTTTTTTTTAACCTTCAGGCATTTTAAATATTTAATTTCGCCATATTTCACTTCCAGATGTTCTTTTTTTTATTGGATTAATTTACTTAAAATTTTAGTTGTTCTAATTTCTTCTTAAGATTTTTATTATTTTGTGTTTTATTGTTTTTAAATTTTATTTATAAGATTTTTATATGTGTTTTGTCTCAGAGTGTTTGTTGGTCTCTTAATGTATTTCTGAGTTGAAATAAAATGAAGGTTGAATGAATAGATGCTAACGGATCCTAAATAAAACCTAGTGATGTTAAGCATGTATCTGTGCAATATTGACCTAACAATACAGTATTTTTGTTCAATAATTCAACTGTACATGTTTTTTTTTAACATACTTCTTGTTTCTGTTTGCTATTTTCTTATCATTTCTCTATGCTTATATATATTTCTAACTGTAACATAACCCAATTTCTCTCCAATAGTTGGTATATTCTCTAGATACACTGTGTGGCCAGAAGTATGTGGACGGGGGTGTACTTTAATTCTGGGGCTGCTTCCAGGGAGAATATTTCATGCTAACACCTTTGTAGTTTGGACAGGCCCCGATCCTGTTTCAGCATTAAAATTTCTCCTTGCAAAAGTCCATGGAGATGAGATGTTTTTTGTATTCCATTTTGATGCACAGAGCCTCAACCCTATTAAACGTCTCTGAAATGAATTAAAGTAGGCTACTGCGAGCAAGGCCTTATCACCCGTACCCGACCTCACTGATGCTCAAGAGTTCCAAAGTCTTGTGAAAAACCTTTCCAGGAAATAAAGGTTGTTGTAGCAACAGATAAAGGCACATGGATATGAAATGAGATGGTTATCAGTCACATGTAGGTGTAATGCCTCAGTCCACATACTTTGCATAAATTCGGCCATGTACTGTACTTCTGTTGGAGACAGAGCCATGCTGTTCGCAAGGCTAAAAATTACATCAGATGAAAACCAAAACGAACTGTTATGTAAGACATCTCTGTAAAATAAAACCAAATCATTAAAGGGTCACCTTTCCTTTGAGAGATGCATTATGTAATAAATACCTGAAAAAGAGATCTTATACTGAAAAACAATCCAGGTTTACAGTGTCACAGAGAGCCCTCTATTTATCTTTCTGACTTTAAGCAAACTTTCCGGTTTGTTCTCAGATTTGTGTCAGCAATCTTGGCTCCACTCAAATGTTTTTGTGTCTTTAGATCGTGATGTTTTTATTGTTGTGTTGACAGTGAATAAGTAGGCGTGGATCAGTCAGTATACATGAAGCTTTAATTGTGGCTCCCGTTCTTTTCTCCGTTTTGTTGTGCTATAAATGCAGTATGTCGTCATGGCTTCTGAGACCTTCCCCTGGCAGATTACATAATTACACACTGCAAATGGTAAACTAGTATCTCCTGCTGTTCTTCTGAATGCCATTGTAAGGTGTTTCTATTATTTGTCCACTCCCTGCACACCATCTTCCTATAAGCCTCGATACTGTGTGTGTGTGTGTGTGTGTGTGTGTGTGTGTGTGTGTGTGTGTGTGTGTGTGTGTGTGTGTGTGTGTGTGTGATTAGTAGTAGTAGTACTGATTTCTCTCCCAATGTATAAATGTGCTGTGTCTGCTGTTCAATTATTGCTATTATGGTTATTATTGTCATTGCTAATGTTGTTGTTACTATTGTTATTATTACTATATTGATTATATAGATGATTATATATATTATATATTATTAAATATGGATGTGAGATTAAGAAATGTATGATTTTATCATTTAAACTATAATAGCTTACTTACCCTTTATTTGCGACCACATACAGTATGAGAGTGCATAACTATATTTGCACATTACCACGCTTTGCAAGCTGTGGCCTGCTGGCTAATCCACCCTTGAAACTGAATCACTCTTTTCTATGCTCTAACATTGGGAGGTAGGTCACAACAGGAATTAAATTGTGGAAGCAGGAACAGCTTTGTTATCATATATCAGTGTACTTGGAAATTAGGAGTCAACAACAAAATCAGGCAGTTTCTCTAATCTCATGCACATCTTGACATACTTGTAGTTTATGCAGTAGGAAATAGGCTCTTCTCCTTTCATTCTAAAATATTGGACATTATATGGCAAGACTGAAAGCTGTGTACTATTTAAACACTCGTTGAGATTTTTGGTAAATCTTGTTAATTTTACACTAGACCTAGATATTGGGCAAACCCATATTTGTATGTGCATATTACAGTTAACTAAACTAAACTAAAAACTGGAGTGTGATACAAGATTTTAGTGAAAATGAAAAAAAAAATTGACTTTATTTAAAAAAAAAGAAAATTAAATGAAACAAGGCTGTGTATGCAAACTAACTACATTAAAATAAAAATATACATGAAATGTCTTTAGTTTTAGTCTTTGTCAAATTTGTCAACACAACAAACAATAAGAGGCATTGATGCATATATTGAGGGATGATTGTGAATCTAAATCTAATGGTAAATGTAATTAAAACTAAATATATACAATAACCACTAAACTGACACTAGCAAACCCACCCTGGGAACTAAGTGAAACTAAACTGAATTGAAAACAAAAATTTCAACAAAGATAGATAAAATAAAAACAAATGAAAAGAAAAAAAAAACCCATACATAATAGCTTTAGTCTGAGTGAGTTGGTCACAGTGATTATTTGATCAGGTTTTGTGGGTAGATTGTTGTTTTAATGTTTGACCAGCAGATGTCATCAGCGTACTGAGAATCTTTCAGAGGAAACCTCACATGACCGCTGTTCTTAAAACACTTGGCATGACTTGTGTGGTGTGTGTGTGTGTGTGTGTGTGTGTGTGGTGTGTGTGTGTGTATGTGTGTTGCCTTAAGTACACGCATGTACAAGAATGCACATGGGTCTGCATTGGATACATGTGCTGTCAATGTTTCTGAAGTTGCAACATCACACTGGTCACACATCACCAGCGGGGTCGGTGTTGGTAACTGTGCGTGAACGTGTGTGATTTATGTGCGTGGATGAGCCCAGATTCCATTCCCATCTGGCCCATCAGAGGGTTAAGATGGGGGTGGTCAGATGCTCTGGCCATTTGTCTTTGTTACTGCCTTCCCCAGTACGTGGTAGAAAACACAAAGTTTGTGTGTTGCCAGAGGGAAAACAGGATACATATGTTGTTGACGAGGTTATGCATGTATGTGTTGTTTTTGGAGAGAACTTCCACCAGTCACACAAGCTCTGGTCTTATATCATTTTTTATTACTGGAAAGCCCAAAAGATAAGATATCTGCGGTGTAAAATTGCATTATATATAAATGTAAAATATACACACACACGAGGATACAATATAAATTATGTTATGTTTGCTCCTGCTCTTAAAAATATTATTGGTCTTACTGTTGTTGACATTGTGAAGAAATTCTTTTGCTATCTGATTTATAAAACCATGTGCCTTTTCTGACTTTCACTGCTTCACTGCTGGTTTTGCAATTCAGATAAAATGTAATTCGTAAAAGAGCAGCACCACACCACCGCCTGCCTCATCAAAAACAATGGCTAAAACACATAAAAAAAGTGTGTTTTTGTGCCAATTATTGTCCTAATACAGAAAAAATAATGTGTTTGTATATTTTATTGTGCTAGTCGTACAATTAAAGATAATGAGCCACTATAGAAAAGCGCCAAGTGAAAGAAAATTACAAATATATGAAATTAGTGAGTGTTTTATGGAAATTTTTTGCCGCAGAGGTGCATAACAATGTGGTAGAAAACCGTAGTTTAGCCTTTTAGTCTTAACAGTAAAATTAGAGCAGGAGATAACTAAAAGCAATCTTTCAGGACAGTTGTGGGGAACTTATCTTTTAGTGTGATGGTATCATTCAAAGATGCACTCTCATACTCGTAAGATAATATTGGGTTTACAGTTTTAAGCATTTTCAAGTAGTATTATTGTTTGCGCCACTGTAGCAAAGACAACTGGATCATTTTTGGGAAGAAATCATCAACACAACTCTGGAAATAAGAGAGCAGAAAGAAGCATGTTCACTGAAGAGGTAGATTGAAATTGTCACACTTTTACACTGAATGCTATAATAATGTGCAATCGGGTGGAGGGGGGAGTAATGTTAGAAGAAAACAGGATAAAAAGCATGAGTATGATAATAAACATCAGTTTCCTATGACAAATTATGCCAGGTGGCAATTAAAAGCAAGACTTATAAGGAACCAGTCTAAATGAGAGTGGTGCCATTATTTTATCCCATGAAACAATAATTCATATTAATTTCTAATATACAACCAATAAACTGTTTTCTTGTGTTATTCATTATTTGAAAGAGCGCCTGTTCCCCTTTGACCATTTTGGTGTCTTTATATACCTGACTGGCACAAATCTCTACAGTCTTAACTGAATACTGATCAGGAAAAACACTCCATAGTGTTGTAAATGGAGAGTTGGAACAATGTTGGAACACTAATGGAGCATAAATTTTAACTTGTATAATGGAACAGAAAATCAGCATTTAGTTAAACCTTTTGAATTTTGATGAACTTCAAGCAGGCACTAATAGATCCTTCATTAAAAACACTCAGCTAATGTAGACAACAAAATGGTGGCATTTAAAGTGCCCTATACTGAAGGCCTTTACTGTGAATGCAGTTTGTTTTAACACGCAAAAATGTACTACCTGATGCTGACTATAAAATGTAAAGTGTGCTATACATTAACATAATTAAATCATAACAGCTTCATGACATTGGGATGAATTAGATCGCCACAAAACTGGAAACCACATGACCCACTGGCCTATGTTTGATAGTGCAAAGTCATATTTCTTTCTGTCACACAGCAGGAAGTGGGCTGTTTCTCCACCCCAAATTATGTTGTTGGTCAAATTGCACACACTCGTGGGTAGCAGATCTATGCACTGGAGTTCATGCCATTGTCATGTTCATTTTCAGTTGGAAAGGGGTTCTGTTAAAACGCTGATGGTGAAAACCTAACATATACACTGGCACTGATTGCAGTGTGCATGGAATAATACATGACTTTCTTAAATATTGGCATCAGCCATTGAAAAACCCATTTAGGTAGACTACTGCAACATTCACCATTAGTCATGTATTTAGAGATCCAATGACCCAGCTGGTCCCTCTTAACGTCTGACTGAATATTTTACCCTTGGATTGGAAATTATTTATTAATGGATAAAAAGCAACATGCAACAACATACCAGTTAATCAGCATGCTTCCAACTGCCGTTCTCTTACTGTGAGGTCAGGTTTTGAAGAAGTTTGTCAACGCTGTTTTGAAATAACACAGGACAGAATTGACTAAGATCCAGTCAGTTGTTTTGGTTATTAAAAGAAACAGTATGTACAGGACATTGACTGTTCTGTTCTCACTGGGCACATCACAGTGTAGCTTTGGACTTGACATTCAGCCACACCACCCTGTTCACTGCCTAACACAGCCTACAGATGAGAAGTCCTGATAACATCTCAGAGAAGACATTTCTCGGAAGGCAACAGCTTGCCTCCTTCAGATGCTGGATTATGCAGCATTACCCGGGCAAGAAGGCATTTAAAGCAACACCTCATCTCTCTGCACTAGTGACAGTGCTGTGCACAAATATGGCTTTCATAATTAGTGAAGGTCAGTTTCTCCCTGACCTGTGGGCATGAGCAGTGACAACTATTACAGCGACGCTTCATTAATCATTGTCCACTGAGGCAATTTAACCTGCTATTGGTTTCTAAGCAACAACTCCGCTGTGAAGGCATCACGTGCCACTCATATTTTGGTGGTTGTGGTGTGTGTTTTTGTGTGTGAGTGTCAGTCACTTGTATAACAAATAATAAAAGCTTGACATCTTTGTGTTTATAATACATAGCAGTATATTCTGTATTAGGTATATCTTGCAACAAATATGTTACCTATGGGTATTACACATGTTTTGCGTTTGTCTTGTGTATCCAGGTATAATAACATACAGAGGCTGCACGATGGACCAGATTACCTGTCCGTGGCCTCTTATCTCACCTCCCAGGCTCTGCCTTTGATTTCCACCTGGCTTGCACGTTCGCGGAGCGAGTCTATCATCTGTGTCCTGCCTTCATATGACGCCACGCTGTGATCCTATGGCACATCAAAGCACATGTTTGATTTGTAAGATTGTGATATAACCTTTCCACTTCTTTGAGACACCAGACTAAAAGCCTGTATATGTCAGACCCAGAGAACAAAATTGTTTGTTGGGAAAAAAGAAAATGGAAAGATGACTTAGTTTCCTCTTCATTATTCACAGTCATTTCACACATTTTGTTGGGCAGGTGTACAGAGGTGAGAAATTAAAAATTTTTCTCTCAGGCACTATAATTCTTCATTCTTTATACAAAAACTTTTGTCACTTCTATAAAGTGTGAAGATATGAATACTTCTGAGGACTGATAGTTTGAAAGTTTATGTCATGTCCCCCAAACATAGTCTTCTTTGGGTGGAAACACCCAATTTTATGCATTTAAACATGCAAAGACCTCAGAATTTGCATTGTCTGCTGGTCAAATGTGAGTGGTTGTTTTCACCCAGGCCTGTATGTTGAATGGTTATCGTATCCCTCTCTATGACGGCAGACTCTTCACCTCACCTTCAAGTGCAGCTGTTCCAAATAGCGTCATTGGTTTCCCTTCAGATGTGGTCAGACGGCATACTGAACAAATAGGGTGACCAGGTGTTCCATTTTATGTGGGACTGCACAGCATGTTTATCCCTCGTCCCATCATCCCACATGTTGAGATGATGTCCGGGGTCTAGTTTCCAAAAGTCAGACCACTAGGAAAGACGCTTTTCTAAAATTTGGCTTTTATCCAATTACTGTGAAGACAGTAGGAAAGACTATCAAGTGCAGATGAATGTCCACGTCCTTGCTACCCTACACCCAATGATGAAACTGGGAGTCACCACAGAGTCACAAGCTATGCAGAGTATGCGGAATATAGTGGAAACTGCCAAAAAGAAGAGGGAATGCAGCTACAGCAAGGAATGGGAAACTACTTATCGCTTGTCTATTGTGTGCTATCCAGAGGACAAAAGCATAAAGATGTTAGGAGCTAAGGGGCAGAACAGAAACTTTTTTTCTTTCTTTTTTCCAGTTTGTTGGAATCTGGTCTACATTAATAGAAACCAGTTCACTTTGAACATATCCTGACCTCAAATGCTCTGTGCAGTGGGCATTTAGGGACCGGGTAACCTGCTCATTCACATGCTCTTCAGATGGCCACATTTCACAAGTTGGGAAGACTTTGGTGTGAACTTGTAAGTCTTATATGGAAAAAATATGGATACTACAAAAGGACAGGGGCTAGAATATTTCCTCCAAAACATATTGCCGTTTTGTAGTCATTTATAGAAGGAAGGGCTGCAGGCTCAGCTCTGCAATGTGCCTTTATGTTCTCCTTGTATGGAGCTCAATGCTAACATTGATATTGTGCAAACGTTAGCACGCTGACATGTAAGGATTCAACCATGTGGACATTTAGCACAAGAAATCATTTGTAATCCTAATGGAACCAAAGAACAGGACACAAAGAGTAAGTTTTATTGTACAGGTGGACTGGAAGATGAGGAAGATGATGGGGAGTGAGGTCTAGCAGCTGCAGAACAAACGACGATGATGGTGAAGCTTTGAAGGCAGCAGGCAGATGAGGAGGAGGGCTGGCAGCTGAATGATGATACTGAGACATGGAGAGACAGGTTAGTAAAAGTCTCAAGAGGAAAAACATCACAAAGACAGGAGATAAATTCAACCTGAAGTGTAGCTACAACAACAGTGAAACAACAATCTGGCACGGAGCTCATTAACATAATTAGATCCTGGCTGCTTTAATTTCAAAACATTAGCATGTAGAAGTAGTGCACAAAACTGGTAAACACGTGACCCATCAGCATATGTTTGGCACGTGGGGTGGGGGAGGAAAGGAGTTGAGTAGAAGAGACAGAAGACCACTGAGGCAGCAAGCCAGAAAAGCCCAAATCTAGAAAAAATGAGCGAAAGTAATTTGTGGTAGCAGTAGTTAAAGTATTTCAACATCTGGGGCATGGCACTGCTGCTGATTGTGTGTATGCTGAGGCCATTTGTATATTCTAATTTTGTGAGTTTCAAAGTTTTTGTATTTGCAGAGCTGGTCTAAGCAAACCAAGCACCCGCTTAGGGCCCCCACGGCCACCAGAGGGCCCCAAGAGCACTTAAAATGCCCCATAGGAGAGCTTGAATTTTTATTTTATTTTTTTTTTAGGATATAAAATAGGATATAAAATGCATTCTTGTTAAAGGTAACAACATTATTTCAAAAGGCTGGCTAGCTAACTATACTGGCTCAATAGATTCCTTTCCGGCCCTGCTTATTACTATTCACATTACTTTATATCACAGAACAAGAAGTGGGTTCTTCCACCACAAACAGGTTGTAATTCTGTTGTTGGTCAAAATGCACACACTCACAAGAGTCCATGGTATTGTCTGAGGTGCATGGCCCTTTATCACTCTGTGTTCTGTGTTTTACTGTACATCCACAATGTAGCTAGTCATTTTTCTGCAATGAAACATGGTCATATATGGTATTTGGGTACCAAAGGGACCGAGTGTAGGAGCAGCCTCATTTCCCAGATCAACAACACTGACCATGAGCCATGGGCAGCTGAAATGTGGTTACTGCAACACTGAAACAACAGTCTGTTGAGGAGTGGTTGGAGAGGCAGGGTAGATGTCCTGCAGCTGATGAGGTGACGAGAGGCAGGTGTGCGGACTGGGCAGGGTGATGAGCTGATTGCAATCAGGTGTGAGATGAGCAGAGCGAGGAGAAAAGACCATGAACCAGGCACATCCAAACTATTCCATAAAGGGCTGTGTATCTGCAGGTTTTCATTCCTACCAAGCCGGAGCATGCCAGGCTCGACTCATTTAATCAACTGATTTCAGCTGATCATTTGAATCAGGCATGCTGTTGATTGGTTAGAACAAAACCTTGCAGCCACTCGGTCCTGAGGGGAAACACAAGGAAAACTTTTCCTGGGGATCTAGCTGCAGCTGTGACAGCTATTTCACATATTTCAACTCTTTTTGTAGCGTTGAAGTTTTCTGATTGCTGGGGGGAAAACTGTAGCAGTCTGAGAACCAGACAATTTATGATTCACTACAGTAAATATATTAAAGATTTCTCATCTAATGTTTTAAGATGCAGTGCTCCCTTGAGTGATCTATTGTGAGCGTTCTTTTATATCCATCATTTCCAATAGTAGGGTTTCTGACAGTTATTTGTCTTATCATACCCTCTTTCCAGTTTTCAGCTATTCCTTTTGTGGTTCAGCGTCAGATCAATAGATTACTTCTTGCTTAGAGTTTTCTCTATTTGTATTTTGCCTCAATTCATAAATATTTCCTCAGCAAACATAAAGAACATTGTGTTCCTCACTACCACATCACACATGTAACAGTCATGATCTAAATTAGGATTCAAATTCTTCCTGTCTCCCTTTTGATGACCTCAACTACAAATACCAGGAACAAAACCCTTTGCTGGTAGGAAATAATAACTTATAGACGCTGAGCTTTTGACCCAAGAAACATGCTGACAGTTGAGACTGGAAGTACACAATAGACAAACAATTCTACACACATTCTGCAAAGCAAAACAGTTTTTATGACAGTGTATGTCACCAACAAAAAGAAGAGGTTATGTTAAGCAAACCTGTTTTTGATGGATGAATGTTACCGAAAACAAACTATAGCTGTTATCAGATCCAACAGCGGGGGCAGCATTGTGATATACAGTCATTTGTCTTTGCTCCAAAAATGATTTTGGGGATAATTGTCCAACTGTTCTTCACATTTCTGTCTACTCTGCATTCCTCACACAGCCAGGACGCGACAAGTCTCGGACAATAACGTTTGATCGATATCCAGATTTTGTGTACTTGCTTGTTTGCGTGAAATGAATGGCCTTTGGGGAGCGATTAAACAACACAATAGTAAATAGAAATGTGTGTTATTTTCAAGGACTTTGGAAGAAGAACAATGGAGCAGGAAGAGGGAGGCTGCATGTGATGGAGGCACATACGCTGAGAGCCCCGTCTCATCTAACAACCTATGATCAGAGTGCTCAAAGAACTTCCTGTATTTTAAGACCTGTTCATGTCTCATCTGCTAATGAACCACAAATCTGGCTCAGTAGGTTACCACTGAGCAACAATAGTCTAATTTAGCACACCTCGGCACACCCACAGTTTGAAGAAGCAGAGAAGACTACAAAGATGGAAGCTTTTACTTGGGGGCCAGGCTGGGGCCGGTTGTTTTGTCAGAGGGACACATTTGACCTGGGACACAAGAGGCAAAGAAAGTGATACTGTTCACGCTTTCAAAAATTTCAAGTATGATTTTTAAAGTAACTACGTAGATATATGTTGTAATACATACTTAAGTATGAGTAAAATAACAGGCTTGAAAAAAATACTCATACAAATGACTTAATGACCCCAAAAATGACTCGAGTAGTGTAATAAGTTACGTCTACTCCTGTTTCCTGTCAGTCTGATGGCAAGGTAAATTGGTTTAGATATCAGATAAAGTGTACAAAAACTGTATTTTTTAAGTGGCTAAAATACCTTTTGTTGCAGAACCTGTCCGCAACAGTACCTTCTTTAGTTTCCTTGCTGGTGCCGTACTCTGCTGACAGACTTCTAACACACTGACTTTCTGATAAGAACCCCAGACAGCCCCATATCAAATCATCCGAACTATCACTTTAATAACCCTTTTCTGCCAGATTAGCAGCTTTGTAAACACTTGTCTGACTCTTTTAGTCTGTTTTGTTTATGCTATCCGTCCAGTAACAGTGTCTGTGCTGGGCTGAGAAAAGGCCAGGGTGTCAGATGGAGGGAAGCCAGCTGTGAACAACAATTGTCCAGATAGACAGAAAACACGACTTGTTTCCTGTGAGGAAAACATGGTGGGAATTTGTTTTCTTACTAAGAAACTTGGATCTTCTAAGAATTAGTCCTACACAATACACGATCTCAACGTTTTTCTAGTCTGAAGAATACATCTCAGATAAGCAATCTTGCATCCAACTCTGTGGGATAAACATGTTTTCTTTGAGCAATGGCATTTTGTCAGCTACTTCTAAACCACACTGGAAGGTGGACGGGTTTGCCAAGAAACGGCAAACTGATGCTTGAAGTCATGCTTCATGCCAGAGAGATGATAGAGTGAAGTATATGTGAAGTGGTTCGTCAGAGGTGTGCCAGAGAACAATGACCTTCATATGCATGCATGTGCAGCTCACATGTACAGTATGTTCAATTCTGCTTCTTTGTTCGACCTCTGACTTCAATCCATCTGTGTTTTTGCCTGAGGTATTGATATTACACAGAGAATATGAAGGTCTTTGTTGCTTTTGCTCTTCGCAGAACCCTGTTAGACCTGTCTGTCTTCCTTCATTCATCTCAGCAGCTCACTGTGTGAGGATTTCTGATTGATTTCTTTTTTTTCCCTTCTGTGTGATCGCAAAGTAAAAAAAATAAATAAACCAGAGCAAAAGAAACTAATGATGAAACTGATAAAGTTGATCAGACAGAAATGTACTGAATCAAAGTGATGTGTCTTCAGGAGCAGAACACTCAGTGTTGAACTTCAAAAAAGAGAGCATTTCATTGGACGGAAATCACTGAATGTACAGTGAGTCCTCAACTTTTTCAAATCATTTTGCAGGAAGAGAAAAACCACAGAATATCTACAAAATGACTATTTCATATTTGGGCCAGATGCTGGAATACAGGTGATGTATAGCTCAAAACATGTGCGACAAAAACACTTAAATATCAATTCTGACTTCCTGGGAACCTTAAGTTAAATGAACACACTGACAAACATTGCAGAGAGAGCTTTAACTGTCAAACAGTGCATGCTGGGAAGTCAGCTAATATGCTGATCATATTGTCCTAGAAACTTTAACTTTGATTTAATTAATTGATTGAACTTTGTACAGTACAAACATGTAACTCATCCTTTCAAGTAGTTAAAATAACTTGAACAAATAAAGCTTGATATTTACAATAAGTTAATGAGAGAGATCAGTTTATTCTACTAAATTCCTGTATGACTTTTTCCAGTGTATGTTTGCTGGCTGCCTAACTTGGAGTCAAAGCTTTTCAAACTCTCTGGAGAGACTCAGTCACTGCCTCCTGAGGTATTTGCTTTGTCTAGACTCCGGCTGATGACCTGAGCCCAGATCATGTTAGCGTAGCCGGCCTTTCGGAGGCATGCTACTTAGTGACTGGCATGTCTAATGAGATGCAGAGCAAGCGCTTGACTGGGAATTTGAGATATGTCCATCAGAGCTACAGCAGTACTACATACACACCGGTTTAAGGAGAGACTGTAGCAGGCTAATCCCACTTGATACCAGCTGGGATTGTCTGATGCTTGTTTTATTCTCCTTTTTTATTGCTGACAATAACCACCTCTATCCTATACAGTAGAGCCTAAGTTTCTTTAGTGTATTTGAAGGACTCACATAAATTCCCGTTGGACTTCCACTCTCATACGTCTCTGTGATTTGACTACCAGATGTGTTAGAAGGTCAGATGTGCAGAGATAAACTGAACCGTAGGATCACGGGGGATGGGAGGGTTTAGTTACTACAAGGGAGATCTTGACAAATGGTCAGTATCACCAGCTCTTTAGAGCAATATGACATGCTGGTATAACCACCCATTATAATGTTAAAAATGCTGCTCAGATTAGTTAATGCTGCATAAAAGCTGGATGAAGTAATATCAATGCATTATTTCATTACACAATTATGACTTCATGAGAGGCGTTATACATTTTTCAGCAAGAAACAGAAGAATGTAATAACTCAATTAGACAATAATATTGTTAAATAGTCAAATGAAATTATGTTGCACTCCTGATGGAGTCTAACGGACAGTGAACGCATCAGATCACCCAAATTACAAATTAGATATTTTCATACTTAGCTCAAGTGATGGTGGAGGTTAATGCGATTCTGTCCGTGGTGTTCAAGACACTGAAAAATTAGATTTACAAAAAAAAGTAACAGTAACACTTATTTCCAGGAAGAATGTAATGCTGCTTTCAATAATTTATACGCCTTGCCTTGCACTTTTCTTTGGAACCGTTTTCTGCTGCTGGCTATCGAATCATTTTACTGTGCAGACAGAGCTGGGAAGTAACAACACAGACTTTAGTACATCTGAACACCAAAATCTATAGTTTTTACCCCTTACAAACACTTTCTTGTTGCTTTAGTTTCAATGCATTTGAGGGTAATTAATGATTAATTTTATTCTGCATCATTGTGCGCCACTGTTCTAACATCAAGACTGATGTTATGTCTTGCTGTATCCATCAGTGCATATCACACATGAAAGATGCAACAGAAAACTGATGTTGCAAGACAAAGAACTACATAACACCGGTAACAAGATGTAAAAGATGTAACGTGATGTGGCAGGAAAAAAAAAACCTAACAAAATGTAAAAGACGTAAGAGACATGACAAGATGTTAAAGAGGTAATGAGATGTAAGAAGATGTAAAAGATGTAACAAAACAAAAATAACTTAATAAGATGTAAAAGAAGTAACAAGATCAAAGCAGTTAGAAATGTTTTAGACTTTGTGTACATTTCAGAGCCTGAACTTTTTCAGGTCCACTGCAGAAAAGAACATGAATAAATACTTCTACTTCTACGTCGTTTTTTCCATAAATATCTGTACTTCTGCTCGAGCAAGTACGGTATGTACTTTTTGATCGCTATGTCTAATTCTTGGCAAGAAAGTGAATAATGATTTCCCCAAATGTCAAAATATTCCATTAATTAAAAAAAAAAAAGTAATTTATTGATGCTGTCAGCTCCACAAACAAAATCCTGTTCACCTCTTTTGTTTTTGGGGTGGCTGAGGAAAGCTTAGAGCCGTATTACAGATATTTCATGACCTGAGCAAGGAAAGGCAAGTAAGAAAATATTTTTGTCCAGTAATCTGAGTAAACTGACCCTGGACTGACACTGTTGCAACAATTTTATTTGTTATGTGGCTAAGCTTTTCATTAGCAGACCTTCTTTTACGCCTGATTCTCACTTGCATCGTCATTCTGTTGCGTAATCCAGACACTGGCAGATTGTAAGTGCTTTGATTGGCTGGAGAAGCTCGAAATTGCTCAATTTTCAGCAGTTCTATGGTTGTGTAGCAACTGCGTGAAGCATAAACAGTGAAATAATCTGCGTAGACACGGCTGTGAAAACAGGAGACAGAGTCAGTGTGGTATTCAGTGCATCAATATGTATATTTCAACATATATTTATAGGATATCTGGATTATTTTCAATGTGCACAAGCCATGACAGACAAATAGAATTCATGTTGAACATATTTACATATATTACTCATATTTACAGATATTTAAGTGCCTTTTATGTACAAATATATTACACACAGACAGACATGTCTTGATACTTTACAACATGCATGTTCTTTTGGGAGCTCTCATGGTGGTCTGACAACCATTGTGGTGCTTCGCATTAATGTGCAGAAAATTGTTATTGTCTGGAGTGCAAATGCAGCCAAAAAACAGACCACTCCCCCCACCCCCAATGGTGCAGGATGTTAGAAAAAAAATTAGGAAGTGCGTTGACGTCGACCATGTGGAATGTGTGAGCTTCTCCCCAACATTTTGTGAAAGCCAAGTGAGGGAGGGGTCTGTGGGTTGGTAGGTAGACTCCTCCAGCTGTGGCCAATCTCACTTCATCAACTCCCCCGCCCATGCCACCCCCCACATTGTGTGTGTGTGTGTGTGTGTGTGTGTGTGGGTCATGGAACTCCCATCTGCCTCTGCTGAGTAGAAATGAAAGCCACTCTATAGGGATCCGCACAAAGGACCGACTGCTACAGCATGAAATAATTAGAAAAATGTGCAACGCAGGGGCCTGATTAATAACCCTGCACTTATTATTTGTCTTTTTTCTGATAGGTCAAAGGAAAGGTTGTGTTTTTTTTGAGAAAAACAACAAAACGGGAAGCGACGCACAAAGGATGAGGTGGTTACTTAGAGACGTGTGGTCTGGAAGAGTTGTTTTCACCACCACACACCTCCTGGCTGCTACGTACGTTTTATCTTTGTAAACACTGTAACAGGAAAAGGGTGTTTTGGCGGCTCAGCGGGGAGACATAACCACCAGTAAAAGCATCCTTATTCCTGGAAAAGTGGTTTTCTATTAAATGCATTGAAAAGAATCATGCTCAGGCTGTGGAAGTTTCAAGTATTACTACTAAATTCAACAAAATGATGTAAAAACATACCTGTCAGCATCAAGTGCTTTTACAAACAACTGTGGAGATATGAAAATATGATAAAGTCTAAGTATATATTTGAACTTTCACTCCCTTTCCCAATGTTTTTCTAATACTTTTTGCTGAGGTTACGTGAAAAGAAAAACAGAAAATCCATCAAGAAAACACTGGTGATGTGTCCACATTTTCTGTCCTTGTTGCAAATTCTCAGTCTACATCATTCCTTTTCCTGTCTTCCATGCCAGGAGCTTGATTTGCTTCATAGTTCTGCGTAAATTTATAGTTTTAATCACAGAACTATAAAGCTAAAGCAAGCATTTTGCACCAGCATTCCCTTAAAATTGCTTTTCTACTGAAAGCCTTCAAAAGGATCATGTTTTGACTCCAAAACCATTTGCTTGACTATTTTTAAGTATTATTGTAAAAGTCAACACAATAATGTAAAAACTGTCAGCTGTTAGTATGTAGAGTTTTTACAAACAATTGTGGATATTTAAAAACACAAGTAAATCATTGCAATTTCACTCTTTTCCCCAATGATTTTCTGATATTTTTTTCTAAAGGAACATTGTTCCACATATTTCCTGTTTGTCATGCAAAAACTTGATTTGCTTTATAGTTTTAGGTAAAATTATAGTTTTATTTATAGCTTTAATTATAAAACTATAAAACAAACCAAGATTTTAACATCAGTATTCCCAGAAACGTGCTTTTGTTTTAAAAGCATTGAAAAGGATCATGGTGTTACTCCAAAAACCCCTGCCTGACCATTTGGGGCTGTTGGATTTGCAAGTATTACTACTAAATTCAACAAAATGATTTAAAAACAACTGTCAGCATCACGTCAACACTTGTTGAGATATAAAAACATGATAAATCTTTGCAATTTCACTCCTATTCCCAATGGTTTTCTCATATTTTGCTGAGGTTATGTGAAAAGCAACATGTTTGCACATAGAATCCAGCAAGAAAACACAGGTAATGTGTCCATATTTTCTCAGTCTACACCATACTTCTTGACTCTGTTTCCTATTTTCCATGCAAGAAGCTTGATTTGTTTCATAGTTTCATAGTTTGAGGGGTATTTCAATCACTGTCAGTCGTGCCCAAAGTTAAGATGAGTTAAGATGAGTATGTGTACCTTGATGCCACTGCCAGACATTTATTAAATTCCCACCCCCTGTAAACAGAGATGCCTGACTTTACTCCGCCTGAATGGAGGACTTGGGAGAATTGTCCAGCTCCCTCCAGTTGCCAGAACTGCCCGTGGGGCTCCGATTGGTCATCAGCAGTGTTGTTCTGCGCAGACTGCTGTCTGAATCTTCCTTCTTGAAATCGGTGTTCATTTTGAGGCAGGAGAAGCAGTGCACAAAATCTTGCAGGAGGTGGCCGCTGAAGATCATGTATATCCAGGGGTTACAGCAGCTGTTGAGACTGGCAAGGAGCGCAGACAGAGTCACTGCTGTGTTCTCAGAATCTGGAGAACAGAGAGAGGAAAGAGGAAAAGGATGATTAATACGCAAAACATCTGGTGGTGCAGGCTTGGCTGCGGCAAAGGCTGTCTAAGTCAATTCATCTGGTGTTGAAATGTAAAGGCTAATTTTACTTTAAAGAGAAGCAAATCTGTCAAATGCACAGGATCAAAAATTGAGTTTCTGTTGCAAATCATATTTATTTAAAAAAAATGCACATACTCAGCATTTTCTTAAAAAGAAAATGTATAGTCTCAGAAACATAATCCCTGTCAATCATCACTCATGAGCCACTAGAAGTGTGTGGTGTTGGCTGTATCAGCGGAGAGCTCGCTGCCTGTATCTCTCACCATTTTGCTGTGCTCGGGACTAGAGTTGAAGTGATTACGCATTTAATCAATTCTTAATCGACTACTAAATTAATCACCAACTATTCTGATAATCAATTAATCATTTTTAATTAGTTTTTTTAATTAAAAATGTCAAATTTTTCTGATTCCAGCTTCTTAAATGTGAGTATTTTCTTGTTTCTTTACGCCTCTATGACAGTAAACTGAATGTATTTGGGTTGTAGACATAACAAGACATGTCAGGACATTTGAGGATGTCACCTCTGGCTTTGGAAAACAGGGACCAGCATTTCTCACCATCTTATGGACCAAACAACTTATCTATTAATTGAGAAAGTAATTGGAAGATTAATCAATAGCGAAAATAATTGTTAGTTGCGGCCATACTTGGGACACTTTACCAACCCAAAATCAAAATCAGTCAGTAGTTGACGTCCTGGAAAGGAGACACAACACTAAACTATCATTCTGGTGTGTTTATGAAAATCTTGGACAAACCCTGTTAATTCTACCTTTAAATAATCTGTTTGCTGCACAATTTGAATCTGTTCCAAAAAAGTTCACAAATCAAATAACCTAAAGAAAGTGTAACTTTTTCAACCAATTGGAACATTTTTAAAATATTTTAGACTAAATTTAAGACTAAACTTGGTTTGAAGTGAAGGGTGGAGGTGTATTTAAGAGTCCTCAGTTGAGGAGGCTGCAATTCCAAAAAAAGGAAAAAAGACTGAAATGCAGTTATCAGGCAACCCAGATTCCTTAGCTTCCACCCCTTATTGATTCTAACCAGGGAGTTTCTGCTTTTTTATTTTATTTTGAAGGTTCACAGCGCAGCACACAGCTATTTCATGTAAATAAAGTGGCTTGTAAACAATAAATCAATTTCTACACTCTCCTTTTTGTTGTAGTCATTCTTTTTTTACACCCTTTATGCACATTTTGGGGTTTGTATGCCAAATAAATCCGTGCGTAAAGGCTGTGCGCACTTGGACTTCTCTTTGCGCACGACGAGGTTATTCAAGTGGGAGTTTTAAATGCAGCAATAATAAAGACACATGCAGTTTCTTCAGCACTCACCAGCCCACTGGAAGTTTTCGTCCCACACAGACCACATCTGCACTATGAAAAACGGCGCCCAGCAGATGATGTACGCCAAAACGATCACAAAAGTCATTTTCACAGTCCTCAGTTTGGCTCTTGATATCGTCGTAACGCTGCTGACCGAATTCTTCCCAATTAGCCCGTTCTTGCACGCTGCTCCAGCCGTCGTTTTCCTTTTCTTGTATTTGATATTTTTCCAGATGCTGTGGCAGATGAAACCGTAGCACATCATGAGAATGAGCACTGGCACCAGGAAGATGCCCACGGTTATCCAGGTGATGTACGCCTTGGCACCCCACGGCTCGATGAAGTGCGCCCAGCAGTCGTAAACGTCCGAGCCGTTCTTGATCTCGCTCAGAGAGAAGATGAAGTACTGTGGAGTGCTGAGCACCAGGCTGCACATCCACGTGGAGACGATCATGATGTAGGAGCGCTGCGTGGGCTGCTGGAGGGTTTTCAGAGGGTGGCAGATGGCGATGTAACGGTCCAGGGTCATCATCACCATCATGTAGGTGGAGGCAAACATCCCCATCACCTGAAGGTGTTTGACGATCCTGCACAGAAAGTCTGGACCGTAGAAACGGAAGGTGATCTCCCAGCACAGCTGCGGCAGCACCTGGAAGAAGGCGACCACCAGGTCCGCCAGGCTCAGGTGTTTGATGAAGAGGTGCATCCGAGACATCTTCTTCTTCGTGTTGTACATCGCCAGCAGGACGCTCACGTTTCCAATCACAGCGACCACGAAGGTGATGCTCAGGACCATGATCTCGATTTGAGCCACCTCCTCGTTACGCGCAAAGGGATCGGATCCGTTCGGGTGGACCGTGTCGTTTCCAAGAGTCCCCATCGTTAAGTCATGAGTGGGACTGAAAACCAGAGACTGGTTCTCTCCGCTCAGGAGCAGCGCATAGTCAGGAGTGTGCATGGCACTGCCCCTCTGTGCGCCCGAGCAGATCCAGTGCCAGAGGGGCTCTGAAGTGCCTCTCAATCCGTATATGGAGCTACCTGATGCACACTGAGTGGAACACACTGCTCTCTGACTTGTGGCTGCACGCTGGCCCGGCTTTTTAAACTCGAATCAAGTTTCAGAGAGCGTGTGCGTAAAGCGGATACACTGCAAAAAATAAAACACCTCATTACTCAAATTAAAAACAACAAGAAATGTACTTATGCAGCTAATATGATACAGGAAATTTAATGTATTTATTTGTAATTCGTTTATTATTATTTATATTGTTGTTTTGCTCTTTTGCCCATTTTTTAAAATTATTATTATTCATTTTTTATTCCATATTCACCTCACGTCTATGATATATACTGTGGTGCCTAGCAGTTATACATTTTTTGTACTGTCACATATTGTAAGTGATAAAAGGGCGAATAAAGATTTAGGAAAACATTTAATAGTTATCTGGTGTGGTGACAAGTCTTAAACACATCCCCCTTCAAACCAGATACGTGCGTCCTGCAAGGTAGAACATAAATAAGGAACATTGTAATCAATATAATTTGATTTCCAGTGCAATTTTACACTCAAGTTACTGCAAGTTACACGATAGGTTCTGGGAAATTACATGGTAATAACGGGTCATTACACTCTAAAAGGCAGGCTGTATTATTAAGTGGAACCAAATCTTCTTAAACTGTCTTGACTTGGGGACATTATTTAATCAAAATATCTTAAAAAAACAAACAAAAAAAAACTTTAATAATCAACTGTGCTGTTTTGTTTTTTCTTCTGTCTTTGGGAAATTTGATTTTGATGGATGAGTATTTTTTGCAGTGTGCAGCCAGGCCCTTCTGTGCTCACAGCCTCCACATCACCACAGTTTTAGGTTGGCCACATGTTTAGAAAGCAGATTTGTGTGCACTAGAGTCACACAAAACACAACTGCAAAATTCCAAGGGAGTAAGTTGAGTAACACGCAGTTAAACAAACTTATGAAGTGCTTAAACAATGAAATAGTGTTTCCAATGCAGAGTGAATTATGAAAAAAAGCATATTTCAGTCGAAGTATCCCTTGTTGAAAGATCAACTAAATGTATTTAATGCATTTTAAATTGCGTTGCTGTGTTTACTGCAATAGGAATGCATTGATCAACACACTGGAATGTTGTTTGTGTTCACCTCTGCAAGGCCTTGTGCAATGATGAATGGTTTAAAATTATTTATCTCAAGTGGTTTGCTTCAAGAATAATCAGGCTTGGGTCAGTGTTTCCTATTTAAAGTCACACTTGAAACTAAATAGACCATTCAGGCAGCAAGAAACTAGATTTGATTATCAATCATCTTCAAATGAAGGGTTTAGTGTGTTTGTTTGTGCTTTGTGTATGAAAGCATGTGAAGTGTCACATGCATTAATTTTATCTGTGTAACAAGCTCACTTTTACTTTCAAATTTCTACATTTCAATGACAAAAACACCCCATATTTTCTCACTCACTTCCAGTGGTATCTAGCCAGATAGTTTTGGTTTTCAAGTTTTGAGACCTTAGCTGCCATCCTAAAAAAGCATAGAAAAATTACATCTAAAATATTCCACAGTCTGTTCAGATTTCTTTCCAAAAACAATGTCTTGGTTACTCTGGATGATCTGCAGACCTCACTGCCAACGGTGTCCCTCTGAAAGCTGTTCACTGTTGTTTTCAGGAATATCCACTATCAATGGGACACTGTTCTGGAAAATGCTGTCAGATTTTTTAAAAGATTATTTAATATTTGAAAGCTTCGAATACCACAAACAAGACTTCATTCACGCTCAATGTTCTGGTGAGGAAGCAAATCTCAGCTCAAACAAGGGCAAATACCACCAGGAAATATCTCAATGGCCAGACCCCATTTGAAGAAAGCGAGTGGATATTTATTTCTTGTAATTTGGACTGACCGACCCTCTCTGAGGGCAGCACCGTAGTGCAGTGGTTAGCGAATTTATAGCAGGGCCTTCCTGTGTGGAGTTGGCATGTTGTCCCCATGTCTGTGTGGGTTCTCTGCAGGTGTTCTGGCTTCCTGTCACAGTCCAAAGACACTCATTTGTTTTAAATTGGTGACTCTAAATTACCTGTCGCTGTGAATGATTGTTTGTCTCTATGGGCCAGCCCTGTAATGAACTAGCAACGTGTCCGGGGTCCAATGTCAACTGGGATAGACTCCAGCCCCCACGACCCTGCAAAGGATGTGTGGTGTAGCCACTGTCTCCATCAGCCAATCATGTTGTTGCCAGCAAACTTTAAAATCTGTTCTCCTCTGTGCTGTTGCCAGCTGTCATTTCAGCGCAGAATCGTTGCGACCCTCCTCCACCCCGTTCACCTCCAGTTCTTCATATCCAGAGTCCAGATTGAGTTCATCAGAAGTCCAGTCCTCATCATATCCTGATCTTCAGGCAACCCTTCACCAACACCACCAGTGTCTCCACGGGGGAATTCCTACTTCAGCCCCTGCTTCACTACCCCCTTAGACATGATGATGTCACAATGGGGTCTAATCGCCAAAGACTTTCCACATTCCTCATCCAGAATGTGCACGTCAAATAAGTATATCTTGAATACTCAGAATGAAGCAGTTTCCTGATTCCACCTCAGCACCTCCCTATCCTCTCCTTATAAAACATCCTCATGCTTCCTAAGTGTCAAAAACGCACCTACACTTAATTCAGTGTCAGTTCAGTTGTATCTCTGTGTAACCATATGAGATTCCAGATGTTGGCCTGGTCGAACTACTCTCTTAGAGTACTTTTAGTTTGATTAGCTAATTTTATGAGAGTGGTTAAGATGTATTGATCTACAGTTCTGCACAATAGAGGTCAAACATTCAAGTGAATTAAGAATCAGCAAAATACATGTAAGTGGAGGGAGACTTTAATGTTTTAACATGATATTAACTTCCTACATGTTTTATGTGTTTCCTCTGTCTCTCAAGCTTCCCCTGTTAGAGCATCCCTTCAGTTTCTACTGTTGCTTGCAGTTCTCTGCTTCTGCATCTTTACTGACGCCGCTTCAGTTTCCAAGTGAGCCATAACAATGTAAATTGCTTATTACAGTTTCCATTGCGAAAGCGCATGATTGCCGACTGGCTATGGGTATCCGGCAGCTTTTCAGCTCATCTGATCCATGTGCTGATAGCGAGGATAGTTATCTTTATTGCCTTCACCGTCCAGATCTGCTCTCTTTCATTTCCGACGGCCTTTTCTGTGAGTGGGGCAAACTAGAGCCCCATTCTTAAAATTTCCTGCTGGCTGCTTGAACTGGCTTAGTGCTATAATGAAGTTTTCTCAATTATCGCTGTGTTAGTTTCTGCTAATCTTTCCATCAGAACCCCATCCAGGGAGGTTTCTGATGCCCTGGGCTTCTGTTGCGGAGCTAACCAGCCTCCCCCCATGGGAGCCCTGTTATGTGTCCACTCATGTACAATCTTGTCTTGTCCTGAGGGGTTCAAGGACAGCAGAGCGGATGTCTCCCTTCATGCTGGACTGAACCACGTTTACCCTCATCTCCTGTTTTTGAAGATGTTCACCTGAGACGTTATTACAGCTCCAGGCTCATTTGTCTCATCAGCCTCAGAACGTGAACACTCTGCTAACCGTCCTCGACTGCGGACCGTGTGTCTGGGCTCGGGAATCATGGGAATGCATGTTGTGTCTCCAGTACCCAGAGCAGTCAGTCTGAATCATTTCCGTGATGTTTGCCTTTTATTCACAGGCTTAAGGTTTCTGTAAGAGCTACTCAGACCCCCTGGGAGTTTTTTTTATCCTTGGGGATAAAGAATCTTGTTAAAGAGTCTTCTCTCTGGCACAACTTAAATTTTAATCATAAATCTTTGTGATTATCAAAACATCTTCATCACACATTTTAATTGAAATGTAAAGCACAACCTCTTTATATTCTTACCTTAAGTCTTTTTAAATTTAAAGTTTGACATAGATGATTATTTTAAAAATGTATTCCAACACAATTTTACCTGTTAAAAAAATGTAGTAATTTAACCCAAGTATCAAAATATTAAAGTAATGTAACTTGATTGCTTTCTGTTACTTTTGGACCAGAACAATACCAGAACACAGAATTTGCAGTGTACTTTGATGTTCTTCCTCTTTTCTGATTGTAAGACAAGATAATGTCAAAATTTCCATTTAACAGAAGTGTGGTGAGCAGATGGTGGTATTAGGTGGAGGTATTACCTTTCAAAGTACCAAAAAGCCAGACAACACCGCCTTGGGAATTTCACCCAAAGAATTATATTAAATTTGACACTACCAAATACCAATGCCAATAAAAGGCACTCAGGTTTGTTATAAGAAGGAAGAGATGTGGTCCTGTTAGAAAATTATTCTTTTATAACAGTCTTTAAAAATGTTTAAAACCCATGAAAACTTGGGGTTACGCTCAACCCCAAAACACCCAACCTACTAATTAAAAACAAAATAATCTACAAAACAACATTAAACTAGGTGGTTGGCAGCCGCATCATTACAAATTAAACAGGACGATGAAATTAGCACAAAAACAACGTGCATTTCCAAAACTTTTCAACCATATAGTTGCAACAAAATCACATTTTTTCATGAGGTAATGAATAGGCAACTGTCAGATTAGCTGTTTCACTGAGACGAGTGGTGTTATGAGATATTGTTCTTTATTTAAAATGCATTTGAAATCCTGCTAATAATCCAAATTTTTATGAAATGTAAAATGGAATAATGCATGGAACTGTAATGGAATACAGTTACCTTTTTTCTGTATCCTCATTACATAATCCATTATTGCTCAAGCCTTTATTTCACTATCACATCTCTTAGTCTTCTAGTTGATGGATTGTGACAGTAAGGATCATTGTACTTACAAAAGTTTCTAAAAGTTGAACATTACGTCTGCAGACTTTAAACATTGCTTATGTCACTGTCACATGTGATTTCATGCCTGAGAAGAATGTCTGCTCTTAACAAAGTGCACAGTTTGCACGCTTCCCTTGGTAAGTCTGGCTTATATCATGAATACCTCATGCGTTATAATACCGTGTCAGTTCATCATGCTCCCTACATGATACATACTGTACTCTTAACATAGACACAAGCACCTGAAAAGTTCTTTTTTCTTCTTACAGCATTCATAAAAGCACAAATTTGTTTGTCTCATGGGCGACTGCAGTCCTACAAAGATCACATCAAACAAAACATTTAATTATCTGCTTACTTTATGGATGAAGGTTATGACAATAAACAGGACCTCTGCAGAGGCCACCTATAATACATTCGTTATGTAAGTTTATATTTAGGTTTGTGTGTTCTCCTTTGGCCTTGGGGCTGACAATATATCACTGCTTCAGTAAACACGACATTCAGGTTTATAATCGTAAAAATCCGTACCGAGTACGCACTGGTTATGCAACCTTGGACTACATAGATGTGATAATGAAAACTTAAGCACAGATGCTTTTGTGTAAAGCCAGTCCTCACCAGGGAGACCTACGTACTGATTTAGAAACCACAAATTATTGTATTGGTTTCTTTTATTAAATTGATGCATTTTATATAAATTAATGTAACATCTTTCTTTGTAGACCTGCAGGAGGATGAAATAATTCACTAAAGCACAGAGGACAGTGAAGCTCTTAAAAAGAGGAACCATGCAAGGAGGACTGCTAATTAGCCATACCTGGTGTATAAAAGGCATCATAATCAGCACTTAAAAAGCAACAACAGACAGTTTAATTAGTTGGAATTAGATGATGATATCTTAAATAACAGTGTGCTTTTAACTTTGTGGTGACACTTTATATCTATATTGTTTTATTTTATTTTTTCCTATTCTATTCTCAATGTATTAATATATATATATGGTATATGTGCATGTAGCATGAAGGGACTGCAACCTTCATTTCATTGTACATCCCTGTGTTGTATAATGATAAATAAATTGCCTTGATATCTTGATACCTTAATAAATGTTTCTCACAAGTTGCAAATGCACATCAGTGAAATGTTCACTGACACTGAATCTGTTTCCTTTCAATTTCCTTTCTTGCAGTACAACATCCACCAGGACACGCTTTGTTAAAGTTAGAGAAAGATTGCCCTCTTGACAGAATTGGTTTACTTACTTAACATTTAACTGAAGATGACTCAAGATGTCTTTGTTGGCTGAACATGCTGCACACGGGACACAAACCACAGTGTCCAGTGTCAAATTCTGGCACTTTGTATACACACTATCCACCCAGATTGCATTTTTCATATAACAGAATGAGTCGCAAAAATGTTTGTATCAAAGTTATAAGTAAAATGTGTGTGCTTTGTACTTTACTTTCACCGTTCACCCTGATCATGGATGCAATATGAGGCCCCTCGGCACAGACTTTAAAAGCTCCCCCACTTTTCCTGTGAGCAAGACACCCACACTGTAATAGACAAAACATGAGAACGCAATTGTTTCGTAGTTGTTTTGTGTCTCCCTGTAGTTCCTGCAATTCACATTGTGGACAAATTGTGTGTCTGTGTAGTCATTTTGCTTTTGTTTGTAATAATGTCTTTCTCTTTGTAGTCAATTTGTGTCTCTTAGTGGTAGTTTGACATCTCTTTGTAGTAATTTTGCATATCTTTCGTGACACTTTGCAGGTAAAATCAGGGAGCCCCTTGACCCCACTGGACCTGTGCACATAGGACCTTCCAGTAATGCATCCATGACCCTGACCACCTCTCTGTGACAAGGTAAATGTGCCAGATCATTTATTTTGTTTTATTTTATTTATTTCATTTGTTTTGTTTTTAAATAAAAAAAGTTGAATAAAAAATGCTTTGTAGGAGACAGGGACAAGGACAGGACAGCCAGATCCCCAAATATTTTGGAACCTGTTGAAGCAGCAAATGAATGTCCCTGGGTTTGGAATGAGATGTTCAACAATCAAAGGTGTAGAGTTGCAACGATTAATTGACTAATATTTGATTATTACATTAATCATAACTATTTTGATAATCAATTAACAGTCATTTAAGAAAAAAGAATCCAACTTCTTCAGTGTCAACATTTTCTGGTTTCTTTACTCCTTTATGACAGTAAACTGAATATTTTTGTGGACAAAACAAGACATTTGGGGACGTCATCCTGGACTTGATCAACATTTTTGCACCATTTTCAGACATTTTATGAGCCAAATAACTAATCGGTTAATTGAGAAAGTAATCAACAATTGCAGCCCTACAATGTTCATTGCATATTGAAATGAGAACGGTGTGGAAAGAAAAACATTGAAAACAAAAAGTGGAGAAGCGTCACAAGTTACAAAGTGATCACAAGCTCAATAAGGAGGTAGACGTACAGAATTATGAGACACAGTAAAACTTAAACACTCAAAGATGTGTTTAATTAACACCTCTGTAACACAGCCTCAACAAAATCTGCATCTTATGACCCTCATAAAGCTGATATTTATGACAGGACCTGCTCGTATCTAAGGTCAGTGTAGAAAAACTGATAGATATGACCTAATCCTAAACCTTAATTAGATCATTTTATCCACATTCTGTACAAATGCACAGAAAAAGAAAATATAAGAGAGGTTTCTTTTTTAATCTCTCAAAACATCTCACAGACTTGCAGGTAATTTGTTCAAACAAAAACAGACGTGCTGGACGTAATGGTTCCTACATTCTCCATGAGTCATCAAGATGTTCGAGACCATTTCCTCAGCAGGACGCCGACTTCAGATCCACTTGTCCTGCGTAATGATCGGCTGTTCCGCTTTAACACAGACACGGGCCTCTGATCCTGTCTTTGGCAAGATCCCTGGGCCATTACTGTCACATTAACAGATTTCTCTTCACATTTCATTAGATTTTGGTATCTTGTACAATCCACTGCTTTATTAGAAAACTTTAAAACTATGAGCAACTTTCTCAGTAAAATGGGCGGCAAGCAAAAGAATGTTTTATTACAGAAAGTGTTCCAGTATAATTTACAGTCCTAATACACTGTTAATTAAGCTCCATTATGAGACGCTGTCTTAGCTCTGCTCGTTGCATGACTTTATGGCTATGTCAATCTGTAAGATGGTCCCTCTGCCAGTTCCTGACTTACACAGTATGTCCCAACAACTTTTAGACAGATTCTGAATATTTTTTTAGACAAGTGGATGAATATTTCCAATTTTGGCGATCCACTGACTTTTCATTCGACCACCAGCTGGTCAAATTATTCAGTAAATCTCTCAGCATCTACAACATTAAGTTTTGTATAAGTAAACATGCTTCCAGATGATGTACACTAATGTTTTCCGTGATCTATTTGCATTTCATCTGGCAAAACTGACTTAAAGTTACAATTTGTCCAAAACTATACGACCAAACGCCTGCGAAGCAAACAACAAACCCAACACTCTCAGCTGTAATTAACAAGATTGTGACGACGTTAGTGATGACTCTTTATCGACTCGGAGTTGGCACATATTAGGTGGTCCGTCTGTCCGGAAGTTGGACCCAGATGATGAAGAACTTCTTTCTGGAGTTTGCACTGAGTGAGCAACTCTCACTGGACTGTTGATCTTTTATTTTTTTACTTATTTGTGTTATTGTATTTTTTATTATTGTTAAAATCCCTTAAAGGTTATGTTTTCAGCTATCCTGATAATGTTTACTGTTTTTATGTATTTCTTTCACAAGTTCCTGTATGTATGTAAATTTGGCACTATAAAGCTTTGAGCTTTGCTTTCTGTAATTAGATATTTACTACTTATCATGCTGACATGCTAGACTGACAGAGTGAGCATGGTAAACATTAGGCAGCCTGTTAAATAGGCCTGTCATGATAATTACATTATCGACTTAGCACACAATGGACATGACCTCAGTAATTTTATTGACCTCAGTTTGAGGAATGTCACAACATTGCAGGCCACATGATGCCACAGTAAATAGCAGGGTTTTATCTTTCATTATAAGACTTGACTTTGGAACAGAAAAAAAAACTATGAAATACAACTAACCTGTGACTCTTTGTACCCCTGTGCCAAATGTTTAATATTTATTAATATACAATTTTTATTTTTTCGATTGTGTGGCTCTATTTCATTTCATTAATATTCTGCATTATTATGCTATAATATTATGATTATATCAGTGGCATTAAATAGTCTTAAATAATAAAATAATATTATTGTTTATTGCAGTAATTTCTGGGACAATATACTGTCTTACAAAAGCTATCGTGATGTGAATGATTGTGTTGAATATAGGAGCTATGCTTTTGTCCTTGTTCTTCAGAGGTTTTAGAGTCTCACCATGTCTCACTTGCTGTAACTTTATTAAATATACAAAATTAAGACAGATGACAAAACCTAAATAGAACCACAACAATACGGGACACATGGATCAGTATGTTTACAGGAACGGGACAAGCTTAACCTGTGACATTTGAGTCTTGTCTCCCCTGGTGTTGTCTTAACCTACGGTACACTTGACCGCAAAGGTGAGCAGGTGAATGATTTTAGTCATTGATCTCCAATACATCTTTCAGGAAATCAGAGATACGATCAAGACAGTTTTGCTGATGCTGTCACTGTTCACTGGTAATGCTGCCGAAGGTCGATGGGGACACCAGCAGCTGTAGTTCTGTCCCAGATGGTTTAAATAAAAAGGACTCAACACTATCAACACTAACTAAAGTAGGGTAGACTGGGGACGGTTGCCAAAGGGGAGGGTTGGAACAAGTCTTATTCCTCCAGTCAGGAACAGGCTCGAGTGATGATACTCGTACTGCATGTGCTAAGTTAGATCCTCTCATCACCAGGAAGACTGAAGACACATTCAACAAATGCTGCTGCATTTACTGAATAAAACAAAAACAAAAAACAGCTTGTTTTAGAAGGATGGAATTACTTTGTTTTTCACAAGCTGAATTTTTTGTCATGCTGTCCTGACATCTTGAATTAATTAATTAAAAACTCTATGTTTTTTCAACATAGACAAGTAATTTTGGGCACATCAAAGGGGATTTGCATTGTGCAGTAAATAAAGTTGTAAAAGGGTAGTCCACACATTGGAATATAACAAAGATCTGTTTTTAAGACATGCAGTTCTGTACAATAAATGCATGTTCAATAAAAGTTTGTTTGTCCCTGTCACACACTGAAATATAGAGAGATTGAATATCATGTGGTATATCTGTACATCGACTCAAGAGAGGCCTATGTTCTATGCATAAACAAACAAGACATTAAATAGGTTGAAATCCTATTTACTATACAGTCTGTGGTTGAAGCGAGTTGTTTCCCCCCGTCCCCTCCTCTCCAGACTCAAGGAAGCACAGGCAGCCTGCAGGAACGCTGCAAGAGCGCAAGATGCATGCAACATCGTACATTGACAATAACAAGTGAGGACGAGTCTTATAAGCTGATCACTGTCAAGTGTTTGTTCACGTAAGGTTAAGCTCGTTATCCTGAAAACAAAAGCTCACTGCTCTGAACTAACATAACTAACTAACATAATGCTGATTTTAACCATTATAAGCATTTACATTTATGTCTACATCTACAAGATTATTGATGTTTTCTTATGACTCATAAACAGATACTCATTTGGTGAACATTCGGCATTGATTTGAACTCTTAATTTATATGAAATGGGCAAACAAATATAGTTAATTCGGCTCTGAATTGAAATTGACATCGCGGCTGAAGCGTTGATGTCAAGAGGAAAGAAGCATGTATCTCATATTAACATGTTTTCTTCATCTCTGGTCACTTTATGGTTTATTACAGTGAATGTATTAACTGTGTCCTTTAATTTGTGAAATTTAATGTATTTTTAGCATGTTGTAACCGTTACATGATCATGTTGCAACTGTCACCAGGGTTGCAATGTCTGACTTCTTTCTTTCAAATAAATATTGTGAACAATATGTCATCCTGTATGTAATCATCTTTAAATGGTATGGGTAATTAGTAGACAGATGCATGTTTAATATATAAAGATTTGGTGTCCAAATAGCCTCTAAGTAACAGAGAGAAATGCAAAAAGTTTTGCAACCGTCCCCAGTCTACCCTACTCCTGCTCCTGCCACTCAGCACTGTGAGTCCGACATGAAAACTTTCTGGATGTCCTGTAAGAGCTCTGAGGTTTAAACCAAAAATCACAAATCAAAAGTTAGTCATGGAGAAAGAGCAGAATCTCAGCTGCGAGCTGTAAATTTCCTAGTTAAATACCACTCGGAAAATATTACCCAGCTCACATTAGAGACAGGGATGATATGAACAATGAAATATTACCAAACTGCAGCGTGTGTTCACATCACATGTATCATATATCACACATATAGAATATAGCCATTTCTCTGATAGGTTTATCTCAGATGTAGTTCATAAGGGCATCCCCCACGTAGCAAAATGAAATACTTAATCTGATTTACTGTTACAACAAAGACATAGCAGTAATCTAGATTGACTGCACTTTCAAGTGTGTCTGATTAATTACCTGATATATATTCTACTTGACCAACTGCCACAGCTAATAGAGTACAAGGTATAAGAAAACAATATTCTCCTTTGTGCGGTCAAGTCATGTGCACTTTTATCTTTACGAGCATCTGTTTTAAGGTATGATCACGTTGTTCTCTGCGTGAATTAAACTGCCACTCTATTTCCCTGGAAAATGCTTTGAAACCGCTGCTGCAGTCAGCAACAGAAAACTGAAAGGTTTTCATTGAACAAAGAGACTGTTACATCATCCAAAGAGAAACAGACAGAACCTTGATCTTTACAGCTCAGTGTGAGGAGAGAAATAATTTCAGCAACACCTGATCCCTCACAGGTTGTTCCCGATTGTGCAACTCTGCCGTCAGGGTTAGGATCCATGTTAGGAAATCCTGCATGAAAAAGTCGATGTGAGACATATGAGAAGTTATATGCACACAGTGCTGATGAGAAAGTTGTTTCCAATATAAACAGCGAAACAACGCAGAGTTATTTATAAGAAGATAGATTATCTGGATGGAAATTCTAAAGGCATGTGGGTGGTACATGTGGTGGTTCCTCTGCGTGCATGTGCGTCCTGCAATCAGAGCTTATGGGAAACTCGGAGGCTTCGACACGACTTATCATCTATCAGGAGAGTAGACAGCAATGTTCTCACTGCTGTGTCTTTGAATCCACACACTGTGACCTAATAACATCAACCCTTCGGGGGGAGGCATCCGGGTCTTACTCTGACCCCATCCATTCATTTGGCAAGGAGGCAACTAGACTGTTAAAGGCATAGTTCTGGGTTTTTGAAGTTGTGTTGTATGAGGTACTTATCCATAGTCACTGCTCCTACAGTGGACAGGAGCTAAGTAATGAACTGCTGTGGACAAGGTCAGCAGCAAAACGTATGCTAAAAAAAAATCATCATCAGTTTACATGTATGTTACATTGCTTTACCTTGCCATCAGTTAGCTTTTTCCAGTTGGAAACAACTGCCACCAGACACCAGTTGCTCGTCTAACGCTGCCTCAGTAGGTTACTTTATTTGTGTTATTGTGTGACTTTGGTGAATCTGAACGAACCCTTTAAAACACCAATATAAGTGTCCTCCCTGTGCCAGCCAAACTCTATTCAATAACTACATGAAAGTCAGGAAGTTAGCTCTCATTTTTAACCTTCACATTTCCGTTTCATTGTTGTCATTAGAAAGACGGTGAAAATGTAGAATAAAAAGAAAATACCCAAAAGACTGTCTTTACAAAGCCACCACACCCAGAGCTAATAATGGGTGTTATGAACTAATAAACTGAGTGTTCAAACGTACTACAATATAAAACATCATCTGTTATAAATACTCTTCAATATAGGCTTAAAGGCACAAAGTCAATAAAATAAACTTAGAGAATGTGGTTTCTTAAGCATAACAACCCAGGATTGCTTCTGGTGTGGCTGCATGTGCAGTCACACAATAACACAACCAAACTAACCAATCAAGGCAGCGGTAGACCAACAACTCCCGTGTTTTGCGAGGTGAATGCTGCTTTTGCTAAAGAAGTCTGGTGGCTTTGAAGAGAGCGATATTTGTCTTAAATAACGATGGCTATGTGTTGGTAAAGGTTTTGTGACGGCAAGGTGACACAGTGAAAATATTCTGAATAAAGTAGGGCCACCCCCTGATAGTCAACGATTTGAATCATTAGTCACAGCCCCTTCAGTCGACTAAGATTTTTCCAGTCGAGTATTTCTTTTTTCTTCCTTTGTCAGTCAGTTTGGAATACAGTAATAGGATGAAACACAAGCCTGCAAAAATGCACAGGGAGAACTTTTTAATGAGAAATTAAAGGTAATTATGAATATATTTTTATATTAGCTGGTGCACTTATTGGCTGGTGCACCGCAGAGGGCACAAAGCAGGTAATGCTTGTTGTTTGTGCTTATTTTTGACATTAACAGGCTCAGATTGTTATTTTAACAGCCTGACAACATTATGGAAATTATTTTGACAGTGACAGATGTTTTTTTTTAACCAGAAACAGCTGTTAAATTAATCTTTCCAAACTAACCAGACTCCCTCTGTGAGACATCATCATCATCAGCTTCATTCAAACTCGACAGAAACAAAATTGAACTCATCAAAAATGTCTTCTCTCATTTTTTTCACTGGTCCAACAATTGCCAACTGTGGTTTGGTCATAATAAGTCCTTCATTCATGGAGAGAGAAGCTCTGCAGGACTGCTGATTCTATGGCTCAACTACACTGTTAATTTCTCAGACTGTGTCTCATTATCGATGACAAAGAAAGGCATTAAAACATAAGTCGTACTGGTAAAACACAGTCATTTAGACTGATATTAAGAGTGATGCACTACTACAATGTAAAAGAAAAAAGGACGAATCGTTGGATATTTGTATTGGATGGCCAAAACGGATTTGACTACGGAAAATCTTAGTCAGGAACAGTCCTACAATATAGCTTACAGTTTGTTGAATTGTGGACTTTCATTATCCCTAATGTTTCTAACAATATTCAAACTCATGAAATCTCCAATTTATTGAGTTCCAGTTAGCCATTGCTAGCTAGTTGTTAGCTGCCAGAACAGAGGATACATTGGATAAGCCAGAGGAAGGATGTCGGCAATCGTGCCCAAGTGAAACCTGAATAAAACTTTAATATTACCTCATCCGTGAACATGATTTCTAGAGCAGTGCATTGCTAATAAAGTGATTATAGATAAGTAACTCATACAACCCCAGTTCAAAATAATATAAATTGTCACTTTAAGTAGATTTATTTAAAAAATATATGTCTGTAATATTATATAAGGATTCTTGTCCTCTCCTTTTATTCCCCTCTATACCCTCTTTTTTGTTTGCTTTTCTGAGACTTTGTGAACTGTTACTGCTGTCTGTAATTAAGCATATATTTTTGAACTATTTCGAAATGAGAAATGGATTAATACATAAATAAACATCAGAAACATCTGCCACTTTTTAAGCCTATATAGGTGAATGATTGATAATAATTGATCAAAAATAGATTTTGTATAGAGCATTACTAAACATCCCAGTCTCTGTTTACATTCACACATTCACTATCTTTAGGAAACAGATGGGTCCATGCATCCCACACAACTATGGTACAGACACATGCACACACACACACACCAGACACACACACACACACGCACACACACACACTCACACACAGGCTGGTGTGTGTGTGCTGCCACCCATGAAGACATGAGTGATTGATTTAATTCGCTTCTAATTCAACTTCTACAGGAAGTAAAATTTTAGAATTTTAAGAATTAGAACATTTAAATTGAATAAGAAAACCAGTTTCTCTCGTATCCTATCTTTCTTGTTGCCAGGCTCCAAAGAAAGACCAGATGTTGGCAGTAAGTGAATTTCAGCTAAATGTTCAGTTAGAAACTAAACATGCAGTATTGAATCCCATCTGTCTCTGGAGACATGCAGTACAGTAGCTTCCTGCCTTAAGTCTGCAGCAGCGCAGGGGAGAAAATATGTGCAAAGGCCAGGACAAAACAGAAAAGTAGCCCCTTAAAGAATAGGGTAACAGATTAATGGTTATTTTCCTTTAAGTCTGTTGCTCAGTAACTGCTGACTTTGACCAGGAGCTGAAATAAAACTATGGGTAGTTTAATGAGAACATAAATCTTTACAATTGGAAAAAATAATGAGGAAGGGACTCATCAAAACAGTGATATATAATGCAGCAAAATATGACCTGTCGCCATAAAATAGACACTACAGTATTTGTGTACATTTAGTGGGTGGCCTCGTGTTACATGTGTCGTACATCCTCCACTATCCAAAACAGGATGCTTGGAATTCCACATTGAATCATTTGAAGGAAAAATCTGTATTTATTGTTGAGACAACTTAACATTTCAAGGCAACTTACTGCAAAAGATTTTTGAGTTGGTGACCCAACTCAGACTCTTTGAAATAACGTCTTTGTTTTGAACTAAAAAAAAGCTTTGTCAACCTCGAAACTCAAAAAAAAAGTTCTTAAAAAAATGGCACCATATTTGTTATTATTTGGGTGCCTGAATATTAAGTGGTTTTAATTAAAGATATTAATATTAATTATTATTCACTTTCACTTCAATGATTTTAATCACTAATTTTTGAAATACATTTTTGAAACTCAACGATTCAAGTTTATCTAAAGAAGAAAAGAAAATTATCTCAACAAAAGATTAGTAGTTGGTAAAACTTTTTAAAAAGTTTGAGTTGGATTCAAAACTCAAAAATCTATTGCAAGTAAGTCGCCTTGAAAATTAACAGGGATTCAACCTATTTAATATGCAGTCTATGGCTCTAATTAGCTCTTTGGCCTGCTGTACTAATTTTTGCATGTGCATTTATTATATATTTCTCATTTAAAAGGAAATTTAACACATAAATTAAACACCATACAAGAAAGTTCCTGTTTAGTTTTGCACATCATACGCTACAGAGTCAAAAGGTGTTGGTGACGTATCCCTTCCTGCGATGCCCTGTTGAGAGTTGAAGGGCAAACAGAAATAGACGTGTCTGAGTTTGGGGCCACCTTGCTGATAATGGCACATCAGAGCACTTCAGCTTGGCCTTTTACCTAATTACAATGATCCTTCTCTTTCCTTTGTGCTCATATTGTATATGATTGACTTTGCCTACTTTGCATGCTATCCATGGTAGCTGGGGTAAATATTAGACTGGTTGTGCATAACAACAGAATGAGTGTTTATTCTCACAGCACGTATATGAGTGTTATATACACATGAGGTTTACCTCATATGGAACAAATCCAGGCTCGGACACAGTGAAAGAAGTTGTCAAAAGCCGGAGTCTTACATGGCGTTGTAGATTTTCACAAATGTTTGCTGCACTGTTTTAATTTGGAATTTCTAGATTGTGGTCAGAAAGGTCATCACATGTCGATCTGACTGCCAGACAAGAACATCAATGCTGGATGAGTCTGCAAAGCCTCAGATTAGGTTCAGTGACAATGTTTTTGTATGTTTCATGTTTTTTTTAAATCCTCATGCTTTACTATATCTGCACATGGCAAATCTGGGAGGGAAAGACTGTGGTTCAGACAAATAAATTATGGTTTTAGTATGGTAAATGTTAAACAAATAAAATACTTGGTTAAGGTTGGAGAACTACAGTCTCCTGCATGAATGTCAGATGGACTACATATCCATCCACCACCTCAGCCTCCACACCTTTACTATACATCTTGCTACAGGATGGACACACCGCCTCCCAGGGTGGCACTGAATGTTGGCAGTGAACCTACAACTTAATTCCTTGGATGCAGTCAAACTCAAAAGGTGAAAAGTGCCAGATGTCACTTAAAAGGATAGATAATTGTCAGCTTTTTCTGCACTGTACAGACATGAGAGTAGTATCGGTCTTCTCATGTAACTCTGCAAGAAAGTGAAAAATTGTATTTCTCAAGTGTGAACTATTCCTTTAAATCTAATTAGGGAGTTAGTAAGGCACAGAGTAGGGTTCAGTGGTGTATTTGCTTAGTTTACAAATGTATCACGCTATAATTCTCAGCCATTGAGATCCCAGTCTTTCTTATCTCACCTCAACTCCATCTAAGTTGTTGCCCAAATTTGGATTTTTTGGGGGTCAACGCCTGCAGCATGCAGTTTGAAAAATCTCACATTTAGAAACATATGGTGTTGAAAGAAACACTGTTTATGTTTTCCTATAGTCTTTGGTCTTTCCCTTTAAGGCAAACGAAAAAAAAAAGAAACATGAGGAAGTTCGCCCCATTTGCTCTGTGTGCATCTGTTCAACATGTGAAACAGTCATATTTCAGCAGCATGTAAGTCTAAAAGCACCCAGTGGGCCTCTGGCTCTGTTAGAGCTTGGTGATGAGTTGTTTTAATTCACGGGCTCAGCTGTTAACTGCATTTTAAATTTAGAAATTGAGGTTTAAAATGTCACAGGATGTCCCTTACTGGCTTTTCTGCATCATTTGTTGATCAGAGTGTGTGCTGGACAATCTCAAGCCTACAACAATCACTTCACTTCTTGCCTGTAAACACAAGTTTATTATGCTTTATGTTTTAAACTACTGATTTACGGACATGTGATTTGTGTGAAATTGTAAACGTGTTGGCAAGAGGTTGACTGGATCCAGGCTCAGTGAACGGAAAAGTAGCTGCTGTGCCCCGGGTGACTCTGCTTTCCGTCAACGGTGACCTGGAGATCCGGTTCACAGAGGAAACTGCTCGGTATTCACACCCCACATTGTCCTCCGAGGAAAACCCCCCTGCACACAACACTGTAAAGAAACGTCATTATCTTCTGTAGGAGGAATGAGCTGTGGGATAACAAGAGTCTACAATCACACTGTCAGACCATACTTAGGCAGAAGCATGCCATGACATAAATCCTAAAGTTAGCAGAACATGCTCACAGTGAAAATGCTAACATGCTGATTTATAACAAATATGTTTATAATGTTCACCAGTTTGGTAACATTGTTAGCAATTGATAATTAGTACCACTTTACAATAAGACTATCCTCATAAATTACTTATAAAAGCCCTTTTAACAGCTACCTGTTGCTTGCCAAATAGTGAGCTCATATTTATCTGTACTGTTAAGCCTCAAATGTCACTGCCAGCATTTATACCTGTCAGCTTCATCAGATATTTGATAATAAGGATACGTTCAAACCGCAGGCAAAACTGTCCCAAATCTCTTTTCTGCTCCATGTGACCCAGGTTTGTTTTTTGCATGACGGTGTGAACAGCACAAGTCACCTGGAATCTGATATTTTCAAATCAGATTCAGGCCACTTTCATATGCGGTCCTAAATTAGATACAGGTTTGATTTTTTTGCAATGCAACCTCAGTGTGAACAGTACTTTCAGAATCCATGACTATTATGTCACTCACACACTTGCATTGTTCTGAAAGACTAGATGGAGACATTTGTGGAGACTTATTGTAAAGTGGTACCATAAGCACAAACTAGAGGCTGACATTTGGCTGATGTCATTTTGCATGTAATGGGTCAAATTTTGGGCAAATACATTTTTTGATCTGATGATGGAACTAAATAAAAAGATCAGGCGACGCTGAACTTCACAATTCACCTGGAATGGGGCATGGATGTGTGCGTGCAACAGTTTGCAACCCAAGCAATCGTTGTTCATAAATATCATTTTGGACCGTAGTTGTGGACTGAAAAACAATTACACAGGTGCACATGGTCAACAATTCACCACTGTCATCAGTTTTTCTTTATTTTTGTATTAAATCATCAAATTGATTGAACATTTTGAATTGGTTTTCTAAAACAATTCAAAACAGACAGACCAAACTAAACTGATGGTTGAGTAATAATGGTGAAACTTGCACGGTGTTTATTTTTTAACTTTCACATCCTCACTCTCTGCCAGCTGGAGTCACTGACATGCCAAGAGTCAGATGACAAGCAAGAAGTAACATGTCTGTTTCGAGATCAGTTTTCTCATTTTTCCAACGTGAAGTGGCCATTTCACTCGAGTGTTTTCTACAATTTCTTTTAGAGTTGAACAAATTAGGAGAAGATAGAATTTAGAGAGCAAAATACAGGACAGATTTTACCTCTCAGAGTCAAGATGAAGATTGTTATTTTTCAGGTAACCACACAAAAGTCTCTTGAGCTGTCTCAAGCAGGCACAACCCCACCGCAGCTCAGGAGCCTTAACATTATTGCTGCGTCTCACGTCACAGGGGACAGCTAAGAAGGATGGGGCTACGTGGGATCACCGATGAAGCTGTTCCTTTGTCGTGTCCATTTAGATCTGCAGTAGCTTCTTGGATTACTGCTGGATCAGTTGGCATTTCAATAAGTGCCAGGGGAGTTTGAAAATGACTCTTTCACTCTGTCTCACCACAGTTGTTGGGCTGGTATCCCTGCCAAAGCCTGTGAGTTATGGCAGCCTTTTGGCCCCCTGACATCGCGTGGCTGCAGATTCCTGAAAAATGATAATAAAAAAGCTGATGAGATGCACGTCAGGCCAAGTGGCACACTGTTCTGTGGGACCGTGTGAGGACATGATGTTGTAGGAGAGCTCATGAAGCAAAAACACAGCAACAGAAAAACAATCTCTAATGAATGTTTAATTCAATTAAAATAGTGGATATTTACAATAAATCTATTTTTCTGACTTTATCTGCCCATGGGCTGCTGTTCTTCATGTTTTTGTTTTTCAGTGCCAGACATTTGTCATGTCCGTGAATGAGCCCTCTTAATTTCTTTCTCTCATGGTGCATTAAACGGACCCATAACATCTGAAAAAACAACTTTACATAAAACCTGAGATTCTGTGAGATTTACTTGGCTTATTTTGAACTACTACGTTTCCATTAGGCGCTCATAAGTCTATGTGACAGGTACAGAGTGAATATCTTAGATTCTTTGCCTTCAAACTGTGACTGATATACTGTCTGTATCTCTGTACACCTTACATAACATGTCTGAGCAGTTTAAGAGCCTCTTCATCTCAGCATCTCTTAAATTAAATCTAAACAGTGCATTAAAGAATCTGCCAGGGACAAGATGAGACAGTACAATAAATCCATGGAGACCTTTACATTGTAAATGTTTTTTCCTTAAGTGGAATAATGGTAAATTAAATAGATTTGAAGAAGCCAGAGAAGTGATATTATCATCTCATCCTGCATATTTTTTCTTTACATACTATCTCATATAAGAATGATGCAGAGAGCCCTACCATTTTTCAAACTCCAGCAACCAGTTAAGTTTTGCATTTCTTAGAAACATCACTTCAGACATTTAACATGCAGTAAATCTGTGACTGGTTCCATCAATCACCTTAAGTTTCATGTTTGTCCCCTAAGCAAAGGGATTCAAATAGGAGTGTTGCATAAATCCATTTAGGTTGTCGCCTTGTTTACATCAAAGGCCTTTTCACTCCAGTCGCATTGTTTTTCCATGTTTTTAATTTGCACATTAATAAAATCTTCCAAACCTGTATGTATCCAATGCAAGCTTTGACATCGCTGTTATTTTTTCCAACCAAGGTGGATGTTTTTGAAGTTTTGCTTCCGACATGAACACATCTGACCAATCCAACAGCATGTTGCCGAAGTTGCATTAAAAACATCCAACATGACAGATCGCTCGTTTCTCATATTTCTCCAGACTCATTTCTACATGAGAAAGGGGAGAAGCTACAGAGACAATTCAAAAACAATTTCAAAGACAACATGTGGAGAGGAAATAAGAAATAAGCTTCAGGAAATAAGAAATAAGCTTCAGTATGGTGATGGTGTGTATATAAAGCATCAACAGTCTAGGGAACATATTTTTGTTTAAACCAGACGAGGTTTAAACAACCAGGTACGTCCTGATGTGAAACAGTTTCAGCTCCTGAACCAAACAGTGAAACTTGCCAAGTACTCCTAATTCTCTGTATTGGCTGTGCCCAGATTGTAACGGGTACAGGTAAGACCGACTAGCAGCACACTGGCAACGTCAGACATTTGGTAATGACCTTTATTTAAACAACAGCCAAACAGGAACTAGAACAGTTTAAACAACACCGGTAACAGTTTGATCTTTAGGCCAGGAGCCCAAACGCAGTCTCTGGCTTGAGGAACAAGCCAAGCCGAACCCGCAAGCAGGGACGGACCCAAACAGTTCATTTTGTCTGTTGGTGATGGTACCTGAGAGGGACTGGCAGGAGACAAGGTCGATGAGGCAGAGGATCCAGAATAAGGCGAGCAGGCAGACAAGATAGAGGAGGGATGAGCAGGAGGAAGATCAGGGCCAGGCGGAGGAGTCTGAACCAGGCTGACGAGCTGACCGGGGACGAGCAGAAGGTAAGCAGAGGCTAGACAAGGGATCGATGAGCCGACAGGTAGGTAAATGGAGGACACACACAAAGGGACACGTGTGGTCTCTCACAGACAGTCTCTGAGCCACAACAGACAACAGGTGAGCAGGTGGAAGCACTCAAACTGAAACACTATCAAGTGGAAACACAGGAAAACAGAAACCAGAGACACTGAAGCAGAACTCATGGTCAGGGATGGAAGGCCGGTGTGTTTAGCAAGAGACAGACGAAGCAGGCAGATCAGAGGTGGGCGGAGTCAGCAAAGGGGAATCAAACAGGAGAGAAATGCTGGAAAGTCTTGCATCAGGGCAAAGAACAATCTGGCAATGAGTGAGTGAACTGGAAAGGCTTATATACTGGGCTGATTGGTTGATGAACTGCAGCTGTGGAGCCAGGTGAGTGGAGTGGGGTGATCAGGTGGGAGTGGCTGGCAGGTGGAGTGAGGCAGAGGCGCAGAGAGTGGAAAATTACTGGAAGAGCAGACACAGACAGATTTGTTTCTTCTTTTTATTTAGTAACAAGAGAACCAGGTCACGTTCACTTTATCAATTGATTACAATCTCTTTTATTGCCAAGGTGCAATTTATTTTTAGAAGCTTAATAATTTATTCACAAAATCGTGTCACACTTTAAGCAAATTGTCAGGCGGGTGAAAATGCCTCTAAAATATTTGCAATTTTATGCTGTTATTTGTGTCAGTTGCTGTCATAATACGCAGTTATCATGGTTACGCTTCGCTCATATCAATCTTTATCCAGAAAAAATACACACAAGCAGACACACTGTAGATTAAATAATGAAGAATAAAAAAATATTACTGTTGTAGCAAGAAAAGAAACATCCAAACATTGTCAACAGTCAACCAGAATGATGAGTTTGAATAAAACAAAGTTGCTACTGCGTAAAAGCTGTGCCCAACAAGTTGCATATCGCTTATAGTGTCCAGTGGGTTTTTCCTGTCCTTCAATATGCAGTCACCATAAATTCAGCCATTGCATTATGTTTCACAAATTGTTTCACCTTCAGGAAACTGTTATGTGTCCCTTAACATTTTCTGAGGAAAATGGTCGCCAAGGAACTTTTAGTAATACATAAGTGAAAGAGGAAATCCTCATGGCGATTTTATGCAACTCATTTTTTCCTCGGGGATCTTTAAAGAAAAAAAATCTTACCCAAGTAGTTTTATGCAACCAGCACATTTTTTTAAATTTATTTTTTTATTTTTTGGTGCCAGAAGCTGGCCAGAATTCATGTTTTTATTCTGGCTTGTGCGTTTGGCGTGTGTATTGTCGATAGCTGTCAAGAGTTTTGAAAGTCTCCCATTCTTTGAGATTAGAGTCACCACTAACTGAGCATTACAGAGTGAGCTGCTGCATTAGGTCACTGCCAGCGTGGAAAACGTCTGAGACTGCACAGACCGGCTCTCCAGTGTTGACTGAAGGGTCTGGATTGGACTCGACCGAGCTGTCGTCCTTCTCTCCACTCAGGGTGGATTGCTTTCAGGGTCTTGCAGGCGGTGTCACAAGGTTGTCTGCTGATAAGAGATTTATTTTTTAAACAGAGTGGTGGGGAGGATTGGTTTGCCTAGTGAGCTTGTATCTGGTCAAACCTCTGCTCAGTATCAGAGGTTTGATATATGGTGTTGGTTTAACCTCTGATTATTGACACAACTGTCGAAGTACACATTATATATGATAATGAAGATTTATGTCATGCAGAAAGGAATACTATAGATACATAAGCAAAGCCTACAAAGCACACAACCTGATCTCACAACATTTACACCTGGATGCACACACACTGTCAATACACCATCCTCAGTGGCCACGTTACACCCAGGCAATATCATGGTCATGGATGCATCATGGGAAATGTTGCAATGCTTACAAGTTAAAAATCAAGAATAATTTATTCAACAAATGCATTATTATTACGCTCATTCTTGAGCATTGGCACAAATCTGTATTTTTAGGGGTTTTTGATTTTTATTCATCAGTTACACTGAGGAAATATATTTTAAAAGATCAAACTCTTACTCTCCTTACAATGGGCCTCCTAGTGATTTATTTTTTGATAAACATAGATGCCAACATGGACAAAATGTTTTTTTTTTCATTTCCCACTATGGCTGTGGCAAGTAGCCATTTTATTTTTAAAGTTGCTAAGAGCTCTCCTAATGCTAATCAAAATACACATTTTTAAACCATAATTCTTATTCATTTTTAATTTAGAATGGCCACGGAGTTGACATGTTATGCTTGAGACACATCTGATAACAAAATTATTTAAGGAATTTGTTGAAAAATAGAAAGCTTATCAGTGTTTGAACAGTATTCCTGTAATTTTTTAAACCCGAAAGTGAGTAACTGATTAAACTGATTAAATAACATTTTTGAACAGAGTTAGAAGAATCTGGGACATGACTTTAAAGGGCCAACATTTTCATAACAGAATGATTTTAAAACAAATTATAATAGCAAATGTTTATATATTATCCATATGTATCGTTAGTTTTAGATCTTGAAAGCTGTGAATTCTTGTCTGGGCCAAGAACACAGAGCAAGTTTAGAAACAAACTTAAAGGAAAAACCAAAAGATGTTATAAATTACAGATATTTCATGGATATAAATCCTTAAATAATACATTTTCACAAAATAAAAAGGAAATTAGAGTATTGATATTCATAGTTTTTAAAGTTTGTTTTTTGGTAGGACATGATTTGTCCCAGTTCTCAAGAATGAGAGATTATTATTTATTTAGTGGTTCAATACCTACATGCCAAATTAAAATTTATGCAACTGAGAAACCGTCGTTGTTGGCACTAATCCCCCCTTTTCCTATCATGCCAACACAGGCAGCTCGACAGAACAGAGCTCAAATGAAGTGGCTCCTATTCTTGTCTCAGCTGACAGGACGTGTTTCCTTAGGCCACTTATCGTGTTTGTCTTGACATTCCAGACCCAAACAACGTGGCGAGGAGGCAGAAATAAGCTCGCTGTGAAGTGCGGCGTTGCACCTGTATTTCTAAAGGCAAATGTATTGATTGAACAAAAAAATATAAAGCTTTTATTCCGCTGCTTCACTGCCACAGAACTGTTCTTGAGGGTTTTTTAAACCAACCTGAAAATATTTTATGTTGCTGCCTATTTTGACCAAGGAGACACTTGAAAAGAACATTGTGTGGAGGAAGTGTTTGTGTGTTTGAGTCAACCACACTTTGGGTTGGGATTTATTATCTTATTATTATTATTATAACATGGCTACACATTGCAGCTGCCCTAAAGCTCACTGACAAAACACATTATACCTTGTTTGTTTAACCCACAAACTGGAGTGTAAAAGTGAAAAGGTGTGGTTTTACAGGAGGTGGTGCGTCGGACTATTTATCGTCTGGGAGCAGTGGCTTCCTTCCTCCTTTTTATGTTCATTCAACATGTCTGAATAACTCATAAAGTTTAGTTGTGTTTGACTACAAGTCACATGACCTTGGTACTGTAGAATCTTTTCAGCTTTAGTGAAACATTATAAGAACAGTTTTCTCACTTGTTGCATGTTAATGTATGTAATGTATGTAGTACTGAGAGTGAGGCATGTCACATTGAGTTGACTGCCTGAACTAGCTTGCAGGCGTCGCCACATTTTAGCGACCTACAAAAGGGTCCACCCAAAAAATTCAATATAATTTAAGTGTGTCATATATTTAGAATTTTTTCACCGCTTTACCTTGCCACCAGACTGGCGTTAGACTATTTATGCAAAATATTGCTCTCTCCTTTTTACAAAAACTGTAATTTTACCCTGCAGAACATGAGAATTGTTGGTCTACAGCTACCTCGATGTTGTTGTATGACTTTGGTAAATCTGAACTAACCTTTCCAAACACTGCAGTTACACAATAACAAAAACAAACAAACCAATCATGGCAGTGGGAGATCAACAAGTCCAGTGGTCCGCGAGTTAAATTACAAATTTGCCAGTGAAGTCTGGTTGAGCAAGAGAAAATGATATTTGGCTTATATAACAGTAGTTTTCCCATCGGTAAAAACCTGCCTAATGGCGAGGTAAATTATGAAAATATTAAAAATTTTGTCTTCTTCAAACTGGGAGCATATCTTCTGTAATCTACTGCAGGTAAAACACTGAATTACAAAATTACAAATCCAAACTATCCCTTTAATGAAACAGTAACTGAATTAAGTTATAAAACACACACAGTAGAAGTTACTGCAAGCACATTTTAGGACTTTTTATTTAAAAAAAAAGCCACAACAGAATATGACTTTTTTTTTAAGCTACCTGGGTGGTGTATTAAGAATTCAAACTGCTCATAGTTTCTGCGCTCTGTGATAGGAAACTGCACAACTTTTACTGTCTACCTTCCACATCAAGTACATATTTAATACTAAAAAGAAAAACAACAAAATGATAACAAACCAGGTAATTTGCTTCTGTCAGTCATTTTATTTTAGTTCGGCAAGTCATTTTCCATCTGCTTATTTTCTTTCATCTCTCCATACTGAGGCCCCCCGGCAGAGGAATGTTTTAATTAACTCTATTGAAATTCAAAACATGCCATAGTGTAACAGTAGCTAGTATGTGGCAGTTTTGAGAGCTAATTTAGAAAACCGTACAATTTCCAGCGGCCCAAGGCTCATTGCACTTGAGAACAGAGCCATTTACGTTTCTGTGATTTGAACACAGTTAATAGCTGCTGTGGATCGGGGAATGATTTCATCATGAATATTTTCTGTACTCACACACCGGCACATATACACGCTGTACTGTGAGGAACAAATAAAGCTTTAATATATGTGAGGGGAGCGGAGGTGATCGAGCTACATCAGCATGAAAGTCATTGTTGAGGATTAGACAGATTGTTCTCGTTATGGCTGCCGCTTCTGTGAGCAATTATCCCACCACACTACACTTCCAATAAGTGTTCATGCAACATGATTGTGTGGCAGCGAGGCAATTTTTTTTTTTCATCTGAGACATGTACACGTAATCCATCCTAATTCAGTTTTAATTGAACTGCAGCAGTGAGAGGACATTTCCACCTTTCATCAGGCACAGTGAGAGCTGAATGTGTACAGTGTGACCCAGGCATCACCCCTCTGACACTGCTATCTTGGTCTGGGTGATATTCCCAGCAGTGTCTTTTTACTGTTTGTTAGGATTTGTTGCTACAGACCCCTCAGGCAACAGTGTCGTGTCTCCATTTCATATCCTGAATCCCGTCACCGAATGTCGTAAAGGACAGCAAATATTGATCCTTCTTCTTTGGTACATGGCAGCACTCACGTCTCAAACAGGTCTTTGCTTCCGATAAGGCGGCATCAGTGGGAAAGGTCAACAAAATTTTGTCAAAAGAGCAAAAGATAAGAGAATCTTACACCTCGGGCTGTCTAATGCCCCTGACCTGACATATATTAAAATTATATAACTAGTTAGATTTATGATGCCTGTGCCACAATTTGGAAAAAGAACTGAATGAGGATTGAGTAATGCGTGCTTTATCATTTTTGCTTGCTGAAAGTGAACCCAAAGCCAAGTGCGTATTATGTTATTCAACTTTAAAATGTATATAATTTGACATCAAAAATCAATTTCTCACAAATCTAAATGGTTAAAGATTAACAGGCAAGTAAACTGGCTTCACACAGAAAGTTTGTTGGCCAACACTGAATAATAATAATGAGGGCAAACAAATACTAAGGTGTTAAGGAGGAGTGATGCAGTCTCAGTTTATTACTGGTGTGTCTATATCAGTTTCCCAGACTTTTATTCTAGGGACCCTCTGTTTTTTTTTTTTTAAAGACAAACCATCGCAACCTAATTCACAACAGGCCTTATCAATAAATCTCGGGGAGGAGTTAATTTCTGCCTAAGTCAACCTTCCTGACCATTTTAATGGTTTTTCCACATCACCTTATGTTATCTTGATGCGTACTATTGAGGATATACTTTAAATACTTTATAAATGAGCAATAAATGTTTTTAAGCTGACTTAACAAGCTATCTCATTGTTTTTACTGTTTCAGGACATTTTAGCCTACTTCATGAATGAAACATAATAAGTGCACTTTGATGGAATTATCAGGCTTTCATTTTTTCCTCTCATCAGAAAAGCAATATACACATTTTTGCACACATGCTTAATAAAAGTTGACCTGCAGATATAAATCTTAAATTTGCAGAATGTCTTTCCTAATCTTTCATTTATTTGGCAACCTGAATAAAATCTCTTGTGACCCACCTGTGGGTGTTGACAAGGCGTTCCACAAACTACTTCTATAATAGCTATTCTTAACGTCTGCTACCTGGTAGCATTTTCTGTGAAATCAGATGAGACGAACCGTTTACATTTTCCTAGTCAAAGTTATAGTGAGTAGTATATTAACCAGTTAAGAAGAAGCAGGATATTTTATTTAGAAAATTATATTTTGTGGTTATTATGGTAGAAACACCAACAACAAAAATATTAAAGTTCCTTGTAGTAGTTTAAGCATTATTTAAATAGTGCATGACACAATTCAATTTCAATTTCTTTTCTTTTTTCACTTTTCTTTCACTTTCACTTTATTAGCACAACATTTGACATGTTTGTTAAAGGACAATTACACCATTAAAAGTGATTAACAAAAATAATGTACATAGCAGTGATTCATAAAATTACATGGATAATGAAAAAGATACATTAAATAAAATATGCAGTGTATGAGTAGCCTATTTAAGTTATTATTCAATCAAATCAAGTTATTACTAAAATTTCAATATGATTATGACAGTAGCAATGAGGATGAACTCATGGTGATTTGATCAAGAGTTACTGAAGCCCATTCTAATGCCAAGACATTTAATAGACCGACAAAGCACTGGTGACTAAAACTAGTAAAACACATTTTTAAAACTACACAATTCATAATTTCTTCAGAATTGTTCACTGTGATTTGATCAGGTTAAGATTGAAAATGAATCAATCGAGAGAACCTGACATATTAACATCTAGTCACTGAGAGATGACAAACAAAACAAATAGCTGCACTGACACTTCTTCATCACCAGCGGATTAAAATGTGTATTTTGCATTCAATGTGCGCACATTTACTTTTATGGTAAAGGATGAGCAATTTGGAATCTTTATAAAATGTTGGTATGATTGTAAAAAAGTCCAAATATTGCCTTGAATCACTGCTGGCACTGACTTATTAGTAAATTCCAGGTCCATTCCAGGTCTACACTGTTACTGCTATTCCCACTGTCCTGTACTCAGCTGCTGGGAGACATACTGACAGAAACACACCCCTCCCTCCAGGTGACCAGTGGAGCTGGGCTGAGGGAAGGGATAGTGTCTTTTAGCGAGGCAGCAGGCGTAACCTGATGAGAAGAAGGTCAGAGCTCTTTGAAACGTTTCCTCAGCAACAACCTGCTCAGAAAATGTTTCTGCAAACTCTTGTTTGCAACCGTCCAGAGAAACATACACCAGATAGATTTTTGCATTGGACCGACAGCCCATCAACACTTTCTCCTCACAGAGGATGGCGTTTGCCTGACTTATAGCTTTCTGCATCTCTCTCAATATGTACTTCTCATCATCCTTCTGCCAGAGACACAGTTGAATAAGCACCCCAAATGGAAAACAGCAGAAACCAGAAATAATGATTACCCATACTCCAGTAGGGTATGTGTTTATATGTGCTGGTAGATCACGGATAAAACAAAATATAACTATCAAATATGCAGAAATAGATGCCAATATAAAAAAAAGTATTACACCAGTGATATAGAGCAGCACTCTGACCCAGAGTGGGCGCAGCCACACTTTATTTTGAGAGACACTATTGATCATCCTCACAGCCTTTTTGTACTTCTCATGGTCCTCAATGATCAGGCGCAGTTGGTCAGGCACCTCCATGTCACTGAATTGACCACAATCCCACTTATTGAGTCCCTCATCATTGACAGCACTCAAAGGCTGCAGGGCCTTCCCATTGTAGATAGAGGGAGGCTGGAAGGGTACCACAGTGGAGCCCTGAAGCTGCTGGTTTGGGGTGCAGAGCACCTTGAGCAGCTTATTCATAAAGTTTGGAGCACTGGCCTCCAGGTAGGTGAGGTGGCAGAGGTGCAGAGGAACAGACACTCCTGGCTCCAGCAGCACGGGGACGATGGGTTTCCTCTCCAGGCAGTCTCTGAGCAGAGACATGTTGGCCTCCAGGAGACACCAGCGGCTCCTCACAAACTCTGGGCTGAGAACCAGCAGCACCTTCTGACTCTCCTGGATGCAGTCAGACATGTTCTCCAACACGGTGCGGCCGGGAGTGAAGTCACGCTCATGGTAGCAGACCTGCAGGCCGCAGGACTCAAGCTGGTCGATGAGGGAGTGGGTCCACTGGTAGTCGGTGCTGCTGTAGCTGATGAAGACATGGTAACACTCACCATCCCTCAGTGTGGGGGAAACATAAACAGCAGGAGACAGTGGTGCAGCAGGCTGTGACTGAATGTGTGCAGTCTGGAAGCCATTGACTCCATTATCTATTAAGGAACTAAAGGGAGAAAAACAAATTGTTGGCATATTTTTTTTATGTATCCAAGTTGATTGAAGCAGCTGTTGATCACTTGGGACCCCTAGCAGCCAGTTAAGAAAATTGCAAAGTCTGCTATTAATAGCCGTATTATATTTGTTATACATTATGTTTTCAGGTCATCCCATTCTTGTGAACTTGGCACAAATGACCACTTGGATTCAAGAATGAACTGATTAGATTTTGGTGGTTAAAGGTCATAGTCACCGTGACCTTACTCAATGGGGAGCGCTTGTTTTGTGTCAGCGTGGCAGCAGGCGTCCAGCGAGAGTGGTGCAGGCAGAGGCAAGAGGAGAGAGAAAATGGAGGAAAGGTACAGTGGCAGCTCCCTAACGCCAAAAATGAAACATATGCACATCCTAATAAGATGTATCGATGCTTCATCGATTTGTTTCCGAATCATGTTCAGTTTTTTACCGATACAGGGCGTCTGAACTGATGCACTCATATCATACACATTAAAGTCTGATGCATCAGATGCATGAGTGAATTATTACACCCTTACCAGATAACCAAGGCATGCTAAAGGAGGGAAATTAATTAATTTCTGAGGACGCGCACAACCATCGTTCCAAATGGACGCAGGATACGCGAGGCAGCCATGAAGCGTAGGGATGCGTAGGGGTGCGTATGCGAACGTGTAGTTTAAAGCAAGTATATCTAAGCCCTAACTGGAGGAGAGCACCTAGCAAAAACAATTAGACAAGTAGCTCACCATGACAAAATAACCTTACACAAACAGGAAGAATAAACAACACCTAAACCTAAAGAATGAAGAGAAATCGAGGCAAAAAAAAATTAATAAAGTGCTGCAACTACAGGCAGGCTGAAACAGCAGACGTAAAGATGGAGCTTTAGCTACATAAAGATAGGCTAACAGCCAAAAATAGCAGCAAAGCATGGCAAAGCACCATCACGGCCCAGCTAAACACCCAAGTCAAGGTGCGAGAGAGTAAAGATAACTGGGCGGTAGCAAGGAGGAGGCTAACAGCTAATCTCAAGGCTGACTAACACTGAGAGACATCCACTATTACTCATAATGCTAATTTTTATGACCCGAATGACACACAGGTTAACCACAGTGTCTGCATCACTATGAGTGGGTCATTTCAGCGTCTTTGTTCACTTCTCCAATTCGCAGAATCTGTCATTTAAATATTGATGTGCCAGAGGGAAGCACACCTGGTTTGTAAAGGGAAAGGGAAATGACACTCTGACACTTCCTTTTTGTCACTGGCAGTTGAGACTCAGGATCATGAAAAGTCTAATTCTTATGAGTAAATCCACAATGAAAACAAAATACTTTGTTAATTTCTTCCAGTTTTCAGTCATATATTCATATTAATCAGTTCCTGCATTCACATTACAAATAAAGTTAGTTTCTAAACAAATCTAAAGTTCTTAAAGTCAATCTGATACTCACACACATAATACAGAACAAATTCATCTCAAACAAGTTTAGTTTAAAATTTTAAAGTTTAAAATTTTGAGATTTACAAAGATCCATGACTAAAAGTGTACATAACAGACTGAAAATCTTCATCAGAGAAATAAATACATTAAAAAAGTTCTACATTTTGTTATCTGTCATTTCATACCTCCACTGATTTTACTGAACTAAAACATCAACATGTGTCAAACTCCTCTAATCACACTGAAAGGATAACATACAGTAATGTATATGTCATACCTGTTCATGATACGGTAAATTCAAGCAAATATAATGAAGAATGATCACACTGTGTCTATGAGCTGAACGAAACAGGAAGAAGAAAGCGTAAACCCCCTTCTACCATTCTTCTTTTAGGTTTGTTAAAGGGGCAGCATCTGTTCTGATGTCTGAACCACATCTAACATGCATTATGTAACTGTGCTTTTAATGATTCTCATTGGCTGGTTTTAATCAAATAACCCCTTGCTCAGCTGCTGAGAGACACACCCCTCCCTCCATGTGACCAGTGGTGTTGGTTTGGGGAACAGGAAAAAGCTTGTTTATGTTGAATCTGTTTCAGACTTAGATAAATGTGTTTATTTTCAGGGGATTGCCCTGTGTGCTCTTTCGGGAAGAGTGCATTTTCCTGACCATTTACACATGCTGTCTCCACTTCACCTTATATTATCTTGAGGCATGTTATTTAAAACATATATATATTGTTTCCTCTTATTTCCTCTCATTTGGAAAACAATATAGGACCTTACATGGGAGCCTACTTCATCAATGAGACAACAAATGCATTTAGGCTGAGTTAACAGGCTCTTGTTCTTTTCCACTTATCAGTAAAACAATATACACATTTTAAATGCTTTATTAAAGGTGTGCTACTATAAATTTGCTGAACTTCCTCAAGTCTTTTCTGTATTTGGTGACCCAAATAAAATCTAGCAAAAGATACAAACCACAGAAAAGGAATCGGTTCAGAATAAAAAAAAAAAAAAGACTTGTGTCTATATATATATATGTTTACAGAGATATCAGAGTTTCCTATAATGTTGTAATGCCAGTTTTTCTGCTGCTGTCATACTGCACCAAATGTTGTGGTAGATAAGCTGACCTTAGCTCAGGTTGTCTTTTAGGCAAGTGAAAAAAGTGTGCAGTGTGAGCCTCCGACATGAACCATTACTCAATAAAACCTAAGAATTTCAATGTACGTATTGTAACAATAGATGGCTGGTGACTGATAATGCCCCTTTGGTCTAACTGATGACAATGGTTGGTCTTAACTGTCATTTTACAGTGTCACTGTTATGACTGTTCAGCTAAGGTTAAAAGGTCTGTCATTGCAGTTACTGAGTTTTCCAGGAAGTCACTGAATGTGTTATGATTAGTGAAGTGTGTGTGTGTGCTCAGAGGCTGTGAAGCCTGTCAGTCACATCAGCTATGACAGTGATTTGTGTCAGATAGCGCGCCTATGATTGGCAGAGGCTTTAGGAGGGAAGGTTGCTGTTGTTTGTAGCTGTGTCTTTTTGCTAGGGAGATGAAGTAGTTGAAGTTGAAGTTAAAGTGAGATGTTAAAGCTGAGAACACACTGTGGCTGTGGGGATGTCTGCAGAGGTTGGCTTGCTCTCCTCTGGTTCTTTCGGCAGTAAGAAAACAGTGGCGGCCAAATTTACAGACAGGAACAAACAGTTTGAGCTGGGTGGGGTAGCCTTCACACCTACGATAAAAACTCACAGGTATGATGGCAAAGATTTTCATGCCCAGGTTGTGAACTGTTAGCCCACTGGAGAGAAAGCCCTTCAGCTAGCAAGATGCCTACTGGTGATGTTTTGTCAAGCCTGCTACAACTGGGTCCTGACGATAGGAGTGACTGTGATGATTTAGTTGGAGCTCTAAAGAAGCAGTTTGGGTTTTGCTTAATTGCAAGCCTGCTGTGCTCTGTACTGTCCAGCCACCAGTCACGACGTGGGGAGCTGTCACATGTCTGCCATCCAGAGTGAATTACCCTGAGATCATTTCCTCCAGGCGTTGATACTGGTCGACCTGCATGTCCAGACACTACTGACTCACTGCAGGTCTCTCCGGGACGCTTTGCAGTTAGCTGCAAAGAGAGAGATGCTGTGAGTCCCTGGTCAAAGGTTGTGGTTGTGTTATTCACACGAGGACAGGGAAATCTCACTTTCCAGATGGACATGTTATCCGGATGTCATCTAAGCCAGCTGCCCTGTGATTCACACCATTGCAGTGCTAGCAGGTGAGATGACACACAACCCACAATCACAAACTTGATGCCTTCCTCCGGCAAAGCAGATGACAGCAGACAAAGCTCTGCAGATGATGTAACAGGCTGGACTCATAAAGCTCGAGTCTCTTGTATAGCTGCACCCCATTCCTTTAGTCTGCTGCAAAATGGGGAGACATTTTTGTGGACAGAGGATTGCCATTCATTTCATTATTGACACAGATGCCAGCAACGTTGGCTCAAGTGCTGTGCTGGCTCAGGTCTTTCAGGGAAATTGAAGGCCAGCTGGTGCGCTGGATCAAAGAGCTACACTTTCTCAACGCCACTGCAGCATCGACAGCTACCATTACTGTAAGGAAAAGACAATGAAGAGAAAGCGGCAGCAAATTAATATGAAATGTGTGGCAGGAGATGGTGCTCCAGGAGGTGCATGGAGCACCAGGATTTGGACACTCTGGGGTTGTCTGAGTAAGTGCTGCATCCCCAATGTCATGGACTATTTCACTATGAGGATGTTTCTGCAAACTCATATTCATCATCGACTCTCATCTACTTTTCTGCTGAACCATAATAATGGCAAAAAGCCCACTATAGTATACCAGCCCACCTGCTCCTGGTCAGATCGTTCAGATTAAAAAGTTGCTTCATGCCTTTGCTTTCCTCTTCTCCCTGAACCTGAATCAGCTATACCTGTCTGCCTCTGCCTGCCGTTCTACCTGCCGTGTCCCCTGTTAGAGCAGCCACCCAGCCCAAGTGAGCAGTGCGGCTCACACCCGTGTCACACGTCTGCATGCCTTCATCATAGTCTTGCCACTTTTTCCCGTGTGATACTCGCCGTTCTCAGCCAAAATACACAGGGAAAATGATCTGTTGACAGTCATATCGACATTATATCAGCAACACGACACCTTTCACTCCAGTTTCAAAGTTGATATCTGTATAAAATGCAGTAAGTGCGGCAGATGACGGAAGTATTTTTCGGTTGCGCTCTTTTTCGTTCTCTCTTATCTCTTCCTCTCTCCCCCCTCTCTGAACCAAGGAAAAAATCTGAGAAAATCCCACTGTTTTCTGGTCACAGATCTTTTCTTCTCTTCACTTGTCTTCTGTAAACTCAACGTAGAAAGACAGGGCTGGCTGGAGCAGAAATGCTGTCTGTGTGGACACTACCAGCATGTGAACTGATCCTGTCTGCCTGGGTAGACACACCACTGACACACATATATCAGTGAGGGTGGACTAAGTACAGCAAAAACATCTGATAAACACAAAACAATTCAATAAGACCACAAATGACAGAATACACCCCAAAATGACCACTTATTTGAATCCAACCTCCCTAAAACAGTTTTGACAAAAATTAAATATGAGAATTGTTTTAAAGTTTGAATTGTTTACATTCAAATTAAAATATTTAAATATATAGTTATATTCTATCAAATCATCAATCACAAAAAACAAACATTTTCTCATACCTGTAGAGCTGATGGTAATAAGCACATAAAGCAGTGCAGCAGTAGGTCACTAACAACAGCGTAAGGTAGTTGAGAAAGTGAGAGAAAAAAAGCACTTCTGTGTTGTTGTTTTTTATTAAAGGCATATACAATTGTACCAGTGGTTTTGAACACGCTGGTACAGTGACTTTGCCTTTAATGACAAGTTATCAATTCACATGATCGAGTTACGTCGTCCTCACCTTGCATGCTCTGATGCATCTTGCTGGTTGTTTCACTTTCATTTCACTAAACTGTTGCACAAACAATAACCAGAGAAACAAATCATAACTGAAAAACTGGTGTCAATAATAATAATAACAATAATAATAATAATAATAATAATAATAATAATATTACCTCTATAATAATAATAATAATAAGATGAAGAACTTTGTTCATGGAGAACTTATCCAAACAGAGTTGCAAAGTGCTTCACAAACAGAAAATAATAATATTAAAATAATAATAAAATACCAAGAGAGAGGTGAAATCCATATTCAATAATAAGCAAGAAATTAAAAACAATAAAATAAACAGGCAACTAGGGTACAATCGGGACATGCTTTCTGACAAAAGTAAGTTTTTAAAACATTCCTTTTAAGAAGACACTGACTCAGACAGACTTATTTCCTCTGGCTGAGCCTCAGGACCCTGATAATATAACTTCACTCCCTGACTGATGGAAGGAGAAGTCAGTTGTCAGAATAAATGCCAACTTGAAGCTTATGGATTTGGAACGTTGATACAATGGACCACTAGAGTTGCTGTTAGAAATGCTTTATTCCATTTGCAAAGCTTTCTCCAAACTACTACTTATCTTTGGTGATTTAGGGACTGTGGGGGGTGAGGAGGGGGGGCTAAATCTTATTGTTTTTATAGGCATAAATACTAAGAAATAAAATATATTAGACATAAGCATGAATCATTTACATTTCATTTATTTCACAAGCTTGATACGGTTGTATCATGTACTTCAATATCTTTTGGTGTAGAAATGACCCGAGCATACCTCATACAAAGAAAAGCTTCATGATTCACACCCTCCAATCCCAGTTGTGACTCCTCCATCTCCAAGAGGAGTGCCTCCAGACACAAAAATAACAACAATAATAATAATGTAAAATTACACTGTGTATGTACTCACATTCGTGAAATAGCTTGTGAAAGGGACATCAGCACATGAGAATTTGTAAAACCAAATATACACCTGCAGGCAGCAACTATAAATTGAACATTTACATACAAAGCATAGAATAAAAAGGATAGAAAATGATTTATGTATAACCAACACTGAATGTCTGTGACCTTTGACCCCTTCGGTAGCACTTCACTAAAAACCCACACAACTGTCTAAAGGATACTACATGGGCTGAGGAAAACTCTTTCATATTTCCACATTTCAGATATCAGAGCTCATGGATGTTGTGTCCTCTGTGCTAAAGAGGTAAAGGACCATACAGATTGTGTTAGTTCCCATGGCATTATGGGTAAGTGTCACATCTGTGAAGGCCCCATTAATACTTAAAGGTACACACAGGTTTAAAGCAAGATATGCTGCCATCCAGACGACGTCTTTTTCAGAGACGTCTCTGTCCCACTTTTTGAAAAGTTTTATAGGCATCAAATTCAGAGAGAGTGTTTACAAAAACAGTATCTGTTTTAACATGACATATCTTGTCTTTGTACTGTATTCAACTGAACATAGGTTGAAAAGTTTTTGCAAATCTTTGCGTTCTGTTTTTATTTATCATTTACACAACATCCCAGCTTTTTTGGAATAGGGCTTGTAATGACAAAATTTTGCCATGATGTAAACCACCTGTTTAAAATCACACCAATCGTAATTTGTTTTAAAAAATTGTTCACACACCATTAATATGACCTGTAACGTTAGCAGCAATTTAAATTGAGAGATGACAAAACAAACAGCCTTTTGTATATTAATACTACATTTTGTCACTTTAACAATGTGTTGTATTTGTATTGAATCTTTATAACATGTATTGTTTCTAAAAAAAATAATCCTGACTTACTTTTACTAAATCATACAGGTCCATTCTAGGTCTACACTGTTACTGCTATTCCCACTGTCCTGTACTCAGCTGCTGGGAGACATACTGACAGAAACACACCCCTCCCTCCAGGTGACCAGTGGAGCTGGGCTGAGGGAAGGGAAAGTGTCTTTTAGCGAGGCAGCAGGCGTAACCTGATGAGAAGAAGGTCAGAGCTCTTTGAAACATTTCCTCAGCAACAACCTGCTCAAAAAATGTTTCTGCAAACTCTTGTTTGCAACCATCCAGAGAAACATACACCAGATAGATCTGTGAATTGGCCCGACAGCCCATCAACACCTTCTCCTCACAGAGGATGGCGTTTGCCTGACTTATAGCTTTCTGCATCTCCGTCACTGCATTCTTCATTAAATCTCGCTTCAAGAGAGTGAGCTGAATAATGAACCCTAAAGAAACACAGCAGACACAAGAAAGAATGAGTGCATAAAGGATGGTTCCTGGTGTGTTCTTGCCAGCACTTACAGTAAATGCTAACTTAATCACTGTATAATATACAAGACCATTCAAAATTAAAAAAAATACTACAAAAGTAATGACCATCAGTACTTTAACCCAGAATGGATACATTTTATTTTGAGAGACACTATTGATCATCCTCACAGCCTTTTTGTACTTCTCATGGTCCTCAATGATCAGGCGCAGTTGGTCAGGCACCTCAATGTCACTGAATTGACCACAATCCCACTTATTGAGTCCCTCATTATTGACAGCACTCAAAGGCTGCAGGGCCTTCCCATTGTAGATAGAGGGAGGCTGGAAGGGCACCACAGTGGAGCCCTGAAGCTGCTGGTTTGGGGTGCAGAGCACCTTGAGCAACTTATCCATAAAGTCTGGGTCACTGGCCTCCAGGTAGGTGAGGTGGCAGAGGTGGAGAGGAACAGACACTCCTGGCTCCAGCAGCACGGGGACGATAGGTTTCCTCTCCAGGCAGTCTCTGAACAGAGACATGTTGGCCTCCAGGAGACACCAGCGGCTCCTCACAAACTCTGGGCTGAGAACCAGCAGCACCTTCTGGCTCTCCTGGATGCAGTCAGACATGTTCTCCAACACGGTGCGGCCGGGAATGAAGTCACGCTCATGGTAGCAGACCTGCAGGCCGCAGGACTCAAGCTGGTCGATGAGGGTGTGGGTCCACTGGTAGTCGGTGCTGCTGTAGCTGATGAAGACATGGTAACACTCACCATCCCTCAGTGTGGGGGAAACATAAACAGCAGGAGACAGTGGTGCAACAGGCTGTGACTGAATGTCTGCAGTCTCATAGGAATTCATTGGCTCCATTATCTAAAGAAAAGACATGTGAGAACATCAGAAGCATCCATTAATGCTCAACAAGAATACTATTCAACCATTATGGTACTGCTACAAAGTGTATTTAAAAGTATATTTACCTACAACAGTATGCAAGACATAAGTTAGAGTGGCCCCACAATGTCTTAGCAGTGTGGTTTTACATGAGATATTTATCTTCTCACTAGCTGAGAGTATGGAAGAGAAACTGAAGTCAAAATTATAGTCACAGGAATTTGACACAACATCAACACAGGTTATATTATCTATGTGTCAGAGATGTAAAAATATTTCTACTGAGATGTAGTGAATTGCCTCATATCTTAAAGTATTTCTGTAAGTTCAAAAACATGTCTGTTCAGTTCAAAAATCAATGTTGTTATGTATTTCATGGATGCAAAATCACAACAGCCACTTGCTGTTGTTGTCTTTGTGATGGCCACAGGCCTCAGATCAGTTCCTGCTCCTGCCTCTGCTTTCCCTTGCAGGTTCCCTCCCTGGTTGCTTGCCCCTCCCTCCTCATTGGTGGATTGCTTCCACCTGGGCAGGGCCTTTAAAAGCTGGGGAGAATCCAAGATGGCTCTCTCTCTCCCTCCTGGACGGCTGGTGCCTTTCAGGCACCCACTGGTTTTGTTTGGTTTGGTTTGGTTTGACTTTGTTTAGCTTAGCCTTGGTTTTCCTTTTTACACATAGTTTATGTTATGTTATGCTCTCCAACGAGCTGGGCATAACATCTTTCAGTGTGCACAAATTTGGAAATAAAACATGTTGCTAATATTTTAAAATTCCACTCAAGCTTCATATAGATACACTCATTTTAAAGTTTATTAGGGACACATAACTCAGACTAATACAGTCTCTTCTAACAAATCCTACTTTCGTGAAGATCATAATGTTTTAATGTATTGTTTATGCTTCCATACATAATCCTTACCATATGGTGACAACAGCTGCCTGACTTTTCATGCTTCCTTACGTGTCTGTGAGCGCATGCGTGTGTGTGTGTGTGTGTGTGTGTGTGTGTGTGTGTGTGTGTGTGTGTGTGTGTGTGTGTGTGTGTGTGAGGCAGTGCTTGCCTTGAAGTGTTGCAATGCTATGCCTGCAGTGTGTTTTAGCCAAAACCATTATCTGCCTGTCCCTGCCTGTCTGATTGTACATTTTCCTGCCTTGTTCCCTGTTAACCTGTGGATTCATGCTTGCTTCTGTTTGCAATTGCTGTGTTGATCTGTAAGCCTTTCTATGATTTTACCATTAAAATCACTGAAAAGATCTTGTGTCCCTGGTTGGATCCTTTTCCCTGTTACCTTGTACACGTACCCCACAACACATACACAATTTATCAAACAGGGTGGACTAAATGTAGCAAAATCCTCTCATTGAAACACAGTAAAACTCAATAAGACCACAAATTACAGAAGATGTGAACATATATTTGAATCCATACCTCTCTTTTTCAACAAAAACTAAATGTCAGGATTCAGATATCTTTTACGTTCAAATGTAATTTTTTTCATACAGTTATATTCTGTCGCATCATTAAAAAAGAAACATATCCACATACCTGTACATTCGTAGGTAAACATAAACCAGTAAAGCAAAGGTCACAAACAACAGTATAAGGAAGTTGGAATAATAAAAAAAAAACCTCACCCTTGCTCTGTTGAGCGTCTTGTTAAAGGCATAGTGTTATTTTGTCTTCTGCCAGTGGCTTTATAACAAGCTGGTACAGTGACTTTACCTTTAAATACCATAACTATCAACTTACATCATCCTCACTCTGCATGTTCAAACTTGGCTGAATGGCTGGCATGTTTCTCTTTCATTTCAGTGTAAAGCATAACCAGAGGAACTACAAAACCCAGATCCTAACTGGGATACTAGAGTCAGTTTATATGCACTCCCTGATTGGTGCCAAGTCAGTAGTCAGAAAGTAAAGCTTTTTATGATTACTAACTTGAAGCTTATTGATCACAAAATTTGGGGGAATTGCCACAATGATAGGATGAACGCTAATAATGCATTGGAGGTCTCTCTTTTCTTTTTTATTGTTTTATTCCATTTTATAAACAAATGCTATGGCAAAGTTTTCACCATGGAAAAACTGCCTTTAAACATGACGGACAGAAAACAAAACCACTGATTTTTGTTGACTTAGGGACTGTACGAGAATTACTGAGGTTGGGAGCGGGGCAGGGATTGCCCTGTCGTTCGGCGGGTTGGTCAATCCACAAAAATTCCCCACACTTTGGCGGCCACGGTTTTTGGCTGAGGAGGCTGACACTCAGACAGAATCATGGGATGCAGTGATCAGCTGCAGGGCTGTGAGGCGGTGTGTGTGCGTGTGTGCGTATTTGTGCTCAGAACATGACCCCTGTGAAACAATAAGAAAATAATGTTTTATTTCTCTGATTCATCGGACTTTCCCCCAGTTCAGTCTGTACCCTGCACGGTTTCTCTCCCCCTCTTGTTCCATCTCAAACACACTGACACAAACAAATATTTTATCAGTAACAATCTGATAAAATCTGATAGCTAATGTTAGCAAAATGCTAGCTAACTAGCTGGCTAATATTCATCAATCATTAGCTAGCTTACAATGGGTTAATTGGCTACTGGGGGCCATGGCAATGGGAGTGGCTTATCACAAAAATGTGATAACTTCCACATGAATTTGCAGACTTGTACAATATTTTGTGGAAAGGTTGGTCATTACCCAAAGGACCACTGATTAACTGTTTAAGTCAACTGGCAAAAAAGTGGCATGGCAGGGGGCGCAGCCTATTAGCAAAAAGCAAAAATGGATCCACATAACGTGACCAAACTAATGGACCATTTGTCACAGACTCTTGTAGGAGGCACTGGACTCACTGGACTCCACAGAGTTCCTTCTTCACTGATGCCACATAGACCCTCCCCCTACACATTAGCCACACACATTAAATAACTCATTATCTGTCTGTTTTAGCCCCTTCTGGAAGTCTGGTCTAAGCAGAGTATATATAAAGAAGCCAAAGAACAGATAGAGATTTAGAAATATTAATTAATCCATTTAAAGTAAATTTATTTCATAAGGTAGATAAAGTTGTATCATGTAATTCTGTTGCCGTACTTATTAAAGGCCTGTAGATGAGGTTCTATGACAGCCCAAACATATATCATATAAAGAACACCTTCATGATTCATACTCCCCAATCCCAGCTGTGAATCTTCTACCTCCAAGAGGAGTGACCCAATAAAGATTAGCAAGCAAAGCCTGTCTGTGTCAAGGACCTAAGGCCCTTTTAATATCTGTGAGGTATTGAAAACCAAGGAGAATTTCATTCATCAGAACCAACTTCCTATCCTAGCTGACATTAAAGACCAATTTAGAGGATAGGAAATCAAACTGCCATCTCTGCTTTGGCTTATGTTCAGAAAAATTGGGTTCTCTGAATCCTTACACCTGGACAAACACAAAAAAATATGAAAGTTCTTGACCTCAGGGCTGGGAAAACATGTTCTTTTTTTTGTTCAGCCTCAATGTTTTCATACAGACTGGTAACCACTTCTAATCTTTTGGTGACAGAGCTGAACAAGTGCCGCAGGGTAAAGAGGAAAGCAGCTCTAACAATGTAACACAGCTGTAATCTCGACCGACATCTGCTGCTCTCTTGATGCACCCGGGCTGGAAGAGCATTGAGCGGGCAGGATTCTGAACGCCTTAACACCCATCACTCAAGTCAACCGCAGACGGAAAATTAAAGTTTTAAAAGCTGACAGAATGAAAGAAACTCCACTTACTGTGTACAGTAAGCACTCAGGGGTTTATCTCACCTGCACTAATACATACATTTTGACCTGCTGAAAAATATTTGTGGACTTTTTAGTACAGGCGTAAGAGTAGAAGTGATTTTAAGAATTTTTGCATGGTGAACAAATCACTGTTAGATGATTTTTTTCCCAGCTTTTTGCATGGAAAAGAAAAGAAAACAAACACAACTTGTTATTCAAATGAAAATTTGGAGGGGATCTTAAATAAAGAACCTATTTATTCCTTAATGATTATAAGCAATTAGGACAAAACTTTGGGTTGCCAGGTCTGAAAAATCCTTCCAGCACACTCAAATTGTCTTTTTAACACTTTAATTCATCAGGAAAACAGCTTCAGTAAGCTGCACCTTCTGGAGGGTTTGCAGAGAATTTTAAAAGCAAACATTAAATTTTTAGTAACATTATCAACTATTGACTTATATATCTTATAACACTTTATAAGAGCAGATTTCATAACCTCTAACGGATCTATAAATCATTAGCAAATAATTTATTAACTATTATTAAAACCATTGGTTACAAGCTTAGAGTGTACAGTTAAGTTTATACTGGTGGCAAAAAATAAACTTCTCACTTGAAGTATGACCTTAGTAAACAGTTTACTAATGAATGTATGGTCTCAATATTTAGTTTTAAGTCTTCTTCTATACAGCATGATGTTCATTTAGAAAATTATGGTCTCATCTGCAGTAAAATAAATGTGATAAATTGAAGTATATTTTATTGCTTGACTTACAAGCCTTTCTCACTGAACAAAACACAGGTCTTAAGACAGCCAGAGAAAACCGTCAAACTAGACAATGTTGATCAAATATGAATCAAGATTATGCCTGTTTCTTGCCTATTATGTTTTAGTGCACTGTTTTGTTGTAATATGAGAAACTTTGTGGTCAGGCATTGTGTGTGTGGTTTCCAAAATAAAAGAAACCGTCAAACCAGGCAGAGCTGATCAAATATGGATCAGTATTCTTCTACTAAATCGCCAATCTCCTGCCTCAAATGTTTTTAGAAACACATTTTAATGTATTATTTAACTGCAATACAAGAAACTTTGCGGCCAGGCAGGCCGCCATTATTTCTTGCTGAATGAACGAGCCAAACCAAGCGCCGCCGAGTCTCAGTACTTCATCCACCAACTCCCCACGCTGCTGCACAGGCTCACACTTGGGTTACTACTGATGAATACTGAAAATCCATACTCTCAAAAACTATTCAAAGTATTAGTTACCTTTTAACTATTGATGTTTGATGCATTATCAATAGCCGGTATTCAACTGAAAGGAGTTTCTGTTTCTCAGAATCTTCAGTCTAAATAATTCCCAACATGATCCTGTGCCGTTGTCATCAGCAGTCATGGTCACCTCTCCAAACATCAGGTCATGGTTTTGACTGGCTCATTAAGTCTTACTGGCCATAAAGATGCAAGTGAAAGGTTTGGATATTAATTCCAATTGTAGGCCTACTCAGTTGTAAATTGTGATTTTAAAGGTAACTAAGTAGATTACATAGCACAATGCATATAGTTAAGTCCTATTAAAATGACAGACTTGAAAAATATTCATAAAAGTACAAGCACCCCCCAAAAAATGACTTAATTACAGTAATTTGAGTATATGTAATCTATTACTTCCACCCCTGACTACATATAAACCATGATAAAGTATGCCTTTACAGATGGTATCATTGTTTGTCATATTCCATATGCACAATATCCCCTGTAAATAGCAGCTCCACAAATATTCAAATCAACAAAAAATTGGTTTCTGTCCAAAAGACAGTTCATATATTCCATCTGTGGATGGCTGATCAAGTATGACAGTCCTATAAGAAATGTCATCTCAGTTTACATTTTGAGTCAACTGAACCTATACGGCAAACACTTCCACAGCATCATATTCTACACTCCAGCAATATTTTCCACTTGCATAAGCACATAAATCCCAGGTCCTGCAGTGCATAAACCATTATTCATGCATTTTTCTTTTTACTTTGGCTGCGACAAAAGCATTAAAACTATTTATTAGTTGTGACAGTTTTAGGACAGGTAGATCACTAATGAGAAGATGGAACAGGCAGTGGAACATCATGCGTGTGTGCGTCTGTGTTTGTGTCTGCGTCTCCAGGTTAGTTTTAGGCATTACATATTGTCTGAGCTATGAGGATGAAAAATGAAGTTTGACCCAGCTTCTTTTGTCACCACCTCTACTTGCTAACATAAATTAGCAGTCATGGCTGCTGTAGTCTTCTTTGTCTTTGTTTATATGCCAACTGAGACTCAATTAATCGTCTTCTCCTGTCTTGGCAGACATCAGTGGCCTCGTGGTCTGCCTGTCGTTAAGATGAATATGGTACTGTTATGATATGGCTTATGTATGTCTGTTTTTGTTCAGGCGTGGTCCATGTGTATTTGAATTATATGCATTTGTGCATGAAAGCATAGCTGAGCATTGACATCTAACGGTGATTTGTTCACCAATTTTAATACTTGTCTTTTTTTTAACCAGTCCAGCTGCATGGCTCAAGGGATGTAACATCAGTCTGACAGTCTGTCTGTCCACCACTTTGATCCAGATTGAAATATTTCAACAACTATTGGATGGATTGCCATGAACCTTTTTACAAACATTCATGTTTACCACAGGAAAACTCCTACTGCCTTTGGTAATCTCCTGACTTTTCCATGAGTTTGACATTTGTTTTTTTTTTAAGTGAGTGAAATATCTCAATGACTGCCCTGACATTTTGACAGGTAAGCTAACAGCTGTGTATAGCCGCCCTGTCTGCCCCTTGAATTGGGTTGTGGGTTGCCAGGTTACAGTGACAGATGAGTTGAAATTGTGTGTGGTGTGTGCATTGTGCGTGAGAGTTTCACAGACTAAACTTATGGATCTGTTTACGACAGTTATTCATAATGGGAGTTTCCCAGGAGAAACAACAAAATGGGACAGTGTTTGGAGTTGGACTTGAAAGACGGGATAAACCTGTGAAAAATGGGAGTATTTATCACAAATGCTATTTTATTCCCATCTCATATGGTTTAATTTCAGGCTTGAAATCATAAGATGTGGATTTTAATGTTAACAGAAAATTGAGTACTATATATCATTAACATTAAGGCTGGGATGAATATTTAATGTTATGTGCTAGAGGTGCACAGAAACATCATTAACTGCATCTCCTCACCCAAAAAAAAAAAATGTATCTAAATTCAGACAGAAGACCAGAAGTGTCAGTGGTTTAAGTCACATTAAATCTGGCAAATGTTTTATTTTCTTATGCAATATACAGTGACAATCCAATTACTGTGCCTTCAGAGCGTCAAGTTGATTTAAAGGACCAGTGTGAAGAATTTAGTGGCATCTAGTGATATAGTATATTGTAGCCAACTCACCTGCCAAACATGGAGAAGAAGAAGTTGTTTTATGAAGTGAATTCCATCACCACCACTCCTTTAAATATGGCACACTGAGCAATAAGAAGCAAAGAAAAAGTTTTATGAATGCTAAATGCTCCACTGTTTACGTCTGTACTGTCTTATTATCAGCATGCCAGTCATCTGTGAAGTACTTTGAATTTCACTAACCTGTATTAATGGTGATATAAAAAATAAAGCTTGATTGATTAATTACTTTTGGCCCTTGTGTTATGGGTTTTCATGTCACAAAAGAATAGTGTTCAAATAATGATCAGATGCACTTGTGGCATAGAGGGATTGAAAGCTTAAAATTTATGCAGACGTCAATGTCCAGCACTCACACTGAGGTCACAATAAAGCACGGCATGTTCCAAAATTGTTCTAGTGATAAAAGTAATTGAAATATTTTATTTCAATATGCAGCTGACAAAGAGCTTTTACCAAAGTGGGTCATCAGAAATAAGCTTATTGTATACATATGATGATAAGACTGCATTATCATAACAAATCCCTTGACAAACAAAGTATATAATCACAGCCAATATTTAGCTTTCGTCTCGGTGCATAATCAGCCCAGATTATGGAGTTTATTTAAAGAGATAATTGAATGAACAGGTTTAAAAAGGTGCAAGTGGGTGGAGGAGGACTGTGTTCTATACAGTAATTTGATATAAACAGAGGAAAGTGACATCAAGGTTCTTTTTTTATGATAGATGAAGTCAGAAACCTTAAGAGCAGCAGAGGAAAAAAGGAACCTCAGAGATTAGGATCTTCTGAAGAAACAGTGGCAAGTCTTGAAAGAGTATGGAAAGGCTTTTTGCGAGACAGCCGGATATTTATCTTTTTACGGCACGTCTGGATCTCTGCGCGTGCACACACACTGAGAAATGTGTGCTTTTAGCAGCCCTGAAACTTCCATAAAGGCAAAAAGAAAAAAAAAAACATAAAGGGAGCATATGAATTCAAAGAAATCTTACTAACACAGATAACCTGATTGACACTAAGACCTTTTTCTTAAATTTCCATTGCAAATTTGTACAAGGACAAATTTCGCATCTCTGCCTTAGAAAGACTCTTGTCATTCACTTGAAGAAAATAACTCAGCTGTTTTAATCAGACCAACTCATCAACCGATGTTCATACAGGACTAAATTCTGAAACATCATCGCTAACTTGATTTTATACAGAAGAAACGTTTTTTTGAGTGAATGACTTTGACACAATTCTCCAGCGTTTGCACACATGTTCCCATCTAAGGTTAGGGTTAGGCAACATGAACACTTTGGCTAAAAGAGATAATATTTACACCCAAACTTCTGTGTATCTGCAATAGATGACCCATTTTTATGGACATCCATGAATATAATAATGAACCAAAAACTATAGATTCCTTTACTACTACCTTTTGAATGATGTCGAGCAGCGCAAGCTTTCCAGGTGATTTCTTTATTGTGTGTTGAAGTGATGTATGAGTGTTTTCTTTAACAATTTACTTTAATGATTAGTATTTTACTTGCTGCAGTAATCAATATGCAATGGAAAGAATGACTGTTAGGTAGATAAAAGGTCTTACTCACAACGGCTACACAAGAATTCTGCTGCTCGATGGAGCGTGTCAGCTGTTTTCATCTTATTGTCTTATTGTCTTGTCTTACTCTCATCATGATTTCCAGCCACAGCAGGTTTTCAACAAAACATTACTCTGATAAACCCTCCATGCTACTTGTCCGGCACCAAAGGGCAGACAGACAAAGTTAGCAAGTAGCTGAAGAGCAAAGGAGTGGGAGGCGGGCCTCTCCAGGGGCTCCAAACGGTTTCAGAAGAGGCTCAGAGAATGGCAGTGACGTAGTATCACATTAGTTATCAAAAGATCATGAAAGCCTAAATGTGTGTGTTTTGGGTTAAAGAGATAGTATTGGGGAAGTTTACTGATTTTTCGACTAAAACATGCCTCTGGACAGAACTGTTTCTTTGTATAACGTGTGTAGACTGAAGTTATGTCAGACATAGTAATACTGGGCGATCTTGGCTCAATTACTCAGTGTTTGTGGGCTCAAACAACATGATCATGATCCTACAGAGATCCAGGAATGGAGCCAAACTGAGTAAATTAAGGGGAGGTGCCTGGGGACATTTTCCTTGTGGTAGATGGAGACTGTGAAAAAAGCTAAAATGACAGGAACTATTGGACTTACATTCATCATCTGACCAGAAATATGACTCCAGATAAATGCTAATGATGTTCAACATGGCCAATATATCATATAAAGTAATAATATGTCAACACTGTGTTTACAGCCACAAAATCAATTAAAAACTGCTATTAGCAGATAGCAAATAAAACCAAAAATTACTGTTATTGAGTGGAACTTGTCTCTCAGGAGAGTGACACCAGCTTACTAAATGATCTGCTGACAAAACCAGGGAGATGAATGCAGATAAATTTATTCTTCAAACTCAAAACTTTTAAACTTGAGGCCCCTTGGGCTTTTTTCTGAAAACATATGATACTTCAAAAAGGCAAAGTCACCCAGGACACAAATAGTTTTAAATTCACTGAAAATAAACAAAAATCTTCAGCAAATCTTTCCGGTGTGATCGGCCCGTGACTCCAACAGACAGATACTCACGTTCACTCTCTAAAACCAGTAAACTTCCCGTTCCAAATCTAATTGACTGGTATCAAATTGATAGAGCCAGGTTCATCTGTGATGTAACAATGGTAAGCAGACACTAGGAAATCTAATGAGCACGTCTGCCTTGTGTTTATTCAGTGTTCCCATATTGTTCATTGGCGTATATCCTGTGCAAATACATTATGGCAATCTGTGTTGACACTGGGAATACACAGACAGGGGAGGGCATTATTTGCCCAGTTTTAAAATAGGTCAGCTGGAGGTGCCGCAGACAAGGACCACAGCACAGCCACATCTCCAAAAATTTAATTAAGTTAAGCCTTTGTCTACAGCATAAAGACAGTATGAACATGAATAATTACTTTTACCATCAAAAAAGTAAATTAAGGGACAATGACATTGAAGTACTGGTGTGGTCATTGTGGTTATGGATGAGTGGTGTTGCGATGTTTGCCCTCAGCTCTGATGAAAGTATTTAAAAGTATGACAGTATTTAAATATTGTTTTAAGTTGAGAGGCTTAATAAATAACTTAATTTTAATTTCACAGTTTCTTTCTTTTAATCTATAAGATTATCTTCCCCAATCTGAAAGTTTTAAAGCCTTTTATTTTGTCTTATTGTCATCTTATTTTTTGTTGATTTTCCTTTCATTTGACTTTGTAATTGACTCGATGTCACTGGAAATGAAAGTCGTCCCTCAATGATTCTTGAGTATAAATAAAGGTTGAATGAATAAATGAATGAATGAGCTTTGCTCTGCAGGACTCACCATTTAGAAAATCAGAACTGATTCAGCAGAACCAGCAGAGGTGGCAAAAGTACATACATTCTGTACTCATGTACTTGTGTAAAAAATGACAGGTAAAAGTAGAAGTACTGATTAAAGTTGTTTACTCAAGTGAAAGTGAGAAGGTACAGGCTCCAAAGTATAAAAGTATAAAATTCTACCTGCTTTTTCTGTGCAAACCTCACATTTTCATCTGCTTTGTTTGTTTCATCTTGTTAAGTCTGTTGTATGTCATATGCACTGATGGAGGAATCATCTGTTCTATGTGTTATTGTCCCATCCACTTAAGATGAAATCAGTCTTGACGTTGGGAAGGTGGCACGTAATGATGCAAAATAAAAATAATCAACAATTCCCCTCACATGCATTTTAGCTCAAGTAACGAGCCTGTCAGTGCAGATGTTTGTGTTCAAATGTAGTGTGACGCAAAGTGAACGAAAGACCTGTAAGTAATATGAACCTGAATGTATACATGGATTGAATGTTGTGTGGATCTTGGTGTGCAGGGGTTTGGAGAGTCTAATTAGCATTCCATTTTTTGTTATTATCTCAGCATTTTAAGAGTCTGTATATAAGTGTTTCCCCTTTATTTATTTGTCTTTTTATGTTTTAATTGATGTTGTTTGTTCTATTATCCATTATTTGGTATTCACTTTGGTTATATATTACAATGGTGCTTCACATTTTGAAAAATGCAGCATAAAAAAATAGGTGCCTACAAATAACACAACTCAACTGACAGTTTGATCGGGTTGTAAGGTTTTATAGTGGCTAATGTAGCCTCAAGTAGCAACGAGGAGTGGGCTACAGAGGACTGTTGACCTCACCTCTTTCTAACTCCACACTCTCAGATTTGCTCAGATTTGTAGCCTTCAAGCCCCAAATGACTGAAGTGACATCAGTTCTTTCTCCCTCTGGAGCCACAAAGAGGCCTTATACATCTTTTACCATCTACTATATGCAGCAGCACTCCCCAAAACTTTGTTGTGTAAAATCAGCAGGGTTTCCCTTTAATTTAAGTATTATTATCTGCTGCGCTTTTATTTTGCATCCTGTGTTTATTCCTTTAGGAAATTTTACACACAAATGTTTCTGGTTTGGGAATTCACCACAGCGGTGCTTACTGGCAACTGGCTCTGTGGTAATGAGAAACTGTGGAGAAATCTAATTTCAGACAAACCGGCAGACAGACCACTGTGTCAATCTGCTGACCTGCCTCTCCAGAGGTTTCCTCCACTTACTTCACTTCCAAGTTTTTCCTCGTCTTCTGAGAGAGTTCGCACTGGGTCAGGGAGCCGTGCTGTTGTGGGCCTATAAAACCCTATGAGACATTATAAATGAAGCTGAACTCCAAAAATAAACTTGACATGACTTGGCTACTGCCTGATAACAATCACCCAACCTGTGCAACAGGCAGTCAAAAGCATTTTGTCAAATCCACGTCCCACGGGGGGCAATCTGGCCCACTGGGAAACTGTTGAAATTGCACTTAATTTTCTTAAGACATCTCAGGTTTTTTGTCACCTGTTTTGTAAATGAATGGTTCATTCATTGTGAGTTCATTTTAGTTCATTGTTTTTTTCAGAATGTTTCAATTAGTTTTCAATTAGTCTCATTATACCTTATTTTTCTTCCTATAAAATGCTTGTAATTCTCATGTCTTGCTTCTTTACTTAATTTATTTTATTTTGTATCCCAATTGGTTTTAATTCCAGTATTTTTAATCATCTGTTCTTGTGGTTTCATGGCTCTCTTTCAGCACATTGTGCCTCCATGCAGAATGCCATGTGCTATACTGCATAAATAAAGGTTTGCTTGCTGTACTTCTTCACTAAAAGGGGGGGAAATGGAGGTGGTGTTACTTACAGGTTATTTTTCAGTGCTTTTACTGGTCTGGCCCATTTGAAATCAAATTGGGCTGCATGTGACTAAAAATAAACCGAAATAGCATGGAGCATGGAGACCTTTTTGTTGTTCCTATGCACGATATTTACTTTATTTGTTATTTTGTACTAGTATCCATAAAAAAAACTATTCAGTGAGTTCAAGCAAATGTTGAGTTGAGATGCAGTTTACATTCATAGCTCAAGGACATACAGTTCATTAACCTGTGGCCATTTGACATTTACATAATGTTCTTTTGCAACCGTCTTGGAGACTTTTGCAGTATGTACAGACAATACATTTGAGTGAATCTGTCAACATTTTTTTAGTACATGACTCCATGTAATTATCTTGTTGAAACCTCTCAACCTTTGTTATGTAATAGAATAATATCCTCCAGACATGCATCACTTCAGACTGTGCAGCAGGGATTTTCACAGCTTTATTGCTATTCTCTGATGCTGTAATCATCAAGTTCCACATTTCCTCAAATTTAAAATGTAATTAAATGTAATCTAATCAATACATATACCTCAATATTCAGAAATATGTCCAGGAGCAGACTGTGATTGCAAAATTTGCCTTACTTTTTTTTTGTTGTGCAATCATAGAGGATTGTATCTAGAGGGGTACAAGGGGATGTATTTGACTTGTTTAATCCTCAATGTTTGTTTCTCTGAAAAGAGCAGTTTAGTGCTCTGTTGAAGTGACACATCAGACACAACAAGTCACAGCAGATAAAATCATCCAGTGATAGTGACTCACATCAATTTCCAGCCTTGTCTCACTCCCAATTCATCAGATATTGATGAAGTGTCACCTCAGCGACATTTCATCAGTACCATCAGTACCTACAGATGCAGGCAGCACCCATTCGCGGCTGAAACTGACTTTCCGGACTTTTCAGTTGATTTCAATGTAAACCCATCCATGGTTGTATAAGACACCCTGGGCTGTTGACATAGCATAAAGAAGGAGAAAGTCCACGCACGGAGGAGGTCGGGTGGATGGATTGTTCAAACAAATGCAGGACTTTCAACTAAGGCTCATGTCCGGTGTGAAACCAAAAAGTCGTGAGGTACGTTATCTGTGGCATTACAGAGTGACACGTGAGTCAGCAAGCACGGAGTGACATGTGAGTTATGTAGTGTATGTCACGTGACTTTCGTAATGTGGATCGCTGCAGCGAGACTTGACTTTTATCGCGTGACTTTTGTAGTCATGGTAACCCCAAACAGGGTTTTATCCTAACAGTAACTGTAAGCACCATTTACTGCTGGAAAGTTTATTTTATTGTTAGATGATAATAGTTGTTTAGGGAATAGTCAATATAATGTCTTGGAATATTGTTGAATATTTGATGTAAACTCTTCCTTGTATATTTGGACCCCTGTGAGTTTTTTGTGGTCATCCTGTGCGGCCTCCGTAGACCTCTAACAAATTAACAGGAAGTGGAAGTTTATTGTGAAAGGTTCTGTTGAGTAAATAATTGAGTGGATGATGGAGCAACACAATAGTTTACCGTTGGCACTGCCACCAAGCTGACTCAATGTGTAAATCAGTCTCACGTTGTCCCCAGAATGTGGTTAATACAGTGAGTAAGTTGTGAAAAGGAAGATAAGAACAATACAGACTCCACTGACCAAGTAGTTTTAGTTTCCTAAACCTTACCACAGTAGAGCTGTAAGAAGATTTGAATCATCAGTCAGAGACTCAATTAATTCTTCCCCTTTGTCAGTCAGTGTGCATCACAGTGGCAGGATAAAACAGAATGCAAACAGAGGTAACATTTCAATGAGGAATTAAAAGGCATCAAATACATTTAATATTAGCTAGTGCACATATGAGCAAAAGAAAATATCCCTTGGGACCAAATAAGCTATTGGTTGACTGATAAGTGAGGGTGAAATGAGCGGTTGGTAAACAAGTTTCAGTTCTTTTTTTTTTTTTCATCTGCGTTGTTTTATCCAGAGCAATGCAACAGCATGACAGACTGTAAACTTTACAAACCGATCCTTAAAGTCACCACAAACCACAAAACTAACTGCGATGGAAGCAGAGAAGAGTGATAGAAATTGGAATTGTTAGTGTCTGACTACATTATGTAAAGGATCACAACAGTGGCAGACGTCAAGATATGTTTTGTTTAACCAGAAACAGCTGTTTAATTGCTCTCGCAAAATTCACCAGAATACTTATGCATCAGTTACAGAATCTAATATCCATATCTGTTCAAACTGTGACCCTTTCTTAGTCTTTATCATGTGTTACAAATGGCTTTCTAACAGATACTTTCTGGCCGCGTCGGACACTGCAGCTAAAGGGTACCGTCTGCCTCAGTATCAGCCGCTGAGAGGCGCTGACATTCCCTCGGTATGTGACGAGTTTGGATGAAAAGGCGTTTCAGTTTATTAAACATGCTTTATCTACTGTATATACTGCAGAGAGTGAGCTGGCATCTACAAAACGCCACACACCACTTTAAGGAAATTAAAGAAAAACATGCTCTGAATAAACCATGACTGCAAAAATAACACATTTGTCTTGATTTCCAGTTTGAAAATACTGTCATTGGCTCTTAAGTCCTTTGAAATGTTTTGGCGTCTCTCTAGAAATGCTTAATTGTAGTGTTTGCATTAAAGCGTTAATCTATGAGTACCTGTGCTTACACTTTGCTTGTCGTGTGTGGTAAGTCCCATCAGCCTCTGAAATTTCAAATATGTAAACCTGACCAGGGTGAATTTACTATTACAGGCTGCAGCAACAGTGTGTTCAAATATTTTTATGACCCATAACGGTAACATGACATATGAGTATGAGAACTATATGAATTTGGATGTTGTGCAGATCTCGAGGGACCTTACAAGGCTTTTGCTGGAATGCTGAGTTCTGTAAGGACTGGACGAGAACGCAATCAGGATTTGTTTAGTCAAGTCTTTAAATATTCAAGCATGTCAGTATATCTATAAGACATTTTCCTACATACAGTGTTGTGGCTGTTTTCTGCTAATTCCCCAAAATCTGACTGTCAGAGCTGAATTGCTGAGAAGAAAGTGACCTTACACCATCTACTCCCTCCTATTGGCTCTGACCGGATCACAAAATATCACAAATGTCCCAGACACATTCTTCCCTCTGGGCTCTTGGTTCCTGTGGTTGAAAAAGACAAAAGGCAACATTAAATCTGTTTCTTGGAAAACTGCAGCCAAGACTGGAGGAACAATAGCCAAACTTGACATTCAATACTATGAAGAGATAGACATTAAAATAACCACAGATACTGGATTTTCTGTGTCTATATGAGACAATGTTGCACATGAATGCTAATATTTTCGCTGAAATTCCAAGAAATCATGTATCATAATCACACAAATAAAGCACACATGGTCATGGTTTCCAGTTTGGCCAGTTTGGTATTACTTTACATTAAACATTACCATGAAGCTACTTCTGTCAGCCAACTCATATGGAATAGATTGTTGTGTGAATATATGAAGCATTAATGTTCTGGCTCTGACCTCATCACTTCCCAAAGAGAAACGGCACAGCTGAGAGTGTTGAGTGAACATAAACTTACCTCCTTCTGTCGGTAAACTCAGGTGGATGCTGTGGCTGGAGGTTTGGTTTTTGAAGTGCTAAATGAACAGCAGCACTGGTATCAGCAAGTGACAGTGTGGCAGCAGGCGTGATCGTTTACGTGCAGAAAGGGCTGTCATTGCTTATAACCACCTTACAGCTGGTGTTGATTCTTGGTTTGTAAAACTGGACCTGTGCAGAACTCAGTCTTGTGTTATCTGGAACAGACTAAGAAAGAGAGCCAAACTGAAGACCGAGCATTAAACCAAGGAAACCTCTCCAGGTATAGTGGTAGATTTTAGTTTGATTGATTTATTAGCTGCTATATCCTGGCTTGGGTTATGTAAGTTCTATATTATACAGCATAACATGAAGAAAAATTACATTTAAAAGCAATATCCATGACAGTGAGTGCACTCATGACATAGAGGCATGATAAGAGAGAATTTTAAATCAATAGGTGTTGACATTATGTAAGAGTATTACAGTAAATTCAGGGAACATCAGAACATGGGCTGCTTTTCATCTCAGGAAAACTTGACCTTTTGTTTGTGCCAAGGTTCCCTGATGTCATGCCAAAGAAATATTACGCATCGATCACTGTAATGTATACAACATGTCTCTGTGAAGGTACACGCAGCTGTAGAAATTTACAGCTCTATACACTTCCCTCAATAAATTCCTTAGTGTGTTTAACATGCCAAGATGTTAACAGGTTCGAATATATTTTTACTTTAAAAGGCATAGGGAGTCTTTCGTTTGACCTGCCGTCACTATTAATATGTCTCATAAAAGATAAGAAAAAAAAGCAGCATGTAAGTTTTCTTAAGAAATTGTTTCTGCTAAACAGTTTTTTTTCTCATATTCAACAGGAGTGTTAATCATCAAGGCATGACAGCACAAAACACTCTGAAGCCCTGTGAGAATGGTCAACCTTTTTCAAAATCCAATAAGCTTCTAAAGTACTTGTCTTTTTTTCTAATTTCGTCTTTGTTTCCAGATACGTCTGTGAGCTAATGGCGGGGGTTATGCACACAGTCAGGTTTTTGAAACTATCTCATTTGTTGTCATTAAAGCTGTGTTATTGCAGAGCATGCATTCATTTGTCCCCTGCTACCTTTCTGTCTTTATTAAAAATGAATGATAAAAGCTATGAACAACAACCCAGAGGAGACAAGAGACGGACAGTCCCTCATCTCCCTGTGAGTCAGTGCTGATGTTGTAATTGATCCAATCAGTTTTTATTACACTTCCAATATGAAGGCTGTGGAGGATAAAGTGTTCATGTTGTTTTATAAAAGTTGTGGCAGAGGCTTACTTGTCCTGTCATTTATCTTCATAGAGTCTTCATTTTGTGATTGTCTTATTAGAGAAGCTGCAAGATAGCAGAGTACTGAGCCAGAGCAATGTTAAAAAAAAAAACTTTATGGCTTGGGACCATTAAAAAAATGTCACACAGCTGTCAGTCTCTGCATCACAACATACTGTCTAGGCAGTGGCAGACTTGATATATGACACAATCAAGATGCAAGGATTAGAAATTCAGAAGCAGAATTCAGAGTCTTTATTGCAGCAGGACGAAACTGATGTTGCTGTCTTACATGATGACCGTCAATGGCAGATTATCAGCTAGTAAAAATAAAAGTTTGCTCCCAACATTCCCACCTCACTCATTTTAAAATGGAAAATCTTCAAAAGGGGTCTTAAATATACAGTTGATTGACTGATTGATTGATTGAGATACATGATATTGTGCTGAGGCAATTGTGCATTGCACCAGTTGATGATCCAGAAGACATAATTCTAGATAAAGAAACAGCATTTTTATTGTAGTGTAGAGCTAGTTAGTCCTAGTGTGATAAGTAAATCCTCTTTGGCTGCTGAGCTCACATACTTGTTTGTGGGTTTTTAGGCAGTCTGTACTCAGCAGAAATATGACTGTCTAGGTCAAATGTGCAAGCAGCTTATCCTGACTTATATTTCCATTTATTACAAAGCAGAAACCTCTAGTGACCATAGTAATAAAGACAGACAAGTATAAAGAATAAAATATAAATTGGAAGATTATTTGGAAGAAGTGGGATGAATGGATGGCTTGAACAAGCACAGGCCTTTCAGCCAGAAGACCAGGGTTTGAATACTTAAAGAAAGTAACCAAAAGTTTTGTTATGTTCTTCCACTGTGTCACTTCCATCACATGACCTACAGAACATACTTATTTTAACCACAACTATGATCTTTTCCTCAATCTGCCCAAGTAGTTGTTGGCTAAACTTGCAAGATAGTTTTTATGGCTAAACAGAACCACACTGTGACCATTTTACAACATGAACCACCTGCGTAATGTCAATCAATTGTCATGTGACCTTTGGTGGGGTCCAGACCCCAAGGTTGGGAACCACTGATTTAGACTTTACACAGTCCAAAAGCAAGAAAGCGAATCCCTTCCAGACTCTCTGCAGTCTGCAGCGATCAGGAAAATCACCGTTTCGGAAACTTAAAATCATAATTTAAAGAAATGTTTTTGATCTTGCTTATGTTGAGTGCATGTTGCATAACTGTCTCCATCTAAAACGCTTTTCAGTCCACACTAAAACCCTAAAATCAGTCTTACCAAGAACTATCACTTTCATCAGTTCTTTGTAAGCACTAACATGTGTTAGACCCAAAATAAAATCCTTTGAAAAGCCAATAATCCATAAATTTTATTGTCCTCTGCATTGCAACAAAACCAACAGGTGTCTGGCACAACCTGTTTTTGATTGAAGTGCTTAAATCCCATTTTCACACACTGATGAGTGTGTGTGTGTTTTGTAAACACTGTACTGTGGAGAGCCATCAGGAAAACAGTGATGTCTTTTTAAGAGCTAATATTTCACAACACAGAATGCTTTCTAATAAAATAAATTTTGTCATTTGCTTTTTTGGCTTGAGAACACATGCATGAGCGTGTTTCTTCTGAGTAAAGAATATGAGCTGCAAAGTGAATTCAGACAGACAAAAGTCTCAGCATCTGGCAAAACAATCATTGCATAACTTATTGATCAGTGACAAACAACCCCATCAAACCTTCACCAGTGTAGTCTGCTCTTCAGGGAAAAGGATAATTCATTGCAGTTTTCAATTTATAGGTCAGAAATACTCTGAGAGATAGTTATTATCAAACCCTTTAACAAAAAACTATCGGACAATGACCCCAGATAGTTTTGGCAAACTTCTGTAAAAAACAATGATAATTCAGGATCTCTCTGACAGATTTATTATCTTCTCATGGAACATTCAGCAGGAAAAGTTGGAATATATCAGCTACCAAACTGCTGATAGAAAAGAGGCTTAATCAAAACCAGATTTTTCATTCATCGCCAAATTTCAGCTTTGTCATCAATCTTCACCTAAGTTCTGTTACTAATCAGAAACAAAAGCACAAAGAAAGAGACAAATAAGTTAACAATATTGTTTTGTTTTCTAGGATGGTCTAAAGTTATTACAAACTTCTTATCCAATCCTTTAACAACGTCAAGCAATTAGAATACTTAAAAACTTTATTAGTGGGTGTTTCGTGGGTCTGCATGTCAGGCACAGGGAAAAAAAAGTTGTCAACAGTCTTAAGTGAAAACAGTATGTTGTTGCTTTTCAGAAACAGTTTGCCTTATGGGTCAGAATGGCACCAATGATATGTTAAATCCGCGGCATCTAAGAAGTGCCACAGCAGAGAGCACCGCTGTTACGCACAGTCCTTCACTGTGTTTATCTTCATTATACAGCCTGAAAACGTGACCGTTTTAACTCTGTATTCTGCTAATCAGGAGACATCTCATTACCAGGGCTCATTGTTGACTCTTTTCCAACTTTCTTTTTATCCTATAAACACATTTCAGTGCAAACTCTGTTGTGCAACATGAATTACTACACTATGTGATCATATAATAGATGAGAAGCATTAGAATTATTGCTGAGGGTGAAAAAAATGGTCACAATGCATGCTTTTGCAACGTCGTAGAACCGAGCCTGAAAACAGGGCTGCTAGCTATGCACTGAAATGGGAATGACGATGTTCTAGAAGATACAATTTCACTAAAAAAGTTTACAACAAAACAAATTGCATGATTTTGTGGGGTTACTGGTTATGTTACAAAAAAAAAATCACAATCAGCACATTCACTATGTAATATATTCTGACAGTGTGGAAAGCCGATCATAGATGCTAAATGGGGTAATATTAGCAGATCTGTCCAGCTCTGGATTTTATCTGGGGAAGTTTGCAGTCAGTGTTTCCTAAGATATTGTTACAAGTGACAAACACATGAGCCCTAATCCTAAGAGCCCTTAACGTTACTCTTAAAGTTAAAAGTGAAAACATATGGCAACAGTTGGGTAAGCTAAGAAGTCAAACATGATTATGTTAGAATGAAATAACAGTTCTACACTGCAATACAAGAGCAGAGCTGTTTCTGTATTTCCATTTCTTCTATACATAATTCATAAACTGATGAGGGTGCTGACTTCAGCCTGGGACATGCAGCTTTAGCCTCAGTTTTTAAACATATATCATGTACGTAGCCATTGAGTACAGATTTTAATTTAACCTTTTTTCCAAAATTCCCACTTTGGAAATAATTTGGAAACATTAATCAAATCTATTGGAGGATCGTTTGTTTTCCAAAACTATACTACTAACTTTAAGTTGTACATCTGCTATTATCATCATTGTAAAGTGCATTGTGTGATGTGCTTCAGTGGAGCGTTTTACAGGCCTAGCAACATCTCTACAGATGCAAGTGGTTACTTATAACATTTTTGGTGGTGCTACTTATAATTACCCACCCAGCAGAGGAAAATATACATAATATTTCAGGAAACATATCACTCGTTATTAGTTTAGTGTCCTTTCACATGTCTGTCCAACAGCTGCAGGAAGAGAAACTTATGGAATTATTTTTTTAAACTCTACAAAATGGCCACAAAATTGATTTTTCCTTAAGTGGGTCAGCTTGAATTACTATATTTTTCATTTCACTTCAACAAGCTCAGACAATAAAATTATAAGGTTCTATCTGCATCAATTATTAGATATGGGTGGGGTGTGAGACATTTTTCCAAAGATCCTTTTTTGATGATAACTAAGAGATTTTAAAAGGCACTTACCAGGACATTTCAGTTTATGGACTAAAGACGTTCTATAGATCATAGAATTGGAAGAGATTTATATGTTACAGTATTCTAGGAAAACATTTTTAAAAGTTAAATGTTTTGACGATGGTTCTGCAATGACAGCACGTCTGTCAACACGTGACATTGCATGTGCGCACAACTCTCTGTGCACATTATATTTGGATAGACAGATGATCTGCAGCCCAGTTCTTTTGCTGTCAGATAAAAGGCCAAACTAAGTGGAAACATGCCTTCAGATGATGAAATGGACACCAACCTGGCATGCCATCTTCTTCACCCCTAATCCATCTTAATCCCGGCCTGCTCAGGTCAAGCATCATTCCAGATGAGCTGTCTGGAGGAGACAGCTGCTGTCTTCAGTGTAACGGGGCTGCAACAAGCAAGCAAGCACAGAGAGCAGTTTGGCTTTCGAGGTCCACTCATCAGGAGGATTTCATGGCTGTCACCTTCCTGTGTCTACCGCACAGCGTCAGTTTACCCTCATTTATATGATAATTGAACTCTGGTTGTGCCAAATACACTAGAGGGAAGAGCAACAGAGGCATTTAATGTGGTCATAGTGGGATATTAACTCGGCCTTTCTTGGGCTTTGTTCCCCTCTTCTGAATGACTGAGGCCCACGGGCCATGTAAATTTACGATATTGTGAGTTTGTTGAGTGAATCCTGGACCCTGGCTTGCTATTGCTCAACTCAGTTTCGAACACAAAGCACGCAGAGGCCATGCAGAGAGGCCGGGGAAAAAAGGTCGACAGAGGGTTGGCATTGATCATAAACTGGTTCAGCGGGAGGTAATGACACATGATGCGAGTTACCTGACCTGCTGCTTTGAGTATAGGGACCGGCCTTCACCCACACTGAGCACAGTCACTATGAAGTGAACATATGTATCACATTGGCTACACTGGAAATCATATTTCTTTGCAGATGTTCACGTTTTTCCTCTTTTTTTCCCTCTCTTTGTAAGTGGTGAACCGATACCAGAAAAGGGGAGGCTTTCTCATTCACAGCTGCAATAAACAGCATCCATGCCAAGTTTCTGCTATCACTCTCTAATCTACAGTATTTAGCCATGTTTTGCAATATCTAGAATGATCATATATTAGTTTTGAGTGTCTGCCAGGTTTTGACCCCCTTATCACACTTGATGATGATCTGCTGGGAGAGACAATGGCATAAATCATAAATCATAAAACACTGTTGAACACACACCTCTGTAAAAAATCATTGGTTGGTGACAGAGTTGGAAGGTAAATCTTGACTGTAAAGGCTCATTCACACCTTCGGTTTATTGCTGACAGGTGCGCAGCTGGAAATATCTATAGGCAAGAGAAGACAGAACTCCAGCAGGTTGTCCTTGTCGATGTAATTGAGGTCAAAGGAATTATTTGGGACACTGTTATAAAATCTTTCAACAGTGAAATTTAATGGCACCTTTATGGCAAGTCCAAATTGTACCACTGAAACTGCGGTCAAGGAAATTATTCATGATACAATTATAGTCTCATGACAGCCAGTGTCAGAACCAACCCCATTTGACAGCTTAATTTACTGTTAACACGAAAAGCTTAATAGTTTCTTTAGTTTGATAATTATGCCTGTTAATGACAGGTTATGTCTTGGTTATGTCATGTTGTTACAATAAAGACATCTCAAACAATGTTAGTTGTTTTGTTTTTTTTTAATAATGACATCATTGACTGAATTAGTGGAAACATTCTTTAAGACTCCTTCATGACAGGTGTCATGTTATGGTTACGACCAAATACTGTCACGCACCTTGGCAGCTCATACAGACGCACAAGGTAGCCGTTAGCAGCTGTATGAGATGCACCGGAGCTTTCGATGTGTAAACAGGAAGAAAGTCTGCATATAAAGGAGGTGGGTTGGCTGGTCGGGTGGGTCAAACACACACAGGACTTCATGTCCATCTATTGGTCAACTACTGGACTACAAATCTAATCAGTCAAACTCCACTGCATCTGTCACACTAAGAACATTTCATCCAATGAAAGCAAATTGCAAAACACTTAAAAATATTTAAAGAATTCAACGAGTAGCTTAGATTTAACTACAGAATACACACAGTGGTACTCTGAGGCATTCAGTTTCAACACGTTCCATCTGACCTCATTTCCACAGTAACATCTCAGTGTTGTCTGTAAATAGCTGGCATAAATGGGTTACATCAACTGATCAACATGTCGAGCATTTACATTTCACCAGCTGTTAGAGCAGCTGAAGCGATGGGAGGAATGTCAGAGGCAAGAAGAAGCCTCAGTGGTGTCTGTGAACACTAAGCCAATGAAGTCTATCGACTTCCTGCTGCTTGAGTGTGCAGGGCTGAAAGGATTATTGACCGCTGTATTGAATTCATCTGTTTGTCACCGAAACCCCACTTTATACCTGCCTGCTTAAGTTTTGCTTATCTAGGTTCTTCAAAAAATCCCTGGATCAATAAGTGCTGTAAATGCAATATGTCCCTGACCTGTGCTCTGTTGTTGCAGTGGTGGAATGTAACTAAGTAGATTTACTCAGATACTGTACATAAGTGCAAATTTGAGGTATTTATACTTTAGTTTAGTATTGAATATTTCTTTAGTATATCGTGTATTATAACAGTCAGAGGGGACATTTTTCTGCATTGAATACTACTTTAAGTAGTAGACTGGATAAAGTTGGAACAGTTTTGTTGACTTCTAAATTCATGGTTCGCATGAGTCCAGGTCAGTGTGTCTGGCTCGCACATGATGTTCTGTCACGGCTGATATGATGAAAATGGTAAATAGTTGTTTGCAGCCGCCCCAAAGCCAAGCAGCCATATCAAAACAGACTACGCAACAATATTTGTCAACATAAACAAGTCATTGTGGGGTACATAAAAGGATAGTTCACCCAAGTACAAATTTGTAATGCTCTTTTCAACATACAAAACTCATTTCGAGGTAAATAAAGTTACAGGACAGTTCACACACTGGAGTAACAAAAATCATTATTCAAAACAGATGTAACATTAATTTATAATAATAAAAGTTGCACTGCAAATTGCTCAATTCTTCCAGTCTAACACTGAAATAGAGAGAGATTGAAGAGCATCTGTAACATCTGCACATCGACTCAAGGTATGCATATCTTCCACAAATGAAAAGAAGAAAAAAAACATAAATTATACTATAATATTATTGTGTAATAAATAATACTATTATATATATATATATATATATATATATATATATATATATATATATATATATATATATATATATATAAAACTACATAATACTAATCTTGTAAAACAGTGCATATTTTCAGAATACTGACACAAAAAGCAAAAAGTTAATTAATAAACGTTAATGTATTTTTGACATATTTCAACCGTCCATTGATTGTGTTGCAGCTGTCCCCAGTGTTGCAGTCAATTGGCTTCTTCCATTCAAATAAATATTGTGAACAATCTGTCATATATTATCATCTTTAAATGGTATGGGTAATTAGCAGGCAGATGTAAGAATAATATATAAAAATTTGGTCGGTGTGGTCCAAATAGTTTCTTGTAACTGAGAGAAAAGCAACAAAAAAGTGTTGCAACTGTCCCTAGTCTCCCCTACATACATCTTAATTGTACTAATATACGTTATAGTAAAGTCACATTTTCAGTGCAGTATTTATATTTGTAACAGAGCATGTTTATAATGTAGTATTAGTACTTTTTACTGAAGTGAATGATCTGGATACGGTCTTCATCACTGTGTTCTTGTTACCACTTCATAGATGGTCGCATAGCTGACACATGTTTGTTGTTTCCTAAGTAGTTTCACTGTTGGCTCTGACAAAATGAGGATTACACACTTCTTCCATTGAAGAATTCATTGTCTTCTTTCCAGTTTAATGACTGTGCCAACAACACTTTCCCAAAAGAAAAAAAAAAAAATCCAGACTGCCTGACTCTCATCTGTCACTTCACAGTGGTGTTCTGCTGGGAGTTGCTCCTCGCTGAATACCAGACTGATGTGCCTTTATAAATTGTATCTTGCCATTACTGAGCCACCATATGCTTCAATCTGCTCAAGAACTAAATTGCTGCTGACATATACTGTATGTGGAGCTTTTGTAATTCACTACCCTCTGTGGAGCTTTATATCTGTGTGTTAACACGGTACAATTCAGTCTGTACTTGTGTGCAGAAAGTAGCAAATATTTCACAGTGCTAGATCATTTTGTTGGAACGAACACTTCCATATGATTATTAGTAATTACAAACAGGCAAAGCATATTCTTTGAACTTAACGGCAGTTGACACAAAATTTCAGGGTCTGTGATCACTCGGTACATCTGTAGCATTTTAACCCAGATATTCCAGACTAGTTTTCAGAATAAAACCAAAACTATTGACATAAATGCACACATACGCATGGCCGAAAATATGTGCACATCTCCCTTCACATACTTCATTGTCTTTTGCTGTGAGGTTTGGTTTCTTTATTCCTTCCTTTTGTTTTAAAAATCTCACTTGCATTTTAATCATGATATTCTTACAATATTGAGGCAAAAGGTTGGGTAAGGATTTTCGTGTTTCAGCATGACAATGCTCCGATGCACAAACCACAAACAAATTGTTTTCAAAAGTTTGATCTGGTAAAACACGACTGGCATATGCAGTCAACAAGCAATTTATTTGAATTAATTTGAAAGCAGCCTACGTAGTTTATCCTAAAATTCAGTGCTATGGCAGCAGCCACACACCAGATTTTTGCACAGAGGATGATTTAAAGTAGAAAATGTAAATATGCAATATATTGCACAGGGCAGTTACACAATAGAGATGTGAAGGTTTAACAGTATTTATAAAAATAAGAGTATATGAGGATATAATATGTCATATTGTAATGTAATGTGTATATTAGTAGGTACAGTATACACCCTGAGACAAAATAGTGCAAAGAAGCTGTATGCTGATGTTTTAAGTGATGAATGATATAACAGACACATAACAGTGCCACATTAAGTCCTGCTGGTGTTAAATAGTCTTAGCCCTGTGACAGACTGCGATCCTGTCCTGGGATGTACCCTTTCTTGAGGGAACACTGACTGCAAGCCAGGCTTTGTCATTTCAACATGTGCGCTCACATATGCTTCTGTGGCTGAATGGGAGCAAATCCCTGTGGTTAGGTTCCAAAAAATCCTTCCCCGGGGATTATTTTCAACACCTAAAACAAGCAAAGGTGCCATTACCTCATTATCACCCTCTACTTTTCCACAAAGCTCCTTATTGCTGTACTCTTTTGACAGTTTCTCATTCAGTCTTTCGTAGTTTAGTCCTAATCACATGTATGTTAAAGGCTCTGGAGAAAACCCCAGAAGCTGATGCCCATCAGTCTCCTGCTGTGATTCTCCTGCTGTATCCACTAAGCTGTTATTAGTGGTAAAAGGGGCCTGAACTGAAGTCACAGGGCCAGCCTTATGTATATATACCTCAAGAAGTGTCTGTTCAAAAAAATCTCTTGAATATATAAACCCTCAGTTAAGTGCATTAGAGACCAGACAAGGGAGGAAATAGTATGGAGTCTTACATAATCTGAGTCCAAACAATGTCCAATTATGTCTATTAAATTCTCATAATTAATATACATTTTAAAAGCAAATTAGTGTCAGGCGTCATGCCAAACCCATTACTCTTCTATATTACTGCAGGAGTTCAGTGAATGATGCATATAATTTGGATGTAAGCTACTCCAACACAAACATGCTATTACCTCAGCATGCCTGAGAATGTTTAAAGTACAAAGCAAGATGCCAAACTGTCTTTGTTAGTCAAATAGTCTATAGATATTGTTTTTAGACGGCAAAAATAAAGTTCAAAGCAATTTAAACTTTACTAAAGGCTTTGCTCTTGTAGATAAATTGAAATTAAACAAACTAAATGATAAAATGGCATTTTTTTAAGAAAGTGCAAACTTGTATCCATAAGAAACAAATACTCTGTGTTTACTCTAGCCACAAAAATACAAGTGTAGACATTCATTCATTCATTCATTTTCTGTAACCGCTTATTCCGTAAGGGTCGCGGGGGGCTGGAGCCTATCCCAGCTGACATTGGGCGAATTAAGTGTAGACATAATATATATATTTATCTTACTAATAGATGTTCCATTTTTCATTATATTGCTATATGAACCCTCTCACAACCTACTTCATGAGGAACCAGATGACTGAAATAATTACTTCGATCCTTCCTGTCACTTTAGATCTTCACCCTCCACTGACATGAAACACATCTCTAGGTCCCATTTCCCAGAACACTGGCTTTTGCACAACAGCTGCCTTACGTGCAGTATAATCCTCAAATGTTTTTTCCAGAGGCATTAGGTTTATATGCTGTGGTATTCTTACAGATTATAACAGCATGGAAATCAGGAACCGACGTGAAAAATCATCACAAGTAAGGAGGAAAAAAAAGGAGAAAAATTGCAGTGTGGCTTTTACAGGTCAGGAAGCACTATTAAAATGTCTCTGAGGAAACCTTTTGATGATAATGGAGTTTGGCAAAGAGGCTCAGAACAATCTAGCGATGATAAAGGAGTTGTTTTATGGCCTCAGAGGCAAATAAACTTCATTAATGGAAGCATCTGAGTATTTTATGTACAGCTACACTGCATTCCTTTGTTGTTGACAATGCACAAAGCCACACTGAATAAAAATCTAATTAATTTTTAGAAATACACGGTGCGGTCGCATAAGATGTAGCAAGCTGTACTTTGTATCAAATTACACAAAAACTAGAAATAATATGTTTACTTTATTAGACATTAAACAAACACAATTATATTAGATGCAGTACACCCAACGGCACACTTATAAAGATGTAATGAGCTGTACTTTCTATCAAATGGACAGAAACTAGAAATGTTTTCTTTATCAGACAGTATACGACCCTTTATTTGACTTTATTGACTGTACTATAAACTAAAGAGTATTGTTTTCCACTGTAAGACCCATATCAGATTCTATCCCTATTGTTACTATAAACTACAGAGAGATCACATATCTGCTACTTCCCCATTTAAAAATGTGATTTGATTAAAGAGAAGAACAGTAGTATGAGACCGAGCCAAAGAAAATGCGTCTCAAGTTTTATTAGTGTACTATAAAATACAGTGTGACCCAGAGCGCTCACAGTCACAGTTTTGTATAAATGTCGTATGTATCTGTGCACTGTCATGTGCATCATAGTTAACCTTGTTGACTTATCTGAGAATAGTCGAGCGATTTTGTTGGCAAGAAGCGTGGGCCTGGCCTCTCAGTGTGTGTCTCTGCCTTATCGATTTGTTTGGCTGAGTCACCTTCCTCACATATAGAGCTGTGACATCCTCATTTAACGAAAAAGGAGAGGAGAGGGAAGGTTCTGTTTGCCAAGTTTGTGGACCTGGTATTAAATTCTGATGATTTACTCCTGGCACTGTGTTAACCACAGAAGCAGCGCTTCATACATGATGGGAAAGTAATTTAAATGGTGAAACTGAACTGTGGTAAAAGATGCAGAAGGTAAAGCAGACCGCAAGCGATCATACATATGGCTCAGATTTTCCTAATTGCAAACCTGTTATTTTCAAACAGGGTACAGGAGACCTATGCTGCTTTAATCAATTTATGCATCCCAAAAGGTCCCATATAATATTACACAAAAAGCACAGATATATAGCTGCTTTACTTTGAAAACCCGGAGAGAATATTTACAAATTCTGTCTCCCAGGACATATGCAGTTCATTTGCAGATCGCGATTTATGATCGCTGGAAACATTTAGCTCCGCAGCGGGAAGAGAGCTCCTACGGCTCAAGGAAAAGAAAGAATCAGGGAGTCAAAACCAAAGGCGTAGATTTGTGTCCCTCCCATCTCATACTTAAATACTTTCAGTTAGTCAGTATTTACTTTTTCCAAATACATAACCAAGACTACAATAATTTTTTAAACTTTAACGGCAAAAATACCAGCATGTCATAATTTTGTGCTCTCCTGCAAGTCTTATGCACATGTTTTGGCTTTGTTCATCTACAAGTAAGTGCTGGAGAAAAATTTTTAACACCACATAATAGATAATACATAATACTGAAGATAGCTTATACCTCTCTTATACCAAAGAAAGGTAATATAGCTTTTGTCACCTTGTTAGCAGGAGAAATGGAATTAATTGTAAGTTAAAAAATCTCTTTCTCATGGGATCATGTTCTGTATTTCCTTTAAGTGGAAAAAGATCATCAAATACCAACGGCTGCTGAGTCGGACCAAGCTACTCAACAAAACAGTCAGTCTCAACAATCAACTTTCTTTCAAATCTTGTACTCATCCAATACATTCTGAAAGGTGTAGCTTTCTTTCTTCAGTGTTTTATTATTATCGAGCAACAAGGAGGCTGTGTTTTTGGTGCCATCTGTCTGTCAGTTTGTCAGCAGGAATATGGAAAAATGTTTAAACTTCATGCTTTATGGTCTATGCATATCATAGAAGAGTGTACCATTGGCCTTGGCTTATGTCTGTGCACTCTGAGTGAGCTCTAGTTGCATAATACTTACAATTTTTTTGGTGGTTCTGTTTTGTATCACTGTTGTATTTTTTTATGAGTGCATATTGATAGTGACAGCTGCTCTCTGCTGTCTGTTGCAAAATCCAATAAACAAAGTGATGAAATGAAAATATTCACATAAATTTATTAAAAACTACTCCTGCTGCACCATAATCCACTTTTCCGCCGTTAACCTGTATATTTAAAGTAATCCAGTCATTGCTTCTGCATCTGTAAATATGTTACATTTGAGGAAGCAACAGCACCACAAAGAAGCAGTATTTTTAACTTAAAGTGTGTATACGTAGCTGTGATTGTTTAGATCTTACAGAACATATGGATCATTTAGCCCAAACTAATGACCCCTGAAACTGTTCCAACCCACCTGGGATTACTACTGAAATTCCTGACTACCACTCCGCCACTGGTTTCTCCAAAACATGGGAACAAGATCGGGGGAGTTTGGGATTCTGTCTGTTGTTTTTAGAGCCAACCCCCGACGATTTCGACTGGGTTGCATCACATTTATTACCATTTTACAAACACCCAGCACTGGTCTTGTTGGGCTTTGATTTGCTTTAACATTATACTGTTATGCTATACGTAAATAGAATCCATATTGGGGTTTAACCTCTTCTTTAAGCAGCATGGGATATGGATACCACTAAAAGGATCTTACAGCTATCAAATCTGAGACCTAATATGGTAAAAGGAGGATAATCAACAATTAGATCATTAATTTAAGGCAATATGTTTTAGTATGGATATGTTTTTTCAGTGTTTTTATCATGCTTCAGTTAAATGTACACCTTGAATCCATAGCGTGATCATTTATCTCCACTTTCTCCAAGGAGAACTTTGATGTATACATGCATCATAAAATTTAATGGTGCTTGACTTGGCTCCAATTTGTTAACACAGTTGTTGTTTTCTTCCATATGTTCTGATTTTAGCCCACTTTTGGCACATGCAAACATGCAAACACTCCAGTGAGGAAATATTTAGACAAAGAGCTCCTTCACTGTGTCAGGATTCTCACTATGAATGATTCCCTGAACACTCTGCACAACAGGTGGAACCAGTTGCACTTCATTAATGTGTTTATGTTATGAGGATATTTAGTATGTGTTGCTTGCCGGGGCTTTACTGTTTCTATGTTTGTTTCTAGGAATCAGTCACTAAGTCATGTGAGGGTTTGTTTTTAAACTGATTGGAACAAAAATTGCATTCTTCCAGAAAACAAAGCATGTTACACGTGTTCTTATTTTTTATCCAATTGGAAATTTTGTGGTTTTTGTTTTGTCACTCACACACACAGAAAAGAAAAAATAAACAAAACTAAAGTGTTTCTGATGTGGATATAAACTGGTTGGACAAAACATTAGAAACGCCTCTCAGTATAACACAAAACAATTCAACAGGATGACAAATGCAAAATAACCAAGAAATTGAATCAACAGCTCTCTGAGACAATATTAACAAATACTGAACGCTGAACATGTAGTGCAGAACTTATGTCTCCCCCTTCTGGCAGGGAGAGTAATTGCACAAATACTGTCAACACTTGCTTATGATAATATGCCTACAAATGAGACAAAAATACAGAGAAATTTCCACAGTTCCTAGAAAATAAGCCATTGTTTCTGTAGAATAAATATAGCCTACTCTAAATATTTTGCAAATACCAGCCTTTCCAAGAGCAGTAATATGACGTCCATGCCTGCCCTTGGTCCCTTCTCATCTCTTTGTTTTTGTGGGGAAACCTTTAATAAGTCATTTGGGGCTGCACTATTAACAATTTTGTGAACCTGACAAGTTTTGAGTTTTATTTGTCACTCTGGACTCAACGGGAGCGAGTTTAGATGCACGAACTGAATACCTCACTGTGTGCTCTCATGGACCAAGACCTAAGACCACTGTGATCACTTTAGTTTCTGGGACCAGAAGTTTTGTCTTCCATTGCAGTGGCATTGGATTAAGCCAGATCCCATGAGTTTCCAACTTTCCATGTCCAAGAACACTGACTTTCTGGCCAAGAACTTAATTCTGGCGTTAATTTTTCCTAACTCTTTCAGGGCCAACCCTGCACCCCCTACATTGCTGTCAAGTGTGCAGCCCAAGTAGTTGACAGATGTTTTAACAGAGATGATCTTAACATGCAGCTGTTTAATTGGAGGTTCCCAAAAACAACAGAATGAAAATCGTGAATGCAGCATTTTTCGGTAACGCCCCAAAGCTCTGGAACACACCACCTACCCTACCGTTTCTCTCTACTTTACAAACAGCCACCAGAACTGGATCAACAGGTCACAATTAAATGCCTCTTTCATGTTATTGATATATACCGGTTGGTATTCATAAAGCTGTTCATGAACCAGTTTTTCACGATGTTTTGATGCAACACTGGGGACTGATCTGGTCTGTATCTGCTCCCATTTTTGAATAGCAGAGTGGTTTTAGCATGCTTCATATCTTTGGGAAATCTACCCTGATCTAGTGAAAGGTTAATGATATGAGTTATGCTGGGGGAAATTTGTTTAGCGGCATTGCAAAAGAACTTAGCTGGGATATTATCCAGCCCTGTACACTTGTATTGCATCACTGAAAATGCTTTCAGTTGCCACTCCATAATGGTTTGAATCCATCTTATCCTTTCTTATCTGTATAGCCTTTTTATACTGTTAGAGCAATGGTATTTTTATCAGTAGATACATCTAAAAGTTCAATGTGCTTGGATACTCAGAACTTTGGCTAAAGTTAATTCTTGTATATGATATCTACCTTCATTCTACATTCAATATCACTTTGCATTTTTGAGCTTGGGAATAGTTTGGCAAAAAACAGAGAAAGTTTCTAACGTGCTAAATAAATAGAAAATTTCCAGCACGTTTAGTTGAACCTTGTGGCTTTCATCAATAGATGGAGTTTGTCATGAAGATGGATTATCTGTTCAACTGTACAAAGCTATAAAAATTGTAAAAAAAAAAAAAAGAACCTAGAAAATTTGTTTTCTTCTCTGTAGCCATAATAATGCAACATGGCAGCATGTCATATATCTACTTCTCATGTTCACTTCCTGAACGGTCAAAGGTGATAGCTGCTAAACACCACCTATGATTCTGTGAGAGATTCATTCTTCTACCTAAATGAAAGGAAGTTTAGTGTTTTGGTGCTTTGGTGTTGGCCAAAATATTGGCTGGGACCTCATTTGTCTCAGTGGTCCCTTTACTGGGTGACCCCACTGCTCCATTGTCCTTAAAGTGTTTTCTCATGGTCGGCACTGACTCATTAAATGTTAATCGTTCCATTGAGTAATTGCATGCACATACGCTTCCTCCAGCCTGTTTGATTCTCAGCTGATGTGACTTGGGGTATTGCTGTGCTTTTCTGACAGCAAGCCAAGGTTCCCAGACGAGCAGACGATGAGAAACAGGCAAATCCTTTCCAGATGTTCTGACCAATGGCGCTCATTTACCGACCAAGGAGTCCAAAACAACAGGAGTGATTTGCTTTCCTTCTACAGCGGCAGGAGTCGTCCCTGGTGTCCCCGATCGGTGGTGAAAATATATGCCTGTGTTCGCTGACCCCATGGATGCCTCATAAATTGAAATAACACTTCCCCGTCAATGCACAGCGCACATATTTATGTTACCAGCAGACAATGTTTTCATATTAAAGAAGGGAACGAGAAAAGCACATCTGACTGTCCGATCAGATTGAACCTTTTCATGGCATGAAAGGAACATTGTTTTAAACTCAACCAAGAAGCCTGCTTCATGTTATAGAAAAATAAACCTAAGATTTTGTGGCTCGTGCTCCTGTGGGTCCAGACATGTGCGCCAATATAGCTGTCTTTGCTTGTGTTACTATTTCCTTCCTTTATACATCACTCATGCAGGCCATCATGCTCCTGTCAGGCACGTGTGCATAATGTTTTCTCATAATGAAAAGGATCATGTTGCTGCTTTTCATGTGGTGACAACTCTAGATCCAAGTCACAGGAGAGGAATAAAATTAATCAAAGATAAACAAAAAATGGATCTTATTCTGAATGTTCCGTTTTGAAAAGGACGTGGTCCCAAAATGACAGCAGCAAAGATGACTGAAAGGTAATTATGAGGTACAGTGGTCTGCTACCCTGTCCTTGTAAGATCACCTGGCTTTAAATATCTGCTCACAATTAACACCTCTGTTTTTTCCCATAAACAGCTGGCATGTGCAGACACCTGGCTGCATAGTGGATGCCATAAACAGGTGGTAGCCGTAGGAGTTATGGTCAAACGTTATATATATGAGATTTTGAACATTAATGTAGGAGAAAACAACTATTTAGTATGTAAAGATATAATAAAATAATGGTGCCCTGCTCAGAGAATGAAGTAACGTTCCCTCTGGAGGTATATGTGTTGTAATCTGAGCTTCTCTCCTTGTTGTTTTGGTCACTGGTCTGAATTTGAATCCCTCTTTGAGAAACTGTTGGCTTTGTAAAGAGCAATATAACAGCTGTTTCTTTTCACAGATAACAAGATAAATTTAGGATTTCCACCAAACCAGACTCATAATTGTTGTTCTGTTGTTCTGTTTTGCTTCCATCAAATTTGAATGAAGCAGCTTTTATGATGATCTGCAAGGTAGAATTGTTGAATTTGTCATTGGAGTCAGGTGGGCTGGTGTATTCATTTTTTTTACAACCATTTGCTGGTGCTCTAGTGCGACATCTAGTGGCATGTTGTAACTCTTTTTTTTTTTGTCTTTTGGCTGCTCCATTAGGTGACACAACAGTGGATCCTCTGCTCACTGGCAGACCAGGCCCCATCCAACACAATGGATCTGCATATTTGATTTGGCATTTTTATGCCAGATACCCTTCCTAATGCAAACCTTCCCATTTATTGAGGTGCAATCTGCAGCTCTCAAACCTGAGTATGTTATACATAGAACCTTTAAATTTAGTGTGTTTGGTGGTAGTGACCTGATTTTGCTATAAAACTTATATTACTGTGTCTTACGTTTATATTTTCATGAATCCTTTAAGGATCAGGGTGACAGAAGGGACCTCAGAAATTCCAGGTTCACCATATGTCAAAGGGGTTTTGGTACATTCATTAGTTACAAACTTGTCAGACATTGTCCACCACTAAACTACAACTACAAGGTGGGTCCTACATTACTGACTAAATAATGCAGTGCCCATTTAGAAAGTGAGCCATTTGGAATGGGACAATTGTTTGGTTCCTGGTGTTGCTGCTTGCAATGTTGTTGAGAACTGAGGTATGGCTGCTTACAGCATTCCCCTGGGTCATCAGCAATACATCTGCCAAGTATGAAGTTGATGAGGTGAACAGTTCTCAAGATATGCAAAGGACAGTCTTACACACATAACAGACAGGTTATGGTTAGATGATGCTACTACAGTGCCATCTATTGGCCAAAGGGCACCACATTTGTCATGGTCGCTCAGACATCATGTCTACACATGTCCATCAAATGTGGTTGCAACAACACAAATGTTCAGTAAATATGACACATTTTTGTAATATAAGCCCGGCCACCAGCATTTGTGCAGGGCCACCTGTAGCAAAACTGTGAGAGATATCAAAAATCCCCAAAAAGTTTATTTATTTATTTATTTATTTATTTTATTGGTGGAGAGATATTCTTTACCGATTCTGGTGATAATTGCTCAAAATCTGTAGGAGCAGTAGCAGAAAAAACTGATACAGACGAAATTCCAAATAGCAGAAAATGGTTGTAGGTGCAAATGGGCCTGGCTTATATGGATAGAACTACCTATAGACTTAGAGAATCTGGGCTTAAAAAAAAAGAAAAGAAAAGAAATTTTGTTGCAGTTCAAGTTAAAGTTCAAAAACTAAAGTTTGTTGTTATGGCACCCCCATCTGGCCAAACTGCACCAAATTCGATATTGCATTCTCTTGGGTCCTCAGCAATATAGCCACCAGGTGTGAAGTAGATCGTATGAGTCTTTTTCAAACAGACAGATGGAGATTCCTTCCTTTATGGCTTCCTTGAGAGATGATGTGGCTGGAGCTTTCAATCATATCACATCATCTTCATCAGCAGTTTGCTGAGTTGTCATGGAGGTCAACAATGAACTCTTCAATTCGTCTACAATTCCACAACAACTGGGCAAGCCTATATGAAACTAATGACATGATCAGAAGTTGCAGAAAAGCTACTTCACTGACTTTGTGGTGCGATTACTTTTGCAATAAAGATCTGTTTACTCAAATATAGTATAGGAGTACCGGTTGGTCTATGAGTATTTATAAGAGCTGCAATGATTAGTCAATTAATTGATTGGTTGTGAATTATTAAATTAATCACCAACTTGATAATCAATTAATCAAAAGTGTATTTTTATAAAGAAGAAATGTCCATACTCTCTGATTTCAGCTTCTCAAATCTGAATATTTTCTGCTTTCTTTAGTCCTTTATGACAGTAAACTGAATCTTTGGGTTGTGGACAAGACAAGACATTTGTCACCTTGGGTTTTGGGAACCAGCGATCGGGATTTTTCATCATTTTCTGACATTTTATGGACCAAACATCTAATCAATTAATTAAGAACAACAGATTAATCGATAATGAAAATAATTAGTTGCAGCCCTAGTGTTAACAGACTTCTGCGTGGAGCGTATTAGACTTAATTCAGACCTGGAAGCAACAGGGCACATATAGAGGGTTACATGTACAATTCAAACATTCTCAAAGAATGACTGATTGCACAAATATTATAATAAACTTTGTGTGGAAGAAAACAGACTCCTAGAAACAAAGCAGAGTTCAGGTCAAGGCGTTCCCGAAAGGAATTGCCTGGAGGACATTCAAAGTGTTTGAACATATCTCATAATACCTCACACCACCCAACTTAGCTGCTACTGGCTCTTATCATCGCTCTTTGGACAGCGTACTGAAGCCCAGTGAGATAGCTCAGCAACACATGTTGTAAACAGCATCAGTCATGTCTGCTTGACACCATTCCAGCTTAGCCAACACAACCTTTATTCAACCTCCAACCTTTCACTGCATCGGTGTCAGTCAATCCCATCTTTATCGTGTATGGTGTCTCTAATTAGTACACTATCAGTCACAGGGTCTCATATCATCGCATGTAATCAGAAAATCAAAAGAGAGTGTGACCTCCTTGACCCCAGTCATGCAACAAACAGAGAGGACATCTGTGAATATGATGTTAATCTGAATATCCATGATTAAAGGAAGTGGTTTGCGTCAACTGGTTCTTTAGACAAGTTTTCCTTCTCACTGACTACAAAGACTAAATATTTATTAGGCTGTAAGTTTACATGTTTTTGACTTTGACATAGCAAAGATGTACTTCCAAACTAAACACGGAATTACATTTTTACCTCAGGTTAACTCTTCTTGCCATTGGAACGGCTTGAATATTAATTCCTTGCTTTAACAGTGAACACAACTTGTCTCAATGATATGTGGTTAAATAAATGGAGAAGATTCCCTAGTGAATCAGATGATTTTCCCAGATTTTTACTGGATATTACTGCTATAAAATCAGACTCCCCGAGGTGTTAAAGCTCAAACAGCATTTGAGTCATTTTGAGTTTCCATCCCAACTCCTGGTTTTTCGCCTCTTCACAGATTGAAATGGATTTTAGTACAGCATGTTGGCTCACTGAGTTTTTCATGAACAGCTCTCACAGGGTTAATGAGCCCTGTCCAGTAAGCGCTCTTCTTCCACTGGATCCCCTCAGGACTCTGTGCTTTCTCCACTTTTATTTGCTTAATACACAAATGAGTGCTAGAGCAATAATGCATCATGATTTGTCTTTAAGTATGCCAATAATAGTGAGTCTTCTGCAGGACAGGGAGCAGGATCATGGTCCAGGCCGTGGTGAATTTGTTACCTTGCGTGACCAGTCTTTCCTCCAAATAAATGTGGCTAAGACCAAAGAAATTTCTATTGAATTTCGGAAGAGGCCCTCTGTTTCTGCAGTATGTTTGATAAAGGGTGAGCCACTGGCAGCTGTGCAGTAATGGTAGCATCTGGGCACTGTCTTAGATGAGAATCTTAAAGATCTTGTCAAGTAAACATTTAGATAAGTAGTAGATAAAATTAGCCGTCAAAATCTATTCTGAAATGGGGGGGGGGGGGGTGCCCGCTCCGTTGTCTCAGTGTCAAACACCACTACAACCTAAAAATGACCTCAAACACAGACGCTCAGTCCAGCAGCTTTATTGGACATGAGCCAGCCGAGCCAGAGGACGGTGACAGGATGGTATTTTTTTACTTCTGTGTTGGGTTGTTGGAACTGAAGTTAGCTGAAGTGAACTGCCGGGCAGATTTGGACTGAGAGAGATGCTGAGGTTTGTTTGTAACTGACCATTACGGAGGGTGAGGGGCGACTGTGTCATTTGTTTGTTGGTTCGTGGGGCTTATACAGTATTGGGGGATTGGGGCAATGTCACCAAGCCATGTGTCAAGTCCACATAAAAAATCCTCAACACAGAAAAATGTACTTCTCAGTGTTTTAACATGTTTTCAGCAGCTGTTCTAACCTGTATAATGTGTGTAGAAGAAAAACTCTGCAAGTACAGATGCTATTTATAAAAAGGTAAACTAATGGTTGTTCTTTTTAAGGAAGCTGCCATGCTGTGCCGTAAGATTACTGCTGCTCCCCTTAATGACCTTCAGCGCCTATATGAATTGAGGCCCGTTTCAAAGGCACAGGCTATATTTAGTTTTGGACCCTCAACATGTAAAGGATGTTGAGGTCCAGAAGCTTCCATCAGGGTGGAAGTTTAGTCTTCCTAAAAGCAGCACTAATAGATACAGAGTGTCTTTTGTTCCATCTGCTACTGGTTTTTTAAACAACATAAAACTATAACCCTCATGATTCATTTATGATGACAGTGTTAGAGATAAGGATCCTGTGATGTGCTGCGTGTGATGTATTTATTATTTTTACTGCATGTATTTGTGTTGGACTGCTGCCTATGAAGCAAATTACCCTTCAGGGGCATTAAAGTTTCTAAACTACTCTGTTTAGCTTTAGAAAACAGCTTTTGCTGTTATGAAATATTGAATTTAAGGTGCAGTAAGTGATTTCAGAGAAAGACAGTACAAAGTTGATCATTGTGTCCCATTCCCAGGTCGTCAAACACAAAAGCCACCAACACGAAAGCGTCAGTATTTGACTACCTGGAAGTGAGACTCAGCAATTAACGATCTTACCAACAGATTGACCAAGTTCTTCCATCATCAGCAAGATTTTCTAAAGCAACTAGCAGGACAAATAATTAACTGAAACATTGTAAACGTCATTTTACCCAATAATGCCAAAAATAAACTGCCAACAGGCAACAAAAACTACTAATTCAGTTTTAAAAGTATCAAGTAACATGGGAAACATATCATCATCACTCTTAAATTCACCAGTAATCTCTAAAAGTAAAGTTCTTTTCGTCACATTTCACCTTCATATGCCGGCTGAAGTTTGTCCAATTATTAATTCAACCTGTGCATATACACTGTCACATTAGTTTGTTCTTGTTGCAGGAGTGGTTTTGCATTAATAACGGTTTGTTTGCAGTGATAATTGATTTGTTCAGAAAACGAGCCATGCAGTGTTGGGACTTATCTTGGGAATATCCGGTTTGAATGTCTTGTGCTCCGAGCGCTCAGTTGAGAGAGAAATAAAGCCCTGCATGAGGAGATAACTCTGTTGACACCTGCTTCAGAAACGCAAGCACGTTTTGCCAGAATGTATGAAAGCTGTGAAAAACAATACAATCATTTATTAACAATTATATGCAGCAGAAGCCTTAGAGGATTATGTAAGAACAAGTCAGCACGCTTTCAGGTATTATTATTTCAGGTGTTATTATGCCAGCCATGTTTGATTTAGCTATATAGCAAAAATTCCTACAGTATCTGCAACATGCACAAATTATACGTCATGAATAAATATTACACCAAATAGGATTATCAATAATAGACCTTTTTCATGGCAGCCAGAGGAAATAGTTGAATTGGCTTCTAATAAATATATATTTTCACTGACATAATTTGTTTAGAAATCTTTTTTTTCCGGCATACCGATGTGATAATTAATTTTCAAGATAATGTTGGTCAAACACAAACAAACAAGTAAATATATAATTACATAACCTCAATTTCGTCAAGAAGATAATGTAAAACAGTCCACAGAAGAAAATGTGTTAGTTTCAGCTGAAAAGTTGTAGATGAAGTATTTTTATTTAATTGTTGGTAGCTTTTTAAAATATTTTTAAGTAGTAGTTCACAGTGAAGTGCCTGAATGAATTAGAGTTGAAGCTGAAACTGAAGCTCTGAAAAAAGTGGCAGTTGTCAAAAAATGCTTGAAGGAATTCAAGGGTCAGTTGAAGTATAAGCACAAAGTTTAAGTACAGAATAGATTTAAAATATCAGTTGAGGTAAAGTGATAAAACAAATTGGCAGTGTCAGTTAAAATGCTGAAAATGTCAGTTCAAGTGTTAGTTGAAGTGATCCTTGCAGGAAAGGGGCTAAAAGCAGTGGGAAATATTAGATTTTTATGAAATCTTTATTTCTATCACAAACCTGGTTTGGCTGATTAGATGATGATTCAAAAATTAGTATTATCAAATTAATGAATGTGGTAATTTAACACATATAAAGTTTACTGTAACTACAACTAGAACACTTATCCAGCAAGCTCATCACTTGTGCTGGGCTGTGTGACAGGGAGCCGTTTGATTGATCCAACAAGTTTTCCCTCATGATGCCAGAGAGGAGCATTTTAGCATTTCCCTAGCAAGCATTGGTGCAGTTTTTGCTCCACTTTTATAAGCACAGTGTGACCTGCAGATGAATCTTTGCCCTGCATTTCACCACACAGCATATACATGAGTATTCATAGTATATCCTTCCATGCATTCTTGGGGTCAGAGGGAGACCAATAAGAGACAATTTGTGGAAGGGGATATTTCTACATCCACTTCCTCAAAGCTTGCCCCATCCTGAGCTAAAAATGAAGCCACTCTAAAGCCACTTGGAGTTGTTTTAATTAACCTTACCACATGAATGACATCAGCTCTCTGATGACAAGCAGCAGATGGTCCAGATAAGGTCCAGATCATTGACTTCCTGCTGTAATTGCCTCAGACCAAAAGGCAACTCCATGGGAATATGCTCCTATTCATTTCCCAACTTCCAGTTAAATGTCACTTACTCACAATCACGTACCATTGAGGAAATGACACTTAGCCTGTAGTTGCTGGCAACTAAATTGCAAGAAACATAAAGATCATGTGACATATAAAAACATTTTCTGGTCTACAAGGAAACTTGAGAAGGAGAGAAATTCATTGGCACATCAACTACGATGATAAAGTATGAATTAATATTAAACATAGCTTTACATTAACGGATACTCAACCCATGATGTTGTTTTTGCGATGCATTAATAGCTAATCTGCCTCTAATGCAGGCAAAAACAACCCCCAAGCCTCTGTTTCCTGTATTACTTCACAGTTTACTCTGGGAGTTAAAACTGCATATCACTGTAAAGGTTACTGATTCTGAATTCACATGCGAATGTTGTTTTTCTTCCCCCCCAAGCCTTGCATGCACCATTAACACTAACACCTTTCACAGCCCCCGTAGAGGGACCATTTGTTGGCCGTCAGTCAACTTGGTGTTGATTAGCTTCATGTGAGATAAAAACCGAGTCTTGTGAGGCAGCGTTCAGATCCATCAGTGCTGTAGTGTTTTGACAGGAATACATGTTTGTGTTCCCATGATGTGAACAGAATGTAACTGTGTTATTCAAGAGGTTTCTGAGCAGTGGAATAGCTCAAATTGCTTTATTTATTTGGCCACTTTAAACAAGCATGCATGTGAGGACATGTAAGTGAGATTGGCATATGCAACTCCTGTCCTGTTTACCTCGTGAATTCTGAATAGAATTTGTGTACTTTGTACTGACATTGTTCAAGTATTATTAAGTATTAACAGTAGTAATAGTATTAAGTATTAAGTAAGTCATATCATTCTTTCTGTTTTAGCTACGCTGGAGGATTATTAATCCTACTGACTTTGGTGACTCATCATGAGGATAAAATTTAGTCAAATGTCTCAACAACTATGAAGTATTGCCATGAAATCTGGTGCAGACAACCATGGTGCGTAGAGAATAAATCCTATTGATTGTGATCCCCTGACCTTTCATGTAGTGTCATCATCAGTTCAAATTTCTCTCAGGTCCAGCATTGTAGTCTACAACAAAATAGCCTACCTGGAAAAATTCCCATAAAATTCCTATGCTAAACTAAGATGGTGTCTGTACACATGGTAAACATACCTGGGCTCAACAATAAGTATTTTCTGATTGCCACTTCAGGTTAGTACATGTAGCAACTCACTTGCCAGATCAGGCAAGTGTTAAAAAATAATGAAACACATAGTTTTCTCCAGAACTGATGATGCAAGTAACTAAGAAGTGAGCCATCTCCTTTCCTTTTTCTGTTCCCCCAGTGCAGGTCATAAATCCTGCTTTCCCAAATGAGGACATGGGCCAAACTAAAACATCAAAGTACACATCAAATAAATTTTTCACAAAGACGGTTTTGAAAGTTGGTGTCTGGTAGGGAGGTGTGGGGAAGAAGAGGTTTTAAATTATGTGGTCAATCGACAGTTCTTATCAGGGTCGAGGAGGAGAGCAGTGTGTTTCCAGTTAAGTTCACGGGTTCATGTGAATCACTGTACTGTATATACTATACTTTGGTGCAGTTTTGAATGATAAGCTGACTTTGAGTGACCACAGAAATCATATTACAGATAAGAGAAAACCATGGAGAACCTGGAATAACCCAACCTGACTATTGAAATAATTAAGATTTATGTCTGTTATGTTGTAGGACAGGATGGGAATGTTACAATAACAGAACTGAGGGAATAAACAAAGCATCCTGAAGAGCTGAGAGGTGGGTAACAAAGAGGACTCTGGACTCAGAAGATATTTTATGCATTCTAGAGACAAGGGTTCCAAAAGAGTTATTCTTGAAGAGCTGAAGTTCTTCCTACAACCATTATCATCTGAAGAACTCTTTTTTGAAAGAAAGGGTTTGTCCAGAGTTCAGTTAAGGGTTCTTCAAGGTTCTCAGTAGAGCCCTCTGAGTGGTGGGTTCTTGTTAGCACCCTTAGAAGGTGGAAATGTTCTTAATAGAACCCTAGTGGAGGGTTGGAACCAGGGCTGGTTCCCTGTTCCAGGCAAAGGGCCACACAAAATACCTATGAAGGCCCATAGAACCACCGTTCCAGCATCAAATTTTGAACTGTTTTGAGCATTTCCAGCAAAAATGAACAGGTTTGGAACATGAAAAGCTGGAATCGAAAAATATCCGTGTTTTTTCTTGGGAACCAAAGTGGGCGTGTCATATTCTACAGGTTGTTCTGCATTAAGTACGGCCCTCCATAGATGACATCCTTGAATATAATTTTTCCACACAAAACTGGTGGAAACTAGTGCTGTGATAAAACTCTCTGAAAGGGTTCTAAGTGGAACATGTAGAAAAGGTTCTACCGCGCACTAAAAATGGCACTCCTGTGAAGACAAGCAGAAGAACCCTTTATGGTTCTAGTATGCACCTTTGTTTTTTTTGAGTGTGGAATTATGGAGGATAAGAGTCATCCTCTGCATAAACTCATATTGTGGAGTGACATATTGAACACTGTGGCGGGCTGAAGCTCCTGGTCCTTCCTTATCCTCTTCATCCTTCTGGGTATCAGAAAGTATTGTATGTTTTTCATAATTCATGTGTGATACATTCTATCTTGTCTTTTTAATACTGGATAATGATGGTATTGCTGTAATTTTCTTGTTTGAATTAGACTGAATTAGATAAACTCTTCGCCTTGAAGCTCAAATTTTTGGAGTCAGACAGACAGATTGGATTTTAACTCTAGACCTTCAAAGTACACCCATTCAGTGAGGGCAGACAAAAAAAGGGCATTGGAGGATGATAGCTGAATGGCCTTGTGACAAGCCTTCTCCAATTTGAAGACATAGTTAGTGAATGAGGACAAGACACTGAGAGTGAAATAGTGCACCTGAAATGAAAGATTCCATTTAAGAATGGGAGACGAGATGCAGAGAAGTGACAATGATGTGCACCTGTGTGTGTGCTCCATCAGGAATGATAACAGGGAGTACAAGTGCCATAGAGGAATAACTGCAGTCTTCATCCTCAACGCAGCTCCACCTGTCACACTGTGAGTCACATAATTGGTCCGGGCAGATGAGGTGACAAATTGAAAAAGACGATGACATTAACAAAATTACTATTCTCTAGATTGTGTCCAATTTTGTCGCAACAGAGATTGCGATCTTAGAAAGCCCAGCTCAGTATTACAGCAAAAGCTCTCATTTGCAGAGGCATAAAGGGATCAAAACAGGATAAGTGCTTGTCATTCATAATCCTGATTTGCAAAGACATGATAAATTGTAGTGTCAGCACTTGTTCATCAAATATAGGCAACACTGATTAGAGAATATTGTTCCGTGGCATAGAATCCAGGATAATCCTTTTAAAGAGATATGATAATTACTGAGTAATTGACTTAAAATGCTATATTACTAAAACTTAAACAAGTAGATGATTGATGGACCAAGGTGTGTGAGGTATATCTAAGAATACAAGTCTTTTAGAGCAGGTGGTCTCTTTCATAGTCTGTGAGTCAATATTTGATGGTGTTCTCTCACCAAAACACTCTGATTTACTGATGGATTTGGTGGGATTTACTGTAGTGTGGAGCCTTTTTCTATGACATCACAAATAACTTATCATGACATATGGTGTCAAAAGTAATACCGTAAAAGGTCTCAATGAATTCCATTATTTGCATGTAGACGGCGTAAGGATAATACTTACAGTCTGGGGCCAGCACATCTGTTTCACAGAACCAAGGACTCTAAAATATGGGACTAAACATTTTGTAGCAGTTCTACCTAAATCATTTAAAGCAATTTAAATCTACAAAGGATTTTTTTATATCTTAAGTTTTAAATAACTTGATAATGTAAATACATTTACGTTTTTTAAAATCACAATCTCATATGTCCAATGATACAATGGAATGTCTGCACTTCCAAAAATTATTTATTTGGGTATGAGCCAAAGTTGTTGCAGAATCAAATTACTATATTTAGTTTGTCTTATCATTTAATTAGATTGCATATAAGATATGGCTGGCATCATGACGGTGTCCTGTCACAGCAGTTTCTTAATGGTTCACATATAACAGGCACCTGGCATTTGAATTGAATTATGAGTCTGACTCATTGATTCCTGGCTCAGAAATACCCCAGATTCCAGCAACTGACGGCATCAGAAGCATGGATTGTTACTGAGTGTTGACTTCAGATATTGCCTCTCATAACAGGGTGGTTTATCACAATGGGTCTGCAGTGCACAATTCAAGTGTTCCTTAACAGTTGGTATGGTCCTACAGCATGAGCTGTACTTTGTATTTCTATTACATTTATGTTTAAATTTTGATTATATTGTATTTATTTCTTTTATAATTTATTTCTTTAATATATGTATAAATATTTGTATGATTTGAGCCTAAAAAACTTAATTTCACACTCATTACCTAGTTTTTCTAGGGGTTTAAATGAATCTCAGTCTAAAAAGGAAAGATTTATCCATATATTGGGTATTATTTTTCTCTGAAAGCAACAATGGAAATTTCTACCTTCATTAACTGTGGTGTGCATAATTTGTCTAATCTTGTAACTGAATCACTTAGAAGAAGGTTCCTACACCTTTTCCAAAGTCAACTTTAAGCATTTTCAAGCAGTTTCCTGTGAATTTTGAAATATGAAACAATCACTAAACAACTAACTTCAATTTCAGTAAAAGTCCTTTTCCTCTCCTTTTTTTTCATTTTTAAGCCAACGCTATCTGAAACAGCAACCTCCCAGCATGTTGTCGTTTGTCATCACTTGCTGTTCGATCAGAGGGCACACATGAACCCAGACTGACAGAATAAATTAAGTGTGGCCACACATGCAGAGTGGGCTCAAGCAGAGTTGTCTTCATTTTGTGCAAAAGGCAAAAGCAATTAGGTTCTATCCAACTTCTTTTATTTCTTAAGCTATTCAGTCAGAGAGCAACTTATTAGGCGAGTAATGCAACTACAATTTCAATCAGTTTCAAGCATGTTATCACAAATCTGAGCACTTTTTCAAACCATGAAAACACTACATTAAAATTCAAGCATTTGGATTCTCAGCATCTGTAAAAACCGTGTTAGAAACAAAATCCACAATATGCAGTTTCCTCACATGCAACACTGCTTCGCAACACTGAGCCATGATTATCTTATAATATTAATTTTCCAACAATTCTGGTGGAACATGGATGGCTGCGGTACAATGTAATTTTGAACAGCTGTGCTCCAGTGGAGGTGAAAGAACTTTGTGCCAATTTAATGATATGTATCACAATAATCTGTAACATTTTGTTCTATTGTAATTCTAATTAAGGTAAAATATTATCCGACGGCTGAACAAAGCCAGTCAGGGGTGGCTTTTATTATGGTTCAGCATTTGGCTGCAATTTTCAACCTTTCTTTAAACATCCTTAAAGGTGGACATAGCTGAAAGCAACAATCACTTAACTATGCTGCATTCATCCTATCAGGGCTGTAATTGTATTCTCTGTTGGACTCAGGAACTAACCAAAGCACATGCATATGCAAATAAGAATTAATTCCCCATAATGTCACACAATCAGACAAGGAAGCAAACATCCCATTTTGTAAACATGTCAGCAAATAATTGAAATAACAAGACTAAAAATGAATTTAACAATAATCTTCAACTGACTTGGAAACAAAAAAAAACGGCTCCTAGATGATTGTTTTGATCTCTCATATTCAATGGACTTTTTGGTAAGACAGTAGCCATTAACAGGTGAGATTAAAATGAATGATTTGGTTGTTTGGAAACAGTTGATACTTTTGTTACCTCATGTTTCAAGGAAATATCTCCAATCACAGTTTTAAAAGCAGAACATTAGGCATAGTTGACATGAGACAGTGGATCCCTGTCCTGGAATGAATATGAACATTGTCCATGTGGATTGTTAAAAGCAGTAATGCTTAAATTAACCTCCACTTAATTATAATCAGCACTTACTGCTCTGCTTTTAAAGTTGCTTACATGTCATACTTCAATACAATTTGACTCAGCTTCATGGCAGGATAAAAGCAGGGCACTTAATCAGCACAACACAACTTCACTTAGTGCTAGGCTACATCTATATGTGATGTAATTGAACCCATGGAATATGATACCTCTTAATTGCTTTTATCATTGTATATGTTGCAGGTCTAACTCATCTCTTTGGGATTCACAAAGAACTTACTTAATTCATTTGCTGTTATTTCCAAATAATTATTATCCCGTTACTCCATCGGATCAGTTTGAAAAACAGACTCACATATTAAAAAGTAGTGAGCAGACAGGGGCTCTCTTTTTAAACATAAGCACATTAGTTTTATATATACGATTATAGCTTGATGCACATGTTTGTATATAATTCTTGCATTGCACTATTATATATGTTACTATCCTTATTTTCTATTCTTGTACCTGTAATGTCAACAATTTCCACCTGGGGATCAATAAAGTATATTTTATTCTGAAAGGGGTTCACTGTAATAGAAATCAAATTTAGAGAATCTATTAGTCTACTATTTTTGTGCTGTTATCTTTTTTAAGTCACGATATTGATTCATATTCTGCTGTATTTGGGTTTACCACGACAAATGTACGGACCAAGGATCGCAACTGGCAAATATACTGTATGATTTCAAGACAAATGTTACCATCCAGTGGTAAACCTCTGCCATTACAAGGCTTCTTCGCCTCCAAACAACCATTCGTGGCATGTAAACCAACCTTTTACACTCACTGAAGCCGCCTATTGGTCAGTGAAAGCAGTCGTTGCCTCGAGCTAATTACCGATTGGTTCGTTGAAAATCCAGACGCTAGCAAGTTTTACTGAGCATACGTTTGTTAGCTTCTTTAGCTATTTGGTGGTGGTCTGACTCCGACAATCAACAGGTTAGTGTTTGAGTTAATATATTGTAACATGCATTTATTGCACACATGCTTACATAAATTTGAGTATTATAGCCTCACAAACCTCCTTTGCATTCGTCTCACAGTTATCGTTCTTTGTAACTTAACCTTTAGTTAATATCCATCTCGCCTTTGATTTTTAGCGTTTGCTAATTAGCACTGAGTTAGACTAGCAGGGTTAAGTTAGTTTCATTTCGTTACCGTTAGCTAACAACAAGCATATTTTAACCGAAGCGAGTCTTGCACGTATTGCCTTGGTGTTGCAGCGCTGTAGTGACAATCCCCACTGTGCTCGGCTCCGCTTCAAATCCAGTTTAAATGTGGCGGTTTGCATCATTTGTGAAGTGACGACGTGGGAGGCGCAGCACGGAGCCAACTGAAGCTAATGTTGCTAGGCAACATATAATTCTGAATATGAACATAGATTTTACACTTGGGTTAAATTGTTATTTTTGACATGGCAGTACTAGATGTTATAATGTGTCTGTGTATTAACACTAAAAAACAGCGAGTTTATTGAATTCTCAACATTAGCAAATTGGGTAACCTGTGGTAGTTACGTTAGCATACCATTTGCACAGTCAGTTACCATAGTAACAAGCCACAAGCTATAACGCTAAGTACGTTCATATAAACAACGCTGAGTAACGTTAGCCACTTAAGACTTGTTCGGTTCTGTGTATCGTAATCGCATCAAAGTCGGTGCCCTAATGAAACGCTAAAATGCTTCGTCAGTCTAAGGTGCTAAATAACGTTATAGAGGACGTCCTGGTGTAAGGTATGGTCAAAAAATTAGCGCACACGACACGTAGCCTTTACTGAAACAGTGCTATTAGCATGACAGCTGTGTTTTGCCGTCACCTAGCGCTACGTTTATTTAAGTAATTCCATGCCACACATTATGCGTATTACCTCCCCATATATGCATTTGATTATTATGTCTTATGTGCATCAAAACTACTTCACTTTATATTACTGAAAGGATGGGACAGCATTTGTCGTACTTGGTTATATCTTAGATCAAGCAACACCGCAGTGTTCTCCACACGGTTTTATGGGCTCCTAATCCGCTTTGCACGTCTTATTTTTAGGGATGGGACAGCCGCCTGTGGTGATCCTCCAGCACCAGATGAGTGGCAGGTAGTGACGGTGCAAAAGCAATGGTGTGCTGCTGTGTACAATGAAGAAGATATTCAGCTTTACAAAGAAAAAGAAAACCCCGTCCGGTACACCTGACAATGGGAGTGTGCTTTCTGTTGGCTATGAACTAAAAGACAAGGACCTCGGGAAGGTTCACAAAGCTGCCTCGGTGGGTGATTTGGCAAAGTTGAAGCAGCTTGCTAAAAAGAATGATATCAATCAACTTGACAAAGAGAACAGGTAAGTGGAATTAAAGTCATATCCTTGAAAGTGTGTCTTTGCTACATTCATTGCTGTGCACAATATACCTTAGTAATGCAGTCTGTGTTTAATAAAATGCAATCATGCAGATGGATATCTTTTATTCTAGTGCTGTGACAGCAAACTAGCAGCTGCTTTAAGCACCAAGTAAAAATGTTCATGACGCTCATTGTTTCTTTCCTACTTATGTTTCAAGGTGGGGTCTAGTTACCTTTTACAATTAGTATGTCACAAGTAACTGAGTGGTGTAAATGGAGTACTTGAGATAATTTACATAGTAGCTTGTAATGGGAAAAAAAAAGTTAAACATGTCTGAATTAGTGAAATGTATCATCACCCTATATTGATCAAATCATTTGAAATTTAAAGCTGCACAAATGATAAAATCTGTTCTGTGGTTACATATTAGTATTCAAACTGAAATTGTATACTAATATAACAGTTTTAATTTCTGAAAGGAATTCCTTTTTTGGTCACGATTAATGGAATTGTTCTTTATGATGACATTGTCACTGAACTTCTTTTAAGTCACTTCAGAAAACAGTATCTGTCATCATGTAACTGATGAAGAAGATTGAAGAACTCTTGCATGGAAGAATGGCACTCCAAACATTATTGATATATGGCATGTCAGGTGCTGCAGTGAAGTAATAGAACTTTCAAAACAACAAGTTCTTTGTCCTTGGTTAAAAATAGATGTAAAAGGACAAGAAAAAGAAAGCTTGCATATGACAAAATACTCTCTCCTTTACTGTTACAGAACTGCCCTTCATATTGCCTGCGCCAGTGGACATGTTGAGGTGGTGCAATTCCTTGTTGAGAGCAAAGCCAAGCTTAACCTATGTGACAATCAAAACAGATCCGCCTTAATGAAGGTAAGCCAGGATGATGAGACCCTGACACAGTGATTCTTCATCTAATGTTAAATATATAATGAAGATCATTCCTTATACATTGTTTTAAGCCTTGTTCAGATCTCTGAGTACATGTCACTTCTCCACTATATTAGGCAGTGCAGTGCCAGCATGAGCGCTGTGTTAGCATACTGCTGGAGAATCATGCCGAGCCGAACCTGGTGGATATCAATGGCAATACAGCCTTACATTTGGCAGCAAACATCCCATCCATTTCCACTGCTGCCTTACTGTTGGAACATGAGGCTGATATCAATGCACAAAATAAGGTGATTCTGTCTTTTTTTTCTACCATAGTACAACTTTTTAGCCTTAGACCAAACATCAGGATGATAATCAGTTAACACAGACTTAGTATTTTGTTACCAGATGTTTTTGAGGCTTGAGTAGACCCAGCTAAAATCCCAGGGGTTGGACAATATTTGACACACCAGTTTATCTTAATCAGAAAGTATTAGCAGTTATTATGTCATCACAGCTCATATTATCATAATAAGAGTTCATTGTCATAATCAAAAATGGCAATCAGGGGAGGACCTCTTAATGTCTGCTGGGTTTAGAACACAAATGGTATTGTCCACAACTCCAGGCACAGAGAACATTACAGTGAAAAAAAATGGAATATCAGAATTCCACCTATGACATTTGATAATGGGCTTATGATGAGGTATTGTTATTCTGAGGACATCTGTCCAATGAATGACGTGATGATTGTGATCTAATTTTTAGGAGGCATTCACACCTCTGACTGTGGCAGTCCGGGAGGATCACATAGAGATGGCTGAGTTTCTCCTCAAGGAGGGTGCTAATTTGAACTTTATAGACCAAGATCAAAGGTCAGTAGTAAAAAAAAAAAATCTAGCATTCATCACATCTAATATTTTTAGTGTAGTTGAATTGACTACTTACAATCGATCATTTTGCTGTCAATGATTTTACCTGTAGAACCCCATTAATGATAGCTGCCGGAAATGGACAAATCGCTATGTTGCGGCTGCTGTTGCGGTTTGATGCCAATATCACGCTAAAAGATACCAAAGGATGGTCAGCTGATGACTACGCAGTGATGAATGGACATCATCCGTAAGTTGTGCTTCTTTTCTTTGCACTCATCTTCTTAGAGTGATAGAACACAGAACTGACATAAACTAGACAACCACACAATATTTAAAGATTAAATGTGCAGCAGTCTCTAGACCAGAGGAGAGCAGTAGGGCTTAATGATATGCAAAAAAAAAAAAAAGCCATTATTTTGACGGATATTGCAATTGCAGTACTAGTCCTGATTTTAGTGGGAGTGATTTTAGCATTTAATTTTCTCTGAAAAAAAAATATTAAAATGATGATATGATTTTTGCTGCGGTCTGTACCAAACAAACATGTTTCCCTACATTTACAGGATGTAATTTGTAGGCTGGGGTATTTCTGCAGCATCACAAAGCTCCATTTAAAATGGTACATTGTGACATATCAAGTGACCAAGTGCAATAACCGATTAGGAGAGGCTTCTGTTTGTTTGTTTTTTTTGTTTGTTTTTTTTGATAGAGGGAAAAGTGTGAATAGTGAATCATTTTGCTATATCTGCTGAAGTAATTGCAATAGATTTTTTTTTGTTTTTTTGACAGCCAAAACCTGATGCCAAACCTGTAATCAAACATACTCAGAGACTCTATTTAAGTGCACTGCTTAACACCTAATGGTCAGGACTGGTAAAACTTTGAGTGTGATGCATCAGTCAACATGCATGTATCAGCTGACAAAACAAACAAGAATGTCAGTCTAAAGGTCAAAAGACATGGTAGTTTTCCTAGTTTACAAATAATTACTAGCATGGACATTAATGTTTACAATATTCACAGTTTACAATAATTTTGTGTTTGTATGAGCCATGTGGTCAAGGTAGGTATATACACCACTTTTGCCACTTTAAGTGAGCCGGTTATCCAGCATATGAGCTGAGACGCCAATTAAATGGTGTGCATACTCTACCTACTTGGCACAGGCATATGTTGGCATGGTAAGGGTATGGGCCAACTCAGACAGACAGAGAGTAGCTCCTGGCTAGGATAAAGCAGATACAGAGTATATTACATTTATTTCTCCTTTTCTTCTTTTAGTTCCTTGTACATTCTGACACCACATTTGCACAGATGAAACTACAGAAGCAAGCCCATGACATTTTCAATGTCTTGACTCTCTTGTAGTTGTTCCCTCCTGATCATTGAGCACAGTACCCAGAAGAACGATGGGCAATCCTTTTCATATCAAGGTCCAAGCAAAAAGAAGAAAAAAATGCTGTTGGGCAGTCCAGCCCAAGATGTTGAAGCAGGCTTCTCTTTGGGAGGACCAGCCACAGACAAAGATGGTAGGGATATAAGTTTTCATCAAATAATCGTGAATGAAAGTGGTATTAGGATATTATCATTGTGTCTGTTTATCATTGACTTTGATTATTTCATTTATTCCTCATGCATTACCTCTTGACTGGATCTAGAGCATGGAGCAAATGAAGCAGGGGGAGGTATTACTTTGCATAGTGAGCTTTGTTAGCAAAATGAGTCAAAGGCTGTCCTTTTCTTGCCAGTAAAGATCATTAACAGTTACTAAGTATGGATACGCAACCTATTTCTGTTGTCAAGAAATGCTGCTTAGATTGTAGTGTGTTGTGCACCATACTTTTTCTGCTTTTTAGGATTTAAATGCTCTCCAGATCTTGCAGTTTTGAAGTTTTGAAATTCTGAATGGACAAAACAAGTTCCTCTGCTTTGTTTCAGATTTTGAAGACAATTCTCAGTCGGAGTCACTAAGTCGGTGAGCACAGTTTCCTTCTTGTGATCTGCAACTTTCAGTTACAATTGAGTTCCAGGCTCAACCCATTCTTCTTCACACCACAGGGTATCAAAAAGCGCTGCAGATGAATGGCCTTCATCAGAAGACGATGATGAATCAGTTTTAATTGAAAAGGTTGGTGTTGTAGGTGTTGATGTTGGTGGTGGATTTTTTATCCTTGCAAGGTGTGTGTTTTGCAAAGTTTGTCTTTCTTTGTTTTAATCTGACCTTCACTTGATATGCTGTTTTTCAGAAACCTCAGAAAGTAAACCTCAGGAAAATGATTGCATCTAAAAGGGGAGAAGGTACTAAGAATTTTCTAACTTAATTCACTTGTTAGTGTCCCTCCATAGTTTGTGGTTTTTGATAGTAATCTTTTATCCTTGCCTGCCTTTAGCTTCTGCACTGCCTGACAGATCATTGAGCGGTACAGAATCTGAGCCAGAGAGTGACAATAGAGTCCAGAGAATCCCATCCCTCCCAAAGGTTTTACCATCCAACAAAGCTCTACAGCACCCAGTAGATCCCTCTCCCGCTTCCTTCCTTTCCAAAGCACCCCAGATGACTTCCACCCCTCTTCCAATCTACAGAAAGGTAAAACATTTGTTTTAAAGTTTTGCCACGTGCATTTCTGTGACATCTTTGTCTCTGTTTGTTTTCCTCCCAAATGCTTAAAACAAGCAGACAGTGCAGCTGAGCAACCTTCAAGTAGTAAAGCAAGATCAGACTCTCAAGAGGGAAGCCCAGAAGCTGAGGACTCTGAGGAGGAGGTTGGAGAAGAAGAAGAAGAAGAGGAGGAAGAGGAAGAGGAAGAGGAGGAGGAGGAGGAGGAGGAGGAGGAAGAAGATGATGATGATGATGAAGATGAGGAGGATGACGAAGAAGAGGATGATGAGGAGGATGATGAAGATGATGAGGAGGACAGTGAAGAGGAGGATGGGGAAGAGGATGAAGAAGAGAATGAACTTGAGGAGGACAACGAGGACAACTGTGTGGCTTCTGTCGAGGCCAACACTACTCAATTTGAAGATGTGCAGAAACCCTCTGCTGCTGGTGCCCTTAAGATTACTGATGGTGCTGATGCTCAAACCACACCTTCCGCTGACAGTTCTCACGACAGTGAAACTAGTACCGGTGTTGTAGGTGAGAATGTCGATGACTCAGGCAAAGATGCCAAAGCAGAGACTCCAAAAAATGATATTGATTGCCCAGTTGGACCAACAAGTTATGCAATACCAGTAACATTAGATGTAGAGGATGATTGTGTTGTGTCAGCCGTTAGGGTAGAATCCAAATTTTCTGATGAAGATGAAAGCCTCGGGAAGGATTGTATTGGTTCAACAGGAGGCCCCACACCTTCCAGACGTCACCCAGAAACTTCACCCACTGAGGTTAAGGAAGAAGAGTTTGAAGGAGAAGTGGAAAAGGATGATGATCCCTGGAGTGATAAACAAAACAGTGGTGATACAGCGTGGAATGACAGTGACGATGAAGAGGATAATCAAAAGGGGGGATTCGGTCGCAACACTGTACTTGCTAATCGAAGAACTGTGATGGCTGAGGATGAAGTGGAAGATAAGGACGGTTCCTCTGATGCTGAAGATGATGCAGAGTCAAACACAGAAGCTTTCAAAGAAGCAAAACGCAAATCCTCATGGGGCTCCTCATTAGAAGACAGTGACCCTGACCTTCCCGAAGAAGATGGGGTCAACAAGGAGACGCGTGATCAGAAAAGTGATATTGAAGCATCAGATTTACAACCAGAAGCAGCAGCACTGCATTCAAAATGTACATCACCTCGACCAAATGAAGACCATCTGGATACCTCATGGGATTCTTCATCACCAGTAGTACTATCTCCAAAATGTCTCTCACCTCAGGCAGTAATAGATGAACCTATGCCCTCTTTGGGATTATCTTCAACAGGCAATGAGTCGAAAAACATACCAGCAAAAGCAACAGTAGATGAATCAGAGTGGGATTCTCCTACTGAAAATAATGACCAAAATGATAATGGCTCCTTAACTAAAGGTGATACGCTGTCACCAGTTTCTAAAACAAATATTATAACATCGAACCAGACTGGAGAGCAGCAGTGTTCTGATGGCTCTGGGGAAGAAGAAGATAAAGAAAGTATTGAGAAAGAGTCGAATGACCCCTCCGCTGCAGTGTCCCCAGTGCCTGAGGATGAAGAAATAACCAAACATCAATTATTAGATATCGATGATATTGAATCAGTTGGTCAGTCATCACAAATTGAAGGAAAATTAGACTCAGAGAATGAGAAAAGCAATGATAGTAGCTGGGATGATGAAGATGAAATTGATGTGTCAGAAAAGCAGAAGACAACAGCAGAAGGTAACATCTTGAAGACCCATTCTACCCCAACCAAGTTGTCACCAAAGTCGAGGCCTACAAGTGCAATAGACAAGAAGTTAGAGGAAGAGGCTGAAGCAGATGATATTGAAGGAAATGAAGACAATGAAAATATTCTTCAATCTAATATTTATGGAAATGATAAGTCAACAGAGGAGAAAAAGCTGGTGGGTGACAATAAGGATGATCCCAAAAAAGACAATGATTCAAGTGAAGACTCTGACAGCAAGGACCAAAAGCTGCAGTATGATTTCGCCAGCGCCACAGTCAAAGTGTCTGACCCAGGAGATGATTCTGATAACACTCTTGATGGATGCCTGTGTGGAGACAAGTTAGACAATGAACATGAGGCTAGATTAACTGCATATGTTCCACTAGATGATAGAACCGCTGTTGTTCCTGAAACAAGAGTGTTATCAGGTGACTTCAATGACGAGCCAAGCCCTCGCACCAAATATGATGGTGCTGCTGGTCAACGCCGTGATTCTGATGGAAACATGTCTGATGAAGCGTTACCTCAGACTGACATTGATGATGTTGATCTAGACTCACCTGATGAGGCAGAGAGCATAGGCAGGAGAAGTCAAGAGCTCAGAAGCCCTGAAGAGCCTGTCGTTCAGGTAAAACAGGAGTACAACAAGTAGTTTTTAGTTGTAGTGTGACCTCCGTAGGTACTCTAACCCGTAATTTACACCAGGCGCGGCTGCGCCACGGTTTTGTTCCATCATGCATGTGACTTCAATTCCCACCAGCAGCATTTCAGAACCGCTTCAGCAGTGGAGCATTTTGCCTGTCTGATTATGTTTACTTGCTCTGATTTTGTTGATTAAGTCCTCTTTCCTTGCTCTTTGTGCTTCTACCATGGATAAGCAGGCTACGTAGTTAAATTATTTATTTTCCGTCTGTCTTTATGATTGCGAGTCTGCACGGGGTCTTTTATTTTGAAAATCAGCTGAATTCTCCCTACCTTTTCCGTGCCTGACTTCCTACCCGTTCAACCTGGTCTGTGCCAATTGATGCACCAACCGTCAAAAATAGACTTGCTGCGTATTCTCGTATTCGCAGCCGTGAAGCGGCGCAGCTGGGCCTGGTGTAAATTAGGGGTTACTCTGCCAACACTTTTGTCACCTTTGATTGTTTTGTATGCGTGAGCTCTGTTTGCTTAGTGCTTTTTTGTTCATTAGGAATGCCTTGTGGACACACGCACCAGTAGGACTGGACGATTTTGAAAAAAAAATCTAATTGTGATTATTTTGACTGATATAACAGTTGCAATATGATTTGTGATATTAGACGTAATGATAATTTTTACGTCATTATTCTTATTTGATTTGTGTGGTTGTGATATATAATTTTTTTTTGCAGGAATCTGTACCAAATGAAGATGTTTTTTAAGTCTGTAGAAACACTGTAGGACAGGACATCTCTGTCTCACGACACTAATTTAAAAGTTTTTTGACACACATTTTCCCATTATCATAATTTGTACCCCCTGCAATTTGAAAATTACAAAAAGCCACATTACAATTTCAATAAAATTTCGATGAATTGTGCAGCCTTACGCACCAGTAGAAATAGGTTTTAAAGTACATGATTATAAGTTAACAACATTTCTTTCTTTTTACACAGAAAGAAGATTCCACTGGGGATGAGGATGATGATGATGATAAAGAGGAGGAGAGAGATGATGATGATGATGATGAGGAGGAGGACGAGGAGGAAGGAGACATCTCAGATGAAAATGATCAACCTGAAGAGAGTGGAGAGTCCCTTGATGCTGCCTCACCTGCTCCTGAGACAGAAGTCTTTAAAGATAAGAAAAGAGGTAAGGAGCAAATAATTTATAATAGATGTTCTAAACATGGTATGAACAACTATACTATGTATATACTATGTATATACTACACTATGTATATAACTACAAAGTCAGGAAACAAAAAACAAAGTAGGGAAATCAAAAATTTAAATGTATACATAAAAGATCATTTTGAGTTGAATCGTAGAACCATGAATCAAAATTAAAAATAAATTGTGAGATTTATTCTGCATCTGCTGCTCTTATCCAACACATCCTGTATTGCCCTGCAGCTGCCGTTGCTTTTCACTTATATCAGTGCAATTGATCTATATCTGTTAAAATAGATTTCCTGTCTGAGCTGGGTCTAGAGAAAGAAGAGGAAGACCCGCATTCTTGGGACTCAGAGGTAGAGTAAAGGCGTATTTTGATTGAATACAATGTAGGATTACATGTTTGCTGTACAGATTCTGACAGATTGTTTCTCTTTCAGTCCCACTCTGAAAACCCCAATATGCCACATGAAGACAAACAAAGCTTGCATACTCAAGATCAAGAAAAGATTTCCATTGTTGAAGAAGAGGTTAAAGAAAGTAGGTCTATTTTATATATTCCTTTTTTGTTTTTTGTTTTTCAAAGCAATCAAATCATTCCAGGCACCATTTCATGCTGCAGAAACAGTGTGACCTTATTCAATTATAATTATAGAAAACTGTGCTTTAGTGTATTAATGCATGCAGTAATTTTGTCTGTGAGTAATGGTTCAAGCTTTCTCTTTTCAGTCAAAGTATGGTGGAGAATATAATTCCCATCGATCAAAGCCACCTTTGTATGTTTCTTTTGTAGACTTGTTTTATATTCCCTCTTTTTTAAGAGGGGAAGGAGGCAATAGAATGGCAGTGCTAGAACCTCGGAGGAATGTAGGCAGGCCAAGAGGCAGCCAGGGAGAGGGTATGAATGTCTTGACTCATAGAGGCCTGACCATCATCTCATGAATGATCACCATAAGAAAATGCATGTAGCATATTCTACACTACTCCATCCTGTCTGTTAACCCATTAACCCTTTTCCCCACATTTGGGACTGAAAGGGCCACAGGTTCTTCTTAGCTCGCTTGGTTTCGGCAGTTTTTGGCTCAAATAATAGTAGTAAGTGAGTACAGTACTTAACAGCAGGACCAAAGAGAATCTGAAGATTTTCTTTTTTCCTATGATTCAATATATACAAACAAATGCATGAATAAATAGCTGGTAAGGTGCTTGTTAACACTCCTGAGTTTTACAAACAGCATCTCTCCTTAAAATCCACGGAGGTGTCATCAGAATTCTGCAGATGCAGTTTCAATGTGGGCCTGCTTATCAGCTTTCTTGGCTGATGCTGAACTTGTGTCTCAATAAAACCTGTGCGGGGAATCCAGTCGCTTGGCTGATGTCTAACCATGTGTTTTCATGCTGATTAACCATGAGCTCATTTGCATGGGAATGCTTTTTACACTGTTTTGGCAAACTCATTCAGCTTCACCAGAATATTGTTTTGTTTTTTTACAGAAGAAATTGTGCTGTAATTGTGTTTCCCAAGCATGACAGACATGTCTTGTCTCTTGCAGTTGGAAACAACAATACTGTTGATAATGGAGATGAACAGGTTGATAAAGATGATACCATAAAGAAAGAGGTAGGTTCAGCAAATAAATGCCCTACAAGATCAGGTAAATTGTGACCTGTTAGAATGAAATAACAATGTGTTTTCTTTCTGCCAGACTGACAAGGCAAAATGGGAACCGCTTAGTGTTTTGAGCAAACTTGAAGGAGACAAAGACAAAAAGACAGGTAAACAGACTTATCTAGAGAAGTGGTTACTGTTGGTAAGGGATGCACAATAAATATTGGGGCAGATAAATTATCAGCCAAGGATGGGATATTTACATTATTATTACTTATTATTCCGATGATGAATTAATAAAATAAATAACAGCTATAACAATATCTGATTTGGTAGACGATGTCTAATCATTTCATTTGAATTGAACAAAATGCTATATAAGAGCCAAATTTATGGTTTTAAATGATTTTTTTCTCATGTATTTTACTGGATAAAATAAACAAATGTTTGGAGAGTCAGAACTGGTCTTTGTTTTTGTTGTAATAGTGATGTCAGTTTGATTTTGTTTGGTCAGAGCTGTGGAATATTAAATCCTCCATCTTTGCTCACTACATCTTAGCCTTTTTACCCTCAGGAGAGCATAAACTGCAGGTTATATTAACTTCTTTTTACAAAAATACAAAAATGTGAAATTATCAGTTATGTTATCAGAATATTCCATGAGAAGCAGGTAATTGTTTGTTATCAGTAGCGTCTGAAAAAAGATCCATATTGTGCATCCCTGCTGTTGGTCCAAAATGTAAGAATTTATTTGAAGATAAATTGTTTGTAATGGGTGTGTGCGACTTTGTTTATCTTTGGCAGACTTAATGGAAGAGCTCGGCCTGGGTGATGTTGATGATCTTGAAGGTAAGATGACATCTCCACTTCAGTTTAATACTTTTGAGTCTATTTTGCTATACATGTCTTTAACTTTGAAATTTAAAATAATTTATGTGGTCACAAGATAGTTGTTTATTTTCATCCAGTGCCTCAGTCTGCCCCAAGCCCAATAAATACGCATCCTTAACAGGGTCACTTCTAATAAATTGTGTCATGTGTACAGAGGAGCACCCAGTATCACCATTCATTTTGAAATACTAGCATCTTTTTTCTAAAATTTTGATTACAGTGGTGAATCCACATGCAACACTGACCATAAAACCCTTTTTGTTTCTGTTGTCACCCTTTTTGAAGCTCAAAAACCAGGTCAGTAAACATAAACTAGCTGATTAGACAAGGTGAACTTGATGAACTGATCGTGAACTGATAGCTGTAGTTTCTTCTTTGAAACCTTGAAAGAGTGCAACAGCACAGTACCCTTTTTGTATTGTCATTCATGTGTAGTGGTTATCCTAGTGTATCCCAAACTGACTGCCTACCCTCAGCAACATCATCATATTTTGTACATTGACCTCCAGCTTCTTGTGTTCATAACACAGATGCATCAGACTGGGACTCGGCCAGTACTGCCAGTAAGAGAACCCTGCCTGGCCGCAGGATAGCCTCCCCTGGACTTGAGGAGTTCCCAGAATGCGCCAATCCATCTATTAAAGAGCAGGAGGAAGACAATGCTTCAGAAACTCCGCTGACACCTCAGAGAAGCATCACCAACACCAGCAACAGACTGCCCAACACACCCCCTCAACCCATGCCCCACCCTCAACCGCGAGCAAGGAAGATGGTGCCTCAGAAACCAGAGAGTGAAGAAGGTATGGCATATTAAGCCCTTCCATGATTTTCTTTGAATATACCAATGAAACAAAGGATATGATCACAGCATATTTGTCTTTCTTTTTCTGACATGCTATTCAGAATCGGATTGGGAACCAGACAATTTGGCATCTTCCAATACAGCCAAAATTGACACTCAGCAGCAAAACATAGCTGAGCTTCAGGCAGTGGTTAGACCAGGTAAGGCTCACTGCTTTTTTTAAACAGGCATACATTTATTGGTGATCCCATGCTCTGTGCTCTGGATGAAAAATCTCTGTCTCCTTAGGTTCCCCTGAGCTCTCACCAGTGGCAAGAGACAGTAAAAGTGATGTAGAATTTGACAAGCAGCAACAAAAGGTGAGAAATGCCCAAAATATACCATCTCTAGCACAATATAAATTGTGATCTAATTTGTGACATTGTCAAGTTTTTGGGAATCCTCAAATCTCAGAATTGCGGAACTTCTAACCCCTTGTCTAGACTGCAAACATCACACCAGCATCACACTGCTTAGCAAATGAGTGGCCAGACTTTCCATTTCCAGTTTTCCTTCAGTATGTGAGAATAGTCCTGATCTATTTTCCATCAGTATAATGCAATGGTTGTGGTATAATCACAGCAGTGTGTATATGTGTGCGTGCAGTGGGTGTGGATGAACAAAAGAGAAAGGGGGTGAAAAAAGGAAGTGCTGGTGGCTGCACTCAGGAGAGGCAGGTGTTGGTGATCAGAGCAGTTGTCTGATGACAGTAAATGTCTAGTTGGCCCACAAATAAACACTGCAGAAAAGAAATCTTCCATGTCTCTCTTCCTAGCTGCTGGGTAAAGTGAGGAAGAGTATGCTGCTCTCTGGCTCTGGACCACACTCTTCTCTGCTTAAGTTACAAAATGTGAAAAATAGGTTTTTCCTTTTTACTAGGGACCAGCCTTGCGTTTAGATGCATATTTTCAACAAAATGGACTTAGTCTATTAATGGACCAAAAGACTATTAATGGACTAAGATTAATAGATTAATAGGCTAATCTAAATAAAAACTGTTTACACTCATGACATGTAGCTGGAATGTGAGGCGCACAGAGCTGGTGAAAACAGCTGCATGGATTAAAATGAGTGTGTCTATGAGATGTCTGAGCGTAAAATGCGTTGGACTTGCTTGCAGTCAAGACAGGGGGTGAGAAAGATAAAAGCCTACCTGTTTTTGTGGTTAGTTGTAAGTAATTAGGGTTGGTTCATTGCAAATAACATTCTTGTAAACTGAAATGTAATTTGCTAAAATTTTAAGATGGGAAAACATAGAAACATAGGTAAAACATATACAAAAAATAAATATTCATATTTATTTGAATATTGTGTATTGTATGTGAAGTCCAAACTTGTTTTTTTGCATTTTTGTTTTGTCTGTTTTGTGTTTTTCCTTGACCACCCATGCCATCAAAGGAGAAAGATGATGCAATAGGTACATGTGAGTTAGACCTAAATAACCCATGCCCATCTGGCCATGTGGGCTCTGACAGTGGAGAAAAGGATAATGACTTAAGAGGTCAGCGCAGTCCTGAAGAAAGAGGTGAAGCAGATGATGACGTCCCTTGGGAGAAACGTTATGAGAAACTCTGGGTGGAGGTGGAGAAAAGGGAGGTAAAATCCACTTTCATGAATGTTGCTGGTGAATTAAAAGAGAAGTTTGGAGAAGTGCTGAAATCGAGATGTCCTGCAAAAGATGTCACAGAAGAGGAACAAGCCTCTGCGGAAGAAGAGTCAAGTGATGAAGAAGAAGGGGAAGTCATTGTGCGCCCAACTGCCAGAGCGAGGAGTACTGTCCTGCTCACCATACCTGAGCAGAGGGAGTCTGGACTTGAAGACTCTGTCACAGAATCAAGTGACAAGTCTGCATGTGAAGACAGGATGCAGGCCTATGAGCGACCAGCTAGTGAGAGCAGCATGTGCCGAGAGCCAGATCCACTCACTGATGAAGAGTGCAGATCTCCTTCACCACAACTTACCGCAGCTCAGAGAGACGGCAGCATAGCTCAAGTTACCACAGCTTCCACTAATGATCACACCATACCCCTGTCTGATGTTGACACATTTTTAAAAGATGAGGCCAAAGTTGGGCCAAACCAGAAACCACATCTGGACTTAATCTGTGAGGACAACACTGCTAACCAAGATGAATCTGAGAGGAACAATGCAAGTTCAGAAGAGGATCCTGAGGAAATCACCAAGTCTCGCCCCCCCTCACTAAGCAGATGTTCAGCATCTGTCCCAGGTGTTTCTGATGAAGAACTAGAAGAGGACATGGAAAGGTTTAAACTTGAGGTAGGGATGCTGAAGGGTGTCATCCTGGATTTGGAGAAAGAAAAAGCCCAACTACAGAAAGAGGTAGAGGATGGCCGCCCCTCCCATAGTCGCCTAGATCGCCTCTCTTTCTCTTCATTTCATCCATGTACCTCATTTCAATTCTTTTAACCAGCTGTTTCAAAGGGCCCAAACCTGCCACCACCCTATTTCTTTCTCTTAAATGTTCATTTCCAATGTCTTAATATTTATTTTCTTCAGGTCTGAATTTTTTGGGTTGATCTTGCATGTTTCTCCTTACATGTTTGTGTCTTTTTAACTAACTGTAAAGATGTGTAGTATTGAACTTCCATTTGTTGAAAGTCATTTGCACTGCAACCAAGAACACTTTGGTACTGACTTGGCGTTAAAATAATGTTGGATGTTTGGCATTCCTACTAAGTTCAGTCTTGTGTTCTTTAGTAGTAACTTGTCCTTCATCATGCATGGACTTTGCATGTATTTTTTATGTTGAATAAGTTCGGTTGTATAAACCCACTCTTTTTAGGTGATGTGGTGTGAAGATTGCTAAAATAATAGCCTTCTTTTGCCTAAAAAGAAGTGCCTTTTTACTGTTTGCTGTACTTAAGTTAATCTTTGTACATGCAGATGTCTCTTTAAGAAGACTGGTCTCGTTGGGATTAATAGATGTATTTTTTGGCCAGCCTTTTGAGTTTTGGGAAGAAAGCATATTAGGAAATATTAATTTCTTACTACGTTTCTGCTACCTAGTTTGATTCATAGGGAGAAGAAGAACCGGTATCTACAATAGTGAGTGAGGTGGTGATGTAAATAACTTGTATTATAAACTGCTAGAGATAGTACTTTAAGAATAACAATGAAATTTTTCTCAGTTCGAGCTTTTGAAAAGCATTGGAATGTATGGAATTGCATGTCCTTGTAATTAACTTAAAATACCATGTCAAATAGAGTAACCACACTAAGGTGTTAGGTCTCCGAAGGGAGGGGTGACACTAAATTATGTATGACAAAGTGTACAAGTCCCTGCTCCAAAAGGCATCTTAAAAGGCTGGCCCCAACCTGTTTTGGTTATGAGCTGTATCTCAAGTCCAATTATTAAATATTTACCCTTTTCTTTTCAGGCTAGCAAAGAGACGATAAAGACTGCAGTGGAGATGCAAAAATCCAGTACCTCCTGGGATACTGGTGGAACGGCATTGGAAGAAGTGGGTACTGAGAAACCTGAGACCAGGTTAGGATGCCTGTCAAGTCAAGCTGGAGCAATTCACCAGGAACAGCAGCCTGTGGCCACCAAGAGGTATGCCTTATTTTACTTTTGTACATTTTTAGGCCCTGACACTTAATAAGTTGCTTTTACAATTTCAGACCACCTGGCCCACAATCATCCAGTAAATTTAGATGTCAGATATGGAAGAAAAGATTTTATTTTATTTTATCTATTTTTTTTTTTTTTTTTTTTTGTGTGTGTGTGTGTGTGTGTGTGTGTGTGTGTGTGTGTGTGTGTGTGTGTGTGTGTGTGTGTGTGTGTGTGTGTGTGTGTGTGTGTGTGCACGTATGTGTGTGTGTGTGTGTGTATGCGTGTGTGCAAGGCTGTTCATACCTGATACTGACTTGAATCATAGAAGATCCAGTCACAAGTGGACAGCTCTAACAGGTCACCTGGCATTACAGTGTGTCTCAAGTGGCTACTTGTGATCGACTCTCTCTTGTCAGCACTATAGGGCCGCTTTGTCAGTTGAATAAACATTTGGCTGTTCAGTATAGATATTCAACTATTTGTTTTATCTGAACTCCCAGCAGAGTGACAGGAGAGATGTGGTGCGCTCGGATTTTCTAACTTTACTATGCACAGGATCCACACTTTTACTTTTTCTGACTGTTGAAATCTGATGTTTTCACATCACAGATGATGAAGAAAGGCATCAATGCAATGTTTTTTACAAGCAAAGAAGGTACTTAATGTTAATGCTGAATTTACAAGATGGCATGAATGATGAAGAATTTGCTGTAGCCTTTTCACCCCACCCCACACCTTCATTTGCAAAAAAAAAAACACATCAAAACCATTAACCCACTGGGACAAACAGATGGTTTTTAATTTTTTTTCAAAGAAAGAAAAAAACTTGATGTATAACATTTGCCAAAGAAACAAGAAGGACCAAATAATTAAGAATTTGTCATAGTGTTTTACAAAGTTTATAAAGGTTCTAATCTCTCAGAAATTTTAAAAATAGGACAACTTTTTAAAGAGAGTCTGGGGATATTGCAGTGACTAATGTACATGGTTGGTTGGGCTGAGTAATTTAATTTCAAATGCGTCCTTTAAGCATCTTGGTTGCATTCATAACTGTACTTTCCACTTGTGATTGAATCACCTAGGATGCTGATTAGTACTGGAAATGAACAGGGCCTCTTTGTACCCTTAATCATTTTATAGTGTTTCCTCAGCTAAATTAATTTCTCAATGACACATTTAACAGAAAGAACCCAGTCTAAGCTTTGAACCTCTCTTATTGATTTCATTTAATGGGGTCGTTCTTCAGCAATACCTCCAAGGGCCCCAAAATGTAGATGTCACAGCTCATTGACTGTCAGGTTTATTGCTCTCCATAGCACCAGCGGGGCACCAGTGCAATTGCATCTCCCAGTCCAGCAGACGTACAATAGCAACAAACAGGAGGGGCAAGCTGTAGAGGAGAACTTGCAGCTGGAGCTGGTCAGAGGGGCCCGGCACAGCAGAGCCCCTCAGACCAACACCCATGTTAATGGAGATCCTCTCTCAGTGTTTGACGATAGCACTTTAAGTGAAGTGTCGGACGATGAAGGAAGGTATATATGCAGTATGCCACTTTTTTGACCTCTCTGTCACTAACCCGTACGGTGTGTTCAGACTGAATGCAAAGTGAATAATCCAGGCCGCCTGATTGCTTTCAAAGTCATCTGACAGAAGTGCAAGTGGATGTTATTGGTCACAAATTCATTCTAGCAAAAGAAGGTCTTGGAACAAGTGAAAAAAATTTAAGATGGAACAAAAAGAAAAAATCATGATTATGCTTATTTAAAAGATGCAGTACTGCATTTAATGAACGTACAGATAAAAGAGAAAAACAGGAGGAACAAAAAAGAAACTACAGAAATTATTGTTAAATCATAAAATCATGTTTCTGCATTGATCATTTGTGATGGATAAATGCAGACTTCTACAACACTCCAGTGGTCAAATTTTCATGAATAAACCAAGCTGGAAATTTGCTTTGTGTTCAGTCTAAACAAACCTTTACAATATTGGTGGTGGGTGATAATAAGGATGCAGTTTTTTTTTTCCTTTCTTACCCTACATACTTGCATGACTAACCACTGATCCAAGTATACTGCATTATACCATTATACTTACAACTCTTCAATGTCACTGTCATAGTTTGAGAATAAATTCATCAGTTTTTTCTAAATAACCCCTGTCTTTTTGTCCCTGGGTTTGTTGGACTCAGGTTGTCAACCAGTGGACAGCAGAAACACGAGGTAAAGCACAAATTCTGTTAGTAACTTAAGTATGTAAACTTTGAGTACACAATACACACTGAAAAAATGAATGATATTAAGACCACATTTTGTTTTCAAATTTAGAACCCTGAAGTAGAGATGGCAGAAGACTTCGATGAACTCACTCAGTCATCAGACACAGCCACAGATGACGTTGACTCGCCAACTTCAGGCTATCGCCATGCATCCCTCCTCATTCAGAAACTGGACTCAGCCACTTTTGGTACTGATTCAGCTTGTTCAAATGTTAATTTATGTCTCCTGTGTCACTTGGGCATAATTCACCTTTGAAAGTAAGATTTGGTCATTAACTGGTGAGATTCCCTTACACTCTGACATATTGTATCTCACAGACTCGAGAAGCATGGTGAAACTGCAGAACATTTTCCACGAGTATGAGCGCTCTATTCAGAAGGCAAGAAGTCGCCATGGTTACCTGGCAGACAAGGTGAGCCAGCTTGAAATGGAAAGGACGGAGTTGAAGAGCTCTCTGGAGGAAGTTAAAGATGTGAAGTCTGGCTTGGAGCGCAACCAGCTGGAATTGCAGACTGAAGTAACAAACCTCAAGTGAGAACTACTTTCTTTTCATGAAAGCTAGAGAACTCTGCAGCATTTTTTTTTAAAAATGCTCTTCTATTGTTTTTATGCATCATTTGATTAATTTATTGATCTTTTTTCTTTGCATTTAGATCTATTGACTTGATGTTTCTGTCTTACACTTGGTATAGATTTCAGCTGAAACAGGAGCAAGAAAATCGCCGTAATGCCACCATGATGTACAACACCACCAGAGATAAGCTGAGGAGGACAGAGGAGCAGCACCAGATAGAGGTTCAGGAGAGACAGAAAGTTGAACTCACCCTCAGGAATCTGGAGCTAGAGATGAGAACACTAGTCAACAACATGAAACAGGTACACTGCATTAAACTTTTTTCTTTTTCTGTCCAAAGTGTGCAATGAATTTTGCTGTTTTCATTGCATTGATATTGGCTAGTTTGCTTCTGAGTATTTCATCAGCCACTGCCTTGTCCAGTTGTCATCGTCTTGTACATATGACTGTTAATTTAGTGGGTTATATGTCAATCACCCAGCTTGAAGAGGACCACAGTGAGACTCAGAGATTGCTGGCTCAGGAGCGCAGTGCTCGGACGCTGCAGGAGAATCTGCTCAACAGCCACCTCCGAAAGCAGCAAGAAATCGAAGACGAGAACAAGAGAAATATAAGCAAAAGCAACGAGGTATTCCTCACAAAGAGGCATCTCATTTCTGAATATGGTTTAGATGTAACTTTAATAGTTTGTACTCATTGATGGCGATGTTGTGTTTCTTAATAAGTGGCTGGAAAAGAGCAAAAACATACTGAACTGAACTACTGCATGGAGGGGCAAAACCTGTAAAAGCACCCTAAAGTCATTATGCAGTAAATAATGTAGGATACTGAAAACACACTAACTGTTTTTAAAGTCACATGAGTCATGGATTACAAATAATGTACAAAGCAAGAAATAATTTACTGTCTCACAATATGTAAAATGCAAAAAATTAAAATATTTTATTTGCATTTTAAAAGTATGTGCATATCAATTTGTGGTGTGATTTTATGGAATTATGAATTGGGGGAAGAAATTAATATTGATATTGTGGGGATGGTTGCTAGGGCAGAGAGTGGGTTTTTGAGATTGAGTATTGATGGATTAATATAGAAGAGGCAGGACTATACAAACATGATGTTTCTTCATACTCTAATTAAATCAAATCAAGGTTTTGAAAATGTCAGGAATTGTAAAGGATGTTAAGTACAATTAAGTAAGTACAGTATAGTAACATTTTGGGAATGAATAGCACATTTTGAAATAAAATTTTTGAAAAAAATTTGTCCTCAATAATAATTTAAACATGTTTTCTGTCCTGTTGTTCACAGGCCTTGTCTCAACTCACTGAGGCCAGTGACAGGGAGAGGGAGTTGCTCCAGCAGACTGCCACCTTACAGGAGCAGCTGACTGTCCTGAGAACAGACCTCGAGCGTTCGCAGGCCAACAGCAGTCTGAAAGAGAGCCACCTTCTGGAGGAGAACGAGGCCCTCAAGGAGCAGCTAGAAGATGCTCGGCGAGATCTCAAACTCAACAGTGAAGCCCTGACCCAAACGGTCTTCAACTGCAACAACCAGGTGACCGCCCTGAAGTCTGAGCTGGCTATTACAACAACCCGCCTGGAAAATGAGCGGCAGACTCGTGAAACACTAGAGACGGAGAACGAGTCCGCTCGTACCCGCCTGGCTGGAGCCGTGAAGGAGGCTGAGCTTTGCCTGGCAGCTCACACGGACACAGAGAGAGCTCTGCTGCGGGAGAAAGAGGAACACCAGCGTGTCAAAGACAAATTCACAGGTAGAAATGGACAGCTCCATGCATAAAAATTGTTAAATGTTGAAAAATACTGCTACACCCATGCACTCAAGTGTTTTGAGCTTTGCTTCAGGCATATACCATGCTGGGCACACCAGCAAGTAATGGTTATCATTAGGATTTTTTACCTGAGTTTCTCTGACTCTAGAGGGGAGGCGGCAGGGGGAAAAACTTGCTTTAACCATAGATCATATATTAAATAGGGATTCAAAATATTTTTTATTCAGTCTGTGGCTCCAACTGCCTGTTTAGACTGCAGTACTAATTTTTGCACATACAACTGTTACATACCACTCCTTTAATTCTATAATCTTTTTTTGTTGTCTGCATCTTTATTTCCTGCTATATTTTTGCTCATCTGGTAACTTGTTTGTAACTCCCAAATATTTATTTCAACAGCTGAAGCAGCAAGTCAACGCGAGGCAGTCAGCAGCTTGTCCCAGAAGCTGGCCAAGGCAGAGGCTCGTGCAAACAGCATGGAGAATGAAGTACACCGGGTCACGCTGCAGCTAACAGAGAAAGGCTTACTGCTCGAGGTGCTGCAGCGGGAGAAGGACCAGGCGGGTGCACGTATTAAGGAGCTAGAAACGACTCTACAGGCCGAGAGGGAGCAGGTCAGCCGTTCCAGTGCACGCCAGGAGGCCACACAAGAACGGCTAGCCCAAGCCCAGAGTGAGGGCATGTTACTGCGGCAACAGCTAGAGGAGGCCCAAAACAAAGGTGTTGCAAAGGAGCGTGCTGTGACAGATGCCCAGGAGCGCTTCAGTGACATCTTATCCAAGCTGCGCTCCGACTGCGAAGAGAGAGTGCAACTGGTGGAGGAGAGAAATAAGGAGCTCGCCAGTAAGGCTGCTGATCTCCGAGATCAGATCTATAAGTTGGAGGAAGAGAAGAACGAAAGAGAGGTAAGTTTAGAACTCTGAAGGGGTAAGAGGATTATCTCACCTCTTCCTCTAGTCCCAGTTTTAGCTGTTCCACCACATGCTGGTTAAGGATCTCCCTTTATATCTAACCCAAACCTGCTTTCTCTGGATTCTGTCTGAGCATAGACTAGTCTGAGGCAGCTGCAGCAGGAGCTCGCTGACTCACTCAAGAAGCTGTCAATGAGTGAAGCTTCTCTGGAGGTCAACACACGCTATCGCAATGACCTGGAGGAGGAGAAGGCTCGGCTCCTCAAGGACTTGGACAGGCTCAAAGGAAAGGTAATGGCAGGGAACAGTGCCGCCTTGTGGCAGCCTGTTCTCACCACATCTCTGATACCAGCTGTGTTGATGATTATGAAGGAAACACTTCAAGCTCTGCTTAAATTAGATGTTCATTATCACTGTTTATTTAGGTGATAGAGCAGAACTGACAGTTGGGTCCACTGTTAACATTGCTGATGAGATTGATGTTTTGTCTCTGTAACGTAGCTGGAGGAGAGTGAAGACCAGTATGTGCAGGCTGAGAGACGTATCAACAGTATAAAAAGCATTCTAGATGAAAGGGAAAAGGAACTCACCACGGCTGCTCAGAAACTCCAGGAGGCGCTGTCTGCCTCAGCAGCTACTGATACCACCATCAAACAGCTGGAGGAAGCTGTGCAACGGTATGTACAAACACATGCTGTCCACACACATACACACATGGGATTGAGATTGTTTCATTTCATTATTTATTTTATTTCTATTTTATTAGATACCACATATTTAGATAATCCTTTAAAATGAGTCATGTTAAAAATGTAAAATAAAAATATCCAACCCCATAACACAGAAATAATTATATGTTCAGGAACGTGTACTGGAAAAAATTGCACCTTTGTAGTCTTGGACTAGAATAGCTTGTTGTTTTAGTACACACTCTTGCATTAAAATCTTTCTTCATTCAGTTTTACTCTTGTTAATTCCCTCTGCTACAACAACTTGAGTTAAACTTTTTTCCCATATTTATAAATGATCAGAGGGCCGGATTAAAGTTGTTAAAGGGCCAGATTTAACAATTTAACATCACTGATATACAGAATATGAATGACTGTGATGCAGAGTGTCAATGTCATGTCACATCAGGCTGGAGATCGAGAACGCCCGTCTGGAAGCTGCTGCAAAGCAACAATCCAACAAAATTGATGCACTTCAGAAAGGAGCTAAGGAAGCTGCCATGGTGAGTGCTACAAACCTAATTCAATCAACAGCACACACACATTTTACACAAGATCTCGCCATATCACATGGAAAATACAATGTGTCAATATTGTGATGCTTCTCTTGTGATGTCAAATAGCCGACTTAATATTAAGACGTCATTATTAGATTTTAAGGTATCCAATCTTTTTCCAGCTATCTGACTGCTCACCTGAAGGAGGGGTTGGTATTGTGGATGTAGGCTTAGTTTCTGTGTGGGTTTACTTCTGCTTTCTCAAGAATAAAATAGATCGAACAAAATCATGCTGTGCGTATTTGCAAAATGAAATGCTCTTGGGCTTTGTGGGTTTTTTGCACAATCTGCTGGACCAGGAATCCAAACATATGGAGAAAGTTGTAGCTTTCTGTCGGTTTGGGGTTTTCTTTGTGACGTCTAAATGTGTTTTCTCCTTTAAACTTGATCTTGGTATGTGGGGTCTTTCACTTCTTTTTGTGTTCAGCTGCATGATGCATGTTACATGATTTAGTCTAAATTGTCTTTTCTAAAATTATAAACAAAACAGAACAGCAACATAAACAAAAACATCTTTAATTTATCTTTACAATGCTTTTCTTATTTTTGTAGGTCAGAGGTCATTTGGAGGATTTGGTTACAAATCTCCAAAGCAGTAAGATGACTTTGGAAGACCAACTCAGTAGAGAGGTTGGTGGCATGTTTTGTTTCCTTACCAAGAATACTTTCAGCCTAGATTTCCATTTTCTATTCTCATCCTCTTTTCTAGTCTTGTATGTAAATCAGTGAGGACCAGCTTGGTTGCTAAATTTTTGAGTAGCTAGAAAAATGAGAATCAATCTTTATAAGTCATGCTTTTGAAAAAAGAAGACAACTGAAATACCATACAATTTTGAATTCATACCTAAAACAGAAAATTAAAAAGAGGGAAGCCTCGAACAAAGTTTTTATTATGTTTCTTTGTGCAGTGCAGAGTACAGCACTGTCAGTAAGCAGTGCAAAACTTTTCCTCTTGCACATTTCAAATGTCCACATACTGTGAAATTTTGAACTTTTCCTTGATGAGTACTTTGCACATTCCTGCCCTTTCATGTAAATAATGTGTTGTACAGTTTGTATTATTTTCTATTTTTTATTATATTTTTAATATCTTAATTTAATACTGTCAGTTTTCAATTTGTGGTACTTGACTTGAAATACTCTCTCTTTATCTATCTTAAATTTTTCTACTTACTGTGTCTTCTGTAATGCACTAAATTCACCAGGACAAATTTCATGTGTGTAAAAACCTACATGCCAGTATACCTGATTCTGATTCTGAGCTATTGAATAGTATCGCTTTCTCTCTCTGGAAAGTAAGAAGCAAGTGACTGTTTTGTACTTTTCAGATTTTTTCATACTGGCACATTCAGTGATAAACACAATGACAACATTTTATATCAATGAATATAAAATATTAATAAAGTTATTAAATTAAAAAAAAAAATTGTGCAGCATATTTGAGTTGAGTTTTACCAAGATAAGATTAAAAGCTGGCTGTTTAGCAGATTGTCTGAGATGTGATCAGCATAAGAAGCTGAGTGAGCCTTTTGTGTGGAATAATAATTTCTTGTCTTGGTCTTTGTCTTTCTCAGGTCCAGAAACAGAGCATGCTGTCTCACACAGCTCAGGACTCTCAGGCCTTGTGGGAGGAGGAGCTGAAGAGCCGCTCTAAGTTGGGACTGCGCCTGGCAGAGCTTGAAAAGGAAAAAGGAGAGCTGAGCAGCCAGGTGATCACAGTGATGCAGTCATGTGCAGGCTAATGTTATTCATATAATTAATTAAGTAGCCATCTCTCCTGGTATAATGAGTTGTCGTCCTGTTGCCTTTGTTCCAGATGGAAATAGAAAAGAAGAAAGCCAAGAAAATAGGGGAGCAGAAGAAGGCTGTAGACGCCCGGCTGGATCAAGAGATGAAGAGAAACACAGAGCTTCAAAAAGAAATGTACAGGTGACTCCTAAACTCCTCCTCGCACCCTCCTCACCTGTGGCAGTACCTCCTCCTTCTATGTAGACACAGCTAGGATCCAGTAGAGCGCAGTCTTTCCTGGCTTACGTGGCTGTGGGGTGCCAATGTGTGTATCTGGTGTAAAGTTGTATTTTTCAGTTTTTTTATATCTATTAATGTATAATAAGTTCCTGCTGTCCTTGTGTTTGTGTAGTATTTTTGCTCTGACTGGGTTTGTGTTTCTTATTGATTGATGTATTTTGTTCTGTTTAAGTTTGCCTTTAGTGAGAGGTAGTTTGTGTGTTGTATTGATGTTTTGAATCTGAACTTGTCACATTTGCAAGTATTAATTATATATGAATAACTATATATATACAATAATAATACAGTTTGGAATTATGTTTATATAGTATCTGTATGCTAGTGTATAGTTTATGTAACTAACAACATAATAAACAATAATGTTTGCATTTCATTAGTTAAGATGATATACTACATAGTCGCTGAGCATGCTTACTTGTCAGGTCATTACTTCATTTTCATTTGTTAGCTGGTCCTCAGGTTTGTACAAGATACTCACTTTGTATGTGAAAATTTAATTTATTTATTTTCATATTTGTGCATATGTGTTTAAGGTTGCGTACTTTACTAAAGACTGCAAAGAAGAAATTGCGGGATCAGGACTCGGGTGGAGCTGAATTCAGCTCTCCTATGAGTAGTCTGCGGGTGGACGTAGGCAGACACAGCCAGGCTGATGGTGCCTTTGGACGAATGAAAGATAAGGTTTGTGTGATACAGCACTTTGATTTCAGTATAAACCCCCCAAGTAATACACTGCTTCTGTAGATGTATTGTTATACATCAGTTGTTGGACCCTGGCCTCAAACCTTTCCTCCACGTTTTTCACGTCACCAGGTAGACGATCTGCAGGTGCAGCTGGAGAAGGAAGTGTCCCGTCGCAGCCAGCTTGAGAAGGTGAATGGGGATCTTAAGGATCAACTGGCCTCCCTGAAGAGCCTGAACCGCAATAATGACCAGCTGGAGAGGAGTAAGAGGCAGTTGGAGGAGGAGGTGCTGGACCTGAGACGCCGCATGGAGGCCTCTCAGATGGAGCAGAGCCAGGTGGAGCAGTACCGCCGCGAGGCAGAGGACAGGGCACGCCAGGAGATACAACAGAAACTGGAGCAGGTCAACCTCTTCCTGCAGGTAAGAACAGAGAGCACACACATTACTCAGCAAATCTTTTAATTACTCAGCATTTTTTAAGACAACTGTTACAGAGAGCACTGAAACAGAAATATTCAATAATAGTAATAATTAGGAGTTAGGAGTGAGGTAATTTACTGAATTAATAGGTGGTTTATAGGTATGCATGTGTGTATTAAAACACAAAGACTGATTACATATGATTGTGTTTGTTTGTCTCCCAGTCCCAGGCAGCATCCCAAGAAGCATTGGATCAGATTAAAGCGGCCAATGAGGCCAACCTGCGCTCCCAGCTGGAGCAGAAGATCCGGGAGATGGAGGGGGAACTGGGCCGGGCCCGCTCCAACCAGCAGGACAGCCTCAACCAAAGAGACTCCACGCGCACGGAGCTAGAGCGATACCGCCAACTGTATGCAGAGGAGCTGCGCCTCCGCAAGTCCCTGGCTGCCAAACTAGAGAGGCGAGACCAGCTTGTTCTTCACTTTACTGCCAGTTTTTTTTAGAGGGGTCAATCAGTGTTTTAATGCCTGATTTCTATGGTGTAATCAGATATAGACTGTATAGTGACAAATGCATTCTAACTGTTACCTCTGAAAGGGCAATTTAATTGTATTATATAAAATAACAGCACTGGGATTTTTAGCCACATGTATCACTCTGCTTTGCAAGCATTCTAATAACCGTTAACATTAACGTTATGAGGTTTGTGTGGCCTGTCCAGGTGAATGTTTGTGATTTTTTTTTTTTTTTTCATTATTTATGAGTGCTTTGTATGCACTCATTTCCATGAAAGCAAGGTTTCGACATTTGTGTAGTTGTCTGGGGGAATTATTAGAGTGTGACACATCTAAGGCCCTGATTGATTGATGCCTTATTTTTTGGCTACCTGCATTCCAGGAACTCTGTCTCTGATTGGCTAGTATTCATTGCCTTCATTGGTAAGGTTGGTTATAGAGGGTATTTTGCACAGATATGAATACAGGTGTGCCCTAAGATTTTGGATTACCCCTTGCTGTGCTTTGGGCAGAAAACTGTATTAAACTACCGGTGTGCAGTAAATGACTAGCTTATTGGCAGTTTGATTTTGAGAGTTTCTATTATTATTTAGCCTATTCCTGTCACTTTCTGACTGACTGATAATAGCTGACAGGAGAGATTGAAATAGCAAACTGAATGACAAGGAAATGATAAAAGTAAATAAAAAAAAAAGAAAAACTAGAGTGATCAGAGCTTATTGACCTAATGTTAACTCCCTCGATCACCTTGTCATTATTTGTTTTGCACTAATATTCAGTGCAACAGCACTCCCTCCCATGTGATATTGTTTTTAACCCTTTGCTGTGATTTCTCCACAGGGCCAACAGTCGACTCGCAGAAGCTAATTCCAAGTTGCTCAACGAACGCAGCAGATCTCTGATCACCACTAGCCTTGGAGGGCCCTCGCTGGACGTGGGCTCCTTGGGTTCACCAGCACACTACGGGCACACTACACTGGGGCCTCTCAACAGGAGCCTAGGCCTGGGTCTCTCCCTCCTCAGCCCTGTGTCTGAGGGACAGAACAGCAGGGTTGAGGACTACCTAGCCAAGGTCTGTACAGTTACTAAGGAAAACTCGTTCCCTCATTACATGGAAAAATTCTTTATGTAGACAAGTTTGTTTTCTTTGGGCCATTTTCATTTCCATAGCGTCATGGTTGTCTGTGTTGTTATTGTGTAGCTGGTGGAGTTTTGTTCAAAGATGTTGCTTTTTATACACAGCTCAGTGTGTTGTTATGTTGTCATGGCGGCATTACACATCAGATATTTCAGATTGTGGACAAACATACTTAAAAAAGACAGTTGAAGGCTGAATATTGATCTAATGGCTTTCTAAATTCTCTTAACAATCAAGATTATCAAGATTAGGGGTCGACCGACATGGTTTTTCAGGGCCTGTACTGATACTGATGTAATTAAAGAAATCGAGAAGTGAATGGTGACTACTGGCAGGAGATAGCTTCATCAGAACCAAGGTAGCACATTTTTAAATTAATTTATCTAAATGGCAATTGGATTTTGAAATAAAATCCCAAATAACGCTGAATATTGGATCCAAAAATTGGCCGGGCTGATAATCGGTCGACTCCTACTCAAGATCACCTTCGAAACTGAAATGATTTTTTTTTTTTTTTTTCAGCATTTTTTTCTTTCTCCTGCACATTGTTTCTTCTTCATTCTATCTCTGGTCTTTATGGTAGTGGGACTTCACTTCTAACCTGTCTTCTATTTCTCACTCTTTTAGCTTCTAGCTCAAAAGTCTGTCTCTCATCTTTCTTCTCTTCAGCCAGACTCATAACCAGGTGTGTAGATGTGTTTAGCTCAGTGTCTGATTGGCTGCTGTTCCCTTCACCCTGCTGGTTGGCCTTTATTTATGGCTCCGTTCACATGCAAACCACAATGTGCAGGGTTGACACAGTGAAAAAACAGACTGCAGATGTAGAATGTAAGAGTTTATACACAGCAAAATTACAGAAAATGTGTCTGTTTAGTGAGCTTTCTCAGTACTTATATTTATTTTTCAAGTGGTCCTGTATGAAACCAAAATCCTAGGCTCATTGTCATATCAATTATCTTGAGTTGTAGATTAAAGCGGATGTCACAATTGTATTTTTAATCTTTATTACAGTCAGTGGTCCACTTAGAACAGCACAGTTTTTTAATTAATCTGGAATTTCCCCACATTTGGTTTTATAACTGACATAACAAAAGCTATCATAATTTAAAGATTTAATGGGAAAACGCTACAAAAACTAGTTGAGAATAATATAGAATTTCACTGACAAATGTGTAGGAACCCTGTGTTTGGCATTGTGTTGTTTGTTACCTAACCGACTATACCAGCTGAAATCTCAAACTGTCCTTCTTCATTGTCTGCTTTGAGTTGACTTTCTTCATGCTCTGAAGTTCATTGATACAGCAGAGATTGATTTTAGCAGCAAAGTTGAACACTATCACTTGTACTAAGTATTCCCCACATTCATGTGCAGATCTTATTTGAAAATCAAATTAATTTTTTTTAATCATTACCATCCTACTAACTATGCCAAAACAAAAAAAACTACAAAAGTTGTGTGTATTTTGGTTCCACCAGCCTAATGCCTAACATTATACCTATGACAAAGACAATGTGAAGAGAAATGTTGTTCAGGAAAAAAAAATAATTTAACTACAAAATAGTAATTATCTATATGTATATAATACTATCAGTGAACATCAGTGTTTGTGTATATATTATACATAGGTATGTATATAACGTGTGCATGTTGGTAGCAAAATACCATTTTCCTTGATACGCTGCATGCTGACCTTTACGATCTTAATATAAGATTTATTCAGATATTCACCAAAAGGCACCCATCATCAGGATATACATCTCGTGCAAACTGTTTGCTTCAGGTGGTGAGAAATCTGACATCAGTTGGCTATATTGACTGATTGATTTAAAAGGCAACATCAGACAGCGTGCAGAAACTCTACACTAAAGCAGAGCTCGCATGCTTGTCCTGCTGTGTTTAACATAAGAGTCCTGATTTTCTTGCAGTGTGTTTTTCTCCACTACTCAAGTATTGTTGATTGCTATGTGTTACCATGCACCATAGTCTTGTGTTTGGTGGTGAAATATCATCCCTGTATCTTTTATCTGTAAAAACATATAAATAATTATTTTAAGGCCATGTGTTTTCAATGTATGTTTGCTGATATTTGCCACCAAAACATTAGAACTCAAATCTAACTTCAACTTCACCTTTTTACACCTTTTTTTCCAGATGCAGAGTGAGTTGGATAGAAACATATCAAAAGAATTAACCAATGGTGAGTTCACTGAAGGTGGAAATGTGGCACAGATCTTTGCTGTGTTATAAAGTCTTAATTAATTAATAAGTCTTGATTAATTAGCTGGTAGCGGTATCAGACTTGTGGCTCTTGCTCAGTGATGGTGACTGTGGTCTCTCTCTGGTCCTCAGCCACAGCAGAGCTGGACGTTGCTTCGGCCCGTATGTCACCGGTGGGCTCTGCCTCGAGGATGGAGCTGGACCCCGTCAGCAGGGCGACACAGCAGTACTTGGAGGTACTAAAGAAGAACAACATGATTTGAACACACCACAGCTGCTGCGGTCAAACGTATTTCAGCCATTAAAATCTTTAAATCCTGAACGATAAGGCCAAAGCCAGCAGTCAGTCAGATGATATAACACTTTATGAAAGAAGGTAAACATTACGCACATTGCACTTAACCACTCAGGAGCAAAGGGCATGAGTCATATATATGTTGCATCGTTGATGGGTACATTTAGAGCGAACCTCGAAAGTATTTGTTCCTTCTTACTAATTCTGTTCTATCTGTAACCATTTGTTTCTATTAGCACAATATATATATATATATATATATATACAGAATTGTGGTTTGGATTTTTATTTGTGCATATTGGTGTTGCTAAATTTAAATTTCTAAGTATTTGATGTATAGTATGCATCATGAATAATTTTGCCAAGATATTAACATTTGGTACGTGCCATCAAATGGTGCAATATTTGTCTTGGTCTTACTCTGTTAGATTCATTTGAGTATTGTGTTTATGATTGTTTTATTTATTCATTTTTTATGAACATGATATACTTGAATAAGACGAGCTGGAATACTCTCTGGCTATTCAAACAGGGTGGCTACATTTGTACAACTGTCATTTCAGCTTTTGGTCGGCTTGGTTTTAGGGCCGCCAAAAGTTAAACACACTTTTTGTGCGTGTGTGTTTGTTTTTATTTGGTTTTGTTTTTTTCATTATTCATAAATACTGAAACAGAATCCATATAGGAAAACATTTATGACGCCTGTACATTACAGAAGAATCTAAAGTTGTAAATAAAACTAGAAAACCCTGAACTCGAGTGAACTGTTGATGTTTGGATACTGAGCACAAAAACAAATACAATGACCATCATTGTACCAGCTTTTCATAAATCCATCATTAAATTTGTGTGTAAATACATTTCTTATTAACTTATAGCTACTTTAAAATAGATGGTAAAGACTTACACTGGTGATATGTAAACCCGTCACTGTAAGTCAAAAGCAAATAAGTATGTAAAAAGAAGCATTTCAAGCTGTACCATTTAAAAAACTTAAGAATAACAGTGTTAGTAAACCAAATGATTATTTAACTGCTTAATTAGCTGTCATTTATCATTATAGATACAGTGTTTGTACAAAGTCTTTTAATGCTTAATTTTAACACATGTTTTCAAGGTTAGGAATATGCTTAAATTTGAATATAATTAAAAAAAAAATGCTATACAAATATTATATTTACTGTAACAAAAGTTTTGTACATCTATTTTTATCTCTAACAGATTTAGAGTGTCTGACTAGGTATAAACAGGTAATCAGTGACCAGTGTGAGCAGAAAATTACAGTTCTGTGCATGTTTTCCTTATTAAATTCAGATGAGCTGTAGACAGATTTCTTGTTGAGCAGTATATATTTAGTACTGACCTCTCTTACGCTTGAATCACCCTTTATTCTGCAGGTATTGTGTGCAAAACCTGCTTTAGATTCCAGGAATCTTATATTCAAGATTAAAATGCAGCTTGCCATCAATATTTCATGCACAGCCATTTTTAACCTAAGCCTCATTAGCTATGTTTTGATGTACTTCACTTCACTCCCCGCCTCCTCTGGCACTCCCAAACACATGAAACTTGATGATGCGTTGGTTTAGAAACCATTCCCCTCACTTATTAAAATGAGACAATGTGTTTATGATTGCCCCCCTCTGCTGTGTCTCTCTTCCCTTTGATCCGTCCTCTCTGCGTCAGCCTCAAATGTTAGATATTCAAATCTGGTTACATTTATTTTTGTTTCCTTTACAGCAGATGGGCACATCTGACAGACTGACTATTAGGTGTTATTATTTCCCCTTTTTTCAATAGACAGTACTTCTTACACTACCCGTAAACCTTGTTTTGATTGAGGAGGTTACAACCATTGTCACGAAGCTTTGGAGGCAGGCGAGAATACAAATAGACAGATTCTGAATAAAAAAGTGTTGAAAGGGTTGTTTTTGAAAAGCAACTCAGGTTTAAAACAAACCGCTACTCGCTGGGTCAGCTTCCATCTATGATGCCCAGTCTTGTTATCTCAGACTGCCAGTCCAACAACTGTTAAGGAAAAACAAGGTGTCGGTTTTCAACCTCAAGCCTCAGACGCCTGATGAGGTTGTCAACTGAACAACAGACTATTTTATTAATAAATCTTTCTACAATGATCTGAATGTGCAAATGCTGTCTCCCAAATGAAAGCATGACACAAAGTAACAGAGGAAAATCAACATTTTTAAAGCCATGTCAATAAGCAAAGGACTGTATTAATTTAACTAGCTTCATTTGTACTTGATGTAATTTCCCAGCATGAGGGTCTAAATCAGGGGTCTTAACCTACAGGACCATGAGACAATTTCATAATGCCCTTAAATTTTTATATTTTACATTTAATCAGTTGCAAATTTCTGAAGTTTTCAACATTTAATGTTTGACCAAGAGCACACTTTTCTACAAACTGCTTGACATTGAACTGTCTAAGTCTCTTTTTAAAACTAAAACAAAGATTGGACTGGAGGACTGGCTGTTGAAAAGATGGACAGTTAATGTGACTGTTTTCCTGTCTCAGCTACAAGGAGATCAAGTAAAAATCAGAGTCAGAAATACTTTATTGATCCTCCCATTCAAGAATAGAGAAATATATAAGCATAGAGCGATTATAAGAAAATAAAAAAGAAGTAAAAATATGTACAAATACTACATTATATAACAACATAACAAACATACTAGCAATGATATAACAGAAACATATACAATAAGAAGCATGTAAAAATACATTTTCCTGCAATATATATAGAAAAATAGAAAATAAAATATTAAGAATCATAAAGTATTAAGATCATGTGCGAAACATACATTATGATACTATATATACACACATATCAGTGTAAGTAAAAATGCTGTATACATGTACACAGTTGATTTATTGCACAAGTTGAGTTACTGCAGTGTTCAGTTACTGCACAGTATTATTATAAAGTCAATCAGTAAAAAGTAATAAGAAACTAATAACACAATCACACAGAGGTGTAAATCAATCACTTGAGAAAAAAAAATTCTGTTTTTCTGAGTGAGATTAACAATATAATTATATCAGAATTACGAGATAAGCGTGTCGCTCCTTCTCCCGACATTTTCATAGCTAACGCAGTGAATTAAGGGTTTATTTCAACCAAACCAGAGATGGTGAATGTTGGAAATTACTGTCCCCAACTCAGAAGTATGGGAAAATAGGGTCCTAGCTGAAACATATCAATTCTTGTCATTTTGCAAGAGCAGTAAAACAGCTGTTTCTGGTCAAACACAACATATATTACTCTTTAAAAAAGTGTCTCTCTCTGCAGTAATCCTCTTCATAATGCTGTCAGACAATTAGAGTAACAGTCTGCAGCAGAAAAAAGGTTTTTTCATGGATGTACTTTGATAGTGTGCAGCTGCCTGGAGTGATTACGTTGTAGCTTAGCTTAGCTTCTGCCTTTTGCAGCCCTCTACCTCAAAACTGTACCAATTTCAAAAATTGTTGTGCCTATTAGTCCTGCTGCTCTGTTTTTTCTGAATAAACAAGATACCTCCAGCAGGCTCATCATGCCCAAGGCCAACTCTCTGCTTCTGTATGATGATAGCAAAAGCTGCTAGTTTTCATTGTTTTTACCACGATAAAATGCAAAGCGATGCTGCTGTCACCTGGTTTATTTAAGTGGTTATTTCATATCAAAGGTAAATATATACATCCAACCGAAAACAATTTATTGCTGCATGGCTGCACCATATGTAGGCTGTGAATTCCCTCTGACAATATGAGCTGTTAGTGATTTGTGGAGGTAGACATCAGCTGTGGTTAAAGGGTATAACAAATTGAGGGGGACAAGTGGAACAAACCTGAGTGTTTATTTGTTGGTGTATGCTCGCCATGCTCTAAATTAGACGTCACCGCTGTTTCTTGTCACCAGCAGCATCCAAATGTGTTGTGGGCAAAACAGATACTTAAATTCGATTTACTCGCTCTAACGTGATTTAAATGAGCCTCTTGGCTCGCCCGGACAGATTGACAGCGTTGTCTTTATCGCCGCTTTGTTTTATTTTTGGCTGTTTACTCTGCCTCTCCGCTGTCATCTCACACGACGACTTTAAAGGAGCCGGCTTCGATCTTCCAAGATCTGGAGAGAATGAGCATCCTTTTATGTTCTAAGTGCTTTATATGACAAATATGAAAAGGGATTCAAGAGAAAGCTGACAAGTTTTTTGTCGCCCTGTTCCTCAGCTAAAGAGAGCTGCGCAGGAAGAAGTCAGACCTGCAATCTTACAACATGAGAACCTGAACAAAACTGAGCGTAGAGGTCGACCCGCCTCATTCAGGGTCTCGCTGGGTCAAAGTCATTAAATACAAACAAAAGACATTTCTGTGGAATAAAGCCTGAGGCTTGAATGCACCATAGCTTGCGCACACTGCAGTGCAGCGGGTTTCTGCATTTGTTTATTAAACAAATGACCATTTGATTCTGCAGAAATGTGACCAAGAACAACAACACTAAAGTATTAAAGAGTCCCGCGTTGGCTTCAATGTTATTCACTCAGGATATCCAAAGAGATTTAACAAGCAGAACAAATGACCTTGACAAATTTCCTTTAATATTTCAAAAAGGTCCTTGAATCTATTTTCCAAAAAAATCAACAGGAGATAAATAATGCATCTATTCCTTTCTCTTGTCAGCGTGGATGCAATGAGCTGAAAATTCACAGATGTTAAAGGAATAGTTTGACATTTTGAGAAACGCACTCTTACTTTCTTGCAGAGAGTTAGATAAAAAGATTGACACCACTCTTATTATGTAGACTGGAGCTAAAGGCAGAAGGTGGTTAGCTTAGCATGAAAAGTGGAAACAAGGGAGACAGCTGTCTTGGTAACCTCATTGTGACAAGATGACTCCAGGAAATCGATGCTAAGAAATACCCCAACAAATAACCCAGCATTAAACCTCACCTCCTTTTTACACTTTGGGTCAATTAACTAATTAAACAACAACATATAAATTTTAATTAGTGATCTGCGGAGGTGCTGGTGGGCAGAGCGTGTTTCTCAAAATGTCGAACTGTCCCTTCAAGTATGGGGCCAGAGGCAATTAGCTTAGCAGAGCAAAGGCTGGAAACATGGGGAAACAGCTAATCTGGCTTTATCCAAAGTTTAAAAAACTACCTCCCAACACTTTTCAACCTCACTAATTAATAAACTGCATCTAAAGTGTTTAATCTGTACACAAACGATGCCTCCACCAAAGTGCTGGGCAGATGTGACAAACTGTTGTTTGTTTGTCAACAAATATTTACAGCAATATTTAGTCCCACTGAAAACCCGGTTTGATAAACATGTTCATTTGTGTAATTTAGAGATGTCGGTAGTTTTATTTATTTATTTATTATTTTTTTCACTTTATTGAGCTAAACTAATCACCTCCTGGCTCTAGCTCTTTACTTCAGGCACAGTGATGAGAGTGGTACCTCTAATTCTTGTGAATTTCCCAAAAATGTTGACCTAATTACTTAAATGTTCTGTAGCTCATAAAGGCTCATAAAATCCTCTTTTACTGAAGAAGAGTATGAAGCACTAAAGTCAAATCTTCCCTCTCTGGAAAGTGATTGTGTGGGTTGAAGTCAATAAAGATGTTTTATTTTAGCAGCATTTGGCATAAAAAATAATTAGTAGATAAATTGGTTATTATCACAAAGACTTGAGTTTGTTGTTGTAACTCTGATGACCACAAGGTCAATGAGATGACGTTTATTCACAAGAAATATTGAGCACAAATGAATCTCACATTGGTTGTAACGTCCGTTGTTTCAGTCTTGTCACATGTATCTTAGTCCCCCTCAGGCCTCGAGGTCCAGCTGCCTTCTAGCCGTGATGGCAGATGTCGCAGCAATCCAGGCAAAACTCGAGGCACTCGGTCGGCTCACAGCAGGACTCGAACAGCACCGAGTGGCAGTGCACGTGGCAGTTGAGCTCCTCCACGGGCACCTCCTCGATGGCCGAACAGCAGCGGCTGCAGGCGTGGCAGCAGGACGAGCAGAGGGTGTGGAGGCAGGAGGAACAGGCCTCCAACAGAGCCACGAGCATCACGGAGCCCCGACACGACAGGCACGCCAGCAGCAGCTGTAAACAGCAGTCTGTGGGGAAAAAAGAAGTGATTTAGCAACAAATATCATGTGCGAGGTCACAGAAAAGCTGTTCTATGTTCTAAAAGCCTGTCAGATCCCATCAGAACTGGGGATTAACGATTCTATTAACCCTAAATTAATCTCACACATTTGTTTGTTATGCCAAGTAGAACTTAAAAGAGAAACAAGTCTGCTGCAGTGATCAAGTGTGATTGTGTTTACTTAATCACAGAGCTTCGTTCAGCCCTCGAGGGAAAATAAAAAAGGCCACAGAGGCTGCCGGTGATGAACAACAACTAGGAAGAAGCTGTCACAACATAATTGCTCTCCTGCTTAAATTAGGTGCAGATGAAATTGCATACATTAACCCCAGTGGTGCGTTCAAGTGCATCTCTCGTGATCCTAACCGTTGTGTTATTACTCAGCTACCGTTTTTCATCCTCACACGGACCAGATAGTGAGTGAGCTCATGCAAATCAAGCTGTTTTATCCTGTTTACTCAAGGAAGTAAATGAAAAGGAGACGGCAGAATTCCCTGGGGAGTGGGGTCCAACGTTTTCCTGCTTAGCCGCTCCAATTATACACCCCCCGCACATAACTTATGCTAATATATATATATATATATACGTGTGTAGATGAAAAAGGAGCATTATGTGTGGCCACTGTATTGATTTAATGCGTAACTTCATAGAGGTAACAACATGAACACAATGATAAACAAGGAGTGGCCCTCTGCATGCTTTGATAAAACTGGAAGAAAGTGTTTGAAAGTCTTCAAGGGAAACTTTTTAGAGCTCCTTTTGTGTAAGAGGACAGACCGTCTTTGGTGGGAACAGAAAAATCGTTTGAATGTACACATTTTTCAATATTTGTTCATTGTAGCTGATTTTTCCAGAAGATTGGATGATAAATCAAATTTATTGAATTACCAATGTTGCGAATTGTCTCATAATCAGATACAGAAATACAGTCTCAACTCCATGAAATTAAATTGATAATTGGTACAACAGCCGTAGCCCAGTGTGTGAACAGTGCAGGATGCTCCTCATCCCCAGCTTTTCAGCTTAAAAGTAAACCAGTTTGAGAACAGAAAGTATTTACCTACTATCATTTTCAAGATAAATGAGAATTTATCAATAAATCAGTCCTGTTTGAACAGCGTGTGAAGTGAGCCATACCAGCAGGTGTAGCAGAAGGTTGGTGTGATCCAGCCACATTCTCCCTGCTCCTCCTGCTGCTGCTGCTGCCGCCGCTCTGCAATGTCAAACTGGATCCCTGCAGTCGGCTCAGGCCTGCGGACAGAGGGGGCAGTCTGTGGTCTGGGACTGTGAGCCCACATCGCGGGCAGCTGGACCTCTGCAGGTCACACTGAGGCCTCAGACACCCTGCAGACTCCTGTGAGGCCTCTGCTGGTGCAGCTGCAGCAGGCAGAGGCTGAGCTGGGCAAAAAAACAAACAGACAGTGAAGACTGGCTAATTTGATTGACACAGAACAGAGATAGAATGGAGATTCTTTAATAATAAATCATCAGACAGAATTGTGAACTCATTGAACTCCATCAATCAGTCAACTTTGACAGGTTGAAAATCCTAAAACCCATTCATTTTAAAAGGACCACTTTCCCAAGTAGTCATGCTTCTTTAACTGCTTTTTCATACAAATTAATGCCAGCAATGCAGTTTATCTCTCAGCCATTAGTTGAGCATCCTTATGTATCCCTCATCCCTTTCCCATTTTTCCAACTCTTCATATTAAATTCAAGCCAGCAGTTCAGCATCACAGTACAATATCTTCAGAAATTAACCTTCCCTAGTTTTCTCCAAATGTTTTTTTCAAATCTGCCAGCTTTTTAATTTCGTTAATATATTGTATTTTTAATTGTTGTTACTACAACGACCCCAAAGTCTGGGCCAGTGGATGAGGGATGTAACAATACTTTAAAAGTAACCAGTGGAAAGGAAAGAAGGGAAACTGAAGCAAATGTGCAAACAAAGGTTCTTTTTATTCATAAATTAAGGTTCCTGAAGTCAGTCAAATGGCCCACTGGCCCTGTTCTGCTGCACTCTGATTGCTTTTCAGCTGATTATTCCTCTCTGGGTGTCGATAAAGGCTCATCTATTCTTGTCTTATAATTTGAGCATTTGAAAATCAGAAACAAGGCTGTTTCCCTTTGTGTTTTGCTAGTTTTGTACAAGTACAATATAAAGTAAGGGAGCACTAATAATCATTAACTAATATTGTGCTGTATTGCAGAGGAGCCCTATGTCAACTCCTTTATTTGGGGGTTGCAGTATATTTCTCACGGCCTGAAACAGCAGACATAAATACTTGATTTCTCAAACAAACTGTGATAAATGCACACGCAGTGTGGCACAATAAGATGATGTGGTCACTGTCCTGCTTCGGCCTTCATACTGTTCATTCTTGTTTGTCTGCTGTCCTTGAATCAAACTGATTTGTTTTTCAGTCAAACCCCTCGTCGAGAGTCACAACATTTAATTTTTGTCGCTGTATTGTTTCCACTTACTGCTAATGAGGTCAACGGGGATGGTGTTTCCTCTGCTCACAGGGTCACGTGCTGAAAGGATTTCCGGTGCTGATTTTAAAGACGCACTACCTTCACATCAAAAGAAAGTTACGTTAGCTGAGAAGCTGTCAAATACATATGACAGATTTCTTACGTACCACGCCTACAGAAAAAGTTGTAAATCCAGGATTTCTTAAACAATTTGCTTGCTTTTTGGGGGACATTTGATTATTTAAATTTTTTTTGTTCACATAAACTAGTAGACAGTAATAATTTATCAAAATCATAGGTGTAATCCTGCCTTGTAGAGCTTTTATGCTCACATAATTAATAAGGCGTTTCAGTGGGAACTTTTTGTCCCATTATGTTTCAGTGTTTTTACGGCCCTGCCCAGTGTGAAGTTAGAAAAACACTGCAACTTTTCAATACTGCTCACATAAAAATTGTCAACTTTGCAGGTAATAAATGACAGCACAAAATATAGGGCCTCTGTTTATCAGTTGAAGATTAAGAACAGGTGGCAACATGCATATCTTAAAAAGAAATAAACTGCTTTTACAGCTTCTTTCAGGCGAGATCATGAGTACTTGCCTTTAGCTGTGTTGCTGTGTTCCTCCGTCCCATCCACGGGTACATGGTCTCCTGGTAACATGTCTGAAACTCATGACTGCTCGGGGACTCTGTTACATTTTCACCTCGTCCATCGTCCCGCGTCTGTCCACACCAAGAGGTCAGGAAACCTCCAACAACACCCAACATGCCGGCCTGAGTCACCGCTCAGGAGACTCTGAGCTGTGCTGTGTGTGTGGGTGTTTTATTGTTGTTCGGTGACTTAATAACACTCCCCTTTCCCAGCAGATTCCTGAGTGGACGCTCTGAACATGCTGATCACAGAGCAGCAGAGATGACTTCAGGTTGCCTTCTCTGTTCTGCTTTTAGTCACCTAACACAATGGAGACACATACCCCACAAGTGTGTCAGCTGAATACTGGATGTATGCAGGCGCTCTCATCTGCATACACACACTCACTCAAACAAAACTGTCAAAGCTGTATTTTGTCTTTTATTCAATTCATGCAAAGAAACTCAGTTTGCTCTGTAATGATATAATTCATTCTTACAGAATACGATGTCACTATTATAACATACAAAACTAACACACACACACACACACACACACACACACACAAAATAAAACATTTTCAGACGGGTTCAGAGGTTCTCAAACTTTGTCATGTCAAGGGTTCCCACAATAGATGCACATCGGTCTTAAGGAATCCCCTCTGAGTATTTTTTTTTAGGTTTGAAGATAATAAAGTCTTATAGTCAATCAATAATCAAACCATGCAAAATAAAACAAAAAGAAAAAAGGGACATTATGTCATACAGTACATTCTATGCTTTGTTTGATGCCAGACCTTGGTGGCAGTTCTATCAAAGCCTGTGGATGGAGAAGCACAAAAAAAACAACTTATCTATGTTGCATGACTTTTGATAAAGAAATGGCCCTAAAGGGGGGATTAACAAGCTTCTGAGAATAGCATGCTGACCTGTATTTTCCATATGTGCTCATTTGTTTATTTGCTGGCGCAGAATTGACAAAGAATTTTCCATAAGCTTTGATAGTACTGGCACCACAGTCTGGAACACTGAATGTTCCATAGTGACACAAAGCTTCTTCCTTGGATCAAGCTAGGATCACTATAATTTACAATCGAAATGGGCTATTTCTTCCCTTGTTGTTCCAGCTTCCAAAAAGTGTTATAAAAGTTCAAATAAAACCCACTCAAGGACCTTTATTGGTCCTCAGACCAGGATTTATAATAGTATGTATATATTTCTATAGACTGTTCATTCAAAAACATATTTATGTGCAACATTTAAAATAAACAGTTAAAGCGTAGAGATGTGTTTTTGCCACAGATAAGGCCTTTATGAGGAGATTGGACACATGGGCGACAACATCATCATCATCATCATTACACGCTGATGAGAAGATGAACAGAGAGCAGCCCTCTCACAGGGGCTGTTGACTAAGTGCTGTCAAAAGTGCTGCGTGGAAAAACATGTTGACTTGCCCGCCTCTCGCTGAGTATATGGCACATCAAAGCAACACATAAGTGAAGCTGTTGAAGTTGTCGAGCGCCATGCTAACTTTCAGTCAGTAAACATGCCGTGTGGAGAGGCAATCAGAGGAAAATGTCATCTAATGGGCTGACAGCGAATCAAAGGAAGCCCTGAGAGGCAACAGCAAACTTAAAGCTAACTCGTTATCAGCCGAGACAATTACTGACATTAGTCAAAACAGGGAGCCTTTGTTCTGTGTTTGGTTGTGAAGTCTGCAGAAACGGCTTCACTTCATGGTGTTCATCAGTGGATCAGACCATGTTGGGACTATTTATCCATGAATTTCATTTTAGAGTTTTACATGATGATGATGATGATGATGTGATTAAAAAGAGGAGGATGAACTGAAACCTTCTTCTAGTGATCATCAAGGGACAAAGTCATGAATATTAACAAATTTTGTTTATTTGTAGTTGTTATTTTCAGGTATGGCACCTTCAGTTCATTCATAGTTGTACATGTATTTCTACTGTCCCTGTATGGCCCTAATTTATTATTTTTCCACCTACACACATTGCCAAATATTGTTATGGACATTAAACTGAATATCTATGTGAATAGATTTTGAATTAGTTCAGTTTGATTAGTACGGGAGAGTACAAAAAAACATGCATAAGGAAAAAAATTATGACTGGACTTTTGTAGGCATAAGAAAAAATAAATCAGAGGCAAAGGATCTCTGTTTATTTATATATGTATTTATGTATGTATTTATTTATTGCATTTTGAGAATAAAGTTGAAATGTTGATAATATAGTGTCAGGCATAAGAAAAAATAAATCAGAGAAGGAAAATTTACATTTTTTATTTACTTATTCATGTATTTATTGCATTCTGAGAATAAATTTGAATTGATGAGAATAAAGCTGAAATGTCATTTTAAGAATAAAGTTGAAAAGGAATCTCAACTTTTGAAGTTTAACCTCAAAATGCAAAAATACAATAAAATAAATGACTAAATGAATGAATGAATAAATAAATAAATATCCTTTTTATTTATGTTTTCTTATGCCTGCATTAATGCTGAAAGTTCAACTTTCTCGACATTTCAGCGTCATTTTCACAGTGCAAAATTTAAGAAATCTTTCTCTTTTTCCCCTTAATGTGGCCCTGATCCACTGTTGTAAAATAGATAATTCTAATTTATTTTTTATTAATTACCCAATTTAAAGACCTGACCAACATGACCTTGTTACAGTTATTGTGAAGCTGTTATGTGCCGTCTCATGCTGCTTATACAAGCAAGAAAACATCGCGCTACAATGAGAACGTTTACCCAAAACAAGCCAATTTTTTTTTATTTTCCATGTAAAATTCCAAGACACCCAACATAAACTCTGACAGTTGCAACAATGCAGGGTTATTGCAGTATATACAAAAGTTAACAGTGCATATTAAGACTTAAATTTTGTCTAAATGTAGTTTTGCATCCAAACACAAATTCTTTTTTTAATGCCATTAATCACAAGTGTGACTATGATAAAATAAATACCATTAATTGGCAAACAATTAACAGGTTTACATGTATTTATTACAATGTAATCCAACACTTTGGACATACAGTTACAGACAAATACATTTTTATAAATACAGACAGTGTTTTGTACACAACATCTATGTTATAAAAGTGGAATGTTTGGAACAATAATTCATTCAAGTGGAAACACAGTGCTGTATTAAATATGTAAGTTACACACAGGAAACATTGATAAAACACTGGTAAAACACGTTTCAATAGGCAGATGTGCATCGTACAAGTATTTTTAATGTACAAGGACAACAAAGAAGCCACAGCACAAACTATACATGTTTTCAGATATTTAGAAAAAAAAGAAAACATTTTGTTTCTTTTTTTTTTTTTTTGCTCTAATGTAGTGTTTTCCAACCCTGGTTTTAGATGTTTCGCTGCTCCAACACACCTGATTCAAATGATCAGTTCATCATCAAGCCTCTGCAGAGACCAGACAACAACCTGATGATTTGAATCAGGTGTGTTGGAGCAGCGAAACATCTAAAACATGCAGGGCAGTGTGCCTTGAGGACCAGGGTTGGGAAACACTGCTCTAATGTAACAGTCACATTCACCACATTGTAACAGATATTTATGTCATTTAAATCACTTACTTTGGCCTTTGAATTTTAACATTTTGCAATGGAAGGACGTGGTGTTCATGGTGAAAAAAGAAAAAGGTTTTTGACAGTGTACATTTTTTTTACTTTAATGCTTTTGACTATTTTCTTGGAAAGGTCACATACAAAGAAAAAAAATCTTAATTTTCTTATCTGGGTAGTAAATGGAAGCAATTTTGAGGCTGAGTTTCACATTTAGCTTATATTTTAAAATCTCTAGCTGAAAATAAGTATTAGGTGACACAAAAACCACAGGTGGCGCTATTTTCCACTTCTTTTTAGGTTGAAATGTCAAAAGAAAAAGTGAACTGCGGCAGACATCCTCAGTCAGAACAGTTTTCATGTGTATGAATTAATGAACCACACAATGAATCGCAGCTCTGAATCCTCCATTCTGATGTGTTTATGATGGTATAATATAAACTGTGGTGTCTACATCCCTGAAAGTTCATTAAAGTTTTATTTTAATGCTGATTATTTTTAAGTCTGGAACCTTTCATTCGTCATTCAAGGTCGAACAAATGCTCTTCGTCATCTTCAGTCCCGTCGTGCTGCAGACCAGCTGGTTTTACTGTTGGCATCACAGATTCCGGGTCATTCAGATTCAGCGCTTCGTCTTTCAGGAAAAGAGACCTGCATGCGAGAGGCAAAAGACGTTGACATTTTGACTGATGACCGCAGCACATCAGCTGTTTCATTAGCTCAGTCTTGAACTTTTGGAGTTCAAAATAAAGAAAAAGCTCACTGCTGGACTCGCGGAGAGAAGTTTTGTAGACTTGTTGCTTTGTTCTCCTGTATTTGATTCCTGGAGTTTCTGTTGACACTTTCCTTCTTGAATCCTGGCAGTGATGCCTCAGCCATCGCTGTCTACAAAGAAGAATAATCAAAAATCAAGCGATGATCTCAGCCAGTTCAAACTCAGGAGGCTACAGCAGTGCTGCGGGTCTCACCTGTAAGCCGGCATTCAGAATGGTCCCAAAATCCAGGTTGGAGGACACATTTTTTATTAATGATGGACTACTGTGGACAAACAAAGGTAAGAGAATTTCAATCCATGTCTGATTCATGGCAAACACATCAATAACGTATATATTGTACAAACCTCAACATGGTTAGCAACAATAGCTTGAGGCAAGGTCAGTTTTGATGACAAATAATTCAGTCGCATGAATGATCAGGAAAGAAACTTGAACTAGAGCCTTGAAACTGTCGCCAGGATCATTTCAGTCATATTTATAACTAATTTACAGAGTCAGGCCTATAATCAAAAAGCAAACATGTACAACACTGCAGATGTAATAGGGGGCCTACTGTATCTTGGCAACCACTGGACACAGGAAGTACAAAGACAGAGCTGAACACTGGTCCATATACTTCGTCCATCGTCTTACAACCCAGTGGTGTCATAACAGTTTACACATGCAGTCTTAATTTTTGTTTCTGAAATCTAAGGTCCAAAATAGAGCTGCACAGAGATGTCATTATTTATATTTGTATCTGTTCAACCAACAAAATTATCTGTCTCTGTACATGTACACAGATAGAAGTGGACGTGGTTTATATGGGAAGTAATGGAAGTAGAAACTCTACATAAAGACATACATGTATATAATAATATAGATCAGTTGAAGGGATTTATCTTGGTGCATTGAATGAAGTGATTGTTCAAAGTAGATGAACCTTTTTAAACCACGCTGAGGTAATCATGGAGCAACTTCGACTGGAACGTTCCATCGCATTGTTCGTGCTTTCCCAAACAATGCATTCAGATTCAGGTGCATCCCGAGTCTAAAAATATCTTAAAATGTATGAAGTTTATGATGCTGTAGCTTTTCTGTCATTATTGGTACCATGTTAGTGCTGATTCACTGGAAATCTACCAAATCACCATCACACTGTAAATAAGTGATAAATAAGGAGTGTAAGTTTTATGGCACATCTCAAGCTTGAAAAACTTAAGTAATCCACAGGGGGCTCAGTAAAGATATTTTTAGCTATGGAAGACTTTTGTCTTCTACTTGGAACAACATTTTGTCTCCAGACAGGTTCCCTGAATCTCTTTCCCAACACCCAGAGTTTTTAGCTTAAAAAATGTTTATTTATTGTTGCTTCATTTTGTAATTGTGTATATATCTTTGTCTGTTTGCATATTGGACTTTGTGTTTCTTATCAAGCTGTGATTTGTGTTGTGTGGTGACAAGTTAGCTAAATATAAAGCTTTTTTTATTAAATGTATTCAATATCTGAAGAAAGAAGGAAGAAAGTTGCTTTTCCATTTTTCTACTTGGAGACTGACACAAATAATTCCTTGAGTATCTTAAAATATATATTGTAAATTGTGTAGTTTATTGTTTTGGTGGAATTAGAGAAATGTCTTAAATATTAATATGTTTGAGCTGATATATATTCAGATACCCTGACAGCAGCACTGGGATAAACAGGAAGTCATCTACTGTACCCTGTGATCTTCTGGGATCTCCTCCTCTGGTATTCCACCTCGTCCACCGTCCACACGGCACCTTTCACATTCTCCACACGCACAAAACACTTGTGCAGGCTCAGGTTGTGGCGCACTGCGTTCTGATCCAGAGAAAATCAGAGTGAAAGAGAGATATTACTGAATACATGCTGCATAAATCAGGTATGACGCACACTGGGATCACAGGAGTTAATTATGTGGGGGAGTGATACCTTCCAAGTGGCAGCGTTGCGCCTGAAATAAGCAAACGTCCGTGTGAACCAGTTGTATATCTCATTGAGTGTTAGCTGCATGTCTGATGTTTCCATAATAGCCTGTAGGAGGAAGGAAATTAAAAAAAACTGCAGCACATTACAGGATCAAATTAAAGCCCTGATACAAGGAAGGAGGGGAAAATCTCACATTTACAAGTGTGAGGGGGGGTGCAGATGACCAGGGGAGAAATACAGAGTGAAACGGAGTTAAATGAATATGATTTATGTAGAGAAACCTTCATTTTACTAAAATTCAACTTGAATCCTTTTTTATTAGTTGCTTGCCAAATTATTGTTATTGTTTGATTATACAGTGTGGGGTCAGGGGTGTTAACTTTTTCAGCCTCTGAAGTGGGAGCCTGCCAGAAAAAGTTTTGGGAACCACCAGAACCAATCGATCAGTTGACTAATTGTTACAACTCTAATTCTGTGTATCAACACTTTGGCAGAGATACTGTCTTCTTCAGGATAAGAGACGAGGTATCATCTCAGTGACACAAAACAGATTTGATATCAACTGATCTGCCATGTATTGTCTTGATTAATCAATTATCATGCATATCTCATATCAAAAAAAGCCCACAGGTGACCTGTTTAAACTCCTTTTTGCTCCTGTTTTTGTCCGGTATTCAGTTTTCTATCATAGGCCACTAAGAGAACCAGCAACTATTCATATTTATTAAACAATTACTGGTTTAACATAATTATTCTATCATTAAAATTGTTGCCTTTTATTTTCTTCATAGACACAAGAAAGGCCTCCAACATGAAAATGCTCAAATTCTATGGACAAGTGGATACAAAACAGGAAAACATAAAGTAAAAATGACAAAGGAGAAAATATAATTTTGGCACTTAATCGCAAATTCTGCAATTAGTCCACAAAGGGATTTGAATAATATATACATATATTACATCTGAGTTACCTACAGTCTGTTTAAAGTCAAGTACCTGTCTTATGAGTGTCGCGTAGGTAAAAGGTGGTCTGATATCAGTGTTCTTGTAGAGCTCATATTCATTTTCTGAAACAAGACAAAACATAGTAAGTGGAAACTGGAGCAGAAAATGTGCTACAATCTATTTATTTGCTGTAATCTATAAGTGAGTACAGTATTTGGTTTACCTGAAGACAGCGAGTAGACCAAAGGGTGATGACGACGTCTTATGGCCCCAGCGCACGATGTAAGAGGGGTCGACTCCTCTTCGCACCCCGGGGAGGGAGAGCTGACACAGACCAGAGGTTGAGGGGATGCCTGGGCCGAGTGTGACGGGCTCAGGGAGGGCAGGTTGCTGGTGACGGAGACTGAGCTGAGCTGAGAGCGACACGAGCAAATGATCCAAGTTAACAAAGGAACAAGTGGAGTGAAAAGACTGACAGGGAAACAAAACAGAGAGCAGGAGTGTAACAGAGCGATTTGATTCGCCTCTTCAGAGGTGATTCCACTAATATCGCAATAAGAAGGAAGCCAATTATTGTTAATTATAGGGTGAAATTGTTTGGTGAGTGTTTTGATTATGGTGCAATATTTGCAAGATTAACAAATGATTAGCTTCCACGTTATCAGAGCATGTCTGCTGTCTGAAAACACAATAGCAGCCATCTGGTGCCAACAGCTGAGCAACTCTGAAAGGATGGAAATCGCTACAAAGGAAAAGTATACGAAGAAGTTGAAAGTTATGATAAAAAGGCACAAAATGGTAAAACTTTTACAGTATATTTATTTGTGATGTGTATTTTTGGTTCAAATGACCTTTATCTCATGTTTTTTTTTGTTTCTAAGAAAATGGCAACATATCTTTGCAGCTCATCCAACTGTAAAAGTTCACCAGGTCAATTACACCTTAGCAAGATCTTCATCAGAGCTAGAGAAGATGAGATTGCAGCCAGAGACGTGTTATTTTCACTCTCCGCCGCATATTTTTGGAGTTTCCTTCCAGCTCAGACATGCAGCACAGTTTATGGCTCATTTCCTTTGTGTCTGTTGTTCACACAGAGATTACCGCACGATATCTACCTGTGGGCTGCGTGGGTCAGCAGCCGTATCAGTCTGTGGCGACTGTAGACTCGCGGGTGCAGAGATCGACTGAGCCTCTAAAGATGGCAGATGCAGGTGAGCCATCATCGCTCGCAGACGCTCCCGTTCTTTGCAGAGCTGTTAAGGCAGGGAGCGGAAATCAGAGTGGACGGTGTGGCAGATTATTGAAATGGAAAGCTGTGAACCAAACACATTTTGCAAAGTACAATTTCCAGCTGTGTCAAACATCAGGAAGGAGGCGGCATTGGCAAAACATTTCATGAATATTTACCGTGAGCAAGGTGTTTAGGTGGTGAAATTTTGGGAAAAAGAATCCAGTTTTGCAGACAAAGTTTGCTACTATAAATATCATGTTTTAAATTGATAAACAATAATCGCCTGTGCAAAGAAAAAGCTCAATTAGGTGTTCTTTGTGCAGAATACAACAATCTTATCGAATTTCAGGTTTACATGGCCACTTGGAAACATCCACACAGCAGTTATAACCTTTATCTGTACAGGAGTCATTCCTACCTGAAGCTCCAGCTGCTGAACCACCTGCATCTGGACTCTGCACTGCGCTGTGCTTCTGTCATCCAGTGTGTGCTCACTGTTCATGTGCCTGAAACACACACACACACAGGGGAATTAAAGGAATGCTGCACTGAAAATATGTCCATGCTGTATCAAATATTTACTCCCAAAGGAGCTCTGAAAAGTATGTAGTTTGCTCTTTCACAGAGAGAGCAGCTGTGGTCAGCTTGGATTCACAGCAGCTACACTGGATTCCAATGGTCGCAAAAAATGGTGAAAAAGTCTTTATTACTGTGCAGAGGACAGAATTTACCCAGAGTCCTTATATGATAGTATAATATAATACCATATCAACTTTGTTAGTATTCAGTATTTGACATTGTCACTGGGGTATTCCTTTTAATCATAAACAGAGAGAGTCAGTGTTAAAACCTACTTGATGAACTGGCTGAAGTTTTCACACACCGACTCACATCCAGGCCAATTACACACACCGTGGCTATAGAGAGTGTGTGTGGCAGCACGTTCAGCTTTAACAGCGCTAGACGAGGAGGAGGAGGAGGAGGAGGAGGAGGAGGAGGAGGAGGAGGAGGAGGAGGAGAGCGATGATTAAAAACCACAGCAGCCAGACAACAGCAACAACAAAAAGAGAGCAATAAAACAGATATAAGCGTGTTTTGTTTTCTTTTTTCAGGTGGCAGAAAATGACAGAGAGAGGTGGCAAGGAGCACTGCAAAATAAATGGAAAACTATTTACTTTTGATTTGGGACATGTAGTCGTGTAAACTTTTTCTTTGCTGAACCACTTCAGGTGGCGGAACACAAAGCAAACAAACAAAATAAAAAATATATCGTCCCGAGGGGAATTAAAAGTGAAGTCTCGCTGCAAAAGCAAACAGCTCCCCACCAGCACCTTGAGAGGAAGAAAATATCTACAGATGACACGTCTTTGATGTTTACAAAAAAGCAGTATCATCTCAGCACTAACAATCTGTTCACAGCGTGAGCAGACAGATCGTACCATTCTGCCCTGCGAGGGGAAGGAGTCTGCTGGTCGCTGGCCTGTCTCGCTGTGACTTTTGTTGACATTATGTTGTTAGCAGAAGAGTCCTGATTGCCCTTCGATGTGGTTTTATCTTCAGCTATCCCGTTTGTGAGCTCTTTCCATATCTGCTGCATCTCTGCAGGGCCGAGACCACCTAAAACACAAAAAGACATATGGGATATTATAAAAGTCTGTATCTATATAGAAATGTTTTCCTTTACAAGTGGATTAAGAAAACCACAAAAGAAACTGTATATTGTACATTAGAGACAGGTGACTTGTGTAAGTAGCTGATGACATATTTACTACATTGAGTATTTGAGGTTTTTTACTGTTCACACCTGCACTTTTTTGTCTTTGCTTCACATTTTACACAGTTCCAGTCATTCCAACCTATAAGAAAAAATCAGGACAGTCTTGAATTACAAGCACATGTACCGAATCCTGTCCTATTTGTCCAAACAAATTAACTGGTGGACTCAAGGAGGGGACAAAGGGGGCAATCATCTCCTCTGGTGCCCCCATCTTTGTAAAAAAAAAAAAAAAAAAAAGGGCAGAAATGCAAAAATGCCCTCTTGGATCTCTCTGTGGCAGATAAAACATAATAAAGTGTATTTAAGCTTCTGCAGCATAATGACAATTTTATCATCATCAATTTTACAAGACATTTGGAATGACTGTAACACACCTGTCACCTGTTCAGGCATCTACTGTGCTTCCAATCCTCAGAAACCGATCTTCATATTAATAACAAATTATCAGAGTTACAGTCTGGTTTTACTCTTAATTATTCTTAACATCTGAATCTTTCTAACGTGACTCGGTCGAGGGTGAGCGAGTCATGTCAGAAATCTCGCCATTTCTCGTCTGGCTGATTCTTGAGAGACCAAGTCTGTCTCATGACCTCATGTTACCTCTTCGCTGTAATCCAGGAATAATTATCACAGCTAGAAGATGAGCACTGATGAATTTTCTACTTTTAGATTTCACTTTCATCATTGTGTCTTTTAAGTTTAGTGCAGTTATATAACTGAACCTAAAATCAACAAGAAAGAATTTTTCCTGTGCTCTGCGAAAATCCATGTTTGTCAGATCTGTTTGTTTTTGTGTCTGTGTGATATGATACAACATGGTATAGTAACATTACAGCTGATTCAATCTTAAATTTGTAAGCATGCTCTGAATTACAAGACTAAAAACACTGATACCAGAGCTGCAACAATTAGTCAATGAATCATTTAGTTGTCAACTCTTAAATCAATCACCAACTATTTTGATAATCGATTAATTGTTTTAAGTCCTTTCTTAAGAAAAAGTGTTTGAATTGTACCATTTGAGCTTCTCAACACATGCTGTATTTTCTGGTTTCTTTTGAGGACATTTATGGACCAAACAACTAATCAGTTAATTAAGAAAATGATCAACAGATTAATCGATCATAAAATAATGTATAATGTATTTGCTGCACAAACTGATACTGTAATGAAGCTGGAAATGAAACCGGCATCACCGGTGTTTTCATTCTGCTCCAAATAGGGAGAAGAAACACAGATAAGATGTAAAACCTCTGTGTCAAATGTAAAGACCTGGAGACAGGGCAGGAGAGGACAGGACCGGTCTCTGCACCCGGAGGAGATGCTGCTGCTGCTGCTGCTGGAGCTGGAGGAGCTGCTGGAACACAAGCTGCTGTGCAGGGAGCTGGAGGACAGCGCGAGAAAAAATGAGACATTTCACAGAATAGTGAGGCAACATGCATAAGAAGCCTTTGTACTCACACTTTCTTTTCTCTTGGTTTTTGTAAGCATTAATCCTGAACTGAAATCATTGGGATATACTGCATCTGTAATGGCATCTCACAACAAATACTTTGAAATCTCACCTACCAAACCAAAAACTCACCGCCCACACCACCAACATATCAGCAACGAGGGCTAGAAAACATTGTTCTCAAATCCCAAAAGTAAGTGACAAAGCACATAAACATGTTCTCTCGTGATTGGACATTTCTGTTGGATCTCCTTCCTTCCTCCATCTGTCCTGATAAAATAGGTTTTCATTATCTGGCCACCGTAAATGGTCCGTAGTTCTATATAAGGATACTGATATTACTGTGATTTTGGGATATGCTGAACATTGCAATGACAAATATTGTGATTTATTACCTGTTTTCAATTGCAAATTATGTCTGCAAAGGAATCTGTTTTAAAGTTTTAAGACAATTCATCTCACTTCAATGATTTATTTTAGACAGACCAACACTGTCATAAAAACCTGCCAATCCCACTGACTGTGACCTCTGCTGACCTCACCAGAAAAATACTCTGCACCATCTAGTGGACTGAAAAAGCAATCAATTTAATTATTCTAGTATAATCAAGTTAAATTTGCATTTGCAATATTAATAATGTATATGATAAATGTACCAATGCAATATTGTCACACAAAATATTGTGATATTATGCTTTATCAAGTCCCCTACCCCCAAAGATTGGTTATCAACCTTAACAACATAAATTAATTCATTTATTGATCTTAATTGAGAGCTTTTACCACAAGATTGATGTACAAACTCAAGTGCAAAAACAGCCAAAAGAGCTTTAAAATAAAATAAAATTGAAAAAGACCACATAACTACAGCTGTACTTACCTCTTTGACTTTCTTGTTGGGCTGCTGTTGAAGCAGCTTAAGGTGAATCTGTTGTTGTTGCTTCTTGTAAAACTCTTTCAGATGTTGCTAGAAAAATAGTAACAGACTATTTTTTATACCATTATTAGGATTTAAATTGTATAGACATTTACCTAATTAAAAATATATTCAACTAAGTGAAACAGTAGCTCTTAAAATAGAAATGACCAAGGTTATTTTTTTATGCTACTCTTGAGTCTGTTGACGGAGTGGTTGTTGCCAGGTACCGTTTGTTAGCTAGCAGAGCTAAACTGAATGCAGCCCTTAACTACACCTGTTGTTTCCCTGCCATGAAGCCAAAATGTTTGCTATGGAAAACCTTGGACTTGGAAGGTCAGGTAAGTCATTTGTATTGTATTATTTTAGTTCATTTCTACGTCAGAAGAACAGTAGGCCCAAACTAACTAGCCAACAAATTTGCTTATCCTCATACATGTAGCTGTGAGGCAGCTGGTCTCCACAGTGGGCTAATGCTAACTAGGCTAACTAGCTAGTGGTTAAGTTTGTACTGTAACTGTCCTGTGAGAACCACAGTCTATCTCTAAAACTTTTTAGTGTTTAAAAGAGTTTATTTAGCTGAAGAAGGAGGAGAATTTTCAGTTCAATTCCATAAAATTTACCCTTTTTTTTTTTTTTTCAAATCAAACCAAATGTGGAGATCCATACTTCTCACTGGACAGGAATATTACAAATAATACAATATTTACCTCGGAGATGTAGAGCAGAACTTAAATGCATCAAAATGGAAATACTACAATAACTTAAGTACACTTGACTAAATGGACTTAGTAACATTTCAACATTGTTATTAAGCCAACTAGTTAATCTTACAAATAATTATCATTCAGCTTATAAATATTTATGGGAATTGTTAACATTATTTTGCATTCACTTCCAATGAATATTTGTACACATGAAAAATTCATTTTATTTGGCACAACAGTCCAGTGTTATTAAAAGAAGTACTGCTTATTAGGGCTGCAACTAATAACTATATTGATTACTTTGACAGTTACTTTTTGTTTGGTCCGTAAAGTATCAGAAAAAAATGTGAACAATGTCCATTCAGTTTCTCAAAGTCCAAAGTGATTTGAAAAGGTCTGGATTTATCAGTCCTGAACCTAAAAATAGGTAATTTAATATGATATAGAACAGAGGAAACCCAGGAGTATCCATATTTGAGAGGATGAAAACAGTATTTTCTGTCTTTTGCATTAAAAATTACTTTAATGATCAATCGATTAACTCTCAAAATAGTTGGCAACTATTTTTCTGTCGATTGACTTATCGACTAATCATTGCAACTCTAGTTATTATAGTGTTAGTATGGCATAAATACCTGCTGGAGCATAAGGGCTTGTTGCTTCTGTTGGATCAGAGCCTGCAGCTGGTTGGGTGACAGAAGCTGCTGCATTTGCTGAGGAGCCATCATAGCCAGAAACAGCTGTAAGAAGAAGACGAAGGACACAGTGACAAAAAGACCACAGTCAACAGAGTGAAGGCAGGAGGACGAGTGAGTGAGACCGAAGGCAAGTGTCAGGTGTTAAACAGTAATAACCATCGAATGGATATCTTTCCAGTCCAATTACAAAACAGTGCTGTCAACCTTTTTGTGAACATCATCATGCTGGATTGTGTCATTGACCCTAAATGAGATGGGAGATAGGCTGACCAGTTAATTAGCAACACAATTACATGCTTGTTGTGACTCCTAATAGAAGTGTATGGGTATTAATAAAGGCAAACACTCACAGAATAATAACCAATCTGCACTGTTGCTGCTTGAGTGACAAATAACAGAGGGATTGTCTCCTTTTATATTCAGACGGAAGCAGCAGCAATTGCCATGACTGCATTAAGGAACAACAACAAAAGCTCTTACAAATTCAACATATTGTATAACAAACAATGCATAAAAATAGTACTAGTGCTGACAATTGATTGTAGGGGAAAATATTATTATTAATTTGAACAGTTTTCTGGTGAATATGTCTCATTTTCTACATATAAAATGCCAACTGCTGCACACAGTCATGTGCAAAGGCTATGACCTGATGTTCTTCATGGGGTTCAGCAAAGACTTGTGTCTACATTGAAGTAATATCTTAGCAGCTTGCAGGATGTAATGAAAGAACACATGAGGGACGTCCAGTTTGTCATTTTTGTCGTCTGTCCTTTGAGGTGTTTCTACCAGAGTGATAAAAATGCTGGGACGCTAAGAAGACTGGAAGTTAGATGAAGAATTCACATTTTGCCGCAGCAGGTTTAACAATCTACATTGCTTGTAGGCACATATGATTTTGTCTTATTTAACAGTGGCTAGATTAGGCGATTAATCAATCAATAACAAACTGAGAATTTTAAAGAGTTACACTGTTAATGATGTGCTTTTCTGTTGTATGGCATTACAAATTGAATATCTTTGTTTTTTGACTCTGTCACATCTGCGAGATGGACTAGAGTCTCTATTCACAAACTGCGGTACACGTACCTCCAAGAGTACCTAAGAAAAAAAGTAATTTGCAAAATTTAGGCAGAGTCTGTGTGTGGAAAAGAATTTAAGGCTCAGACTCTCTTAAATTCAGCCAAACACTGCAGAGTTATGTGCGTCTTCTCAAGCAGACCCTTCTCATAAACATGTCAAGTGGATTTTATTTTAGGTTGAACGTGTAGACGAGGATTTCAAACTTGAAAAAAAAAAAGATATAAGAGCAAATGGGCGGGTACGTAGCTTGACGTTGAACATCTGAAGGGGTATGGGATGAGAAAAAGTTTGGGAAGCACTGGACTGGAGGGACAGAAACTGATGGCCAACATGATAATCAGAGCAAAAATGGCAGAGACAAAATAGTTGGGGAATAAGAAGAAAATGTACTACATTTTTTCAGTTATTCATTATTATTTTATCATTATTAAAATCATCATTATTTACATTACAGCTGCAATCATTAGATTGACTGGCTATTTTTGTTATCGATTAATGGTTTGAGTCATTTCTTTGAAATAAACAAAAGTGTCCAAATTCTCTTTTTTCAGTTTCACAAATGTGAATATTTTCTGGTTTCTTTACTCCTCTGTGAAAGAAAGCTGAATATCTTTGGAGTTTGGATAAAACAAAACATTTGAGGACATCACCTTTGGCTTTGGGAAACTGTGATCAGCATTTTTCACAATTTCAGAGAATTTATGGACCAAACAGCTAATTTAGTGATCGACAGATCAATCAATAATGAAAATAATTGTTAGTTGTAGCCCTAATTTACATACACAAAAGGCTGTCTTAAATGTGGGAGGAACAGGACAAAAGTACTTCTGCCAAAATTAACAAAACAAAACTTAGTAAACCCAAACAAAACACCTAACTAATTGGTGCACCAGCCACTTAGCTAAGTAGGTAATTTACCTTATTATGATGAGGTACTATAGTGCTGCAGAGATGCCCTGACCTAAAAATCTTGTTCTTCAGATGAAAGACAACATGTTTGTTTGGTACAGAAATGTCACACCATCACAATTTAATAGTTTTTTTCCCAGTAAAAATGAAAATTGGAAAATGATCATTTCCATTTATCATATCACATATCTCAGTTGCTTTTTTCAGTTAAAATAATTGCAATATTTATATTTTATTAAGAGAAAAACAGTCTTCACTATATATAGTCCTCATTAGTAGCATTTTAAGAGTCTGCATTTTGAAAAACTTTGATATCACAATCTCTGGCAGACAGACAACATGGTAACACTGGAGTCACTTACTATATTCATTATGTTTGCTGGAGATTTCAAA